>NC_080619.1:1850000-2450000 GCF_027887145.1 Ammospiza caudacuta
CAAATCATTCCTCCTCTTCCCCCCAATTTGTACCAGAGCACAATGAGATAAAACCTTGGATTCTCAATCCAGTTACCACCCCTCAGATTATCAACTCTCAGATCATCACCACCCTTCAGATAATCAATTCTCAGTTCATCAAGGGGTGAGGAGTCTCCCTTGTGCCATAGGCTTCCCCTGGAAACACAGTTGAGACTTCTTGTGTTCCCGTGTCACACGTGGCACCGCCCGGAGATCATTTGCCATCGTGACATCTTCCTTCCATGCCCAGGGCTCTCACCACTGCGCAAGCAGAGCTGCTTCTAGGGTTGTCCTTTTAAGGATGCTTTGCCCAATTCCCAAAAAGAGCACAGTCTCTCACTTTTGGGACACCTGTCCCCCCCAAATTCACCCCCTGGGGCCAAGGGGTCTCAAGAACAGAGATCTCCTCCTCCTCCACTGAAGATCGAGGGCACCACCACCCTCCTCATCTGCCTCTGCTCATGCCACCCCTTCACATCACATCACTGCACTGTCTTGGCTCCAAGCCATTGCCTCCCCCCAAATGCAATCTCTGTGTTACAGGGAAAATGGTTCTGTCCATGGCTGTACAAGAAAAGTCCAGCCAAAGGCCACTCCATCACCTCCTCCCACCTAGGATTCTTCTCAGCTTCTTCTGACACCTTTCACTTGCTCAGACCTTCACCACACTTGCCCATTTCCTTCTGTAAAAGCCCCACTTTACTGCAGGATTAGCAGGAACTGCTGGGAAATGTCCCAGACTTGGCCTTTCCCCTCTGCAGTTCTGGCAGTCCTGGCAGGACACACAGATCTGCCCCTGGTGCAGGAATTTCTGCTGGAATTCTGCTCCCCTGCCTTGACTAGGCTTTGCAAGAGGCACAACTTGGAATAAACAAGGGACAGGCATTGTCCAGCCAGGCCGTGGAGTGTCCCTCCCTGGGGACATCCCAGGAGAATCTGGACACAGTCCTGGGCCGTGGGCTCTGGGATGGCCCTGCTGGAGCTGGGGCCAGAGGGGTCCCTGTGCTCCCTTCCAGCCTGACCCATCCTGGGATCCAGTGACACCCACAATAAAATTCCACCATTGCTTAAAGGGCAGATGCTCCCTCTGCTCTCCTAGGGAAGGATGTTCACAGGAGTTTTGGGGGTATGAGCCTCCCCCTTGGCACAGGAACTCAGGCCTGACATTCCCTCCTATTAGATTTTGGATATTGGGAATTAGGAATTGTTCCCTGGGAGGGTGGGCAGGCCCTGGCACAGGGTGCCCAGAGCAGCTGGGGCTGCCCCTGGATCCCTGGCAGTGTCCAAGGCCAGGCTGGACATTGGGGCTGGAGCAGCCTGGGACAGTGGGAGGTGTCCCTGCCATGGCAGGGGTGGCACTGGGTGGGATTTAAGGCCCCCCACCCCCCCAAGTCTGTGTTCCTGTGATTTTTGGTTGATTTTCACCAGCAGTTTACTCCTGCTCACTTTTCTGGTTTTATTATATTGCTCCTAGGGTGGATAATTCCCTGCCCATCCTTCTGGCACCAGGGGAACAGACCCATCCCAATTATTGTGCTCTGCCAGCTGATGAGGGCACAGAGAGTCAGGGAACTATTGAGGCTGGAAAAGACCTTTAAGGTCATCAAATCCAACCGTGAACCAGCAGCACCACCATGGTCACCACTGAGCCCTGTCCCCAGGTGCCACAGCCACGTGGTTTTGCCACATCACTGCCCTGGACAGCTTCTTCCAGGGGCTTTGCAATCCTTCCCATGAAAATGTTTCCCTGTTATCTAATCTAGGCCTCTGCTGGTGCAACTTGAGGCCATTAAATATAAAAGGCCATATAATAAAATAAATACAGCAGAACCATAAGGCAGGGAAACCTTCCTGTGCCTCAGGGCCCTGGGGATGCTCTTCCATCCCATGTGCAGATGTATTTTGTGTGGAACCTGGCCAGGATCCAGGAGCATGGGCAGGAGTTCCATGGCACAGTGCCACCTCCTGAACAGGTCACTGCCCTGCCAGCCACAGCACAGGAGCCACGGGCACCCTCCCAGTGTCACCTGCAGGGGGAAGAAGGGACAATTCCCAGTCACATCCCTCCTTTCCCTCTGTTCCCCGAGTTCCGGCCCGGTGCTGCTCCACTCCCAGCTCTTCCTCAGGAAATTTAGCAGAACATGTAATGGTGTAACAAATGAAATGTTTACATGGTTAATTGAAAGCACTTTTCCCTGGAGGCTAATCACAGTGTGAGCCATTAAATGACAATTAAGATTTGTTTGAATATCCAAATGATTATGAATCTCCTTCCTGGAACAAGGAGAAGTGCAGCACTCCTGGCTGGGCCAGTGCTGAGCCCTTTTCCCACTGGTGACCTGTCCAGAAAACCAAACTCCCCCAGCCTGGCTGACCCTGAAACCTCTGAGGAACTTGATTTACTGCCTGGCAGATCTCACACCTTCCTAAATCCTGGGATAAGGGCACCGGTGGGAACTGCAGATTCTGCTGTTTGCTGGAACCAGCTGAGGCTTCCAAGTCTCAGCCTCTAAGGAAACCATTTCCAACCCTCCAGAGGATTTTCTCAGGGCTCATGACTGTCACCATGATATTTTCTGAAAAATCCCTTGGCCAGGATTTCTTCTCCTGGGAAGCTGAGAGGCCTCAGAAAAAAATGAAAACAATAATTATCTGATTGCTTGGAATGTGGTCTGGAAATCATTTACCAACAGGTGCATCTTTGATTGGCTCCACGTGAATTGTTTTGAATTAATGACCTATCACCATCAGCTGTGTTGGACTCTGATGAGTCAGTCATGAGTTTTTTTTATTCATTCTTGTTTAGCCTCCTGATGTATCCCTTCTCTTTCTTTAGTATAGTTTTAGTATATAATTTCATAATATTACAATAATACAATAATACAATAATACGACAATATGACAATATGACATAACATAATATAATATAATATAATATAATATAATATAATATAATATAACGTAACATAACGTAACATAACGTAACATAACGTAACATACATAATGTAATATAATGTAATATAATGTAATATAACATATTAGCCTTCTGAAAACATAAAGTCAAATTCTCATCTCTCACCTCATTCTTGGTACCTCCCAACACCACACATGACCTTGTGCCACTCTTTGTGTGCTGGGCACTGGAGAGGGAATTCTGTCCCTGAGCCCATGGCACTGCAGTTTAGGTGTGTTTCATTTGAGGTGTTAAACAGGGGCCTGACATAAAAGTGCACTGCAAAAGAGGAGCTGGGCTTTAAGGTCCCTTCCAACCCAAACCATTCTGTGCCCAAATGCCATTTCCCTTCCCACGTGTGGAGGATGTGCTCTAAGGAAAAGGCAGGGGGGCAGATTGCCCACCCTTAGCTGGGAATGTATCCCTGGAGTTTCTGAGGGAATCCCTGAGAGGATTCACCCATCAGACAATCCCCAGGGACCCAGGAGCCAGGCCAAGGTGAGACACAGCAAACACCCTGCTGGCCTGGCTGTCACCCTCAGTGGAGGGGGAAATTCTCCTGGAGTTTTCTAGAAAGGATAGAAAGACTAGCAAGTTTGGGAAGCTTTATTTCAACCGCAACCTTCCCTTCTATTTGTGCTCAGAGCTGACAACTGTAATTCTCCTTCCTTTTCCTTCTGTGAAGGGATAATTTGATGGTTGGTAGAGAAGGCTCCAAGTGACATGTGAGGAGTTAAAGAGCCGAGATGAGGCTGTTGTGAGGAATTCTGCAGCAGCTGATGGTGCTGGGCTTCAGTGCAGGGAAATGCTGTGGGGATGTGCTGTTCATGTAGATGTTGATAATATTTTTCTAAAGAAAAGCTCTAAGTCTAATGAGGAGGGGCTGAGGGAGCTGGGGCAGTTCAGCCTGAAGCAAAGGAGGCTCAGGGGGCCCTTGTGGCTCTGCACAGCTCCTGACAGGAGGGGACAGCCCAGGGGGACAGGGACAGGAGCAGAGGGAACGGCCTCAGGCTGGGCCAGGGCAGGCTCAGGATGGATGTTGGGGGAAATTCCTTCATCCCTATTTGTTGGGGAAGATGAAACAGGAAAGCCTTACAAATATGATTGTCTGGTAAAGATTTTTGAGAATATAGAAACTATAGCAAGATTGAAATGAAAGCAAGCTTTGAGATCCCTCAGTTACTGAACAACTGGAAAACAATGGTGTGGCCAGCTGAAGGTGATCCCCTTTTGATGGAACAACACCCTCTGCTTGCAGACAGGCCCAAGGGTCAGAGCAGACCCTGCAGCTTGGCAGAAGGGGCCCAAAGAGGAGTTTTTAGGGTTTAAAATGTAACACAGGATGGTAATGTAATGATTCTTATAGGCTGTATGTAAATGCTATAGGATTTGTATCTTGTACTGGATTGGTTAATGAGAATCAGAATATTCAACACAGAAGGAGATTTATGGTATTGGAATGGGAACCTCACTCTTTTACTGCTTTTACTCTCTCACCCTCTCATCCTCTCTCCCCCTCTCTTCTCTCAGCCTGCTCTGAGCTGTGTTTGGCAGCTCCCAGCAGGGCCCTGCACCCAGGCCCTTTGCAATGAACCCCAAGTTCCACAGCCTGGCTGCAGAGATCTCTCATCTCTGTCCGTCCTCACCATCCTACCCCCAGTGCTCCTACACCCATTCCTGCTGTGGAGCCCAGTCCGTGGTGGTGTCAGCAGGAGCCGCCCTGCAGCACTGGAAGGTTCTGGGGAGGTTCCTCAGACCCCTCTCCCTGGTGCTGCAGGTTAGCAGCTCAGGACAAGAACCATTTGTGCTTTTGGGGGACACAGAAAGAAAATCCTGTATGTGAACTCAGCTGAATTTCCGGAATGTGTTTTCAGTGAGTGTGGAATTGGGTTTTAATTTTAATCTTCCCTGAGTAGCTCACAATTCTGCTCTCGCACTGTCATTGCTATCATCCAGGTAATTACAGACCCATCATGGAAAAACAGCATCCCAAATCCAGTTTAATATTAATCTGTGTCAAATTTCTAGTGACAGCGGGGAATATTGATGTCATTATCCCCTAGCAGCAATACAGAGCTGGAAAGCAACAGACAGACGTTGTCTTTAGAGGAAAAAAATGTAACCAGCTCTATAAAATGTCCAGTCTTGCACATCAGGAGAAATTTCTTCCTGGAAAGGGTGGTCAGGCCTTGGAAGGAGCTGCCCAGGGAGGTTTGGAACCCCAGTCCTTGGAGATGTCCAAGGAAGGACTGGACATGGCACCCAGTGCTCTGGGATGGGGACAAGGTGGGGATGGGGCACAGCTTGGACTCCATGTCTGGGAGGGCTTTTCCAACCTAAAATATTGTGGAATTTTGGGATTCTGTTTCCACTGCTATTTTTAAGGATTTTCTCTGAGCCTGCTGCCTGCTGGCTGTCACATTCCCTTTGTCACATTTTCCTTTCAATGACAGAGGTTCAGATTGGAGAATGAAATTTAGATTAATGAACAAAACTTTGAGGGAGGTACTTCAGGTGCTGGGATTTGAAGGAAATCATTTCTAGTTCATCCCTGAGCAAAAGGAAGGAGCTGGAGTGGAAATTGCTGGAACTGCCCTGTTTCACCCCCACAAAGTCTTTTGTCTTAGCTGAGCCCCAGCTCCTTTGGCCAAGGGTGATTCTGGGAAGTGGGCTCAGTTGAATGCAGCTCCTCCATCCATCCATCCATCCATCCATCCATCCATCCATCCATCCATCCATCCATCCCATCCAAGCTGATTCCTACAAAATGAGTCTGATGAGTGGAAACCCTGACCCAGCCCAGACTGACAAACTAAAGCAGCTTTCATTTTCCTGCCAGGGAACAATCCAGGAAATTGTTTGTGTGGATTGAGCATCAGTCTGGATCCAAACAGTCTCATATTGCAGGGGAGTTGCTGGGGTTGGATTTTGTGCCTCCTGATAATTTATTTTTTTTTTAAAACCTCACATTTTGGATAAAATTTCTCTGCCAAAAGCAATTTTCCACCCTACCCTATGGCCATGAGGGTCCATGCTGCGGTTTGGGCACCAGAAAGACTCGTGATGAATTACACAAATCCAAGTGCTTGTGCTGCTGGCTTTGGCAAGGGAAGAGCAGAAGCCACCAGAGCCAACAGGCACAGCACGATCAGGGATTCTCACTCCAAGCTTTCAGGACTTTCTGCATGTTAAAGCATTAAAATACCACTGTTCTTCCCACAGGAGGGGGATTTTGCTTGCCAGTTCACAGCTGCTTTTGTGTTGCTTTGCTCAGGCTCTCCCGGTCCCTGGTGGAAGAACACAGCAATGCAGTCGTGGAAAATTGGGATTGCACTGAGATTTTGGGGAGAGGGGGGTGAGACAAGGACAATTATCATTGCCCAGCACAAGGTGTGACTGCACCAGAAGGATTAAAGAATCCTGAAATTCCAGAAAGGTTTCTTTTGGAAGGGACTCAAAGCCCATCCATTTCCAACCCAGCCATGGCAGGGACACCTCCCACTGTCCCAGGCTGCTCCAAGCCCTGTGCAACCTGGCCTTGGGCACTGCCAGGGATCCAGGGGCAGCCACAGCTGCTCTGCACAACCCAATCTTCCACCTTACCTCCCCTTAGCACATTCTGTCACTGATGTTCATCTTCCTAGAGCCTTTTTACTGACACAATCCTTTATAAATGTGGAAAGAAGTAGGAGAGGGCAAAGTTCTTCACTGAGCACTTATTGTATAGAAAATGTCCAAAAATGTTCACAGAAAAAAAAGTGTTCATTTTTTTCCATTTGCACTGGAAAGTCTGAATGTCAAATTCTCTTCTGTTTCCTGCCACCCATGGCATAACGGGATAATGCAGCCCCAAGCAAAGAGCAGTGGGAATCACTCCCTGGGCCACTGTCCAGGATGATCTCCAGGATTTGCCCATAAAACCAAATCTCAGGTGCTCTGGGACTCTGATTGCCTTTGCCTGGATTGAGAATTCTGCCTCAGTTTGTAAAATCCAACTCAGTAACAGCAGTCTGATCACCTTAACAATCCTGGGAGTCTTTTTTCTGCCTTTGTTTGTTCATAGAGGACCTTTCTTTGATCTTCAAAATTATTAAAGTTCAATTATTATGCAGTCACAACGTGTTCAGTGTTGCTTTTGTATTGGAACCTTGACTTCATCAATATTCAACACTTCCCAGACTGCTGCATTTGTTGATTAGGTAGCAGTTACTGGAGATCTGGAGATGTCTGATGAGAGAACTATTTATTATCATCCCAGAATCCCAGAATGGTTTGGTTTGGTTTGAAAGGGACCTTAAGGACCAGATCCACGGGCAGAGACACCTTCCCCAGGAATGGAGGGGCAGAATCACCTCCATAAGCACTTAAAGGACAATAAAAATAGGTTAAAAATGGTTCCCACTGTATTGTTCCTCTTTGATTTTGGAGGGCTCTTCCCAGTCTGGCTGTTGAAAATGAGCTGATGTGCCCAGGATGCCAATGGGAACTGGATCTTCCCACCTTTCCCTACCATGAAATGATTTTGTTACAAGCAAATAACTTCTATTCCCCTCTTCATGGGCCTGCTTTAGGCCTTGCTAAAGCAGGATCCTTAGGGAGCCCATAAACATTTCTGGTTTCAGGTTCCAGGGTCCCAGGTCAGTTCCTGCACTGAAATCTGGTCACAGGCTGAATTTCTGCCATTCCCTGCCAGGGAAAGCTCAGCAATCCATCAAAAACCTCCAGAGTTATTGCCCCCAGTCAGGTCTTGGGGTCTCCTCCCCTCCCAGCCCCACACCTGGGTGTGCTCAGCCCCCCTGGGATCCCTGCCTGGTTCTGGGATTTACCTTTCCACACTGAACCCTCCAATGTAAAGGACCCATGGAATGGGAAAATGACCTCAAAAATCAGTTTACTCCCTCCAGAAGGACACAGCTCCTCCACGCCCTGCTCCCTGTGCTGCCTTGGAACCAGCAATCCTCGGAGCCAGCATTCCTGCTCCGTGTTCCTATTGATCCCATGAATAAATAAATGATTGGCTCCTCGTGATGGGGAAGTGGTAACTGGAGTTTCCTTAAGGGCACGAGTGCCAAGCTAAATATTTCAAGCCCCCATAAATAATTGAAGCCTCTCTTCTGCAGAAGGAGATTGGGGCTGTAATTCCCTTTCCCAGTGAGTGACCTCCGGCCTTCTCATGGAGGGAACTCACCTGGGAAGCACAAATAATTCAGCAGTTGTGTGCTGGGCTGGTTTCTGTACCCAAGGCAGGTTGTGTTACTCGTGCAGGTGCAGAGGCAGAGCAGTTTCACATTTCCCTGATGCAGGGCTGGGCTCCAAGCAGGGAGCTCCTCACTGAGGTTCAGGCAAATCCCTCAGGCTCTGCCATCCAGGAGTTGTGATTCTTTGTGGATTTAGTGAAAGATGGGGAAATTGGGGCCTTTTGGAGTCACATCTTCATGGCAGCAAAAAGTTTCTTTAAATATTCATTCATAATCTTTGTCAAAATTGAAGGAATATCAAGAAGGTAGAGGACATGACTGCAGGGTTTGGGAGTCCTGGGAAGACTTGGGAGAAGATGGAGGCCAGGAAGACACAGGAGAGAGTAAATTAATTTCTTCCATCAGCAAAGGCTGACTTTGGCTGTGAGTTAGGGGTTAATACAATGGCAGAGCTCAGGAGAAGGCAGGAGGTGGAGGAGGATAAGCTGGGCCCCAGGTTTAAAGGTACAGCCCATCTAGGCCTGACTTCCATAAGCCAGGAGTGGGTAGGGAGCTCTCTCCTCCTGCTCTTATCCCAGCAGCACTTTTTGTGCAGACCAACACTGAAGAGTGCTCCCAGCCCAGCTGAATCCAGCACTTCCTCTGGGCCAGTAATCCCCTGGTTCCAAATGCCAGGCTCTGGATTAGCGCTGTTCTTTTAATTTGCTAATTAGGTGGGTTCATTAAAGCAGCTGGGGTTGTTTCTGCCTCCTCAGCATTTTCTCACTGCACACAGTGTTCTCAGTAGTTCACAAAAAGCTCCAGAAACTTTTTGTGTCATAAACTGTGAGATTTTCCTTGAGGTCTTGTGAGGAGTTTTCCTCAGGTGGTTTGCTGAGGAGCCTTCCAGAGGCACAGTCCCAACAGAGGATAAATACCCTCATGGCAGCACTCTGCTAAAGACAGGGAAATATTCTATGCTGTGCTGAAACAGAGGGAGAAACCTGTGACCCTGCTGAGCTCCTTGCCTTGGACTTGTACAAATCCTGCATGGGGAAAAGGAGAATTTATCAATGCAGGATGACCCCCAGCTGGGGAATAACATGCAATGACTCCAGTGATTTCAGAAGGCTGAACAATTGCTTTACTCAGCTATACTATATTACGCTATACTATACTAAACTGTACTAAAGAAAGACCCATGACCCTTTTCAGACAGTCACGACACAGCTTTGACCTAATTGGTCAATCAGTCAAAACAACCATCACCACAGTCCAATTAACAAATCACTTTTGAAAAACAATCTCCATAACACATTCCACATGTGCCAAACAACAGGAGCAGCAAGTGAAAATAAGAATTGTTTTCTCTTCTTTCTCTGAGCTTTCTCACTGCCTTCCCCAGGAGAAATCCTTGGAGAACGTGTGTCTGCTTCTCTCTGTGAAGAGAGCTGTGGCCACAGCATTGGGCTGTTTGGGTAAATCAGGGCAGGAAAGCTGCAGGAGGTGCTGTGACAGAGGTCAGGAGGGTTTAGCTCACAAAGCCCTTCACTGTGTAAGACATTTCTGCCTGAGGCTGGTTTGTTTGGGATGCAGGAGACAGGAGCAGTGTGGGGCCTGCCACTGCCCTGGAAGCATTGAGGAACTCGAGCTGTATATTCCAAGCTCCCTAAGTCAATATTTACAGTGAGCTCCTCTGGTGCAGGCTCTGGCTAATCCAGAGAAATGCAGCCCTCTGCTGCAGATATTCCAGGTCCAAGTTGGGGATTTGGTGCTGCTGGAGCCATGCCTTGCTGTCCAGCACAGCTCTGAGATGCAGCTCCTTCAGAGTGTGAAAAACGCCAATCACTTGTTTTTAAAATTTTAAAAGTTTAATAGTAATAAAATGGTTATAAAATAGTAATACAGTTAGAGTAATAATAATTTGGACAATTTGAATTAGGACAATATGAGACAATAAATACAAAGAGTTACGGATGTCTGGGTACTTTTTTCTGGGCAGCAGGACCCCGAAAAAGGACACCCGTTAACAGAGGATTTACCCTTAAAAGCAGCAGCCTGTTGCATATTCACACACCTCATACATGATGCATAAATTCCATTCAAACACAGGATTCTGTCTGGTCAGTGTCAGCTTCTTCTTCTGAATCCTGACAGCATCTCCAGTGCTGAGCAGGCAGGAAGAAGTTTGTTTCTTCTGATAATGGAGCAACAAATTCTCTATCTCTGAAAGATTCAGGTGTCCTGTGGCTGCTGTCTCACTGCGAGTCCTCTCTTTGAAAAAAGTATCCTACATAGCATAGTTTCTATTTTAACATTAGGTTATACCTAAAACTATATTTAACACACTACTTAAGAGAATTAATACAGCATAACTTTCTAACACAACACATATAATATTCATTTTAATATTTGCGAAAAGCCAATCATAAAATACATGCATTTTTCACAAGAGTTTGTCACTCCTGGATTCTCTGAACCTGTTCAGCTGAGTGGGATTTGTTTCCCAGCCTGGATGTTCTCTGTCCCATACTGGAATCACCAGGTGCTGCTCCCTTGGCTCTGCCTGCCCTTGTTCCTGTGCTCTTGCTGTGGTTCCTGTGGAGCTGAGGTTCTTTGTGGCTCTGGTTGCCTGATGGGCTGTTTGCTGGCTTTGGTAAGAAGCTCCACAATTTGTGTTTCATGAATCATCTTAGGCTGCCTTCAGCCTTTTATTTTTTATGAGGATGTCACAGCTCATGTTTGCCCAGTGTTTGGGATGAATGCTCATTAAGCTGATCCTGATCCTCAGGCAGCTCATGAGGCACCTCCAGCACGTGCCTGCTTTGCAGCACATGAGTAATTCCAGTGGTCCCAAGGGAATTTCCCACTCAGAGCTTTAAAGATAGACACAGCCGCTTGTAATGTGCTCAGCTTGGGGCTTTGTTCTTTACAGAGCAGCTCTAAAATAACAAATTGCAGTGTTGGCATTGTCTGGGGAGTGGTTTCTTCCTGTGTTGTTGGGGATTGGGCAGGTTCAGGCACTGAGAAATCACATTTCTCTACCACTCATGGCACATCCAGGACTATTTTAAAAGATAAACTGCTGGAATATTTCTTTTGATTTGCTTAAGGCTTGTGTTTCCATCAAAATGACAAATATAAAAACAAAGCATTTAAAGTGAAGGAAGGAAGAAAGACTTTATTTAACTTCATTTAATTCTCCTCTCTGGCAGTCAGGGTATTAAAAAAAACCTCAAACCGCAATTCTCAATAGAGACAAGGTCCAGGTCCCATTTCTAGAGGAGTTTAGGAATTGTCAGGGAAACCTTGCATTGTCAAAAAATCAACTTTCCCCAAAGCATGGCCATTTTAGTGAAAGATGTTCCATTCAGAGAAGTGTTTAAGTCAGGGAATGTTTGACTACATCCAAACTCCATTTTAGATAAAGGTATTTGGGTAAAGGTATTGCCAAACTTGGCAAACATTCAGATTGTTGAATCTCAGAATCATGGGTTTAAATGGGACATTTGGAAGGGATTCCTGGCTGGGAGGGTGGGCAGGCCCTGGCACAGGGTGCCCAGAGCAGCTGGGGCAGTCCCTGGATCCCTGGCAGTGCCCAAGGCCGGGTTGGACGGGGCTTGGAGCAGCCTGGGACAGTGGGAGCTGTCCCTGCCATGGCAGGGGTGAAACTGGATGGGCTTTAAGGCCCCTGCTAACCCAAACTCATTTCTTTTAGTGGTAAAGACACTCACTGAGCCCCAAACAGAGGAAGTTTCTCTGAGAAGTGGAAAATAAACACCAGAAATGCAGGAATTGAACAACTCTTATGCTGGTGGCTCCCCAGTGATTTCTACTCTTGCTGACACAAATCCACTCCTCAGTGGCAGGATTTGCCTGGGGCTCTCTCCTGGAGCAGTTTTCAGCTTGCACTGCCCTGGTCAGGGGCTGTGGGCTGGCTCTGCGTTTGTGCAGAGGGGGAGATCATTTACCCAAATGCTTTAAAGGAGTATTGAACCTTTCTGTTTTGGGGGAACTTGGTGGTTTTTTATTTATTTAACTTCCATAGGCAGATATTGATTTTTTAACCTTCTTGTGTGATTTCTAAAGGCTGTTGGTTTTATATTTGCTGTAGAGGAAAAATAAAGGAGAGCAAGCAAGTGAATTGCAAACACAAAGGGATTTCTCTGATGGAGCTGTAAAGACAAACAAAGGAAAGCTGTTGATACTGTCACTGAGCTGACACCAACTTGTTATCAAGGGAAACACCCTTATCAGAGCATTGTTTAATACAAATGCTCTTGTCTTGGCCTTTGTAGGGATGGAGGATTTAGACCAACCCCACCAGAACAGCAGAAATAAAAAATCCCAAACCACTCCCCCAGCTGCTGGAGAAACAAAGGGTGGGGTTGAGCATGGTTGAGATGTTTCCACTGATTGCACACAAATCTGGTCTGGGGAAGTGCCCAAACTGTCCCTGGTGCTGGTGCCACAATGTCTGTGGGGTCTGGGGATGTCTGTGGGGTCCTGGCACCTGGGCATTGCCAGGGATCCTCCCAGCACAATTCATCTGCCCCACTCCCGTTCCCAAATGGAATAAAGCCTCCTGGGAAGGGATCAGGAGAAGGCTCCATAGCAGGAATTGTGGTTGGAGCTAAGTGAGAGACAGTGATTGTGTTTAATTAAACACCAACTAATTGCAATCCCTGCACATTTAGTGGAGGCAGTGGCAGCTGCTGAGCTGCAGCCTGGAATCACCAACTGGACCCAGGACCAGTCTCACAATTCTGATTATTTGATTTAATTTCATTGTATTTAGATTTAAGCTAATAAGAATGTGGTGCTTTCCCTTTGGCATTGTATTGTTCCTGGGATCATAGGATCATGGAATATCAAGAGTTCTTGCTGGCCACACAGGCAGGGTGATGAAAAGAGGGCTCCAGGGAGCGCAGGTGTGAAAAGTGCATCTTACATGGCTCTATGCAGATATTTAGTGTATGTATTATTGTGGTGGTTTGACCAGGAAGAAGTGGGAATTCTGGGATGCCGTGGTCAAACCAATGGGTGCTTGGATTTTGATATTGGCACCTGGTGTAGCCAGTGGGTTTTGGACACACCTCTGAGAACACACAGGGGTTAAAAGCAGAGCTTCGGCCCTGGGAGGCTCTCTTGGGACTTCGAGGCAAAGAGGTTGGATCTCCCTTCCCCCGTCCAGCCGCTGCTGCTGGGCGGGGAGGGGCAGCCATGGGGTAGGCCTGGGCCTGGACAGAGATGGGGGGGGTGAGGAGGCCCTGGAGGATGGAGGGGTGGAGGAGCTCCAAGAGACATCGGGCAGCCATTCCCCCCCCAGGAGGGAGAGAGGGAGAGCCGGCGTCTGAATTTGATAGCGGCCGGCCCAGGAGGAAAAAAGGGGGGGGAATGCAGTGAGGAGGTGCCGGCCGGAGCAGCAGCGAGTGTGGGAGTGCCGGAGCTCTGGGACAGGCAGAGACTGAAATGTTTAACCCTTTTTCTTACATGATTGGGACCTTGCAAAAATGCTGATCCTCCTCGGAGCTGAATAAGAGGGGAGATAAGAGATGAGATAACAAGGACCTGGCCTGAAGGATGGGGAGAAGCCTGGCTGAGTGGGGAGAGATGATTGGAGTGGCCTTTTGGCTGGACTTTTCTTGTGTAGCCATAGACTCAGTTTTATTCCTGTGACACAGAGACTGCATTTAGAGGGAGGCAGTGCCTCAGATCCAGGAGGGTTCATTGTGGGGACCCCTCGGCCCCAGGGGGTGGGAAAAAATGGGGGGGACAGATGTCCCAAAGCAGAGACTGTGCCTTTTTGGAGTGAGACAAGGCATCCTTAAAAGACAACCCTAGAAGCAGCTCTGGTCCATGCCAGTGGTGAGAGCACTGGCATGGAAGGAAGATGTCACCATGGCAAAAGGACTTTCCGGGTGGTGCTGAGTGACATGGAAGCACACAAGGTTTTAACGTGTTTCCAAGGGAAGCCTATGGTGCAAGAAGGACTCCTCTCCTCTTCATGGACTGAAGTTTGAGTATTCTAAAGGGTGGTGCCAGACTGGGCAGTTGGTGATTTGGGGGAATGTATCGGATTGGGAAATTTTGGTGGTGGGGAGGAGGAAAGTGCTTTTTTGTAAGGTTTTCAATTTTTTTTCCCTTATAGGTTTTTCCTTCTTTTCTTGTAGTTTAGGTAATAAAGTTTTCTTTATGTTTAAGCTGGAGCCTGCTTTGCTTATTCCTGGTCACATCTCACAGCAGACACCAGGGAGAGGGTATTCTCATGGGGGCACTGGCTCTGTGCCAGGCCCAAACCATGACAATTATGTTGTATTGATTAGTAGAGCTGCATTAAAATTTTAACAGTATGGTAAATGTAGTTTTGTAGTTAAAAGGTAACTTCTGTAGTTAAAATAGAAACTATGTATGTGGGATATTTTTTTTAAAGAAAAGAATGAGGTATTTGCACTGAGATAGCAGCCACAGGACACCTAAATCTTTCAGAGAAAAAGAATTTATTGCTCCATTATCAGGAGAAATGAACTTCTTCCCACCTCACTCAGCTCTGAAGATGCTGTCAAGATTAAGAGGAAGAAGCTGACATTGACTAGATAGAATCCTTTGAATGGAATTTAGGCATCATGTATGAAGTGTATGAATATGCAACAGGCTATTGCTTTTAAGGGTTTATCCTCTGTTAATGTGTGTCCTTTTTCGGGCTTATTTTGCCCAGAACGAGGTACCTGGACGTCCATAACTCTTTGTATTTATTGTCTCATATTGTCCTAATCCCAATTGTCCAATTTTTTATTACTCTAATTGTATTGCTATTTTTATAACCATTTTATTACTATTAAACTTTTAAAACTTTACAAACAAGTGTTTGGTGTTTTTCACAGCAGGGACCCAGAGCAGGCAGGCAGGTGTGGCACAGAGTTAGCACAGTCAGGGCTGCAGGTTTCCTTCCTCCTGCCAGTGAGGTTCTTTGTCATTTCTGTAATTGTTGGTTTCTGTGTTTTTGTTGGTAATGGTTTTCACACGGTCAAAACCTGCAGTTAGTACAAGTGTACGTATCCAGGTAGAGCCCTCCAAAAAGGACACGTCTGTCCTGTCAGACCCATTCCTGTGCTGAGGGTTGGAGCTCAGCAGTGGTTTCAGGGGGCACTGCAGAGGAAACCTGCCTGTGGTGTGGACAGGTGAATGAACTCCTTTCACAGGTGGCCAAGCTTAGGGAGTGAGAGAAACAACTGCTGACTTTGAAAATTTAAAAAGGTTTATTAAACCTTTACAAAAATACAACAAAGGACTATATAAGGAAGAAGCCGCAGTGCTGGCAACTGCCCCTCATGCACACCACATGGCCAGTTCATCTTCAAGATGGATGCTCAGTCTTTTATACCTCTGGGGCTGCATCAGCCAACCCTGGCCTCTCCCAAAGTCTGTCAGTCAGCTCTTCTTTGCCATTTTTCGGTGGAGATTACTTTCTTGTAACTGGATTGGGGGTCAGGTGTTGCCATGCCCACCCCCTAAGCACCCCCAAGCTTTTCCATTCCCAACTGCCCCATGCAAGGGACACCTGTGCAGCTTCTTTGTACCTGCCCTAGACATCCCAGGCTGTCTGATGGCAACAATACAGGGAGGCAAAGGGAACTGTGGGGAGAACAGAGGACATCTAAACTATAATAACATAACTATACATCAATAAAGCTTTTCTTAATATTCACACAATAGTTATCTTTTAATTGCGAGAGCCAACCATCTCTTTATCCGTCTATAACAGGGAGGAAGTTGAAAGACTAAGGAGTATCAGGGAAAGTGAAAGGGAAATAGATTGGTGGAGTTCAGCCCTTCCATCCTTGGGGGAGGCCCACCAAGGGTCAGAGGACTCCTGTGCCTCCCACAGGCAATAGAAGGGCACCTGGTAGATGAAGGGGAGTGGAAATGAGCCCCTGGCTGGGGAGGTAATAATAAAAATTCCTTCTGGTCCCCATCCCCTAGCCAGGTGCCACTTCAGAATAGGTATGAGCCCCTGGATCTGGAGGGTCAGCCAGAAGACACAGAAAATGATCTGCCTAGAGTGTCTTCCAATTACACTTTGTCTGTCAGACAGATCACTACCTCTGGCACTAAAAAGAAGAGAAGGTGGTGGTAGTGGGTGACTGTGATGGTGTTCACAGAGGTTTTCAGGTGGGGGAAGAGACGAGAATGTTGAATCCATGTTCAGAAGGCTTGATTTATTATTTTATGATATACATTACATTAAAACTATACTAAAAAAATAGAAGGAAAAGTTTCATCTCAGAAGGCTAGCTAAGTTAAGAATAGAAAGGAATGAATAATAAAGGTTTGTGTCTTGGACAGAGAGTCCAAGCTAACTGGGCTGTGATTGACCATTAATTCTAAACATCCAAGATGGGCCAATCACAGATGCACCTGTTGCATTCCACACCAGCAGATAACCATTGTTTGCATTTTGTTCCTGAAGCCTCTCAGCTTCTCAGGAAGAAAAATCCTAAGAAAGGATTTTCATAAAAAGATGTCTGCGACAGGTGACTGCCTGACTCCCTTCTGAGGGGAACAGAGGGCCTCAGATGTTGACCAGACCCACCCCACAGAGAGGTCTGCTGCCTCCCTGGGGCCTGGGTACAGGATATTACTGAGAGACTGACTGGGCTGATTCAATCCTCTGATTATTACCCACTGCTGATACTCCAGGCTGGCAGAGATGAGATTGAAAAGAGGAGTGTCTGGACAATTGAAAGGACTTTAGGGCACTGGGTCAAGTGGTTGATAGGGCAGGGGCACAGGTATTGTTCTGCTCAGTCCCTTTGGTGGTGGAGAAAAGCATTGAAAGGAATGGGAGAGCTCACATTATTAAGAAGTGGCTCAAGGGTTGGTGTTATAATCAGAATTTTGGATTCTTTGGTCATGGGCAGCTTTTGTGGCACCTGGCCTGCTCGAACAGTATGGGCTCTATTTCTCTGTTAAGGGCAGAAGGTTTTTAGCTCATGAACTGGTAGAACTTGTTGAGAGAGCTTTAAACCAGGTTTGAAGGGGGAAGGGGATGCAGCTGGGCTGTCTGGAAGGAGGCCCAAGGGCGGTAAGCCTGAGTTAGGGGTGAAATCAGCAGCCCAGCTGAGGTGCACGTATACCAGTGCACGCAGCATGGGTAACAAACAAGAGGAGCTGGAGGCCATGGTCCAACAGCAGAGCTGTGATGTAGTTGCCATCACAGAAACATGGTGGGATGACTCACATGGCTGGAGCACTGCACTGGATGGCTACAAGCTCTTCAGGAGAGACAGGAAAGGAAGAAGAGGTGGAGGGGTGGCCCTTTATATTAGGGAGGCTTTGGACACCACAGGCATTGAAACTAATGGTGATGAAGTTGAATGTCTATGGGTGAGAATTAGAGGGAAGGCCAACAAGGCCGACATCCTACTGGGAGTCTGTTATTGTCCACACAACCAGGAAGAAGAGGTGGACAAATTATTCTATAAACAGCTAGTGAATGTTTCAGGTTTATCAGCCTTTGTTCTTGTAGGCAACTTCAACTTGCCAGACATCTGCTGGGAACTTAAAAAAAAAGCTGAAAAAAGGCAGTCCAGGAGGTTCTTAGAGTGTGTGGGGGACTGTGATGGTGTTCACAGGGTCCAAGGATGAGGGAAGAGATGAGGATCTGACTCCATGTTTCAGAAGGCTTGATTTATTATTTTATGATATATATTATATTAAAACTATACTAAAATAATAGAAGAAAGGATTTCATCAGAAGGCTGGCTAAGAATAGAAAAAAATGGAATGGTAACAAAAGCTTCTGTCTCGGACAGAGTCTGAGCCAGCTGGCTGTGATTGGCCATGAATTAGAAACAACCACATGAGACCAATCCCAGATGCACCTGTTGCATTCCACAGCAGCAGATAACCATTTTTTACATTTTGTTCCTGAGGCCTCCCAGCTTCTCAGGAGGAAAAATCCTAAGGAAAGGATTTTTCAGAAAATATCATGGCTACAGGGGACAACTTTTTGTCACAGCTGATGGGTGAGCCCACCCCACGGGAGGGACTGTGTTGGATCTGTTATTTGCAAATAGAGATGGGCTGGGGGGGAGATTTGGTGGTTGGAGACCGCTTGGGGCACAGTGATCATGAGATTATAAAATTCTAATATTTGGTGAAATCAGGAGGTACATCAATAAGACTTTTACATTGGACTTCTGGAGGGCAGACTTTGGCCTCATTAGGAGACTTATTCAGAGAGTTCCTTGGGAAGCAGCCCTTGAAAACAAAGGAATTCAGGAAAGGTGGGCGAGCTTCAAACCAGAGATCTTGAGGGCACAGGAACAGACTGTCCCTGTGTGCCAAAAGATGAGTCAATGAGGTAAATGCCCAGCCTGGATTGGCAAGGAGGTTTTGGAGGAATTTAGGAATAAAAAAAGCATGTATCATCTGTGGAAGGAGGGTCAGGTCTCTCAGGAAGTATTTAAGGGGGTTGCTAGGGCCTGTAGGAAAAAAAATTAGGGAGGCTAAAGATCAGTTCAAACTTAATTTGGCAACTTTTGTAAAGGATAATAAAAAGTGTTTTTACAAATGTATTAATGGTAAAAGGAAGGGTAAGATCAGCCTTTATTCTCTATTGGATGAGGGAGGGAAATGAGTAACTGCAGATGAGGAGAGGGCAGAGGTGATTAATGCCTTCTTTGTCTCAGTCTTTAGTGGGAAGACAACTTGTCCTCAGGACAGCTGTGCTCCTGGGCTGGTGGATGGGGTCAGGGAGCAGAATGGACCCCCCATTATCCAGGAGGGGTCTGTCAGAGAACTGCTGAACCACTTGGATGTTCATAAATCCATGGGACCAGATGGGATCCACCCCAGCGTGATGAGGGAGCTGGCAGATGAGCTTGCCAAGCTGCTCTCCATCATTTAGCAGCAGTCCTGGCTCACTGGGGAAGTTCCAGATGACTGGAAGCTGCCCAATGTGACACCCATTCACAACAGGGGTGGGAAGGAGGATCACAGTGATTCTAGGCCAGCCAGCCTGACCTCAGTACCCTGTAAGGAAATTGAACAGTTTATACTGAGTGTCAGCACCCAGCACTTCCAGGATGGCCGAGGGTATCAGAGCCAGCCAGCAGGGGTTTAGGAGGGCTGAGTCGTGTTTGACCAACCTGGTCTCCTTTTATGACCAGGTGACCCCCCTGGTGGACGCGGGAAAGGCTGTGGATGTTGTGTGCCTGGACTCCAGCAAGGCCTTTGGCACTGTCTCCCACTGCACACTCCTGCATTTATATGCAAGTACAATCCTCTCCACTGCTGGGTGTCCCTGTGTCCCTCGGGGCTGTCCCCAGATCCAGCCCTGCCCTGTGTGCCCTGGAGCTCCCTGGAGCAGGGAGAAGCAGCTCCCAGGCAGTGGTGAGTGAGGGGCAAGCTGGGAATTGTGGCTGTTGGCTACAACTGAGCCTCTTTCTGCAGCCTTGCTCTCAGGCCCTGGGATGAAGATGCTTGGAGAAAGGTGAAAGGTTATTTTCTTACTAAAAATATCTTTCCTATAAGTTTTCCCTGTTTAGCAGGCAGAGCCTGAGTCCCCCTCAGCAGCTCAGTCTCAGGATTTTCCCAGTCCCAGCCCTAGGACAGATCCACCTTCTCTCCAATGGTCACATGTGAAATATCCCCTATTGAATGAAGCCTTTGGATTCTCTCGGTGCTTCTCTGCCTCATTAAACCCAGACCATCGATTAAGGAACAGTGGCAGACAGGAAAAGGCAAAATGACTCGGAAGGAATTGGCCTCTCTGGAATCTGTGAGAAAGGAGCCACAATCCTGCCTGGCAGGGAAACATCCCTGGGCATCTGTGAGCCAGGGAACACCCAGCTGCTCCCAGCTCAGGGCCTTCTCATTGCAGAAAATGTTCCAGAACAGCTCCTTGGCTGACCAAAAATGTTGCTAAGTTACAGAGAGGGAATTTGGAACAACGAAGTCCCTTTCTGAGGGAATATTGTCCCTTTCTGAAGGAATATTGTCACTTTTCTCCATGCAGAGCCAGGATAACCATGGGAGGATTCTCCCAGGATAACCATGGCAAGTGTCTGTGCATGGTGGGGTCTGGGCTGTTTGGTTCCCTCTTCTCAGCTCTGCTGGCCCTCACGAGGAGGGGCTGGGGCTGGACAAAACATTCCCTTGGAAGAGCTGGATTCTTCCTAAAAGAGAGGTGGGGCCAGATTAGGGAAGCTGTAAAATGGCCTGGAAGTGTCGTGAGAAGGAGGACAGGTGTGATGTTGTGAGGTCCCCAGGATGAGGTGAGAGATGAGAATCTGACTCCATGTTTCAGAAGGCTGATATTGTTATGTTATGTTATATTATTTCTGTTCTGTGAATGCTATACAAAAACTATAATAAAGAAAGAGAAAGGAGACATCAGAAGGCTATAAAAGAATGAATAATAAAAACTCGTGAGTGACTCTTCAGTTTGACACAGCTGGACTGTGATTGGTCATTAATTAAAAACAATTCACATGGAACTAATCAAACATTCACCTGTTCGTAAACAATCTCCAGACCACATTCCAAGCAATCAGCAAACACAGGAGCAGCAATCAGATCATTATTGTTTTCATTCCTCTCTGAGGCTCCTCAACTCCCCAGGAGAAAATCCTGGGCAAAGAGGAATTTTCAGAAAATATCATGGTGACAGATAGGGGAAAATGTAAAATCTCAGATGTTTCAGGAAGAAAAGGAAAACTGAAAAGAGAAATAATGACGGGAATTCAATGGTTCCTGCATCTCATCAAACAAGCTGGGAATCCCAGCCCCACGTGTGGCTGTGCAGAGATTCAGCCCTGAGACTGATTTTAGAGATCTTGGATCATGGAATGGGTTGGGTTGGAAGAGACCTTAAATCCATCCAGTGCCACCCCTGCCATGGCAGGGACACCTTCCACTGTCCCAGGCTGCTCCAAGCCCCAATGTCCAACCCGGCCTTGGGCACTGCCAGGGATCCAGGGGCAGCCCCAGCTGCTCTGGGCACCCTGTGCCAGCCCCTCACCCTCTGGTTTGAGAGTTGAGGGGCCACTGGTTGGACTCTGGGCACTGGAATCCATCAGGAATGTGTTCCTGCTGGGATGGCTCCTCTGGGGGCCCTGATCCCAGTGAGATTCAGTCCAAGCCCCCTCCCAAACCCCCAGGGTGGCTGCACACTCTGGGACAGGTGAAAAGGGATCCTCGTCCTGCTGGAGCAGCTGCTGCTGCCAGGAGCAGAGAAATGAACAGTCCCAAGGCTGAGGGCACAAAAAGTGATGGAATTTCTGGATCAGGGAGGGAAGGCCGGTGGGAAGAGGCTGAAGAAACAGAGCAGGGATGTGGAGAGAGGTGTAAGGAGTGCCTGAGCTGCACTGACAGCACAAATAAAAATGCTGGGGAGAGAAGGACCTGCTTTGGAGAGAGATGGAATCAATCCCTGCAGGGGGTGAGGGACATG
The DNA here is from genome assembly GCF_027887145.1 of Ammospiza caudacuta. Taxonomy (NCBI): domain Eukaryota; kingdom Metazoa; phylum Chordata; class Aves; order Passeriformes; family Passerellidae; genus Ammospiza; species Ammospiza caudacuta. The sequence goes on from NC_080619.1 coordinate 1,871,611, forward strand.
CTTGGAACCATGTCCCTGCACTGGCTTTTGGATGGGGCTGGGCTGGGCTGAGGAAAAAAACCCAAAACAACAACAACAACAACAAAAAAACCCCACAAAAACCCCCCAAAAACAAAACCAAAACAAAACCAACAAAAACAAACAAACAAACAAAAACCAACAAAAACCAAACCAAACAAACAACAAACCACAACAAAACAAAAAAAACCCCTTTTGTTTTTCTATGTAAAATCCAAACATTTCACAGAAGTCTTTTAACACTGGAAATTCTTCTAAGAAAAGTCACAGCTACTTTTCCTGGCAACTGAAGGGAAAACATCTTTTCCTGTTTTTTTATTATTTTAAAAATTATTTTCTGTGAGAATTGTGAGCAGCTCTGAGTGTCAGTGAGCAGGATGAGCACGGGCACCTCTGCTCAGGGATGGCCTTCAGGGTGATAATGGCCTGGGAGAGGAGGAGAGCAGGATGTTTGTGGAATTAAAGCTTCAGCCAGCCCAGAGATCCAGCTCAGCTGCTCCCCGCCAAACTGAGACTCAGGTGTGAGCAGCATTAAGGGTTCCTGTGCACTTGGACAGGGGAACTCCTCCTAAATCAGTGCAGGATAAAAGAAAGCAAATCCAAATAAAACCCTGTGTGGGTTTATTGGCATCTCCTGGATGTGAAGCCCATGGGAAGGGAAGGTGGCAGGGACCGCAGGAAAGCATCTGCTCCTCCTGCTGAGGGCTCAGCACTGCATTCCCAGCAGGCTGGATTCTGGGATCAGCTCAAAGCAAGGGAGGCTGGGATCAGTGCAGGGCCAGGGCTGCTCCCCTGCCACGAGATCCTGCAAAGGAACAGAGGGTTCTTCATGCTGGGGCTCTCTGAGTCTCCTAGAAAACATCTCCTGCCAGTTTTACTGAAGCAAATAATAATAAAAATGCTGGAGGTTAAAGCCACATCCTTTAAAAAAATAAATCTAAGAGGAGCTTGGATGTGATCCAGGCTGGCCAGGCAGGACAAACCAGCAGGAAGAGGAGCTGTTAAAAAAGGAAAATCTCAACCTACTGGGTGATCCTCTGGAGCACAGTAAAGCTGGAGAAGATTCCCTTATCCAACAGTGGGAGACTCCTGCCAAGATTCACAAAAACTTGTTCATCTTTAGCCACCTATAGGGGCCTGAGTAAATATATGTATTGCAGTAAAAGATCTCTGTATTGTATAAGTGACCTTGCCCTGATTCTAGTTATTGTAAATGGGCTGCAGCTGTGATGTCCTTGATTGGGCAGCAGCTGCAGCCTGTGGAGGTAGCTGGGATAAAAGGGAGTGAGGCATTCAGGGAGAGCTGGAGAGGAACTTTGACTGAGAAGCAACAACAACACTGCTGTGAGAAAACCACCCAGAAGGTATGAGACTCTTGAAATATGATATACAACAATATGAATACAACAGCTGCCAAAGACTGAGTTTGTGGCAGGTGAAGGTAAATGAGGCCCAGGTCTGTCTGTGCCCCTTCCTGGGGCAGCAGGGAGCTGACCCAGCCTGTGCTCAGAGCCCAGGCCCTGCTCCAGTCAGTCACGCTTTGGACAATGGGGGCAATCACCCTCTGAGCACCTCTGCAGTTCCCTCCCAGATCAGTTCCATTTACACAGCAAAACATTCCCCAACCAGCTGCAAGCAAAGCTCTTCCTGAGATCAGAAAAATCCCAACAGCAACTCTCAGTCCTTGGACAGCACTTTTGGAGCCTGCCCAAGCCTCAGTTAATGAATCCAGATGAGCTGCTGCTCCTCCTGCCCCGTTCCCAGCAGGAAATGCTCCAGGGTTAGAAATGTGCTGTCACTAGTGCTCAGGGTGCCCGAGGCACAGGGTGGTGGCTCCGGAGCTCTGCTGCTTTTATGGTGCTGACAGGGGTAGAAAAAGATCCCCATGTCAGCAGAGATGATCAGGGCTCACCCTCTGTTGGGGAAGATGAAACAGGAAAGCCTTATCAATATGATTGCCTGGCAAAAGATTTTGAGAATATGGAAACTATAAGCGAGATAGAAATGAAAGCAAGCTTTGAGATCCCTCAGTTACTGAACAACTGGAAAACAATGGTGTGGCCAGCTGAAGGTGATCCCCTTTTGATGGAACAACACCCTCTGCTCGCAGACAGGCCCAAGGGTCAGAGCAGACCTTACTGCTTCTCCTGTGCTGTGCTCATGTGGAATGTGTTTGGAGATTGTTTACCCACAGGTGGTTGTTTCATTGGATTCTGCTGTGCCAATCAGGGCCGAGCTGTGTCAGACTCTAGAAAGAGTCACGAGTTTTCATTATTATCTTTTTAGCATTCTGTAAGCATCCTTTCTGTATTCTTTAGTATAGTTTAATATAGTATAGCATTTTCTAATATAATATAGTGTAATAAAGTAATAAATTAGCCTTCTGAGAACATGGAGTCAGGTGCATCATTCCTGCCTTCATTGGGGCTTCTCTGCAAATACAATACAGAGCTGATTCCAGGCTCCTTCCAGGAACTGCAATTCCCTGGACTCACTGCAGGATTCACCTGTGTGGGAAGAAGCCTCCCCTGGCTGGGCAGATCTCACTGAGGGCTCCTCCTGCTTGGCTGGGATGCTCCCAGGATGTGCTTTAGTGTTAAAGGGCAATGCACAGCAAGGGCTCCTGCTCAGGGTCAGTGCTGTAAAGCGCTCCCAGGTGGGCTGGGGTTGTGCTCTTTGAATTGTAATTGCTGCAGGAAAGGGGGTGAAGGAGAAGAAGGTAAAAGTGAAGATGACATCAGAATGACATTTCCTTGGGGAGGGAGGCAGATTTCCAGCTTCTGGGGCTGTTGGCTGTGGACAGAAGCTCTGACTGGTGTGGCCAGGAAAGAAGAGCTCAGCAATTCCTCTGTCGAGGAGCTCCTTTGGTGGCAGCTCAGGGGAACCAGGTATGGACTGAGGGACTCAAGGATTGTATGGAGACCTTCCCAAGGAGCTGCACCTTCACTACTGACCCCACTGTCACCACTGACCATTGACCCCACAGACCACTGACACCACTGACCATTGACCCCACTCACCCCACTGAGGCCCCTGGCCGCACTGACCACTCACCCCACTGAACACTCACCCCACTGACCCCGCTGACCATTGATCCCACTGACCACTCACTCCACTCACCCCATTGACCCAACTGACCATTGATCCCACTGACTGCTGACCCCACTGACACCACTGCCCACTGACCCATTGACCCCACTGACCACTCACCCCACTCACCACTGACCCCACTGACCACTCTGGGCTCAGCCCCTTCCCCAAAGGTAAATTTTAGGTGCCTGTTTAATGCAGGTGAAACAATGCAGATAAACCCATTAGCGCAGAACACAAAGATTGGATTTTTAGGGGTCCTTGCAGTGACCCTTGGGGTAAGGGAACAGTGACCAAGAGATTGACTCCAAAATGTTGGATAAAAATGAGACTGAGCCATTTACTGAGATATTCATGAACTGCAGTTTCTCATTATTTCAGTTCAAAAGAGATTTTCAGTCTAAAATTTATTCCATCTTAATTAGGCAATAATAAGCTTTAAAAATAAACAAAAACACATTTTCAAGGGAATTCAGGTTTTGTGGAGACTGAAAAGGAATTTTTTTGTTTCCAGTTTTCAAAAAACAAACAAAAAATCCTAAACCACAAAAATAATGATTCTCACATTGCGCAGAAAAAAAAAAAAAACAACAGATTTTTCCTCTCTCTGTGTCTCTAATTTTGCTCCAGTTAATGGAGTAAAATTCCCACAGCTCCATCCTCTTCACCTGCACAAGGTGCAGACAGAGAATTTGGATGGAGAGGAGCCTTTGGAAAACACAGAGAGCACAGGTGGCCATGGGGACACAGCTGCACCCAGGATTTGTCACCTGGGGTTCCTCTGCTCCCTGGCCCCACACTGCCCATGGGAGGGGCACAGTGCTCAGCCCTGGACGTCCTCAAAACCCAGGTTTTTCCCAGAGGGTGGGATTTATTTGGGACCCTGGTGCTGGGCTGCTGGTTGGACTGGAGGCTCTCACCCCATCCCTGGCAGTGTCCAAGGCCAGGCTGGACACTGGGGTTTGGAGCAGTGGGAGGTGTCCCTGCCATGGCAGGGTGGCACTGAATGGGCTTTGAGGTCCCTGCCAGCACAAACCCTTCCTGTGACTCTGTGATTTTAAAGGTCTTTTCCAGCCTCAGCAGTTCCCTGGCTGCCCCAGCTGCTCCTCTCTGGGTATGGTCCAGGTCTGGGGCTCTTTTCCAGCCACCGCTGTTCCCTCTGCCCTGAGCCCCAGACAGCCCCAGCCCCGGGGCAGTGCCCGGTGTTTGCCATGCTCTGCTGCTCCCAGATCTCCCTGGCAGGGGAGATGAGCTGGCAGAGCTGCCTGGCACAGCTGGTGCCCAGGGCTGGGAGCACCGAGGTGGAAGTGCAGCAGAATTCCTGGGATCCAGGGGCTGCAGCACTGGGAGGCTCCAGCAGAGCACAAAACCTGAACCTGCTGTGACAGAGACTGCAAAGCTGGGCTTGTTCCAGAGCAGAGGGACTGGGGATCCAATGTCCACCCAGCTCCTGCCCTGTGGGAACAGCTGGCAGGAGCTGGTGGTGCCCAGGTGTGGGACTGTGCCACTCCTGGCAGCTGTGCAGGGACAGCTGAGCTTGAGTTCTGCTCCCTCCTAACACAAAAATGAGAATTTTGGTTCACTGGAGCCCTGCAGCTGAGCCCAGGGGGTTGCCTGAGCTTGGATTTTGCTCCTATTGATCCCAGCTGGGTTTATTTTATACAAAGGCTTTGATCAGGACACACAGCTTGCAGCACTTGCTGTGCCCCGAGTCCTGACTTGCTGTAAAAGCTGCATGAGCTGCCAGAGTTCCTAATGCTTTTTCCACTGCCTGGATTCATTCCTCTCTTTGTTTTAAGGTTTGGAACTAAGCTTTCTATTGTGGCCACAGAGAGCACCAGGTACAATTTTTCTGAAGGATTTCTCCTGGGGAAGTCAGTGAGAACCTCAGAGAGAAGAAGAGGAAACAATTCTTATCTCTATTCTCTGCTCCTGTTGTTTTTGCACATGTGGAATGTGTTATGGAGATTGTTTGCCCAAATGGATTTGTTAATTGGACACCAGTGAAGGTTGTTTGGATTTCTTGGCCAGCTGGGTCAAAGCTGTGTCCAGGCTGTCTCAGACAGCCAGGGGTTATTCTTTAGTATCTTTATAGTATAGTATCTTTTTAGTACAGTACTAGTATAATATAGTGTATCTTAATAAAACAATTGTTCACCTCCTGAATCATGGAGTCAGAGCACATTATTCCCACGTCAGGGGCTCCCTGAATTGATATTCTCTGACTAAATGCACTCAGCTGTACCCATCAGCTGCCTTGGTACTGGGCATTTCTTGGGAAATTTCCCCCCAAGATTTGGGATTTGCTACTTAGGAACTCGAACATCCCAACCCAAGAGCTTCCAAACAATTGTAAATAAAGCAGTTTTTTATTCCTGCAGCCCTCCGAGTCTGAGAGAAATCTGGGAAAGAAAACTGAGCAAAAAGTCTCTTCTAGCAAAGTTCGGGGTTAAATTCTTCCTTGCTGAGCTGCAGAGGTGACATCAGAATTGTGACATCAAAGGTGTGAATTCTGTGTGGGACCCACCTGTCCCTGCCAGGGCCTGCCCAGGGATCCTCTCACCCTTCAGAGTGGAATTTCCACCTTTCCCTATGGAACAGCAGCTTTTCCTGTCAGGTTTGCTCCTGACCCTGCAGGGCCTTTAAATGCTGCAGACAAATATTCCAGGTGCCCCTGCAGGACCCCTTCCCTCCCTGCCCCTCCTGCAGGACCATTCACTGCATGGCTGCATTGCAAAGCACATAAATTTCACTTAATTTGTCTGGAAATTATTCACATTCATACAAGAAATATCCTTCAGTGTGGCTATTTCCCTCTTTAGATTTATCCTTCTCCTTTGGAAGTAAATTGAAACAGCTTTACGACTCCATCCCATAGCATGGAAATAATTTTATTGACATTATAAGAGCTTGTAATTCACCATCTGAAGGTGTTTGATAGCACAAAAGCTGTGTCCCAAAGTTTTCCAGAGCCTGAGATAACACAACTATCCAAATTTGCTTGTTTTCATCATCAGTTTTCAGTTGGGGAAGTCAAGAATTCAATTTTAATGTTTTGTTCTCCCACCACAGTGAGAACGCTGGATTTTATCATGCAATCAGCTGATATTTGCCTGTTTGGGGAAGTTCTTTCTATGGAACATCTAAACCTGGATTGTTGTTTTTTTACTGGAAATTAATTTATTCTAAAGGTCAGCATCTCCCAAGGAATAGAAATTCAATAATCCAGTGGACTTGGGTCATTTTGTTTTTTCTGAAAGTAAGAGAAATCTGATAGGAAATGTTTGACCCAAAACACTGAAAATGCTCTCCTGGTAACCTGAACGAATTTCAATTCCCAGTTAAAAAGTTGACAATAATTGCTTTTCTTCATCACCCACTGCTGACCAAGTATTCCTGCCTTCTATGCAAACCCTTCAATGTCTTCCTTACACATTAAATCTGAATTTTCCTTCAGAAAAGAGAACAAGAGAGAGAGAGAGAACTGTTCCACTTCTGTCTTTGAGCTGGTTTTAAGCTCCAGAATGGAGCTGGGCCTGGGCAGGTCATTCTCTACTCCTGATGTGAAAGTTGGCAATGGGAACAAATCCATTCTTGGGATGGAACAACCTCATGAGAAGCAAATTCCTCAGCAGCTGAATTAAAAGATGAGGTTACAGATTGCAGAGGTGGATTGGAGCAGTTTGGGCTAACACTGCCCAAATCCATGTGGATTCTGCATCCCTGGCAGTGCCCAGGGCAAGCCTGGATGGGGCTTGGAGCACCCTGGGACAGTGGAACTGGAGAGGCTTTAAGGTCTCTTCCAACACAAACTACTCAATGATTCCAGGATTCCATGGCAACATTTAAACTCATGGCTGGGCACTGCACATAAAACCCAAAGCCAGTTTGGGCACAGCAGTGTGGCTATGGGACAGGGCAGAATCAGCCCTGCTGCTGTGGGCAGAGGGGCTCAGGAGGGAAAGGCCGAGGCTGTGCCAGGCAGGGCTTTGGTTTGGGGCCTGACGGGGTCTCTGGTGTTGAGATGACCCCGAGGTGTTGGAAAGTCTCTTTTTTCCCGCTGAAGATGCAGACGGGGTTCCTTGGCTCTGGTTCTCAAGGTTGTTTATTCTCTGTTATATATTACATTCTTTCTCTGACCTGCTGAGATCTGTCCAGCACGTTGGTTCATGGCACACTGACCACCTTGGGGCAGTGTTAGCTTGTTATACTGAAAACTACCTGTACTTTATTTACAATAATTTTCCAATACCTGTCACCTATGTTAGACAGTCTGTCTCTACTCTGAACCAATCCAAAAGTGCCACCATCACAGCAGAAGATGGAGGACAAGGCAAAGAAGGAGAAGGACAGGACACACCCAGATTCCTCCATCTTGCCTCCTGAACCCCCATTCTAAAAACACCAAAATTCTGCATTTTCACCCAGTGATAAATTCACTATCATTCTATTCTATTCTATTCTATTCTATTCTATTCTATTCTATTCTATTCTATTCTATTCTATTCTATTCTATTCTATTCTATTCTATCATAAATCCTTGTGGCTTGTAACTCCCCACACAAAGTTGGTAATTGTTTCCATGGGCTAAAATCCAAGACACAGGTGTCTTTGACTCCATGCCAAGGTCTCTGAGCCTCCTGCCAGGGTCTGGAGCTCTCCAGGGCAGCCAGAGCAATGTCCTGGGTTATGACAGGGGCCAGGGCACCTGTGCAGGGCAGGGATTTCTCTGGCTACTGGGGAGACCTGGAAAACAAACCTCAGGATGCTCCTGCTGCTTCCCCGGGGAAGGTTCCCTGCAGCTGTGCCCTCCACAGGAGCCCCCTGGGCCATGCAGGTCCCCAGCCCCAGCGCCAGCTGTTCCCATCTCCTCCCATCCTGCTGCTCTTGTCGCTGCCCAGACTTGCCTTTCCCTCCTCAGAAACATTTGCTGGAAGCACAGAAGGGAAGTCCTGAGCAGAGAGTGGAAGCAGCATTTATTTGAAATATTTGGGTTGGCTCGAAAAATGGATGTGCAGTGGTGCAGTGACCTTTGCATGACCCTGAGCTGCAGTGTGGGGCTGCAGCAGGGCCATGCAGCGTTTATGGAAGTGGCAGCACCTCCAGTGTCAGTCTGGGAGCAGAAACCCTCAATTGATGTTCCTGCCCTCAGGCCCCAGAGCCATCCTCACCCTCATCCCTCCTGATTCCCTCCTGCTCTCCCCTACCCCTGCCAGATTGCACAGGATGGTGAGGACAGGAGGAATGGGATCTTTAGCTGCATAAACAGAAGGAAAAGAGAAGAAATCAGATGGAAGAATGAGTTCCCAGAAATGGGAACACAGGAGGAAGCTGGATTCTTTCCCACAGAACTCTTTGTGCCTCTTTATTTTGCTTCGAGCACTTGCTCTGATGGGCTCAGAGTTTGTGAAATATTCCCACTGGCACAACAGAGACTCCAAGGAGGGATTTCTTTGGGAGCCTGAGGGTGGGGTCATTCCCTGAGCTCAGAGCTCAGCTAGGATGGGAATTCCATCCCATGGAGCTGGAGCTGGAGGACACCGAGGTGAGGGTGAGCATGGCTGGGAGGGGAGGAACAGCAGTGGGAAATGGTCACTGCCAACGAGCTCAGGAGCAGGAGGTGAGATCTCACTGGAAACAGATCCAGGCAGGAAGAAACTACAGGGAAGGCTTAGCATTGTTGCTTTGATAGCAACTGTGAACTCAACCCATCCCAATCTCCAGGGAGAATGGAAGCTTCCAGAACTGGCACCTCCAAAATGGAACCTCCCCATTTTACTGTGTCTGCTGGAAATGGGGAATGGGTTACAGGGGAAAGCTGAGCTCCAGGAACAGCCAGTGTGTGCAGGGACCTGCTCAGAATGGGCAGCACCAAATAACACCCAGCAAAGGAGACAATTCCTGGGAAAATGGGATCAAAGAGCACCAGGAGGGGCCATGGAAAACCCTTCCCAGATGAGCCTCAGGTGTTGTCTGAGAGGAAGAGCTGGTGTGACTCCCACAGCAGCAGAGCCCAGCCCAAGGAGGGGTCACAGAGAAGCAATTTGGGTCAAAGCAGTGCTCCTGAGGAAATCCATCCAGGGAGGGGGGGGAGGAGGGAGTTCATAGGAGATGGGAACATCTGGAAGTGAGTGGGAACACCTGGAAATGCCTGGGAACACCTGGCAGTGACAGCAGCTAAGGCAGTTCCTGGGTTAGACTTTAACCCAACCTCAAGTCACAAGGCAGAGTCTTCCAACACCTCGGGGCAGAGATTCCCAGCACCAGGAGAAGCTGAGGCAGAGGAGCAGCACCCCTGGGCAGGGGTCAGTGCCCTGGATTGCTGGTTACAGCAGTGCCAGAGCAGCCAGCAGCAGTCCAGCCTCAGGCACTGACTCTGCTTCCAGCCCCTGCATCCTGCAGTTCATGGGAACCACCCTGGTCTGTGTGCAGAGTTCAGTTTCCAGCCCTTCCTTGCATGAATCTTTCCTGACTCTCCTTAGATGCAATTCCTGCTGTATATTAACTGAATCAAAAGAGAATTTTATGGAATTGTAGAATCCCAGAATGGTTTGGGTCGGAAGAAACCTCAGGGACCTCAAAGCCCACCCCTGCCATGGCAGGGACACCTTCCACTGTCCAAGACTGTTCCAAACCCCAATGTCCAACCTGGCCTTGGGCACTGCCAGGCATCCAGGGGCAGCAATATCTGCTCTAGTTTTTCTGTGTTCTTCAAAGGAAAAATTCCCTTTTCCTGCCCCTGGCCAATCTGCAGTTGCAGTAGGATTCACTTTGGACACCAGTGAGACCTCTCCATGCTCTGAACTGTGGTCCCTGGCATGATCCTGACGAGTTTTCTGCTCATTAGCACAGCAAATTGCTTTGCCCTGGTGCCTTTTGCAGACACAGCAGCTGCTGTGGGTGCAGCTCAGGGCTGTCAGGAGCTGGGAACTCACTTTGCTCTAGAGACACCCAGAGCCTCTGGAAGCTGCTCCTGGGTCTTGTTTCCATCTATTTTTGCACAAGTTAAGGCAGTCTATTGTTTGCATAGTGGAGCAATTATGTTAATAATACTGCAGAGCTGGGCTTTATTTTCCTATTGATTTTAGTGACTTGGATCCGGCAGGAATTTCAGTGTCTGGATGAGTAAAAAAGGCAAAATGTTTATAGGAGAGCATAAACCTCATTTCATGCACTCCATTTTACAAGTAGCTCAGAATGTTTTTTTAATAAGCTTTTAAAGTGATGTATTCTCATCAATAGAAGTTGTCATGTCTCATCTGAGAAAAAGTGATTTTAAATGGCTCTTGTAATTAACTATTTATTTATTATTAGTAAATTATTTACAGAGTTATGGGGAGGTTTGGTGTGTGAAAGCCTGCCCAGTGCTCCTGAGGGGGTTGGAGGGGCTGGGACAGGAGCTGCTGGAGGAGGAAACAAACAAGGCTTTGACTGGGGCTGCTATTGGTTTTCCTAATTCTAGAAAGACCTAAAAACAATGGAACTTCCCAAACCTGCATCAGGCTCTTTCTCTGGTTGGCCCAGAGCAGGTTCATGTCCCTGGATTTAATTCAGACCATTAGGTGGCTGCTGCCATCAATTTAAACCCAGGTCTGGAAGGGATCTCCAGAGGTCTTTTAAACTCATCTGGTTTGCTCCCAATTCAGATTTATGGCAGCAGTTAAGGATATTAATTGATATTTAGTCTTCTAAAAGATCTTAAAATCCACACTGAATGGTTGACTGCATTCTCAGGCAAGGATGGTTTTCACAGCAGTTCCCTCCTGATCTGCTGAGGCCAAATCCCTGAGGAACCCAAAGAGGAGCTGGAGCAGGGATTGACGGTCCAGCCCTGTCTCCATGGGAGGGGAGGATTGTTTTGTTGCAATCTCTCTGAGTTTTGCAGTCACAAAAGAAGCTCAATAAACCCAAGGGAGCCTGGGGAGGATGGAAAGCTCCTCTGACAGGGAGTTGTGGCTGCTCCCAGTGCTCCCCTCTCAGCACTCTGCTGTGCTTCCAGCACTGGCTCTGATGGGCTCGATGGATTGATTCTTTGAAATGGCACAACAGAAGTTCCTAAGGAGTGTTGGGGAAGATGAAACAGGAAAGCCTTATCAATATGATTGTCTGGCAAAAGATTTTGAGAATATGGAAACTATCAATGAGATTGAAATGAAAGCAAGCTTTGAGATCCCTCAGTTACTGAACAACTGGAAAACAATGGTGTGGCCAGCTGAAGGTGATCCCCTTTTGATGGAACAACACCCTCTGCTTGCAGACAGGCCCAAGGGTCAGAGCAGACCCTACAGCTTGGAAGAAGGGGCCCAAAGAGGAGTTTTTAGGGTTTAAAATGTAACACAGCATGGTAATGTAGTGATTCTTATAGGCTGTATGCAAATGCTGTAGGATTTGTATCTTGTACTAGATTGGTTAGTGAGAATCAGAATATTCAATACAGAAGAAAATTTATTGTATTGGAACGGGAGCTTTGCACTCTTACCCTTTTACTCTCTCACCCTCTCATCCTCTCTCCCCCTCTCTTCTCTCAGCCTGCTCTGAGCTGTGTTTGGCAGCTCCCAGCAGGGCCCTGCACCCAGGCCCTTTGCAATGAACCCCAAGTTCCTGACCTGGCTGCAGAGATCTCTCATCTCCATCCGTCCCCACTGTCCTGCCCCTGTCACTCCTACAAAGGAGGAATAAAGGAGGGATATCTTTGGGAGCCTGAGGGCTGGGTGATTCCCTGACCTCCGAGCTGGGCTGGATGGGGAATTCCAGGGAATTCAAGGGGAAGGCAGGGGCTGAGCTGCACCTGCCCGGGACCAGGACAGGTCCTCAGTGCCACCCCAGAGCAGGATGGCACCAGAGTTGTCCCTGCTCTGCAATTCCACACCCCATGTGCCAGCAGGGAGGGCACCCGGGGAACAGAGGAGTTCTTAACCTTGGCTGAGGCGTTCTCGCCATCGGCTCCTCTCCCACCTCCCCGTCTTGCCTGGAATCCTTGGAATTCCAGTTTCGGAGTTCTGCTGAGGCTCGCTGGGTGAATTGCACCCTCTAGGGTTCGAGAGGAGCTGCAGGACAGGATCTGCGCAGCTGCTGCCAGGGATGGAAGGAAAGCGGATGAAAGGAATCGGCCTGGCAGCAAAAATGCTGGAAATGCAGCAGCCAGAGTTCAGGGCAGCTCTTTGGAGCGCAAAGGAACTGTGAGGGCTGGGAAAACTGGGAGTCAGTGCTGTGGGTAACTGGGCACACTGGTCCCTGAAATAACTGAATTGAGGGAGTGTTTGTGTGCAGCATTCCCTGTCCTGCCCCTGCAGCCCCTCCTGGAGGATTTCACCCCTCAGCATTCCCTGTCCTGCCCCTGCAGCCCCTCCTGGAGGATTTCACCCCTCAGCATTCCCTGTCCTGCCCCTGCAGCACCTTCCGGAGGATTCCCACCCCTCAGCATCCTCTGTCCTACCCCTGCAGCCCCTCCTGGAGGATTCCCACCCCTCAGCATTCCCTTGGAAGCACCACCCCAGCCGTGGGTCCCACAGGGTTTGGTGCAAGCCCAGGTCCCTTCTGGCCCTAACCCCTCATTCCCTTTCCCTCAGGCCCTGCAGAGGAGCAGGGAGTGGATCTGCAGGTGCTGCCTGGGAGCTCAGGGCTGGGTTCGAGCGAGGCCTTGGGGTTGATCAGAGGATTCCCCACTGGAGCAGCTCCTGTCTGGCTGGCACAAGGCTCCGAGCCCCAGGCAGGGTTGATGATGATGATATAAATGGAGGTGGCAAGAGCAGCTCCTACTGGGACACGTTCCAGCCATCCCCAGCAGGAGCCAGAGGGAAATGGGAGCCAAAGGCACCAAAGACACTGAGGTGAAAGGGCTGAACTGCCCGGGAGAGGGGTCAGATACAGACACAGATCATGGAATCCTGGAATATCCTCAGTTGGAAAGGGCCCACAGGGATCGTCCCAACCCCTGTTCCTGCCTGGGATCCATCAGTCCTACCCTGGGCATCCCTGGCAGCACTGTCCAAACCCTCCTAAAGCTCTGGGACCATTTCCTGGGGAGCCTGGGCAGTGCCAGGACCTCTGGGGAAGAACCTTTCCCTGAGATCCAGCCTGACCTGCCCTGGCCCAGCTCCAGCCGTTCCCTCAGAAATTCCTGCCATGGGAATTCCCAGGAGAGTCTCTGCAGAGGACACTTGATCGGAAGGTCCCCAGAATAATCCCCAAACCTGGGAAGCAGCTGGGAAAGGGAATAGAGGCAGATAAAAGGCCAGGTTTATGCTTGGAAGCACCAGGAAGGTCATTCCTTCAAATCCAGGAGATCTCACTCCTGCAGTTCCTTATAAAAATGCCACAGAAAAGCAAGGAAGGGGCTGCTCCTCACAGAGCAGCTTTAAAGCATCTCCTGGGATGTTCCCAGCTTGGAGATGTCCCTTCAGTGGATGGATGGATGCATGGATGGATGCATGGATGGATGCATGGATGGAGAAAGGGAGAGGAATGGAAAGCACACTTGTACCCGTGTTCTGCTCAGCAGCTGAACACACAGGAGCAATGATGCATTAAGGAACTCCACACTCAGTTCCTGGGAAAACTGAGGAGCAGTTCAGGGCTTGATTCTTTCCTTCCAACCTGGAATAAATTATTCCCTGGATGGAAAGATGTCCCTCCCAGCCGAGTTTGTGAGCTCCAGGTTTAATGAGAGCACAAACTTCTCTCTCCTGCTGTACAGAATTGGAGCTGTGTGAACACCCAGCACTAATCACAGGAGGCTGCAGGGAGCTGCCTGGAACTGGCAGTTTTATCCCCTGGAAGTGTTCACAAAACAAGCAGATGTGAGACCTTGTTTTGTGCTTTGGTGGGAATGGTGGGATTTGGTCAGAGGTTTTGGACTTGATGGTCCTAGAGGTCTTTCCCAGCCTAAATGATGCTGTGATTGCATGGACCCAGGAGCTGGATGGCAGTGCCCAGCTGCCACAACCCCTGTGCTGCTCTGCAGCAGCACCACAGGCACTGCCAGATCTGCATTTTAAGGATATTTATATCATTCCACACTTTCCTCTGTGCTCTCTCCTTTGTGCCACCCATGCAGCCAGTTGGCCAGCTCCAGGTGCAGGCGGCTGCAGGAGGGAGGCTGAGGCTGGCTGAGTCCTGTAGCTGCAGGAATCAGGGCTGAGGCAGGGGTGGAGCCCTTGGACGTGCTGCAGGTGTGGGATGAGCTCTGTGCTGGTTCCCTGTGCCAGAGCAGGGGCTGAGCTCTCCCAGCTCAGCACACTGGGGAGAAAGCTCCAGGCCCAGCTCTCTCTCTGAGAACAGGACCAGAGGATCAGTTAACAGAGGAAACCAGGCCTGGCAGTTTCCAATAGAATATTCCACACTATAAATCTGATCTTTTCACACAATGAAGAGAGGCTGTTCTGTTGTAAACTTGGGGTTTTGGGAGGAGAAATGGAAAAATATTAGTTCTGTGGGCTCAAAGTCAGCATTGTCCAGAGGGAGCATGGAGAAGAAAATGAACCCTCTCTGATCACTGGGAGTTGTCTCTTGGAGATCATGGAATCCTGGAATGGTTTGTGTTGGGGGGACTTCAAAGCCCGTCCGGTTTCACCCCTGCCATGGCAGGGACACCTTCCACTATGCCAGGCTGCTCCAAGCCCCGTCCAACCCGGCCTTGGACACTGCCAGGGATCCAGGGGCTGCCCCAGCTGCTCTGGGCACCCTGTGCCAGGGCCTGCCCACCCTCCCAGGGAACAATTCCCAATTCCCAAGCCCCAATGTCCAGCCTGTGCCAGGAGCCATCCAGAGGCTCCTGTACCCAAATCTTCAGCACTGTCAGCTGTGCCTGTGCCAGGCCCTATTCACTGCTCTGCCACCTATTTTATACTAAACTGGGTAAATATTCTCCCTCCTTAGCTGCTGTCTGACATGAAATGGAGATGTGATTAAATTTCTGAGTGCCTGTTTGCCATAAAATTTGAAAATATGTGAACATTTTTCATGTGAACACTGCACAAACCCCAGTTACCCCTGGCTCAGTGCCTGGGTTTTGTCACCTGTGTGCCCAATGCCCCTCACTCCTGCCCCTGGCTCCTGCCCATCCATAACTGGGGCCAAGGACAATGCCAGGAGGGAAATGGCCTGAGCAGAACTGCAGCCTGTGGGTGCTGATTCATCCACTCCCTGTTTCCTACCGTAGGTGAGAAACCCCCTCAGGATCCAAGGAGCAAGACCAGCTTTGCTTTCAATACATTGAATTTTTCTGGTGACAAAAGAAAAGAAACAAACAAAGCC
Source organism: Ammospiza caudacuta (assembly GCF_027887145.1). NCBI lineage: Eukaryota > Metazoa > Chordata > Aves > Passeriformes > Passerellidae > Ammospiza > Ammospiza caudacuta. The sequence goes on from NC_080619.1 coordinate 1,886,974, forward strand.
CCAAACCAAAGCCCCACCTCCTGCCCAAGGTGTAAAGGGCAGTAGTGAGGTGCAGGTGAGGTGAGTCAGAGCTGATTCATCCCAGGCTTACTCACCCCAAAACTCAGCTGCATTTTTAGTGCTGCACAAATAGAGATGCTAAGCAGACCTTTGAATATGTCACTGTATCTCCCGTGGAAAGACTTCCATTAACTCTGTCACATCCTGGATCAGTGAACAATAACTCTGATGGATCTGGAGATTGGTGCTCCTGAGCTGCTACCCAAATAAGCAATTACTCACTTAATTAAGATTCAAGTCAGGAAATTAAAAGCAAAAACTTAGAAGTATGTGTGTGTGTGTGAAGGTTGGAAATTCAAAACTGTTCAAAACTGATTTTGAATCACAGAAAGGAGGCAGGATAAAATAGGAATAAAGTCACAGGTGAGAGTTGGGCTCTGCTCCCAGGGAACAGGGGACAGCCTCGAGCTGTGCCAGGAGAAGTTTGGGTTGGATTTAGGGAAAGTTTCTCCACAGAAAGAGTTTTCAGGCACTAGAAGAGGCTGCCCAGGGGATCTGACTGAGAATTCCATTATTTTAGCTTTCATTTCTGGCTGCAAGCTGGATCAGCCCCCAAAATACCAACATGGCAGTGGCACTCAGGGAAGTGTTGATTTGGAAACAGCAACCTGAAAATCCCTGTCTGTTTTGAGCAAAACACAAACCTACTTTCAAAGCAATGTCAGCTTTTGACAGATTGAAATTTCAAAATGTTGATTCAGAAGCTTCAGTTTGGAGTCTCCTGACAGGAATGCCCGTTTTGACAAGATCTGTGTTTTGTCATGTAAACTTGTCAGCAGATTCCCATGGGATCTCCTGTTCTCTCCAGGGTGTTCCTGCCTGTGCAGCTCTCCATGCACAGCACCACTCACAGTACAAGCTCACAAAAGGATTTGGAAAGGCTCTGGCTCCCTGTTTGTCCTGCCCAGAGCCAGGATTTGGGATGTAGCCATGGAAAATCCATGTTTGATGGGTTTGCAAGCCATTCAAAGAGCAGGAGATCAGCGGGAAGATGGTATTGGGAGTAAAAGCAGCAGTTGGATGTTCCGTGTTCTGGCCCTGGGTTGGTCTCTGTGGGAACTGACCCTTGGGTGGGAGCTGATTCTGCCTCAGCTCCCAACTCCAGCCCCAGTCCAGACTGGTTTTGCTCTCCTCCATCTGCCTGGGACAGTGGAAGGTTCCCTGCCTGTGGTGGGGGTTGGAACTGGATGGTTTTAAGGTCTCTCCCAACCAAGAGCATTCCAGGATTGTGGGGCTGGATGATTTGCTGACCTGGTGAAGTTCTCTGGAGATCTGGATCCTCCCTCATGGGGCATTCACAGTCTGAGCCAAAGTTCCAGGTTGCCCAGCGAGTGAAGCTGGGCTCAGTTTAGGGTTAAGACTGCTTTGGGATTGGAGTTTTCCACAGGATTTCCAGAAAAAAAATCAGTCACAGAATGGATCCTGGAATGGTTTGAGCTGGAAGGGATTTGAAAGCCCACCCAGTTTCACCCCTGAATGGCAGGGACACCTTCCACTGTCCCAGGCTGCTCCAAGCCCCAATGTCCAGCCTGGCCTTGGGCACTGCCAGGGATCCAGGGGCAGCCCCAGCTGCTCTGGGCACCCTGTGCCAGGGCCTGCCTGCCTTCCCAGGGAGGAATTTATCCCAATATCCCATCCATCTCTGCCTTCTTTCACCTTGGGGTCATTCCCTGTGCCCTGTCCCTCCATCCCTTTGCCCACATTCCCTCTCCAGCACCCTTGCAGGCTCCCAAATGCACCCACTCACTTCCAAAACCTTTTCCACCCTTATATTTTACTTCCAACCTTTATTTCCTTTAATTTTTCACAAGTTTCTTGCTTTTCTCCCTGCAAATCCACAATAAACCCTGGGCATTTTCCTTTTCTCTCAGTTTCCATCCCAGCCCCTCAGGCGAAGATAATTTTCTGTTTGCTGAGGGTATTTTTCTCACAAGCTGAGGGTATTTTTCTCATGACCTTGCTCACCTGTGTTTAATGAGAGCTGCAGAAATGTTGCTCTCAGGTGAGACAGCACCACCTGGCATTTCCTCAGCAGTCAGCTCACGCTGATGTGTTTTACCCAAATCTCCCACTAGATGGTAGGAAGGGATTGGAAAGAGAATTCACTCCAAAATGGAAGGAAAATTCAGTCTAAACCTCTCCCCCAACAACCCCCAGCCTCTGAAATATTGGAATGGCAGCCAAGGATGGCCGCACTAAGAGGTGCTGCTGGGCAGTGAAGGGCAGGGCTGGTCCTGTGCCACATTCACAAAGGTGTCACAGGGAGGGCTTGGATGCACTCCAGCAATTCCCAGCTCAGAGGCTCAGTGCAAACAGGAGCTTTTCCCTCAGTTTCAGCTCTCTTGGAAAATCAAACATGTGCTCAGTAAATTCTCCTACACAGCCAGGCTGGGAGAGCTGGTGTGCTCACCTGGAGAGGAGAAAATCCAGGGAGAGCTCAGAGCCCCTGGCAGGGCCTGAAGGGGCTCCAGGAGGGCTGGAGAGGAACTGGGGACAAGGGATGGAGGGACAGAACAAGGGGTTAATCCCACTGGGGACAGATCCAGAAAAGAGGAAAAGCAAAAAGAAGTAATGTGAGACAAGAGGAAGAGAAACTTCTCCCTGTGACTCGCCATGGAAAGGTGTGGGAGCATCAGTCAGCCCAAGCTCCTCTCACTCATTCCTTGTCCCCTCAGCAAAGGAGGAGAAGGTGGAAACACACGAGGTGGGAGCAGGGACAGTTTGAAGGAAAGCAGATGAAGAAGGGAAGAGGAGTGGGATTGTAAAATGAAGTGTTTGGTTGTGAAATACTCCGGGAGCACAGAGAAACCTGAAATGAGAAAATTCAATTTCTTCCCACTGAGCACATTCCCAGTGCTGGTGCCCAAGGCAGGGAGAGCTCCTTGTGCCACATGCCCAGCATGTCCTGTGTCACACACCCAGGGTCACACCCAGAGCATGTCCCGTGTCAGTGTCACACCCAGGGTCACACCCAGGGTCACACCCAGAGCATGTCCCGTGTCAGTGTCACACACAGGGTCACACCCAGGGTCACACCGAGGGTCCTGTGCCAGTGTCACACCCAAGGTCACATCCACATTATGTCCTGTGCCACACCCAGGGTCACATGCAGTGTCACACCCACAGCATGTCCTGTGTCGTACCCAGGGTCCTGTGCCAGTGTCACACCCAGGGTCGCACTCACAGCATGTCCTGTGTCAGTGTCACATCAGGATCACACCCAGGGTCACAGCCACAGCATGTCCTGTGTCACACCCTCTGTCACACGCAGGGTCACACCCAGAGCATGTCCTGTGTCACATGCAGGGTCACACCCAGGGTCACACCCACAGCATGTCCTGTGTCAGTGTCACACCCAGGGTCACACCCAGCACATCCTAGAGCCCTGCTGGCACAGATAGTTTGTGGAGTCAGGCATTTGTCACCTCCCCTGCCTGAGGGGCTGCCGAGGCCGAGCCGTGTTTGCCCCACGGGCAGGGCTGTGCTGTCCCTCCCAGCTGGAGCAAGGCCATGGATCATCCCCTTCCCCACCCTGCCCCTCTGCACAGCCCAGGGCACAGTGCCAGGCCGGGCTCACAAGGAGGCCAGGGAGGTGCTGTGCTCTCACTCCCAGCACGGAGGGTTCACTGGCACTGACAGAGCCTTGCATTCCTTCACACTCTCCTCATCCTCCCGGAAGCCTCCTCTGGAGGATGGAAAGCACCTGTTCATGGGAAAGGCAGGAAATTGCCTTGGGAAGCTGCACTCTGTCATACAGGGAACGGTGTGAGCTGGGCTGGGGGGATTTGGGATGGATCTCAAGGAAAGGTTCTTCCCCAGAGGTACTGGTACTTCCCAGGGAATGGTGTGAGCTGGGTCAGGAGAATTTGGGATGGAGATCAGGGAAAAGTTCTTCCCCCAGAGGTGCTGGCACTGCCCAGGCTGCCCAGGAATGGTCCCAGAGCTCCAGGAGGGTTTGGACAGCGCTGCCAGGGATGCCCAGGGTGGGAGTGTTGGGATCCTGGACAGGGCCAGGGGTGGGATGATCCCTGTGGGTCCTTTCCAAATCAGGATATTCTGTGATCCCAGACTGATGGGTGGTGTTACCAAAAATCCATAAAAACAAAATTCCTTCACACCAATGCAGCATTAAGAAGCAGAAATCCTTTATTCAGATGGATGCACGAGGGGATATCTTCTCCACAATATCCTGACTGCTGAGTACAGAGAAAGCTCCTGCTTTAGATTATATTTTACATACATATCCATTGATTTTCCTGGAATAAACATCCATATGATAATCATTTCCCCAAAATAATTTCCATATTTTCCCTCTGTGCAGCTGCTCTGCAGTCCTGTGGCCACAGAGGGTCTCTCTGTGGTCCCTGATGGTTGGTGACCCCAAAGTCACACCTGGCCCCTGGTGAACTGGTTAAACTGGGCACAGCTGGGCTGGGGTTTGCTTCCCAGTGCTTTTCCTGCAGAATGGGCATTGTAGGTTCCATGGGCCAGTGGATTGAAGAGTGAGCACTATATGAACCCACTGGGGGCAAACAATTCCTCATCTGGCACCAGTAGGGCCATGAGCCCCCTCCCTACAGGGTCAGAGCCCTCGACAAGAACACAATCCAGAAGCTTGGGAATTTTCTGCAGGAAAATGCCCACTCTGCTGGGCAGCTGACTCCTCTCTGCCCCCAGGTAAATAAATCAGTGACTGCTTTATCTCTCACAGAGAGGTCTCACTCCACCAAAACCCTCAGCAAACCTCCCCTCGTGTTCCTGCAGGGGAGGAGAGCTCTGCTCCCCAGGCTGCAGCGACTTCAGTCACCAAAGGTGCCTGGGGGGATAAAAACCAATCAAGAGAATTTGTTCCGTGCTTCAGAGCAGGCCAGAGCTGCTCGGTGACAATCCTCCTCTGTCTGCTGGCTTTTCTGCCTGTCTGGGGTTGCCTCCCTCTGATCCTTTATTATGAAACGAGGATTTGGGAGATAGAGCCGGCGCTGCTTCCCTCAGAACCTGCCCAGGGAGGTCACGGAGCCAGGATTAGACACGTTCCCTGCAGGAGCAGGCACGGCTCAAATCAAGGTTTTTCATGGCCCTTGACGTTCCTGTAGTGTTGAGGCACTGATGTCATTTTCTCACAAAAGAAAAGGAGAGGAAAAGGAAGGGGATGAAAAATCCATCTCCACCAGAGACACTCAGTGCCTGTCTCTGCGTGAAAATTTATTCCAAGTAAGTTGATTTAACTATTAAATAAAATGCTACAGGACCATATTTCCAGGCTTGGATGATTGACATGCAACTCAAGACTATGTCTGGACAATTAATAATGCATCCACTTACATTTGGCTTTTGATCCCTAATTCCCTCTCTTCTCTCTCCTTTTTCTCCACAAAAGTCATGGAAAGTTGTAACAATTTTTGTTATTTTTGTTATTTTCAGCTTGGGGTCATTCCCTGTGTCCTGTCCCTCCAGCCCTTTGCCCACATTCCATTTCCAGCATCCTTGCAGGCCCCCAAATGCTCCCACTCACTTCCAAAACCTTTTCCACCCATATATTTTACTTCCAATCTTTATTTATGATAACAAAATGTGCATTTTGTTGTCACATTTCCTCACTGGTCGCAGCAGGACTCACCTTGAGGCTGCTTGGACTCAGGACAGGTAAAATAACCTCACAAGAGTCCCCAAACCTGCAAGGCCCAGCTAAAACTGTCCTTGATTCCTGGAGGGAAGGAATCAATGGGCACATTTTTCAGATTTCTCCAGATAAAAGGTGTTATTTACACCCCGTTTTTATGAGGCTTCCCTGAGCCTGAAATTGATGGAGAAAGTTTCGATCAGTCCTTCACAGTTACAAGTTACAATTTTATTATTGCTGTAAATCTTTTAACATGGCAAGGGCGCTTGCTTTGTTGGTTTTCCACTCCATATCTTTTAATTCCAGCATTCAGAGGGACTGTCCCCTTCACCACATTTCCAAATGCCAGTGGAGACAAGGGGAAATACAAACCCTCCAAAGAGACAGGAATCAGATTGGAGCTGAAAATGTGTTTTTAAAAATCCCCTGAGCCCTGGGGATTTTCCAGAGCTGTTCTGACTGCTGGGCAGGCCAGATTCTGAGTGTTTGTGTTTGGTTCTTAAAGCCAACCACAACAGCTTCCAACCATCATTTAGTCCCCATCTCCAGGTAGTTATCTCGATTTTCTCAATTCTCCGAGGGTGTTGTTGCTCCTCAGGACCAGTAATTGCCCTTTAGAGCCCAGGGGAGCTTTCCCAGCTCCCTCCTCCTGCAGTTTGTGATCCCCAACTGGGGAAGGACCTGGAATAGATGAGATCCATGAGTGGGCAGGAGCAGGGCAGTGCCCAGTGCCAGCCCTGCCAGGGGAGCTGCACAGGCAACTCCAGAGTGCCACTGTCACCCTGACCAGTAGCACAACCAAATGCTCCTCCGGTGGAGAGCTCTGTGCTGCAGGGAACAGGCAAATAAAGGTTATTGTAAGATCAGGAAGGAATGATGAGGAGGACTCCATTTTATCAGAAGGCTAATTTATTATTTTATGATACTATATTATATTAGAGAATACCATAATATACTAAAGAATACAGAAAGGATACTTACTGAATGCTAAAAGGATAATTGCACCCAGGCCCTTTGCAATAAACCCCAAATTCCATGACCTGGCTGCAGAGACGTCTCGTCTGTCCCAACCATCCTACCCCCAACACTCCTACAGATAATAATGAAAACTCGTGACTCTTTCCAGAGTCCTGACACAGCTTGGCCCTGATTGGCCAAAGAGTGAAAACAACTCACAGCAGAATCCAATGAAACAATCACCTGTGGGTAAACAATCTCCAAACACATTCCGCATGAGCACAGCACAGGAGAAGCAAATGGGATAAGAATTGTTTTCCTTTTCTGAGGCCGCTTGCTTTCCTTTCAGCTTCCCAGGAGACAAATCCTCGGTGAAGGAGTCATGTTCAGAGAATGTGAATGCCACAAAGGTGGGTCCCAGAGCAGGAGAGCCAATGTTCTCCATCATTCTTGACATGAACATCCCTTATCTCCGGGGTGGGAGCCCTGCCAGTGAGCCAGCAGCTCTGGGGCCTGGAACAGCTCCTGAGGATTGATGGGAACTGGGGGAAAAATCATATTTGAGCAGAGAGTGCTGTGCCAGCCTGGAAAATGGTCTGGGAATGAGAGCAGTGGGATCTCTCTCTGCAGGGGGGTTTGGCTGGAGACCCCAGGCCCTGACCTGCCCCTGAGCCTGGAGCTCCTGGGGGGTGGCATTCACATTCTGTGAACATAGAGACATCATTCTCTCTCTCAGAGAGAGAGAATGATTTTTCCTGTAGAAGCACAGAGAGAAGAAAAATAATTCTTATCTCTGCTTGCTGCTCCTGTTGTTTTTGCACACGTGGAAAATTATGGAGATTGTTGACCTGAAGTGATTTGTCAATTGGATTCTGCTGTGGATTGTTTTGTTTCCTTTCACTCAAAGGCTGTGTCCTGGCTGCCCCAGACAGTCACAAGTTTACTTTAGTATGTAATTTAGTATACTATAGCATAGTATTCTTTAGTGTTCTTTGTAGTGCAGCATCTCTTTAACACAGTATAGTATAATGTAATATAATATAGTTTAATAAAGCAATTGTTCACCCTTCTGAATCAATGGAATCAGATACTAATCATTACTCAAGCCCTGATTTTAGTATACCTGGGGAGGGCTGAATGCACAGGCAAGGACTGACACCTGGCTCTTGCAGGGCTGGATGTGATCCCTCAGGATGCCCCAGGCATTCAAACCCCCTGGAACAGCTGAGCCCCTTCCCCTGAGCACAGCCTGGGCAGGGACACGAGGCAGGAGGGACAGGGTGGCCCTGGAAGGGCACAGGGACACGGACGGTGGGGATTTATCCCCACTCTGGAGCCGCCTGTCTGTGCTAAGGTCTGCATTCCCTGCACCATCCTGGAGAGTGGGAGCCGGGGGGACTCAGCCCCAGCTCCGGTTTGGGGCCTCCAGGACAAGAGGGGACCTGAGGGGTTTGGGTCCTGCAGCTGGGGAATTGTCTGAGAATTGCCTGGGCTGGCAGGGTTTGTGTGAGTGGAAAAAAGGGAATTTCCTCTTCCCTGCACCCGCAGGGCTTTGTGACAGTCCCGAGGGAGGGCAGCGCTGAATGCAAGGGGAGGTGACAGTGGGTGACATTCAGCCACTGCTGATTGTCTGGATGTGTTTGAAAGCTGAAGGAAACAGGCACGCCTTTGTCCTTCTCCTGGGATCAGGATTGAAATGTGTGAAGCAAATCAGGGTTTGGAGCTGCCTGTCTGTTCCAGACACTGCAGGTAATGAGCTCAGGAGGGAACATTGCCAGTTCTGGACCACCACACTGACAAGTGAAGGATCCCACTTAACCAGCTCTGAGGACACTCCCTGAACTTCATTTTGTCATGAGTGATTTGACATTTTTTCCCTAAGTAGATAAATAAACACATCAAATATAGCACACATTTTAACAGTGATCACAGAATCAGAGAATCCCAGACTGGTCTGGGTTGGGAGGGACCTTAAAGCCCATCCAGGGCCACCCTGCCATGGCAGGGACACCTTCCACTGTCCCACCTGAGTTCATTGAACCTGGCTGTGCACCCATAGGCCTGCATTAAATTAAATGTAAGCAACAGTGAGGGAGGGTCATTTATCTGCATGACAAATTGAACTGAAACATTTCAGTCCAGCAGGCCCAAGCTGCATTTCACAAATGAAGCCAAACAATTCTGCTCTGGGATGATGGATCTGCCTGGGCTGTAGAGCAAAGCTTCAGCTTGGATGGCAGAGGGGTCTCTTTTCTGTTTCCAGTCTGTTCTGAAACTTGTGGAGCATCTGGAACATCTGGAACATAAGCCTGGAGAGTGCTCCATGCGGAGTTCAGAGCCCTGCCAGGGCCCAAAGGGAGAGCTGGAGAGGGACTGGGGACAAGGGATGGAGGGACAGGACAGATGGAATGGCTCCCACTGCCGGAAAGAAGGGATGGATGGGAGATTGGGAATGAGGAATGGTTCCCTGGCAGGGTGGGGAGGGGCTGGGCTGGAATTGCCAGAGCAGATGTGGCTGCCCCTGGAGCCCTGGCAGTGCCCAAGGCCAGGCTGGACATTGGGGTTAGCAGCCCCCTGGGACAGTGGAAGGTGTCCTTGCCATGGCAGGGGTGGCACTGGGTGGGCTTTAAGGTCCCTTCCAAACCTGGGATTCCATAATTCTGTCTCTGTCACTATTTTACCTCTGTCTCCTGTTCCCACTGAGGATCCAGTAAAACCCCAGCCCAAGATCCTGTCACAGGCTGGCACAAACGTTCCCTGTCTTCCCATTTTCCCCAAGGCTCTGAGCAGAAGGGCCCCAGGACTTTCTCTCCCAGGCAATTCCAAGGCCTGGCAGGGCAGCAGCTGCTCACAGCCCTGAGCAGGGGGGGACACTGGGGGCTGTGGCACCTCTCACCATCTCCATGCCAATAAACCTCACAGAGTGTTCAACAGCCTTGTTCTTCCTGTCAGCTCTGCTCTCTCCCTCATCACTCCTGGACCATGGAGAGGCCAAAATATTAATGAGGACATTGATGAATCTGAGGCTAAATTCCTTTAATTCGTTCCTGGCTGAGTTCCCGCTTGCATCCACAACTCCACTCCAGTTAATTCAGAGAATTGATGGCTTCAGCCTTGTCAGGTGCTTTGTAAAATCTCTATTGGTGGCTCATTAATGGGAGATTTTCCCCTTTTGGAATTCTATTAGCTAAGGAGGATTTTTTTAATAGAGAAATATAAATATCTATGAGCAGATGAAAGAACAGGAGCCCTCAGTGTCTCCCTCCAACCTTTGTCAGTGGTGGCTCAGCAGAGAAACCTCCTGCAAGCCCAGGGGACTAAAGCAGTGTGAGTGTCCTGCCAACCCTGGGCACATGGCTCTGTGTCACTCAGGGAGAGCAGGGGACATTTTTAGAATCACCTCCCCTCCTTCAGAGAGCTTATCTGAACAAGCCTTTTTCCTTTAACTTCCCTGTTGGGGAAGATGAAACAGGAAAGCCTTATAAATATGATTGCCTGGTAAAAGGTTTTGAGAATATGGAAACTATAAGCAAGATTGAAATGAAAGCAAGCTTTGAGATCCCTCAGTTACTGAACAACTGGAAAACAATGGTGTGGCCAGCTGAAGGTGATCCCCTTTTGATGGAACAACACCCTCTGCTTGCAGACAGGCCCAAGGGTCAGAGCAGACCCTACAGCTTGGAAGAAGGGGCCCAAAGAGGAGTTTTTAGGGTTTAAAATGTAACACAGTGTGGTAATGTAATGATTCTTATAGGCTGTATGTGAATGCTATAGGATTTGTATCTTGTACTAGATTGGTTAGTGAGAATCAGAATATTCAACACAGAAGAAGATTTATCGTATTGGAATGGGAACTTTACTCTCTTACCCTGTTTATTCTCTTACCCCTTTTACTCTCTTACCCTTTTACTCTCTCACCTTCTCATCCTCTCTCCCCCTCTCTTCTCTCAGCCTGCTCTGAGCTGTGTTTGACAGCTCCCAGCAGGGCCCTGCACCCAGGCCCTTTGCAATGAACCCCAAGTTCCACAACCTGGCTGCAGAGATCTCTCATCTCTGTCCATCCTGACTGTCCTACCCCTGATGCTCCTACACCTCCCCTTCCTCCCATGCTCAGGGATCAGGTTGGATTTTGGGGAAATCCTTGCTGGAAAGGGCTCTCAGGGCCTAGCACAGCTGCCCAGGGCAGGGGTTGCATCCCCTCTCTGGAAGTGTTCAAAGAACAAACAGAGGTGGCACTGGGTGCTGTTGTTTATTGGGAATGGGGAACTCAGTCAAAAGTTGGATTTGATGATCCTGGAGGTCTTTTCCAAGCTGGGATTGCCCAGCCTGGGTCTGTGGTGTCTCTGGTGTCCCACTCCAGAGAGGGGTGGCTCTGCTCAAACAGCTCCAGCTCCTTTCACACCGGGAGCTCCTTTCCAAAGGAAACCTCAAAGGAAAAGGAGCTGGGCCTGGGCCAGCACTGCTGGGAGGAGCAGCTGCCTCTTCTCCAAGGGGGAAGGTGGAGAAAGGTCCCCATGTCCTGTAACTGAAGACAGATCATTGGCAGGGAGAAAAGGCAATCTCACATCCAATGTCCTTCCTTGTGGCACCACCTTGTCTTGTCACTGAAAATGTTCCATTTTGCTCCTTTTTTTTCTTTTCTTTTTTATAGGAGACATTTCTGTGCTGAGGATTGGGGTTTTGAAAGCAAAGGAGAGGAGAAAGAAAACTATAAAAAATGCATGTGGGAAGCAGACTCTGTTTGTGAAGGTTTTCTTTAAACACTTCCAAACAAATATTTCCAGGCACATGGAAAAAGAAGTTGGGAAAAAAATAGAACTGCTTGAAAAACAAAAGGGAGAATTTCCTGCATTATTTGAATCTGAAGCAGTCGGGAATCTCTGCTCCCACTGAACAGCTCTGGGGAGGCTCATTTTCATCTTCAGGTGCAACCCCCAGACTCTGTACTGGTGTTTTCCAGCCTCCTCCATGGAAAATCAAGGAACTGATTCCCCCCTGTCCAGACTCTGCTGAGGTGTCTCAGCACTGGGGGCAGTTTTGGGGCTCTCATGACCAGAAGGACCTGGAGGGGCTGGGGGTGTCCAGGGTAGGGAGCAGAGCTGAGAAGGGTCTGGAGCCCCAGGAGGAGCTGAGGGAGCTGGGAAGGGGCTCAGCCTGGAGAAAAGGAGGCTCAGGGGGCCCTTGTGGCTCTGCACAGCTCCTGCCAGGAGGGGACAGCTGGGAGGAACAGGAACAGGAGCAGAGGGAACGGCCTCGGGCTGGGCCAGGGGAGCTCAGGGTGGACACTGGGACAATTTCTACATTGGCCAGGCTGCCCAGGGCAGGGATGGGGTCCCCATCCCTGGAAGGGCTCATAAAACCTGTGGATGTGGCACTTGGAGATGTGAGTTAGTGGTGATTCTGGTTCCTGCTTTGACTCAATGACCTTGAAGGTCTTCTCCAACCTGAACAATTCCGTGGTTCTATGATTCTGTGTACATCCCCTCAACAAATTCTGTGTCTGTGTTTTCCAACCTCCTCCAGGGTAAGATCCCACTTCTCCAAGGGGAACAGGTGTCGCCCTGTTCTTCTGAAGTTCTTCTGATGTTTACATTTTTGTAATGGAGTTTCTCATGCACTTCTCATGTAAATAATGATTGTTCTGCATTCCTTTCTGGAGGAGGAGAGAATTGATGAGCTGCTGGCTTGACCAGTGTGGTTGGAGAGGTGGCAATTTCATCCTCCAATCCAGGGTCGCCTTTGGAATTCCATAAATATCGAGGTCCAGAAATAACTGCACTTGTTTTGCCTTGGACATCTCAGCATGTGAGTGTTGTTGGATTGTGACAAACAGGTCCTGTCATCCCTGGCTCCTGCCTGAAGCACAGAGGATGAGAATGAGAGGATGAGAGAGCGAGGTTCCTGTTACAATACAATAAATCTTCTGTGTTGAATATTCTGATTCTCACTAACCAATCCAGTACAAGATACAAATCCTATAGCATTTCCATACAGCCTATAAGAATCATTACATTACCATGCTGTGTTACATTTTAAACCCTAAAAACTCCTCTTTGGGCCCCTTCTGCCAAGCTGCAGGGTCTGCTCTGACCCTTGGGCCTGTCTGCAAGCAGAGGGTGTTGTTCCATCCAAAGGGGATCACCTTCAGCTGGCCACACCGTTGTTTTCCAGTTGTTCAGTAACTGAGGGATCTCAAAGCTTGCTTTCATTTCAATCTCACTTACAGTTTCCATATTCTCAAAATCTTTTGCCAGACAATCATATTTATAAGGCATTCCTGTTTCTAGTCTGTCCTGCTTATTCCATTTCCCAGAGGGAATCTGCCAGCCCAGCAATCCCTGCTCCATTCCAGGAGACTCGAGCTGCAAGAGTGCATCAGCCCAGGAAATCTGATGGAGACACAGGAATCAACAGCAAGGAGAGGAAGACAAACCCAAATCAGCTCATCCCAGCTCCCCTTTTCCCCCATGAGCAGTGGGGAGGGAGCTGGGCAAGGCCCGGCTCTCAGCACAAGTGTCTTTAGTGGGATTTTTCCTTGCTCCTGATGATTGGCTGGGTCACTAAAATGAAAAATTCAAATTCCTCCTTGATTTGCCTTCCTTCCTTCCTTCCTTCCTTCCTTCCTTCCTTCCTTCCTTCCTTCCTTCCTTCCTTCCTTCCTTCCTTCCTTCCCTTCCCTTCCCTTCCCTTCCCTTCCCTTCCCTTCCCTTCCCTTCCCTTCCCTTCCCTTCCCTTCCCTTCCCTTCCCTTCCCTTCCCTTCCCTTCCCTTCCCTTCCCTTCCCTTCCCTTCCCTTCCCTTCCCTTCCCTTCCCTTCCCTTCCCTTCCCTTCCCTTCCCTTCCCTTCCCTTCCCTTCCCTTCCCTTCCGCCACTTCCTTCCTTCTGCCATTTCCTTCCTCTCCTTCTCTGCTCTTTAGAGACCCAGTGGATCACACAGGGATGAGGAATTTAATGGATGGACAAGGGACCAATTTCTTCATTAAGAAGATTGAAATTGAAATCCCTGTGACTGGGAGGGAAAAGGGAGGCAAAATTTCCCTTCCTTCAAAATGTGGACTGAGAAAAAAATCTGGCTTTTCCTCCCAGCTGGTTCTGACTCTGGAAATTGACGGGAAAAACCTCTTTGGGCTCTAAATGGGTTTTTGTCAGGGCAGAAATCCCACAGAGCTGGGGCTGTCCCCAAACCTGCTCAGTCCCAGCAGCCCCTGGCTCTTGGTGGGACCAGGGTGGGTCACACACTGGCACCTGCAAGGAGAGCTTTGATTTCTTTTAATTTAAGCACTTCCAGCTATTCAGAAATTCTGTGATTTCCTCTCCCAATTCCTTAAGAGGCGTCCTGAATTCCATACTGGAAATCTCCAAGGGCAGGAGCAGTTCTGGACCATGATAGCACCAGTTTAATGTTCATTAACCAGTGGGAGTTCCTGTTTGAAATCCATGTCCTCAATGCCAGGCCCTGCTGCTCCACCCTGCCTGAAACCCACCCTGAGGAGAACAAGGCCAAAGCTTCATTTCAGCTCCACTAAACCCTTGGGAAAACAACTCCCTCAGCTGTGAGCACATCAATTTTATTTCCATGGGAGAGAAAAGCTGAACAAATGGGAACAGGGCTCCCATCAGCATCAATCCCCTCCCCTATTAAAGGCTGCTTCTTGCAGCTCTGCTGACAGCCAGCCTGAAAATGGACTGTGAACAGGATAGAAATGGGGAAGGAAAAAAATGCTGAAGGATTGGCATAGGGAGAGCACTGAAATCTTGAGTTCATGGAATCACAGAGTGGTTTGAGCCTGAAAGGGTCTTAAAGCCCATCCAAATCCACTCCCTTCCTTGGGCAGGGACACCTCCAGTTCTCCCAGGGTGCTCAGAGGTGACAGAAGGGATGTAGCCACATTTCCCTTCACAGAGAAAAGCAAGGAACATTTCTTCCCAAGAATATTTCTGGGTTTCACATTCTCTGAACCTCAGAGAAAGGAAAAACAATTCTTATCTCATTTGCTGTGCCCGTGTTTGTGCAAAAGTAGAATGCAGTATGGAGATTGTTTACTCACAGTGATGGTGTTTTGTTTCCTTGGCATGTCAGGGCCAGGTGTGTGTGTGTGTGTGTCAGGACTGTCACTGACAGCCACAAGATTCTGGGCAGGGTGTGCAGAGTGAATGCTTGGCAGGTTCAGTTTAGATGTAGTGTAATATAGTGTAATATAGTATAGAATAATATAGTATAATAAAGCAGGTAATTATAGTATAATAAAGGAATTAATTAGCCTTCTGATAAGATGGAGCCCTCCTTATCATTCCTTCCTCCTCATCATTCCTTCCATTCCTTGAATTCCCTGAGAATTCAATAAGGGGATGTGGGGTCTCCAGGGTCTGGAGGTGACAGAAACTCTGGGTTTGTGGGTGACAGGAGCTCTGAGAGGAGATCAGTGACGTTGTCCCTGTTTTACTGTAGAGATGGTAACCAGAAAAGCACCAGAACTTCCCCAAAGTCAGGTGGGAGTGCAGTGGCTTGGATCCACATCACCATTCCAATCCCTACAGGGACAGGACACAGGGAATGGCTCCCACTGCCAGAGGGCAGGGCTGGATGGGATATTGGGAATGAGGAATTGTTCCCTGGGAGGGTGGGCAGGCCCTGGCACAGGGTGCCCAGAGCAGCTGGGGCTGCCCCTGGATCCCTGGCAGTGTCCAAGGCCAGGCTGGACATTGGGGCTGGAGCAGCCTGGGACAGTGGAAGGTGTCCCTGCCATGGCAGCGGTGGCACTGGGTGGGATTTAAGGTCCCTTCCCACCCATCCATCCTGGCATTCTGATTGCAGGATCTATCCACCATCTCTGCTGTCAGGGAGCTCCCCAGGTATCCAGGTGAGCTCTCAGTTCACTGCTCCCTCTCTTAGCAAAGGGAAGCAGGCTCAGGGCTGTGAGTGAATGTATCTGAATTGACCAGAATGAGCTGGGGACTCACATGACAGAGAGCCAGAGCTGTGGAAACCTTGCAAACCTTGTGCCAGAGCCTCAGGGGATTTGACAGCCCAGATTTGGTGGCTGAAGCCTCGCTGGTGCTCCTGTGTGGGAGCTGTGACTGCTCTCCCAGCTGAGCTCCACATCCCTGCCCCTGGGAGAGGGAGCCTCATTCAGCAGCAGGGCATGTGCATCCAGGGGTCAGGCTCTCATTAGAGACAAGAGGAACCAGGGAAATGACCCCTGGCATGAGCAGGGAGGGTGGGCTGAACCCTGCCATGGCTCCAGAGAGGAGGAGCAGGAGCAGAACAGGAGCAGGAACAGGATCAGGAGCAGAACAGGAGCAGAACAGACGCAGGAACAGGAGCAGGAGCAGAACAGGAGCAGGAACAGAACAGGAGCAGGAGAAGGAGAAGGAGAAGGAGCAGAACAGGAGCAGGAGAAGGAGCAGGAGCAGGAACAGCAGCAGGAACAGGACCAGCAGCAGGAACAGCAGCAGGATCAGGAGCAGAACAGGACCACCAGCAACACGAGCAGCTCTCCAGAACCAAGGGATTGTTTTCCAGGGGGCTTTGTGCCATGCAGGCTTCCCAGACTGCCACACCTGGATTTGCCTCATGCTGGAATTTGTGTCTCTGCATTGAGCAGAGCGAGGAACTGAGGGGTCACAGAGCAGCACCTTTCAGCCCTTCACTCCTTCCTTGTCAGATCATGCTCTGATATTTCTATCAGCAGCAGAAATGCACCCTGTGGTTAGAAAGACCAATCTTTAGTCATAAATTTGAATTAGTCCCTTTCTCAGGCTAATTTTAGAATCCAATTATGATCAAGAGAAGATCGTGAAAGGAAAATAACAGGAAAAATTCACTCCAGATCTCTCACTGTGATAGAGCCTGAGCAGCCTGCACCAGCCTTGGCTTAATTGGGAAAAAAACCCTGAGTTTATCTTGATTTGTTTTACGTGAAGACTGAGGGATAAGGATGAAGAAACTTCAGTTCTTGTTCAAGATCTAACAACTCTGACAAGTACATGGAAAACAGATCAGAGGGAAGATCTTACTGTGCCCAGATGGAACAGGAGGGGAATTAGCAAATGGCACATTACCATATTTCTGATGGCATTCCAGTCTTCCTGAGAAAGGAAAGGTTGGGAGAGATTCATTAATTAATTTGTGGAGTTTACAAGACACCTCCTCTTGCTTGGAGCTGGAGACAATGAAATGCTGCTGCATCTGAACCAGGATCCTGCCAAAAAGAGGATGGAACCTGAATTTCAGCCTGGAGCTGTGTTTAGAGTCCTGCCTGTGGCCTCTGGAGAAAACATCCCAGGAATTGGGTGGGAAGTGGAATTCACAACCTGATCCAGTCCCACCTTTCCCCACAGAGCAGTTCATGCCCTGCACAAAGTGCACAGGAAAAGAGGCCCCTGCTGAGCTGATCTGGGGCTCTCACAGGGAAAAGGACAAAGAGACCTTGAAGCTGCAGCTCTGAATCCTGGGCTGGGGAACAGCCACGGCCCTGGAGGCTCCAGTTCCAAGAGGCTTTTGGTCAAAGAGCTCCCTGGAGCTGAGGGAGACCCAAGGAGGGGGGTGCAGAATTAATTGGTCTCACCCCACCCTGGAGAGCTGTTCCCACCCCTCTCTATGAACCCCAAAGGATCAGGAGAATGTTAAGATCAGACAAACACACCCCTGACAGGGCCAGTCTGGTGTGAACAAACTGACCATTTTTATTGCCTGTTCAAGGCTCTGCCTATTTGGAATATTTAACCTATTTAACCAATAAACCCACTGAGTGCTTGGGAAATATTCTCCCAGAAAAAAAAGAGTCTCTGGAAAGCTCAGCTTTGCCATGATGGCTTCTCTAAAAAACAAAAACCCTGCTTTTAAAGCGCATTAGAATAAATAAAGAATTCTGGGAGAGAAGGTCCCCCTGAGCCTCCTTTTCTCCAGCTGAGCCCCCCCAGCTCCCTCAGCTGCTCCTCATCCCACTTGTGCTCCAAAAGAATCCATACCTGCTTCCAGAGTCCTCAATTCCACAAATATTTCTGAGTAGCTGGCTTGGGGCAGCAGAGAAAATGCACTTGAAGTACAATTGTTGAAACTGAGGTCCATTTTCCAAACTATTTCTACAATCCTTAATAATGAAAGTAATATGAACAGCATCCCCTTGGAGCAGCACGGGCAGAACCTCCCAGCACAGAGAATTCAGCTGGGAGTTTGCTCCAAAGGAGATGGAATCATCCCTGAATTGAAGGTTCACATTTCCTCCTCTTGGATTACAGGTGGAGTTTGTCTCTGGGGGATAAAGCAAATGAAAACCACACAAAAGTGCTGCTTCCCAGAAATCCAGGCTGCTGGGAAACAGGGTGAGCTGGAGGAGGACGCTGGAGCTGAGAGGGCTCAGATGTGGTTTTGGAGCCACCCCAGGGCAATCAGAGGATGCTGATTGCTAAAATCACCTTTGTTCCACCCCGTTCTGCCCAGGCCAGGCTTTGCCCAGCTCCTGCTTCCTGCCTGTGCCCAGTATTTTTATTTTTGCAGTGCTGAACTTTCAGGTCAGTGGAAGAGAAAGGAGCTGTTCCCTCTGCTGGGTTTGATGTGTCAAAGAATGAACCTTGCCCTGCTCAGCTCGATGTGTGATGTTCTCATTAACCCTTAATGGGAGCAAAGTCCTGGCACAATTCAAGCCCACAGCCCCAAATTCGGGGCTGCTCAACCTCCCCAAGCAACCAAGGGGGAGGCACCTGGGCTGCCCTGCAGCCTCTCAGCGAGAACTGAAAATAAAAGTGCATCACAATTAGTGCTTTTCACAGGAAAAGGTCATTTGTCTCTTTGGTGAGAAAGGAAAGGAAGAAAGTATTAAAAAATCAACAGGGTTCTCCAAACAAAGGACAGCCTCTCCATTCCAAAGGGCTTTTTGCTCAGACGTGGATGTTACATGAACAGACAAAGCTTTTCAGAATGTTAACAGGGAAATGAAGCTCTTCAAAATCCTTGATATTAAATATTTCATTTATTTGAATATGTGGAAGAGACACTTCAGTTTCCCCAATTAATCTGTGAATTCTTCACTTTTCCTTTCTGTTTTGAAGAAGGATTTGTATTTTCCTTTTAATCTTGACATACTTTTTTCCCATTAAATTTAAAAAAAACCAAACTTAATTTTGAGTGGCATCTTCCTCATCTTTTATATGAGTGAGGATTGGAAGAAATGTTTTAATCTCTGGTTTCATGGCACCAGGCTCAGTGCTGGGGTAAGTGGGAGCTCCCAGAACCTGAGTGCAGCACAGGCTTCTGCCAGGACCTTAAAATTCCATAAATGTGTTAAAAATGCAGCAGTCAGAGCTGGAATGGGGGATCCAGGAGGAGTGAACTGGTGCTGCTGATTTTATATCTTCATTTTACAATTTATTTCTCAATTTCTTTGTGCATTCAGCGAGTCACTCTAATTACTGCTCAACTGGCTGTAATGCATGGAGGCTCAAGGTCCCTGTGTCACCACAGGCAGGGGGTGACAGTGCCCAGTTGTAGGGGACAGGCTCCTCCTTGTCCCCACCCCGACTGCCCTGTTGGGACCACCTGCAGTCATTCCCTCCAGGAATGTGGCAACAGTTCCCAACTAAATTACTGTTGGTATTTCCCTCTCTCCTTAGTGAGTGTCTTGGTTTGGAAAGCAAGGTGTCTGCTAAGGAAGGCAGGAGCCTCCCCTGAAATGGAAAATACAAACCCCCTCCCTCTGAATTGTTGTAAATTTGAAATTAAGGGGCTCTCAGGCAAAAAATATGGGAGCAGAAATATCAATGCAGTATATCAAACAAATGCTGAGGGAGTCAGAACCCAACCTGACACCCTGTGGGTCAGGGTGTTGGCAGCAGTGCCATTGGAATTGTGGCTCAGCCCTCCTGCAGTGTCAGGGCTGGTTCTGTTGGAGCAGGGATCCTGTAGAAGGGTGGATTCTTCCTCTGAAGATCCAGGGGAAGAGGCAGCTGCTGTTCCTCTGGGAAATCCAGTGGGGAAGCTGTGCTGGTGTTCCAGAATCTCCAGATTATATCCAGGTAGGAATGCTTGGCTTCTCCCTCTGGGCTTATATCTCCCAATGGGATGCTGTAGTTCTTATCAGCCATGCAGGGACATTCAATAGCTGTTATCAGCAGGTGTCTCCCTGCAGGAAGGAGTGATTGTGGAAGAGATAAAGAAAACTGCCCAATGCACAGAAGATACCTGCCCCACCTCTGACAGACGGCAATAGAATCCATCTTGCCTTGCAATCTGGGACAGTGATGGTTCCCCCTGTTCATTCAGGGCCCATTCAGTGCAGACCACCTTGGATAATCCTGCTTTGTGCAAAGCCTAGCTTTGTTAATTCCATGTTAAACTCAAACTTCAGGATTAAGTTCCCTAAGCACTCTGCCCTTGGCCCCAGAGGGACTGGAGGGGTGGGAACCTCTGTGAGGATAGGCCCTGGCACAGGCTGTAGAATCCCAGTCCCTGGCAGTGCCCAGGGCCAGGCTGGACAGGGCTTGGAGCGAGCTGGGGCAGTGCAAGGTGTCCCTGCCATGGCAGGGGTGGCACTGGATGGGCTTTGAGGGCCCTTTGGACCCAAACAAATTTATTTTTCTTTTAGTGGTGACAGGAACTCACTGAGCCCAAACCAGAGGAAATTTCTCTGAGATGTGGAAAGTAAAACCACCCAGAAATGCAGGTTTTGAATAACACTTGGACTCTGCAGGGGCAGGTTTTGGTCAGTGGTGCCTTTTTTGTCTGAGGTAGACTCCAGGCCTTCCTAAACCTTGTGTGATGGAAGGGACAGACACAAAAAGTGACAAAAGGTCACAAAGGCAGAAAGGCTGAGCCAGCACTGCTCCAGGAGAGCCAAATATCTCCTGATCAGGGCATTCCCTCAGAAGACCAAAATTCCAGCCTTAAGGCTGCCTTAAGCCTGACTCAGACATCCTGACAACCATTTCTCCGCAGCTGTGACAAGTTCTGGAATGTTCCTGGATAGCTGCTCTTAATCCTCCTCCATGCAGATGATGTGGAGCTTCAGGCTTAAACTGTTTGACTTGAGGAGCTGATGTTTAACAAGCTCTTTAATTCTATTGAATTCTGTCAGTGCAATCAAACATTGCTTTGGGGCACTGCATTGTGAAGGATTTCATTATCCTTGTAGGATATGGAGGCATCATCCAAATTATTTTCAACTACAGAGCTGAAATATTTATTAATTTCTGCTTGTTCTGTGTTGCTGGGCTGGTTTTCCATCCTGGCTGGTCCTAGAGTTACTGGAACTGATTCAGCCTGAAATTTTTAGGATAAAGTTAATGTGCTCTCAGCAGCAAAACAAATTATTTTGATCTCTGTGCTTCTTTCCCAAGGAATCAAATCAGGTTGGGAAACCCCTAGGATTCCCCCTATGGATATTTTTTATCATTTTACTGAACATCCTGAGCTGTAAATTAATTTGTTTTCTCAGAGGGGGTATGGAGGAAGATGTTTGAGGAGTTTTTATCACCAGAAAAAGTGAATTTAACAAAAATCCACTTGAGAGTCCTTGGAGGGAAGTGCGAAGGTCCTGGGGAAGGAAGGCCTGTGGATTTTTGCCTAAAAGGAATTTTCTGCTGGAGGGAAGATGTTTGAAGGGAAATACTTAACCCAGCCTTGACCAGAAGTTCCCTCTCCTAAGCAGACATGGAGGATCCCCTTTGAGCAGAGCACTCCAAGAGCCACTGCTGGGATTTCCTTCTGGAGCTGTTCTGCAGATGCCCAGCAGTCATTCCCATCAGGAGGATGGGAGGAGGGGAGAGTCCTTCCAGCCTTTGGCTGTTGATGTGAGAGGGTTTGAGGGAAAACCTGTGGGACTCACACCTATGTGTGTGTGATCTTGCTGTTCCCTGAGGGCTTTGGCTCCGTTTTCCTGGAGAACGGAGCCATTCCCACATTCCACTCTGTAAATCACCAACTGCTCCGGGATGGCTTTGCCTCCTCCTTTAACAGCTGATTTTCCTACTCATTGCTTCAGCCTGGCCCCTCTCCCCCGCCCCTCCAGAAAAAGGAAAAGAAAAACAAACATTTGTGTGGGGGCCAGGAGCTGTCAGAGCCGCAACCAAATGAGCAGGAGTTTCCCTGGAATGGTAATTACAGCCTTTGAGTCCTGCTGAGCCGGGTTTGAAGTGTAAATGTGCAGTTAAATCAAAGTTCCTGAGGCAGCAGTACAGGGACAGGTGTCCAAATGCTCAGTGAGGACAGTCCTGGTGGGCAATGAGCTGGACATGTACCAGCACAGGACCATGGAATGGTTTGGGTGGGAAAGGACCTTAAAGCCCACCCAGTGCCACCCCTGCCATGGCAGGGACATCTTCCACTGTCCCAGGGTGTCCCAGTGTCCAGCCTGGCCTTGGACACTGCCAGGGATCCAGGGGCAGCCCCAGCTGCTCTGGGCACCCTGTGCCAGGGCCTGCTTACCCTCCTAGGG
The DNA here is from genome assembly GCF_027887145.1 of Ammospiza caudacuta. Classification (NCBI taxonomy): domain Eukaryota; kingdom Metazoa; phylum Chordata; class Aves; order Passeriformes; family Passerellidae; genus Ammospiza; species Ammospiza caudacuta. The sequence continues at coordinate 1,909,042 of NC_080619.1, forward strand.
AACAATTTCTAATTCCCAATATCCCACCCATCCCTGCCCTCTGGCAGTGGGAGCCATTCCCTGTGTCCTGTCCCTCCGTCCCTTGTCCCCAGTCCCTCTCCAGCTTTCCTGGAGCCCCTTTAGGGCCTGGCAGGGGCTCTGAGGTGTCCCTGGAGCTTCTCCTCTCCAGGTGAGCACCCCCAGCTCCCCTGGCCTGGCTCCAAGGGAAGGCTTGGGTGTGACCCTGAAGTTTTGTGCTTTTCTCACAGAATGCAGAAATTCCTGCTTTGCCCTGAGAAGCTGCAGTTTTCCCAAGGCCTGGGATGAAATCCATCTCACCAGGGGAACAGCACAGAAGGTGAACGTCCCAACAGTCCCATGGCCCTCTGGATCTGCCCACAAACATCCTCCCCTCATCCTCCCCCATGAGGGGCAGCCCTGGTGGGGTTACCCAGCACTGAGGGAATGCTGCAGGAGTGTAGAGAGAGGGGGAAGGTGGTGAGGAAATGCAGGGATTTGGCTAAAGGAGATTTATTTCCTCATCCTGGCACTGAATTTGCATCTCTGCTGGACAAGGTCCTGCTCCTGGCAGGGATCTGCATCTTCAGCTGGCTCCTGGCATGGGGGACACTGAACATCAAACCCTCTTTTCTAAATGCTGCTCCATTATTTAAAAGCTTTTTCCTTCAGGTAATTGTTTCAGTCAGATGCTTTTTAAAGCCTTTTTCTGAGAAGAACAGGTCCTGAATTAGAAGCAATCCCCAGCTAATAACAGTGATTACTGCAAGGCCTGCAGTGAGGGAGCTGCTGGGGAGTTCATGGCTCCTGCCCCATCCAGGCCTGCCCATTCCTCTGGGCATTTCCCTGGGGAGTTCATGGCTCCTGCCCCATCCAGGCCTGCCTATTCCTCTGGGCATGTTCCTGCTCACATCCCTGGGGAGTTCATGGCTCCTGCCCCTCCTAGGCCTGCCCATTCATGGCTCCTGCCTCATCCAAGCCTGCCCATTCCTCTGGGCACTGCCCTGCCCTGTCCCTGAGGAGTTCATGGCTCCTGCCCCATCCCTGAGGAGTTCATGGCTCCTGCCCCATCCCTGGGGAGTTCATGGCTCCTGCCCCATCCAGGCCAGCCCATTCCTCTGGGCACTGCCCTGCTGCCATCCCCACTGACCCCACCCACAGCTGCACACCCTCACCTGCCTGTGCCAGCCTGGGGACACCACGGGGCCCTGTCCCTGCTGTCACCCTCTCCCTGGGCCTCAACTCTCACAGCAACAATCCCTTCCCATTCTTTTAATTAGTGTTCAGAGCAATCAATATCCACAGGAACCACTTGGATTGATGCTTGTGAGGGGCTCTCAGGCACTGCAGGAATGCTTGGTGAGGAATTGAGTTACCCCACTGTCACTGTGGGCTGGAGCAGCTACAGTGACACCATGACCTGCACTAGGAGAGCTCCTGCAGGACCTCAGAGAGTTTGGAACAGAGCCCAGGCTGATTTAGGCACAGATTATCCCTGTGCTGAGCCCATCCAGATCTCAGGGCTCGGTCCAGCTCAGGGCTGGGACAGCAGAGCTCAACCTTGAGCACAAACCCTGTCCCCAGTGAGAGGATGGAGCTGTGGGGGTTTGCAGTCAGACACAGCAATTTTATCTTTTCAATAATGGCCCAGAATGTCTCTGATTGACTGCAGGGTGGCTTTCACCCAGAGGGAGTGTTTGGAAATTAAACATTTAATCCAGGGGTCAATAAAAACAGAATGACAAAGTGTGAGCACTTTCCTTCCCTCTCCCTTGTTAACTGCTGAGGCTGGAAATCCATCCCCATCCCAGGAGCAGCTGTAAGAGACACCTGATAAGGCAGAACAGCAAAGCCATTAACCTGGAGTCACAGATTGCTGTTCTCCTCCTGCTGAAGCTGCTCAGAGCAGGTGACAGGAGGCACAGACAGCTCCTGGCTGCAGCCTCTGATCCCACGGCAGAGAAATGTCACTGCACAGCCCCAGGGGCTGCTCCAGGAGACCCAGGATGATCTTTCAGCAGCTCCAGGAGGCTCTTTCAGGAGTTCCAGGGACAGAAAACGTCTCTGGCACCCTGCAATCCATGTGAGGCTCTGTGGCCACAGCTCTCTTTACAGAGAGCAGCAGGCACAAGTTGTCCAAGGATTTTTTCCTGGGGAAGGCAGTGAGAAGCACAGAGAGAAAAGAGAAAACAATTCTTATCTCTATTCACTGCTCCTGTTGTTTGGCACATGTGGAATGTGTTATGGAGATTGTTTACCCAAAGTAATTTGTTAATTGGACACCAGTGAAGGTTGTTTGGATTTCTTGGCCAATGTGTGTCCAGGCTGTCTCAGAGAGTCATGGGTTTTTCTTTAGTATCTTTGTAGTAAAGAATCTCTGTAGTATTCTTTAGTATAGTATCTCTTTGGTATGTAATTTAATATAGTATTAGTATAATATAGTATAGCTTAATAAAGCATTTATTCATGCAATAAAGCATTTATTCAGCATTTCTGAATCATGGAGTCAGAGCACATTATTCCCATTCCTGAATCATGTAGTCAGAGCACATTATTTGCTGTGTTGGGGTCTCCCTGCCTCTACAATAAGGCTCCGGCAGGGTGATCCCTTTGCTGTCCCAGCCCTGTGGGCTGAGCCAGGCTGCCAGTGGCACACCAGGGCAGGGACCAAGGTGCCTGAGCCCGTTCAAACTCCTTTTGGCCTCTGAGCTGAATGTGCAGATGCTCAGTCTGGTGGCTGCTCCAGGCACAGGGCTGGAGTGGGAGAGGTGGGAAGCATCACCCTGACCCTGGTGTGCCACCAGTGAGCTCCACCCTGGGGAAGCTTTGAGGATGAGGTTAGAGGATGTTTCTGTTTGGAAAGCCAGGTGTCTGCTAAGGAAGGCAAGAGCCTCCACTGAAATGGAAAATGCAAACCCCCTCCCTCCAAATTATTATGAATTTTAAATTAAAGGGCTCTCAGGCAAAGATATGGGAGCAGGAATAACAGTTCTTTAATAGGGAAGAAAATAAAAAGATAAACAATGCAATAAATCAAACCAACACTGCCAGAATCAGAACACAGCCTGACACCCTGTGGGTCAGGGTGTTGGCAGCAGTTCCATTGGAATTGTGGCTCAGCCCTCCTGCAGTGTCAGAGGTAGTTCTGCTGGAGCAGGGGGATCTGTAGAGAAGGATGTATTCTGCCTCTGAAGATCCAGTGAAAGAAGCAGCTGCTGTTCCTCTGGGAATCCAGTGGAGAAGCCGTGATGGTGTTCCAGAATCTCCAGATTATATCCAGGTAGGAATGCTTGGCTCCTCCCTCTGGGCTCACATCTCCCAATGGGATGCTGTAGCTCTTATCAGTCATGCAGTGACATTCAATAGCTGTTATCAGCAGGTGTCTCCCTGGAGGGAGGATTGGCTGTGGAAGAGATAAATAAAAACTGCCCAATGAACAGCAGAGAACTGCCCCACCTCTGACAGATGGCAATAGAATACATCTTGCCTTGCAATGTGGGACAAGGGGCAGTTCTGTCCCCGTGTCCAGGTGCCACCTGCCCAGGGCAGGATGTGCCCTGCAGGGACAGCACATTCTGTGAGGCTCCAGAGTTCCCTCCTGTCCCACTCCTGTGCCAGCCCAGTGAGCCTCACCTCTCTCTGCTGGAAAAGATATTTCAGAGGGTAAAATGGAGCAGCTAAGGAGGAAGTGCTCCTTGCTGTCCATAAGGAGATCAAAGCCCTCTGTCCTCACAGAAACTCTGCAGATTTTTAGTCTCCCTTCTCCTTTCCATCTGGCATTTCCAAAGCAAGGGCATGAGCCATCCCTCCCTGGCCTTTCAAGGGCAGATGATCACCTGCTCTTTGGGAGCTGTCTCCTTGCATCAGCTGAGACTGTGCCCTGGGCAGCACACCAACCCACCCTGTGTGTGTCTGCACAGGGAACAACAAACATTCCTCTCCCATCAGTGTCACTGTGACTGCCAGGCCATCCAGGAGTGTCACTGCCACTGCAAAGCCCCTCTCAGGAGTTCTGAGCACTCCATTTTACCCCTGTAGGATATTGCCATAGCTACTAATTATTAATAACAGCCTGTAGTGGAGGCTGACAGTTGTCTCTGGAGGGAGGGAATGTTCTGTAGCTTTGGGATCCATCCGTGCTCTTATTTAGCAACATAACTGAGGTCTGTTGATCAGCCCCTTTCAGCCTGGAATAAAGCAGGGATATCAGAGAAGCAGTTTGGGGTGGAAAGAAATTTAAAGCCCATCCAGTCCCACCTAGGGACACCTTCCACTATCCCAGGATGCTCCAAGCTCCATCCAGCCTGGCCTTGGACATTTTAGGGATCCAGGGGCAGCCTCAGCTGCTCTGGGCACCCTGTGCCAGGTTCTCCTCACCCTCACAGAAGGATTTTTTCCCCAATATCCCATCTCCCCTTCTGGAAGGGTTCAAGAGTTTCACCATTTCTTTGTTCCTCTTCCCCGCTGGCTTTGCATGGCAGGGCTTAAGGCAGTGCCTAAAATGCTTCAGTGTCAGAGGCCTTTTCCTGTGACACTGTGACATGTCCAGTTTGCTCTGTCATTCACCTGGGCATGAAGAATCCTTCAAACCTAAATCCCCCCATGGAGTCCCTGGTGATGCATGGCTGTGGGGACACTGCACAGGGAATATTTATACTGTATCTGTCAGTGGGGGAGGGCTGAGAGGATCCTGTTCCCCACTCCCCAGGGCAGGGAATCTGATCCTTGGGCTTCTGATGATCAGGGTAAGAGCAGGAGATGCTTTTGGAGGTGTAAGGATCCAACAGGATTTGAAGCTGAACTACTGCAAACAGCTCCCAGGGCTGGAAGGAAACACCCCTGAGGAGGGTGCCCAAGGTGCTGCTGATCAAAGGTGCTGCCTTTCATTCCACTGCTGGCTCCCTGTCCTCTCCCTTTTCCCTCCTGAACACATCCAGGCTCGCCTGGCTGCGGGAGCCAAGCCTGTCCTGTCACAGCCAGCCCGTGATGTGACACAGGGGAACAGAAGGTGACAGAGCAGGAGCAGCCTGATGGGCTGGAGGCTGAAACTGAGGTGGAGGCAGTTATTTTGGGATGGGATGCCAGGAATTTACAGGGGATGTAAAGCAGAGTTGACAGATGAAAGAGCCAAGCTGCTGCTCCCAGCCTTGGCAGAGACACATGGTGACTTTGAACGCTGCTGTGGTTCATGCCCAAAGCTGAGGCACACGGTTCTGAAGGGGTTAGTGTTCCTGGGGACAGGGGCTGGTGGTGGGACATGGGGCTGGGGCAGTGGATCCCAGCTGGGAGGGCTGGAGCAGCTCTGGGCTGAGTGCCCTGAGCTCTAGGAGACACAAAGTCACCCTGACCATGGCAGGGTTGCCCGGGGGAACAGCCCAGCCCAGGCAGGGCCCTGAGACACCTGGGCATGGGCAGGGGCTGGGCTCCCCTTGCAGCCTCCACAGAGGGTCTGGGCAGGGACAGTGTCTCGGTTTGGAAAGCCAGGTGTGTGCTGAGGAAAGCAGGAGCCACCCCTAAAATGGAAAATGTAAACCCTCCCCACCCCTCCGAATTGCTATAAATTTTAAATTAAGGGGCTCTCAGGCAAAAATATGGGAGCAGGAAATACCAGTTCTTGAATAGGAAGAAAAAATAAAGTATAAAATAAACAATGCAGTACACTAGAACAACACTAACAGAGTCAGAACCCAAGCTGACACCCTGTGGGTCAGGGTGTTGGCAGCAGTCCCATTGGAATTGTGGCTCAGCCCTCCTGCAGTGTCAGGGCTGGTTCTGCTGGAGCAGGGATCCTGTAGAGAAGGATGTATTCTGCCTCTGAAGATCCAGGGGAAGAGGCAGCTGCTGTTCCTCTGGGGAATCCAGTGAAGAAGCTGTGCTGCTGTCTCAGAATCTCCAGATTATATCCAGGTAGGAATGCTTGGCTCCTCCCTCTGGGCTCACATCTCCCAATGAGATGCTGTAGTTCTTATCAGCCATGCAGTGACATTCAATAGCTGTTATCAGCAGGTGTCCCCTCCCAAGGGAGGAGTGATTGTGGAAGAGATAAGGAAAGCTGCCCAATGTAACTGCCATACAGATGGTGATAGAATCCATCTTGCCTTGCAATCTGGAACAGGCAGTGACCTGCAGAGAGATCTTGGACAATCAGGGGTGCTGTGTTGGGGGAGGTGACTCCCACCCTTTGTGTCCCTGAATGTCACTCCAAAAGGGATATATGAACACTTCTGGTCTAATTAATGGTGACAACCCTTTAAACCCTGCCCTGTTATGGCAGAGCTGGCGAGGGAAAGGTCATGGCCAGGCACAGATGGGACACGGGGATTGTGGTTTGGTTGGGGTGCGTTCATTGATAAATAAAGTTTAAATATTCCCAGTGCAGTGTCCCAATAACAACTCCCTCATCTGTTCCAATGGATTATTGAATCATCCTGTCCATCCATAGGATCAGGGGTGTCAGTGAGATCCCTTTGCTGACTCAACTTCCCTGAGGAGAACTTGGTCCACTCAATCTCAGGTCTGGTCTCAGTCTGGGTCTAAGGGACCATAAATGAGCAGCTTTAAGCAGTTTTGTGGCCTTTGACCTTGCAGGACCTGCAATTCCAAAGCCACAAAGCACCTGTGGGGCTGCTTTGGAATTTGATCTCAGTATTAGAGCAGAGCTTGGTGCTTCCCACTCCCCTGTCCAAAGTGAGGCACCTTTGTGCCCATTCAGCTCTGCACAAATGACATTCCACAGGTCGGGATGTGTAAGAATACAGAATAATTGTAAGAATACAGAATAATTGTGTTTAGTGCAATACAACAGGGAGGGGCAGGTGTTCATGGTGGGGGAGGCTGGGTGTGACCAGGCTGCTCCTCAGGTGAGGTCCCTGCTTCCCTCTGCCCTGTGAATGCCCAGTGCTGCCCCGGTGTGTTATGTACATCCCAGACCCTTGGGAGTGCAGGCTGGGAGAAAGCAGAGTGTGCCCAGAGTGACTGAGCAGCTCTGCAGGACAGGAACCCCCCTGGCAGGAGGAACCTGAGAGCAGCAGGAACTGCCAGGGGGGTTGAACATTGTGAGATGAACCTTTAGGGTGGTGCAAATGATGGGTGGGAAAAGAGGCTCCTGTTCATGCCCAGATCCCAGAGGATTCCCATGGCAAGAACCCACAGGGTATGCCCAGAGTGCTGCAGGGGGCGAGAAGATGGAAAATTGGATTAAATTTAGTGGAATTAAATTTAGATGGAAAATTTAGTAGCAGTTCTGGCTGTGACCTGTCCTGGTGACCGTGGGGCAGGGAGGACATCAGGGAGGGACCTTCTGCTGCTTTTCAGTGAGCTGGAGCAGAAATCTCTGGCACAGAGGCCTTGAGATGGATCCTGGTGTCATTCCCAGGCAGCAAATCCCATTTGCAGTTCCTCAGTGAGGGAGACCTGCAGAACCAGGTCACAGCAGAACCACTGCCAGAGCAGAACCATTGCCAGAGCAGGCTTTGGGAGCAGGGAGGTGTCACCAGTCCCAGCCTCACCCTCTCCCTCTGAAGGGGACAGGAACCTTTCAGCAGAGGCATTTCCTCCTCACACCCAATTTCCAATTCTGTTTCCATGCTGGGGAGAACAGTGGGGAGTGACTCTGGAGCAGCTCCTGCACAGGGCTGGGGAAGGTCCCTGCACTGGCAGAAACCTCAGCCCAGAGTGTGGGGCTGAAACAAAGGGAGAGTATTCCCTAGAGAGGACAAATACTTAAAATATTTATTAGAGTACCTACAAATACCTTTTAATCCCAGATTTTCTTTTTCTCTTGCTTTATACTTTCTTTGTTTACAATATCCTCAAAAATTAAATGAGTAGGGGGAAAAACCCACTTATTGTTTTTCCAGTTTCTCTTTTTTTCTTGCTTTATGTTTTCTTTTATTTTTCCCCAATGCTCCACAAATATAAGAAGTGGATTTCACTGGTTTCGTTTTTGCAATGAGAGAGCAAAGCAATTCCACTTGATTTAGAGGAAGCAGCAGTTGGGGTGATGATCACAGAAAGAGGCTGGAATTACTCAATAAACTGGAAGGTCTCATCCTTCTTCCACTTCCATTAGATGTGGGGCACTCTGGGGATGAGTACCCAGGGATAAAACAAGTTTCAGGACCTGGAGTGGAGCATCCTTATCGTGGCTCTCCTGCCACAAATCCTGGATCTGAGGGGAGACTCTCCAGGAGACTTTATTCCAGCAAAATCATTCTGCTCCCAGGAGAAATAGCCTGGAATAAAATTAACTCCACTCCCCTCTGCACTTGGCACAAGCAAACAAAATGGTGTCGAATTCCTTGTTGGCACTTCCAGGGGACGGGTGGAAGGGGTTTGAGGGAGAGGGGGTGCCCTGAGCTGTGCAGGGTGCTGGGAATTCTGGAACTTGGAATTCCCTGGGAGCCCCTCTCTGCTCCCCTGCCTGATGGGGACAGTTCCTGTGGGGTGGGGAAGGGGTGCCTGGGGAGTGTTCTGTCACACCTGGGCCCAATGGGGTTCTTGCTTTTTGGGGTCTCAGTTTTCCTCAGTTGCAAACTCTGGCCAGGGCTGGAAGTGGCCCTTGCCTGGGGGATTCTGCTCCAGCTGTGCTGCTCCAGGACTGAAATTCCAGTGGGATTTGGCACAGGCTGAGCTGGGGTTTGTGTTCCCAAGTAATTTGCTCAGATTTAATTTCCTACACAGCTCTGTCTCTCCCCTGAGAAGTTTTGGCCCCATTTCTGTGACCTCTGAGATGAATTCCTGGAACAATTTGCACATTTTTGTTCAGACACAGCAATGCTGACACTGTTCCAGCCCTTCCAGTGGTCAAACAACAGCTCTGGAGAGCTCAGCCAAGGCATTTCCCAGCTCCTGCCAAATGTGCTGCTCACCAATGTGTTCCTCCCTCACTCCTGCACCTGGGCTGCTGCTGGGCATGGAAGGAAATCTTTTTAGCTCCTGTGTTTCACTGCAGGTAAATGCACCAGGAATACAGGGATGATTCCAGTTTGTGAGGGACAAGGGGTCCAGTTTAGCGGCTGTTAAAATTCCTGCTGCTCCCTCTCTGTGGATACCTGGGATCACCTGGGAGCACTGGGCTCTAGGCCAGGCTCCCACTGCTTTGTGCTTAGGCAGTCCTGCAGAACCAGCAGCACTTGGAGCTGCTCTGTAGAAAGTTTTGTCCCCCCAAAACCCCTGAATTTCACTTTTATCAACAATTTACCCTGAACTCTTTATTTGGAGCAGACACAATTGAATGGAAAGTGACAGAGGAGTCCTGAGCAACACTCAGGCTCTGTGAGGAAGGTGAGACATTAACGAAGAGTTTAATCCTTCTGCCTCCCCAGTCCTGCCCAGCAGAGCTGTGAGCCTGGCTTGGGGAGGGCTGGTTCCTAAACCCCAGAACCCTGGGAACGGTGTGGGAAATGTGGAAGGTTTTGGGGTTTCTCCCTCCAAAGTTGGCTCATGGGGATGCCTAGCATCCTCAGGTGAGGCTGAAGGCTAGCACCACATGGAAAATTGCAATTTATCTCCTAGAGAGCTCTGATCTAGGGGTTGTGGGTGTGGGGGAATAAAAGCATTTCATGATTGCTGAGCCCAGCTCCTTAAAATAGGTTTGAGCTCAGGGGATGTTTGCTGCACTCCAGGGCTCAGGAGGGAGCCAGAGCTGCCAGGGGCTGAGCTCAGGTGGGTGAGCTCAGGGGGGTGAGCTCAAGTATCTACACTCAGATGTGTGACTGTCCTGGTTTAGGGCAAATTTGGGAGAAAACCTCCGAAAGGGGCCCCTCCAGAAAGCAAACCCACACAGTCCCTCCCCCCAACCAGGTAGGGAAGGATTCCTTGGAGACAAGTGGAAAGAACCTGTTTATTTAACAGGCACAGCACCCCCCAGCACACAAAATGAACAATACCAGATGACACCACTCTGTCACCGCTTTGAAAAAGATGACAAATTCAGAAAGTCTCTCTTGGGGGTGGTCGCTCTGTTCTCAGTCCCTCCTGTGCTGGGGCAGCTGCTGCAGCCACAAGGTGCAAACTCTCGGTGTTCCAGGTCCCAGTCCGGAGCAGGTTTGAGTAGGTCCAAAAAAGAGAAAGGAGAAACAATCCAGGGAAAATATGGACTGCTTAGATAAACTAACTAATGAGCAAAAGCAAGAGCAAGCAGGAGCAAAGCAGAAGGAAGAGTGAGAGCAAAGCGCAAAGCCAAGCAAAATGCAAAAGCAGCACCATGTACTGCCCTGTGGCTGTGTCCCACCAGCCGTGGGGGAGCAGCTGATAGCAAAACCAAAACAAAACATTTGCTCTTCAGAGCCAGTCTTGAAGGTACAGGACATGATATCCAGCATAAAGAGAACACAGGGATGGGGATATCAGCATTGTAATGTCACCCTAGGACAGTGAGCGCAGGGGGGTGAGCACAGAGGGGTGAGTTCAGGGGAATGAGCACAGGGGGCTGAGCTCAGGCGTGCTCCCAACCAGGCAGGAGCAGCAGCTCTGTGATTATCCCCACCCCAGCTGTGCCCACATCATCTCTTCCCTGTTTCCATGGGGAGCAGAGAACACTCCCAAAACTGCTCCTGGACCACCTGAGAGTGCTGCTCCTTCTCCCTGGGAGAAACCCCTGGAACTTCTTTGTTTCCTTGATTTTGCCCAGTCCCTGCAGTGCCTCCTGGGAGCCACACCTGTCACGATCAGCTCGTTGCTAGCAGGGGTCCTGAGGGTTCATTAACTCAGAGTGCAAAAACAACATGGAGGGGATTGCAGTATCAATGAAAACTGAATTTTGTTTTGATTTATATATAAATACATATATATGTGTATATATATATATATATATACATAATTTTATGTATAAAATACACCTTTTGATTGTAAAGGTGTATTTTTAAAATAACGCCTTTATTGAATGACCACAGCACATGCAATAGAGGGATTTAGAAAGGAGATAAAAAGAGAGAGAGAGAGGGGAAAGGGTAGAGCTACCAACGCAGGGATGAAATCCTCAAGGTCTGGACAATGGAAATGCGTCTTGTCACATCAGGGAGAATCTCAGTGTCTCCTGGTTAACTCAGGGTCTATTATAGTCCTTTGCAGAGGGGAGAACAGGTACAGGACAATGAAGAATGAGTCTCTTGAAATCACTGAAGGGCAGCAGGTATTGAAAACGGGCACAGACAGTCCATGTTCTCAGCAGTGACAGACCCATTGTTTTCCTGGTCCAGGGAACACACCTGGGCAAACATCTCGCTCCAATCAGGCCAGTCCCTGCCCCCATTAGGATTACAGGGGTCTCAGTCTCAGTCCTTGGCAGGGGGCTTCAATCTCCATCCCTCACGGTGGTAGTGAAGCAGGTGAAGGGTTTTCCATGGGAGACCACCAAAGTTACCCCTGGAAGTTCATTTGGCCAAGAGGTGGGAAATTCCTGGGCCATTCTTGTGAAGCAGACACAAGCGTATAGGGCTATGGGTGCCCCTCTGGGCACCTCAACAAGCAATTCCTCCTTGGCAGCCACTCTGCTGTCACTTTCATATTTTCTGGAAAAATCCCCTTGCCCAAGGTGCTTCTTCTGGGAAGCTGAGAAGCCACAGAGAAAAAGGAAAACAATATTATCTCATTTGCTTCTCCTGTATTTTGCTGCTTTGGAATGTGTTTGGAGATTGTTTATCCACAGGTGATTGTTTCATTGGTTTCATGTGAATTGTTTTTACTTAATGACCAATCACGGCCAAGCTGTGTTGGGGCTCTGGAAGGAGTTTTCATTAGTATCTTTTAGCCTTCTGTGAGCTGCTCCTTGGCAGGCCCTGCTGGAAGCAGTCACTGCAGACACAGCTGTGAACACTCAGCGAGCATCCACCTCAACCAGGCCAGAACTCCAGTCGGGGTCCTCAGGGTCCTGCTCTCTGTTCTTGCGATGGTTGTGAAGCAAATGAGGGAAAATTCAGAACATCTCTTACAACACCCAACTGAGAGCAGGGCCAGAGAGGGCTCAGGTTTGGGTCCAAAGGGAGAACCAGGAGCTGGGTCCTGAGATTGAAATAAATAGGGCAGGAGATCTCTCTCCTTTTTAATGCCTTTACTAAAAATCAGCTCGGGTAGGGAGAACCGACGGGTCGTGCTCACGCCACTGCTGCTCTCAGGAGTGGCATGGAGGAGCATGAAGAGTGCAGCTGTGTCTGCTGGTCTGTGGACACAGTTGGGGCTTCTGTCCTCACCAGAGCATCAGGAGATTCCATTTTTCAGTTTGACATTTCAGGTCCTCTTTCTAGCCAACATTCTTTAGGTTAAGGTGAAAGGTAAAAAGGATCTTAGCAGACACTGGGTTCACTTCCTTACCTCTGGACATCACTTACATCTCTTAATTCCATGGTGGCTTGTGGTTTTAGAGGTTTTTCCTGCTAGATGTGGTGAGGTGTTTCCACATTTGCATGCCTACCCCGATGTCACCTCCTCCTTACAGTCCCGGGTGCCATTTTCCAGGAATCAGCAGGGTGATACTCCACAAAGGGGATTTCTAACTATCAACAACAGGTCATTAAAGAAAAACTATTAACAGCAGGTGATTACAACATGAAATTATTAACAACAAAAGTTAAAACTCCAACTTAGCAGCAATTGGTTTAACTCTGCAACCTTTTAAAAAAAAATGGACAACTTTTCTACTCATAACAGGATGAAGGTGCTCTCCCTGCCTGGTCCCAGAGATGCCAGCGCCCCCAGCCTTCTGGGGACACTGTGTTTGGCCTTCAGCCTCAGGCAGCTGAGAACAAACCTCAAAAGCTTTGGTTTAAGGCCTTCAGGTGCAGGGGTTTGGCCCTGAGTTAATTGGCAGTGAACTGGAGATAATTAAGAGCAGACTGGTGAAGGTTGTTTGGAGCACAGCCCTACCCCAGAGCTGTTCCAGGCCAGGCACAGCCCAGGCTGTGTGGGGCAGAGTGCTCCCACCTGCATCCTGCTCTTAACTGCAGGGAGTGCCCAGGCTTGGGAGTTAATTGGCAATTAATTAACCACAGGTCTGAGAAAGACTGAGCAGTAAAAGAGCCCTTTGCTGGGTGGTGTGGCCTTTCCCTGAGAGACTCCTGCACTTCCTGGGGGCTCTTTTGGGAGGGACAGAATCCTGTGGGTGATGGACACTCTGGGCTGTGGAATTCCAGTGATCCTGGTGCATCCAACCCCAAAACCAGAGCCCTGAGCTGATGAGCACCTTTTCACAGTGACAAACTCAGTGAACTGGCAGAAACTGTAATTTTAAATTGTTTTCCTTCCCTAGAGTGAATTAACCCTGGGATGACAAGCAGAGAGCCTAGGGGATCTGCTAAGGTGAGACCCCACCTGCAGAGCCCAGCACAGGAGGGACATGGAGCTGCTTCAGGGCCCAGGGAGGCTCCAGGGTGATGCCAGGGATGGAGCAGCTCTGCTGGGAGAGCTGGGGGTGCTCACCTGGAGAGGAGACCAGGGGCGACCCCACTGTGGCCTTGCAGGGCCTGAGGGAGCCCCAGGAAACCTGGAGAGAGAGGATTTCCAAGGGATGGAGGGACAGGCACAGGGAATGGCTCCCACTGCCAGAGGGCCGGGATGGATGGGAGATTGGGAATTAGGAATTGTTCCCTGGCAGGGTGGGCAGGCCCTGGCACAGGGTGCCCAGAGCAGCTGGGGCTGCCCCTGGATCCCTGGCAGTGCCCAAGGCCAGGTTGGACAGGGCTTGGAGCAGCCTGGGACAGTGGAAGGTGTCCCTGCCATGGCAGGGGTGAAACTGGCTTGGGGGTCCCTTTCAACCCAAACCATCCTGGAATTCTGTGATCCTCTGAGACTCCTGAGAGGAGGCAGCAGCTGAGCTCAGCTCTCACAGTGGAATCCTGGGCAGGTCCCAGCCAGGGATGCTGGGCTGAGTCTGTGCCTCCCTCACTGCTGAGCTCAGCTCAGGCACCGAGGCAGCTCAGCCCAAACCCCTTTGATCAGGACTTGCCTGAAGTGTCCTCACAGCAGGAGAGTAGAACGATCTCGGCTCAGAGGGGTTCCTGGGGCTGTCAGAGCAGCCAGGGCACAGCTCTGCCTCCCCTGCAGGGGCACAGACCCCAAGCTGAGCTTCCTTCCCTTCCTTCCCTTCCTTCCTTCCCTCCCTCCCCTCCTTCCTCCCTCCCTCCCCTCCTTCCTCCCTGCTGTGGGAGCGAGCTGGGCTCAGGAGGTGTCCCATGGCAGGCTCAGAGCCCTCCTCGCTGTCCCCAGGGCCATCCCCTGAGTGTCACCTGCCTGCTGAGGGCCTCCTGCCACCTCCGGGGCAGCTGCTAAATGCAGCCCTGGGGTTTGTGCACAAAACTCTCCCTGTGTCTCCAAACTCCCATTTCCAAGTCGTTACCTGGATCGATGGACAAGGGTTTATCTTTAACCTGAATTTCTGCTGGCTCTGTCATTTGTTTACTGTTCCCCTCCCTCTGTTCCTGCTGAGGGAATGGAAATATGGAAATGGTGGGGAAATCAGCTTTGGGTACCAAATTATTCCTCCCCCTCCAGAGCAGTGAAGAAAGGTGACAGAGTCCAGACTTTTTGAAGGGATGACTTTATTGACCTATTTGGTCTGAATTGAGCCCTCCTTTGAATTAGGGAAGGGCTGGAGCTGTGCCAAGGAGGCTCAGGCTGGATTTTGGGAAAGGTTCTTCCCCAGAGGTGCTGGCACTGCCCAGGCTCCCCAGGGAATGGGCACAGAGCTCCAGGAGGGTTTTGGGCTTCCAGGGGTGCCCAGGGTGGGATTGGTGGGGCATCTGGGCAGGGCAGGAGCTGCACTGGATGATCCTGGGGGTCCCTCCCAGCTCAGGATATCCCAGGACTTCATAAATTCAGACCAAAGAGCCACAGCCCTTGCAGCACCTGCCTTTTCTCTGGAACCTCTCCAGAGTGACTCTGGCAGGTTCCTGCTGTGTGAGGAGATCAACTCCATAAAGACATTTCTGGGCAGGCCCCAGGGGGGCAGGAAATCCTCTCCTTACAGGCCAGACTTGCCACAGAAAAAAAAAACCAATAGCCTGGAAAACGAGCAAAGGCTGTGGAACAGTGACCCAGCCACAGCAGCAGGGATTAAGGGATATCTCTAATTTTAAAATGAATTTCAGCTTCATAAAATGATGTTAATGGTCCTGAGGGTGCAGTGGGCTGGAATGTCCTTCCCAGTCCTACATAAATCATCTTGTGTGCTCTGCTGGGACAGAGGGGCCCTGGAACAGGTGCTTTAGTTGGGATCTTTTATTGAACTGGAATTATGGCAGAGTCTGGAGGAGTCCAGGCTCTGAGCCGAGGAGGAGTCCCACAGGGCTGGGCATCTCCCACCCAGCTAAAGGCTCCTTCAGCTCCAGCTCCTGAGGGAAAAACCTGGGGAAAGCAGGAAGCAATAGATCCCTGGAGCTCCCAGGGATGGAGGGTGGGAAATTTCATTTCCATTCCCTCCCTGAGTCCAGGCTGGATCCCTCTGGAAGCACCTCCCTCCCTCCCTGCTGCCCCTGCATGTGAGATCCAGGCGGGGCTCCTAATGAAACACTGCAGCTGAGGCTCTGGAGCTCTGCAGGATGGGCTGAGATCAAAACCCCCTTCATCCTCAGCTGGAGCATCCACATGGTGCCTCCTTTGTGCCTTTTCCCAGCTCTCATGGCCACAGGTTCCCTGCAAAGCACCTTTAATCCGCTCCAGTCTCGTTCTGTGGCTGGGTTTAAAGCTCTTCCCATATGCCCTGTTCCAGCCTCAGAAGTTTTCCAAAAGGTTCATGGGCTCAATCTGTTGCTGTGGCCTCATTTGCATATGATTTGCATTATGCCTGGGGTTTTTTAAGACACCAGCTCATTAGCAGGACTGATTTGGGGTTGGCTGTGTCAGGTTTTAATGCAGAGATGCCCCCTGGGCCTGGCAGGTTGGAAAATTCCTGCCCAGGGAAGGGACACCCTGTAGGTCCCATGGACATGGGCATTGGGGTGGATGGGGAGCATCTAGAGAGAGTCAGCACAAGGTCTGGGAAATTGGGAATGTTCAGGGGTTTCCAGGGAACCCAGAGAGGTTTGGGGGTTCCTTTTCCCACTGCAGGCAGGGTTTCCTGGCCTCAGTCACTGTGTGTTTGTCCAGTCTGTGTTTATGGCTCTGATGGAGCCTCAGCACCACCCTGGCCCCTCCAGAGCTCCCTGGACATCTCATTTAGGGTTTTTAACCTAAATTTCCTCTGTTCTTGCCAGATGTGACTCCTTGTCCTGGTCATGGGGCACACTCTGTCCCTGTCCCTCTGCAGCTGCTC
Organism: Ammospiza caudacuta; assembly: GCF_027887145.1. Lineage (NCBI taxonomy): Eukaryota > Metazoa > Chordata > Aves > Passeriformes > Passerellidae > Ammospiza > Ammospiza caudacuta. Next base: position 1,925,285 of record NC_080619.1, read on the forward strand.
CCTGTGCATTTGCAGATTGTTCTCTCTGATATTCCAAACCATTCCCTGTGTCCTGTCCCTCCATCCTTGTCCCAAGCCCCTCTCCAAGTTTCTTGGAGCCCTTCAGGCAGAGAAAGGGCACAATTAAGTCACAAAACTTCTCTTGCCCAGGTCCTGCTGTGATTTTCTCCACACCATTTCCAAGCTGCTTTGTGCCATCCAGGAAAGCACTGCAGGAATTAGCTCTGGGAAATGTTCTTATCCAGGGGTTTGGAGAGCAAAGCTGTGCTGTCCATGAGGGACACAATCCCAGGGTCAAATACAGAGAAACATTGTGATGGTGGGGGAGTTTTCCTCTGTGGAGACATTCCCTGGTCTAGGGAGACACAAGAAGCTTCCCTCAAAAAGCTGTTAGACCCCATTGGCTCCTTCCCCTGTTCCTATGTTCCTGAGACACTCCTTCCCTGCTCCCTGCTTGGCCCTCATCTTTGTACTGCCCCGAGACCAGGCTCCACCCCAGGCCACAGTAGAGAGAGAAAGTCAGATTCGCTGGGTGCTGGGACCTGAACATCTCACCATGGCTGAATAAAACATCTGTGGATATAATGCAAAGGTCCTTTCTGCTTCTTTACCCTGGACTGTGCTGGCAGCAATTCAGGCTGCTACAAATGGCGCCTGAACAGGGCATTCCTCCATCCACTGATGGCCCAGTCTGCTGTGAGTGTGGAATGCTCTGAAGACAACGGGGTCACATAGCAGAGAAACTCCAGATGGAAGTGCGAAATGGGGTTCCATCAGTGTGAAAAATGCCAATCACTTGTTTGTAAAATTTTAAAAGTTTAATAGTAATAAAATGGTTGTAAAAATAGCAATAATTAGAGTAATAAAAATTTGGACAATTTGGATTTATGAGACAATACGAGACAATAGAAACAAAGAGTTACAGACAGTCCCGGTACCTCTTTCTGGGCAAAATAAGCCCAAAAAAGGACCCACATTAATAGAGGATTAACCCTAAAACACAACAGCCTGTTGCATATTCATACATCTCATACATGATGCATAAATTCCATTCAAACACAGGATTCTGTCTGGTCAGTGTCAGCTTCTTCCTCTGAATCCTAACAGCATCTTCAGGGCTGAGCAAGGCAGGAAGTGCATTTCTTCTGATAATGGAGCAATAAATTATCTTTCTCTGAAAGATTTAGCTGTCCTGTTGCTGCTATCTCAGTCTGAGTCCTTTCTTTAAAAAAGTATCTTACATAGCATAGTTTCTATTTTAACATTATGTTATAACATAAAACTACATTTAACACAGTACTTAAGAAAATTAATACAGCATAACTTTCTAACATAACACATATAATATTCATTTTAATATTTGCGAAAATCCAGTCATAAAATATGCATTTTTCACAATCAGCAATTCCCAAAGGGCTGGGGCCATCCCTTTAAAATAAAGAATGCTGAAATTCCCTTAGGATGCAGAAGCTGAAATGATGCTGCTGCTTCTTTCCTTCTTCCTTGTGCTCTGTTCCAAATGAGTTCATGTCCCATAACTAAAGGCCTGGTGGAATCTCAGCAGCTTCTGAGAGCTGATCTGGACAATCCTGCCAAAGGCCCTGGCAGTAATTACCCTGTTACTGCTCCACAGCAGGAGAAGAATCTTGATATGTTATGAGAAACAGCTTAAATCACTGGGGCTCTGATCCCTTCAGGCACCATCAGTTTAAACTTTTTTTATTTGAACACACACAAAGTCTCAAAAGTTAAAAGAAGACAATAAAAAAGCAGGTTTGTGGCATGGGAAGTGTCACAGGGCTCTGCTGGAATCTTTGCTCTGAGAGCTCCCCTTCCCTGCCAGCTCTGCTTCATAAACCCCTGGCTCTAAATCAGCTGAAGAGAACAAATCATTTCCAAATGGCAATATGGGCCCATGGCTCGCTGAGTGTGCCACCATGGCCAGCCCCAGATGCTGCCAGGAGCCCCCCAGGGAGCTGGGGCACACCTCAGGGTCACCTCACACAACTGGGGGCACCACAGGGACGGGGGCTCTTCCACAGGATCTGCCCAAACCTTCAGTTCTGACAGAGGTGAGCAGCAGGAAACATCTGGAACTGACATAAAATAATTGTGTTCATAAAAAGGTCCAGGGGCCTCACAGTCCCAGGGAGCAGCTCTGTGGCGACACAGCTGTGGAAAACCAGGGTGATCCTAATAAAACCAGAGTGACCTCAATAAAACCAGGGTGATTCCAATAAAACCAGGGAGATACCAATAAAAATAGAGTGATCCCAGTAAACCAGGGTGATCCAAATAGAACCAGAGTGATCTCAATACAACCAGAGTGATCCCAGTAAAGCCAGGGTGATCCCAAGTCCCAGCACCCTCAAGAGAGACCAACTTTCACTCCCTCAAACACCCCCAACATGCAAAATTTCTCATGAAATATTTTCTTGGAACACTCCCTAAGTTCAGGCTGAATTCTGAATTTTCCTTACAGTCTGAAGCAGAGAGGGTTCTTTATTCATCACCCAGGCACCCCTCACCCCAAGGCCAGCATTTCCCCAGGGTGCCCCTGTTACAGAGGGCTGGTGGCACTCAGCTGGGTGTGACCCTGGTGCTGCTGCTGAGGGGACACTGAGCAGCTCTGGCTCCTGCTCACCTGGGGGCCAGGCAAGGGTCCAGGTGAGCCCTCCAAATAACGGCACCCCTGAGGGGTTCCTGCTTCAGCCACGGCAAGGCAGGCAGAGAATGGGGCTCTGAGGGACAGGAGAGTCCCAGATCCATGGAGTACATCGTTTGAGCAGGGCTGAACACAAGAACAGAGGCTCTGAGGGACAGGAGAGCCCCAGATCCATGGAGTACATTGTTTGAGCAGTGCTGAACACGAGAACAGAGGCTCTGAGGGAATTGGGACACCCAAATCCATGGAGTACCTTGTCTGAGCAGTGCTGAGCACAAGAACAGAGGCTCTGAGTGAATGGGGAGCCTCAAATCCTTGGAATACCTTGTTTGAACAGTGCTGAACATGAGAACAGAGGCTCTGAGGGACTGGATAGCCCCAGATCCATGGAGTACCTTGGATGAGCACAGGAACAGAGGCTCTGTGGAAAAGGAGAACCCCAATCCAGGGAATATTTTGTTTGAGCAGGGCTGAGCACAAGAACAGAGGCTCTGAGGGAATGGGGAGCCCCAAATCCACAGAGTACCTCGTTTGAGCAGTGCTGAGCACAAGAACAGAGGCTCTGAGGGGATGGGGAGCCCCAAATCCATGGAATACCTTGTGTGTGCAGTGCTGAACAGAAGAACAGAGGCTCTGAGGGAATGGGGAGCCCCAAATCCACAGAGTACCTTGTGTGTGCAGTGCTGAACAGAAGAACAGAGGCTCTGAGGGAATGGGGAGCCCCAAATCCACAGAGTACCTCATTTGAGCAGTGCTGAGCACAAGAACAGAGGCTCTGTGGAAAAGCAGAACGCCAATCCAGGGAATATTTTGTTTGAGCAGTGCTGAACACGAGGAGCTGTGACAAGACTCCCCAGAAGCAGGAGTTAAATATAGCCCCTGGATTTTCTCACTCTCACAATTGGGAGCTGAGCTAAAGACAATCAAATCTCATGCTTGGATGCAGGAGCTGCTGCAGGCAGCTGGAATGGCACTCCTGGTCTCCTATGCCTCTGCAATCCATCACAAGTGATGGAACACCATTAGTAAACCATTAGTGACCAGTAACTATTCCTGATAATTAAATCTGGGACAGTTCCTGGGCCTGACTGATCCTGTCTGGCCACAGGCAACTCTTTTTCCTTCTGCATTCCTGAATTCCTCCCTCTCTGGAAGGGAGGCAGCAGAACTTGTCTTGGAAGCAGCCTCAGGAGCTGAGGGTTGGCGAAGCCTGGTGCTCATTAGTGAGGAACTGTGAGGCTTTAGGATTTGCTTCCTGGGAGCTCTGCCCAGCACTGCAGGCCCTTGGACCAGTGCAGGGCCTGGCAGGGTGAGATCCTATTCATGGAAGGAGGAATTCACCTGGAGCAGCCTCTTCTCCACAGAACCAAACCCATCCATCCAAAGCGTAAACTGAGAAAAGGGAGAGCAGCCCAGAGTGAATAAATGGCACTGCTGTGGTGCAGGGCTGATCCTGCACCCTCAGGGAAGGCTGGTGCTGAGCTTTGCCCTCTCCAGCTGCAGTTCTGCCACACTGAGCCCTCAGTGACCCCTCTCTCTGTGCCACTGTGATGGCACCAAGGGCAGAGCCCAGCTGAAGACAGCAATTGGCTCCTCATTAGGACTGAAACTGTGAATTCCTCCCCACAGAGTGTCCCAGGAGGTGTCAGGTGCCATTACTGCGTTTCCAAAGGGAATGAATGCAATCGGAAGAGGCTGGAGTGCTCCAGGCAAGGGCACAGGGAGGGGAGAGCCTTCTGTGGCTCCCTGCTTGAGGGTGACTGCAATAAAGGGATGGTGGGGTGTTGTAAATGCAGGGCCACCAACAAAGGAAGGAATGATGAGGAGGACTGCATCTTATCAGAAAGCTAATTTATTACTTTATTACACTATATTACGTTAAAGAATACTATCCTATACTAAAGAATACAGAAAGGATACTTACAGAAAGCTAAAAAGATAATAATGAAAACTCGTGACTCTTTCCAGACTCCCAGCACAGCTTGGCACTGATTGGCCAAAGAGTGAAAACAACTCACAGCAGAATTCAATGAAACAATCACCTGTGGGTAAACAATCTCCAAACACATTCCCCATAAGCACAACACAGGAGAAGCAAATGAGATAAGAATTGTTTTCCTTTTCTCTGAGGCTTCTCAGCCTCCCAGGAGAAAAATCCTGGGTGAAGGGATTTTTTCAGAGAATGTGAATTTTCCACAGTTGGGAGTGGCTGTGGAGCTGGGAGGAAGCTGCTGGGAGTGGTAGGAATAGCAGGAGGCTCCTTGTGTTCCACGGGCACCCCTCGTGTGCCAGGGCTGATCCAGGAGTGCACAGAGCTGCAGGAGTCACTGACTGAGGTGACACAAAACACGTGAAGAGGAGAAACTTTGCAGAGTGAGACTGCAGGGAAAACACCTCCCCTGGCAGGGGAATTGCACGGACTCAGGCTGACAGGGGAAAGGCAGGAGCTGGGATGCTCCACGAGGGAGCTCTGGAGAAGAAGCTCTGTGATCCCACCCTGCACAGCTGGGCAAGGCCCATCCCTCCTGCCATTCCCTGGGAAAGCCCTTCTGGCCCAGCCTGGAGAGCTGCAGCCCTGAGCAGAAGTTCATTAATTTACAAATTGCATTATTCGTTGCTGCTTTTTCCAGCTGTGGATCTCTGGTGGTGAGTGTGACAGGGTGGGTGCAGGCCACACTCAGGGTGAGCAGATTTCACACCAACATCCCCAAAACAGGCAGAGTTGTGGGCTTTGGGGGCTCCTGGCCTTGGAGCTGCTCCTGTTCACCAGAAGAATTCTGGATCCCAAGGGGATCCGTGCACTGACAGCTTCCAGAACACCCTGAGAGACACAAGAGGGGCACCAGGTTCCTAATTCACATTTTCCAGCCTGGTTCTCCTCTTCCACACCTCCCACACCACCAGCACTGGGCTTTGCCTCCAGCACAAGACATTTCCCCACAGCAGGAAGCCCCAGGGACAATGGTGCAGTTTGAAGTCCTCTCCCCTTGCTGAGAGTTTTCCTTTAGGACTTTCTGGACTTTCCCTTTTGCCCTGTTGCTGTTTCTGTGTCCAGTTGCCCATTTTTAGCTCTGTGCCCCACTGGCTGAGCCTGAACTGAATCCCAGAGCCCTCCAAAGCAGCCCTCTGGTTTCTGGGCCCTGGATCCTCCTGACAGCTCCAGCCTGGAGCAGATGCTGGACTTCCACATGCTGGGCAAGCTCAGAGACCCAGGCAGCTCTCACAGCTCCCTGGCTTCTGCTTTGGGATTGATTGAGCCAAATTCAGCAGGATCTGGATGTCTTTGGGCACTTTGAGTGGCAGCAGCTCACAGCAGATCAGCTCTGCCTAAGCTGCACTGAGCTTTGATCTGAGGTCTGAGGGCTCCACTGAAATCCCTGGGAGCACAAAGCTGTGAACTCCTCCGAGCAGGAAATGCTGGTCCCCTTCAGTGGCCACCCATCAAATCCCATTGCCAGGTGGATTTTCACAGGAACAATCCCCCTGAACCCCAGAATTCCCTTTAGGAAGGGCTGATTTTCTCCAGTCAGGCCAGCTTTGAGGCAGCAGCATTATCCTTTATAAGATCAAGGGGAGCTGGGAAAAGCAGAGGAGCTTGCAGGCACACTTGCCATTATTCAGGAATAGAAGCATCAGATTTGAAAGCTGAATGGAGCTGGGGATGATTGCTGAGGGTTTAATTCGAGCTCTATCAGTTGGTTCCTCTCCCAGGGAAGGCGGAGGTGGCAGGGATGCAGGGAGACGGTGCTGGCTGCAGGCAGAGATGTGATCACACGTTCCTCTCCCAGGAGGAGCACGGATTGAGGCACTTTGGGGCCTGGACAGCCAGGGAGGTCCTGCTGGAGCACTGTTCCCTGTGACCCATGGCCCGTCACACCCCACTGCTGGATTCTGGGTTCCCATTCCCAGGGGAAAGAGAGCCCCGTTCCTGCCCTCGCTGTTCCCCTGCTGGTGCCTTTGCAGGGAAGGGTTTCCCCGCTGTCTCCAGGCTGCCTGAAATCCCTTTTATCCCTGCACACTTTCACAGCCTCGCCCCTGCCTTTCTCAGCTTGCCAGGGAAGACAATACCCTTCCCACTCCTGTGTGCCAGCACGGATTATTTTGGGAATGTGCACCATGGAATGGAGCACGAAATGATGGACTGCCTGGAGCAAGAGTGGCATCTCCTTAAATCCTCCAAAAAATGTTTCACAAGAATTCCCAAATGCTCTGTTCAAACCAGCACAGGCTGATTGTTGTTAATACTCCACAGAGAAACCCCACATTTATCTGGGTGTGCCATTATGGGACTTTCTGTAGGAAGTTTTTCCATAGGAAAAGAAGGTGACACAGGTCACCAAAAATCCAGTTTTCAATTTAAAAGGATTAAATTCAGTCTGAACTTTGAGCAGGAGCAGCTGGGGCAGCAGCAGGGGTGACCTGCCCTGAGATGGTCAGGAGATGTTTTCCTGGGCTCTCTCCCTGACACTGCTTTGGGCACATTCCCAATCCTCTCCAAATCACAGCTAAAATCCTTGGATTCCCAGAGTAATAATGAGGAGAGGACCCCAGGGGCACTTGGAGCAAGACTCTTCCTTGTAAAGGAATTTTGGTTGGAATAAGGCCCCCCATTTCCTGGCCATTGCCTGTTTCCATCAGATTTGCTTTTCTCCCTTATTTTCCCCCAAAATCTTCAGGATCTGCTGTGAAAAATCAAAGTACTCTGATGCATTTTTTAGCACAATTTCGAATCTTATGCTAAATTAAAAGTGACTCTGGTGTTGCTGCCTTCCCTCCTCCCTGGCACATTAGAGCAATAACCTGGGTCTTGTTAATGTTTGCTTATTCCTAATTTTGTTCCTGGTTTTTAGCAGCTGCCTCACCTTTTGTTCCCTGATTTCTCTTCCATCACCTCTCCAGCAGATAAGCAACCTCCTGGGGAGCTGCCCTCCCTGATGAATCCTTCTCTTCATCACTCCCTGAACCAAGATCCCAGTCTGGGTTTGTCCCTGGCAGACAAAGCCCAGCTCCAGCAGCTCCTCATCAGGGAGGGCTCTGGGCAAATGTCTCCTTTTTAGTTTTGATTTTGTTCTCGTTCTTTCATTACCTTAAGAGCACTTTCCCAGCTTGACACCCTTTAACTTGGCTGTTCAGAATATTCCTGCTATTTAACTTCAGCTCAGAGCAGAGCAGCTTTTTTTCTCTTCTACATCTTCTTCCTTTCCTCCCAGAGCGACGGGGTCTCTGGTGTTGAGATGACCCCGAGGTGTTGGAAAGTTGGAAGGAAGCAGACAGGGTTCCTTGGCTCTCATTCTCAAGGTTGTTTATTCTCTGTTATCTATTACATTCTTTCTCTGACCTGCTGAGATCTGTCCAGCACGTTGGTTCATAGTACACTGACCACCTTGGGGTGGTGTTATTTTTCATACTAAAAACAACGTGTACTTTATTTACAATAATTTTCCAATACCTATCACCTATGTTAGACAGTCTGTCTCTACTCTAAACCAATCCAAAAGTGCCACCATCACAGCAGAAGATGGAGGACAAGGAGAAGAAGAAGGACAGGACATGTCCAGATTCCTCCATCTTGCCTCCTGAACCCCCATTCTAAAACCCCAAAATTCTACTTTTTCACCCTGTGACAAATTCACTGTCATTCTACTCAAACTCTTGTGGCTTGTAACTCCTCACACAAGGTTGGTAATTGTTTCCATGGGCTAAAATCGAAGGCACAGGTGTCTGTGACTCTCTGCCAAGGTCTCTGAGCCCCCTGGCAGGGCCCTGAGTCCTCCAGGGCAGCCAAAGCAATGTCCTGGGTTCTGACACCAGAGCTGCCCTGAGCTGGGACTTGCTGTGACACTTGGGGGTCAGAGCTGACACCCGAGGGACACAGCCCCACGTCTGCCCTCCAGGAGCTGCCAGGCAATGCCAGGTGTCCCTTCCGGGTGGATTTCCAGCTTTTTGCACTTCAGGGTTGTCACAGGCTCTTTCCCCTGCCTGGATTCCCATTCCTGCTCAGCTGCCTCCCATTCTGCCCTGGAAGGAAATGGCAAAGGCTAAGCAGGGTCCCACAGGGCTGGGCTGCTCAGGGCTCTTCCAGCCAGGAGCACCCTGGGAACATCTGACAGCTTTGCTTATGTCCATGTTGGATATTCCAGGCTGACAAGATCGTGGAATCACAGAATCCTGCGTTGGGTTGGGTTGGAAAAGCCCTTAAAGCCCAGGCAGTGCCACCCCTGCCCTGGGCAGGGACACCTCCTCTGGGAGGGGGGACTGGGGGGTTTGGTGAAGCCCCAGGGTGACAGATCAGGGCTGCAGAGCTCCCCTCAGGATGGGGAGAACGGAGCAGCTCCCTGGCAGCTCAGCAATCCATCAATCACTTCCATCAATCCATCCATCAGCTCAATCAACTTCATCCGACACATATGGTCAGGATATAAAAATTTCTAAGCCTGTGTGCAGGAGCTGAGATTCCTGCAAAGTTAAGCAGGGATAAATAACAGCCAAAAAAGAAAAAGAAAGGAAAAAAAGAGAAATTAAAAACCAAGTAAGTGATGGTCCAGCTTTCTCCATGGTTTAATTCCAGCCTTTTCTCCTGGCCCCAGCCTATGTCTGAAACATTCATCAGGCCTTGGTGATAGTTTGCAGTTTGCATTTGTGCTTTATTTCCCCCAGGAAAGCTCAGCTGCGAGCTCAGCACGGGGCTGCTGAGGGGCTGGGGAGGTTTCCAGCTGGGCTCACAAACAGGTGAGAAAGGAAATGTTTTGTTTCACGTCACGCAGTGAAGCAGGGCTCTCCATAGGGGCTCTGTGGGGATGTGGGTTCATGCTGCAAGGCAGAGCTTTGCCAGGCTCCAGTTCCCTGCCTGCCTGCTGGAACTGGGGATGGAGGCTGGAGACAAAATGAATGGGCTGGGTTTGGTCACAAACCTGCTGAGAGTGGGGTCACCCCTTGGAGAGAGGGGAAATGTCCCCACCAGGGGCTGCTCTGCCACTGCAGGCCACACTCACCTGGCACTGCAGCCAGGCAGCCAAAATTCACCCTCTGAGAGATTCCACGGAATCCCAGAATCTCCTGACTGGGAGGGACCCTCAGGGATCATCAACTGCAGCTCCTGGCTCTGCACAGAGCCCCCAAAATCCTGCCCTGACACTGTCCCTGCCCTGTCCCTGCCCCCTGGCAGCTCTGGGGCTGTGGCCCAGGACAGGAACAGGACAAGGCAGGCACACGGCTGGTCAGTATTCCAGGGAAACCCAGGGAATTCCTGCACTGTGGGGCTGCCCTGAGCTCACTGAGATCAGCCTGAAGATCTGGTGGGGCTATCATTCCTCTGCTTGGCAGAGGCAGATTTGGGGCTGAAGGAGTGATTTGGGAGCAGATTTACCCCATTTTATCACTCCTCCAGGCTGCTCAGTGCATGCTGAGGTGAAACCCTTCATGTAGGAATATAAATAATTACAGAATTTAACAGAGCTCAGCCAAAAACGAAAGCAAAGAACAAAGTAAAAAGCATAACTGGAGTGTTTTGTTTCATAACATCTACAGAATTGAGATGATTTATTGCATTTCCACATTCATGTTCAATTCATTTGATTATTGCTATGGAAAGGAAACTTGAAACTTCCCATTTCAGCCTTTTCTAAACAACATTTTGAGTGGGTGTCCAAGATCCTCCCATTCACACACAAGGAAACAAAAAGGAACGCAGGAAGCTGCAATTTGAAGTTTAGTGAAATAATTCCTTGCAGACAGTACAAAACATCTCAGTTGACCTGAAAGAAATGTTCTTGGAGGGTTTCTCTGTGGCATTCACATTCTCTGAACAGAGAGAGACATTTTCTCTCTCAAGATTTTTCCTAGAGAAGCACAGAGAGAAGAAAACAATTCTTATCTCTATTCACTACTCCTGTTGTTTTTGCACACGTGGAATGTGTTACGGAGATTGTTTACCTGAAGTGATTTATCAAGCAGATTCTGCTGAAGATTGTTTTGTTTCCTTGGCCAGTTGGGTCAAAGCTGTGTCCTGGCTGTCTGGAGAGAGGCACCAGTTTTTCTTTTGTTTGTATCTTGTATAGTACAGTATAGTATAGTATAGTACAGTATAGTATAGTTTAGTATCTCTTTAGCTATAATATAGTATTAATATGCTATGATATAGTTTAATAAAGCAATTGTGCAGCATTCTGAGTGGAGTCAGATACCAATCATTCCCCCCTGGGTGGGGTTGCCTGATTCCACTGCATTCATCCTGCCAGGAAGGCAAAGAGAAAGGAAGAAATAGAAAAGAATGGGTTTTTTTCTTCATTTGGGTGGTTTTCAGTGACCTGAACCAGGAGCTGTTTCTGCAGCTCTGAGCACAGAATTCCAGATGTCTCCTGGCCTCAGTGCCAGGATTCACTCCCAGCCCCAGGTGCTGCTCCTGTTTGGATGGAAGAGTGATCCCTGCCCCAGCCCAGAGCTGAGCAGGCCTGGCTGAATCCTGCTCCAGGTGGGAATGGTGGGACCCTGCAAAGGCAGCAGGGACTCCTCTCACCAGAAACACAGACCCTTGGGACAGGATTTGTTGTTTCTGTTACCGCCCAACTCCTGCAATCCCAACTCCCCTTGGAAAGGCCATCCCTGTCCTTTCCTGCAGCCCCAGGAGGGCCTGGAGAAGTTTCCCCAGGGATCAGCTCCTGTCCTGGGCACTGCTCAGGACCCAGCTCCTGTCCCTGCAGCTGGGCTGGAACAGGGAAGGCTCCACTCTGCTCCTGCACTGCCCTGAGATGGAGCAGGGAATAAAGGGAATAAAGGGAATAAAGGCTCCCAGAGCACCTGGAACAGGGATGGAACTAGGAGTGAAGGCTCAAAATCACCTGAAACTGGGATGGAACAGAGAATAAAAGCTCCAGAGCACCTGGAACGGGAGTGGAACAGGGAATAAAGGCTCCAGAGCACCTGAACTGGGGTGGAACAGGGAACAAAGGCTCCCAGAGCACCTGGAGCAGGGGCAGCTCAGGCAGCAGAGCCAAGTTGCTGCTTTGCTCCCATCCCTTGGCCCAGCAAATCCCCCCCGAGGGGCAGCCAGGGGAGCTCAGAGGAGTTCTGGGAGATCAGGGAAGGTTTGGGCTGTTAAAGGAACTGGGATGGAACAGAAAATAAAGGCTCTGGGAGATCAGGGAATGGTTTGGGCTGGAAAAGGACTATGGGAGCTCAGTGCAGGTGTGAAGCTGGGTTGGAGTGCTCTGGTGTTCTCGGCAGGGCAGGAGAGAGGGGCAGGGGCTGTCCCAGCACAGCCCAGAGTGGGGGATGCTCCTGGGACCCCACTGGGATTTGGCAGCCCTGGAAATCCTGAGCTGGAAGGGACCCCAAGGATCACCCAGTCCCACCCCAGACCCCCAACAATCCCACCCTGGGCATCCCCCAAGGATCCAGGCTGGGTCCAGCTGTGGGCAGGGGCAGAGCTGGGGCTGCTCTCCAGGCTCTGCTCAATGCACTCCTGGAGCAGCAGCCCCTGGCAATGGCCCAGCCCTGGTTCCTGCCCCATCCAGCCCTGGACAGACCTCACACAGCTCTGGGTGTGCTGCCTGCTCTGAAATGATTCAGCTGAAGCATTGCAGCATCACAGGGCTGTGCATTTATCTCCTTAAACACCCAGCAAAAACCTCCATAACTCACAGAACTCATCCACTTTGGCAACTGAAAGAAAGGCTCTGCAGCAGGGAAGGAGAGAGAAAATCACTCAGAAATTATTGCAGCAATGTGGCTCTTTAGAGGAGTGGACAATAATATGGGTTTGATTATTTCTCAAGGAGCTTAACTGAGCTTTACAGCCAGACTCCATTAAAAATGAATAATTTTCCATTTCAAAACATATTTTTCCTGTCAATAAGTAAGAAATGTAACCAGACAACTTTGTATCATTTTAAAAAAGTGTTATCCATATAATCTTTGGGAGGAATTAAAGAAAGGAACCAATCTCTAGGCAGCAGTGAAATTTCAAAGCCTCATTTTACTGCAATGCTTTAAAATAAAGAGACAATTCCATTCCTGGGCTGTAGCAGCCTTGCTTGGTCCCTGCTCCCTGAACAGCTCTGGGGAATAAGGAACCTGTTCTGGCCTGATCACATCAATCAGTGTTGGGGAAGATGAAACAGGAAAGCCTTATCAATATGATTGCCTGGCAAAAGATTTTGAGAATATGGAAACTAAAAGCAAGATTGAAATGAAAGCAAGCTTTGAGATCCCTCAGTTACTGAACAACTGGAAAACAATGGTGTGGCCAGCTGAAGGTGATCCCCTTTTGATGGAACAACACCCTCTGCTTGCAGACAGGCCCAAGGGTCAGAGCAGACCCTACAGCTTGGCAGAAGGGGCCCAAAGAGGAGTTTTTAGGGTTTAAAATGTAACACAGTATGGTAATGTAATGATTCTTATAGGCTGTATGGAAATGCTATAGGATTTGTATCTTGTACTAGATTGGTTAGTGAGAATTAGAATATTCAACACAGAAGATGATTTATAGTATTTGAACAGGAACCTCGCTCTCTTACCCTTTTACTCTTCCTTGCTCTCTTCCTCTACGACACTCTTGCCTTTACTTTCTTTACTTATCTTTGGGGCCTGCTCTGAGCTGTGTTTGGCAGCTCCCAGCAGGGCCCTGCACCCAGGCCCTTTGCAATGAACCCCAAGTTCCACAGCCTGGCTGCAGAGATCTCTCATCTCCGTCCATCCTGACCCTCCTACCCCCCAATGCTCCTACAAATCAGGCTGAGCTTGGCAGGCAGAGGAGCTGGAAGGTTTTGTGGGTTTTGTGTTTGAAATGGCTCTTGTGGTATTAGAAAGTTGTTTTTGTTCCTTAGCCTTGAGACTGAAGAAGTTGAGATTCATTGGTTTTGCTTTTCAAGGTTGTTTATTTATTTTCATCTATTACATTCTTTCTCTGACCTGCTGAGGTCTGTCTGGCAGGTCAGGTTGTGGCACACTGACTGTTTTTGGGGTGGTCTCTGGGTCTCTGTGCTCAAGATGACCCTGAGGTGTTGGAAAGTCTCTTTTTCCAAGCCCCATGATCAAAGAATCAGGAGTCAGGATTCTCAGTCAGGCTGTGGTTTTCAAGGTTTATTTTCTGTTATCTATAACATTCTTTCTCTGACCTGCTGAGATCTGTCCAACAGGTTGGTTCATGGCACACTGACTGCCCTTGGGGTGGTGTTATCTTTTTATACTAAAAACTACGTGTACTTTATTTACAATAATTTTCCAATATCTATCACCTATGTTAGACAGTCTGTCTCTACTCTAAACCAATCCAAAAGTGCCACAATCACAGCAGGAGATGGAGGATGAGAAGAAGAAGAAGAAAGAAGGACAAGGCACGCCCAAATCCCTCCATCTTGCCTCCTGAACCCCCATTCTAAGAACCCAAAATTCTACTTTTCTGCTTTGTGACAAACTAACTATCCTTCTTAAACTCTTGTGGCTTGTAAATCCTCATATAAAGTTGGTAATTTTTTCAATGGGTTAAAATCAAAGGCACAGGGGTCTTTGGCTTTGTGCCAAGGTCTCTGAGCACCCCCCTGGCCAGGAGCTCGAGCCATCCAGGGCAGCCAGAGCAATGTCCTGGGTTCTGACAGGGTAGTGTTAGATTTTATATTAAGAATTACATGTACTTTATTTACAATAATTTTCCAACACCTATCACCTATGTTAGACAGTCTGTCTCTATTGCAAACTACTCTAGAAGTGCCACCATCCCAGCAGAAGATGGAGGACAAGAAGAAGAAGGAGGAGGACAGGATACACCGAGATTCTTCTATTTTGCTTCTTGAACCCCCATTCTAAATTTCCAAAATTCTACTTTTTCACCCTGTGACAAATTCACTATCGTTCTACTCAAACCCTTTTGGCTTGTAACTCCTCACACAAGGTTGGTAATTGTTTCCATGGGCTAAAATCAAAGGCACAGGTGTCTGTGACTCCGTGCCAAGGTCCCTGAGCCCCCTGCCAGGGTCTGGAGTCCTCCAGGGCAGCCAGAGCAATGTCCTGGGTTCTGACAGGGAGGAGCTCCCAGCCCCAGAGGTGGAGCCTCCCCCAGGGGATGCCTTGGTCACTCCTGCAGCTCCTCCCTCCGCCCTCCATGTCCTGGGGCCGGAGCTGCCTGGGGGATGCTCGGGGAGGAGAATTTCCCCAAGGCAAAGGAAATCCCCCTGGGCTCTGGGAGCCTCAGGGCTGCTGGGAATGGCAACAGGGACGTGCCAGGGCTGAGTGCTCTGGGTCAGAACAGCCCAGGTGAGCCCAGGTGAGTTCAGGTGTGCCCAGGCTGAGCCCAGGTGAGCCCTGGCTGAGCTCAGATGAGCCCCAGCTGAGCCCAGGCTGAGCCAAGGTAAGCCCTCGTTGAGCCCAGGTGAGCCCAAACGAGCCAGGTCTGAGCCCAGGCTGAGCTCAGGTGAGCCCAGGTAAGTCCAGGTGGGAAAGCTCAACCTCAGCACTCCCCAGCTCCCATGGAAAGGATTCAGCAGCAGAGAAAGTCACATTAAAACAAAATCTGGAAAGCAGGAAAATTGCCCCTATTCCCAAGAAATGTGTATCCCTGCTGCTTCAGGAGTAAGGAACCCAGATTTTGCAGGCTTTGTTTATTGATATCTGTTAATATATGAGTTGTGAGGAAGATTGGAAACTGGGAAGGCATTCCTGGCTGTGAGGGTGGGGAGGGCCCATCCCTGGCAGGGTTCAGGGTGAGACAGGCTTTGGAGCAGCCTGGGGCAGTGGGGGTGACCCTGCCATGGGGTGGCACTGGATGAGCTTTAGGGTCCCTTCCAACTTAAAACAGTTCTGGGATTCTGTGATTTTATTCCAGTTTACCAGTACCAAAGAATAATTTTTTAACCAGGGGTGTATCAGCCCACAGTGTTGTTCTCCCCATGGATTCCAGGGAAACGGATTTCTCCATTTCCTCTGGCACAAGGGAGGCAGGAACTGATCTGCTGAAATCCTGACCCACAGGGGCAGAGACAAACATGGATGAAATGTTTGTGGGAAAGGGTGGGACACTGCCAGGGATCCAGGGGCAGCCCCAGCTGCTCTGGGCACCCTGTGCCAGGGCCTGCCCACCCTCACAGGGAACAATTCCCAATTCCCAATCTCCCACCCATCCCTGCCCTCTGGCACTGGGAGCCATTCCCTGTGTCCTGTCCCTCCATCCCTTGTCCCCAGTCCCTCACAGCTCTCCTGGAGCCCCTTCAGGCCCTGCAGGGGCTCTGAGCTCTCCCTGGAGCTTCTCCTCTCCAGGTGAGCACCCCCAGCTCTCCCAGCCTGGCTCACAGGGGCTCCAGCCCTGGAGCAGCTCCAGGTCCTTCCTGTCCTTCCCTAGTGTGAAAAACACCAATCACTTGTTTTTAAAATTTTAAAAGTTTAATAGTAATAAAATGGTTCTAAAAATAGTAATACAATTAGAATAATAAATAGTTTGGACAAATTGAATTAGGACAATATGAGACAATAAATACAAAGAGTTACAGACGTCCGGGTACCTTTTTCTGGGCAGCAGGAGCCCGAAAAAGGACACCCGTTAACAGAGGATTTACCCGTAAAAGCAACAGCCTGTTGCATATTCATACACCTCATACATGATGCATAAATTCCATTCAAACACGGGATTTTGTTTGGCCATTGTCAACTTCTTCCTCTGAATCCTGACAGTGCCTTCGAGGCAGGAAGAAGTTTGTTTCTTCTTTTTCTCATTCTTTTTCTCTGAAAGAATCAGGTGTCCTGTGGCTGCTGTCTCACTGCAAGTCCTTTCTTTTAAACAAAGCATCTTACATAGCGTAGTTTCTATTTTAACAATTTTTATAACCTAAAACTATAGTTAACACACTACTTAAGAGAATTAATTCAGCATTACTTTCTAACACAACATATATAATATTCATTTTAATATATGCAAAAAGCCAAACAAAATACATGCATTTTTCACAGCCAGTGCTGGATGCAGGTGCAGGAAATCTGGGGAAGGTTTTCAATCAGGGGCTGTGCAGGAGCAATGCAGGGCCAGGTTTAAGAGCAGGGACCTTGGAATGTCACATTGCAGAGCTCCAGCTGGATTTGGGCTCTGAGGAGCTCCTGCCTGGTGACTCAGAGCACAGATAAGGTGTCAGTGTTTTCTCTTTCTGCTGCAATAACTGAGTTTAGTTCTATTCCCCCCAGTTCAGAGCAGCAAATTGCTTTTAGGCCTTTCATGTCCTAATCCTGTGTTCCATCCATGGAGTTACTGGAAAAACCTTGAAGAGAAAACATCCCTAGGGCTGCTCTGCCCGGGGTTCCTCCTCGTCACTCACACAATTTTGGCCTCTCAGCCGTTTGTTCTGGGCCTGCTTTTACAGAGTCCAGCCAGACACAAAACCCTGCGAGCCACAACAGCTCAGCTCCACTTGGAATTTTGCTCACACAAAGAATTTAATCAGTAATCCAAGGAATGAAAAACCTCAGTGAGGGCAGAGCTGAACACGGATCGAGCAGAGGCTGTGAAAAAGCTTTCCATGGGCAGACTGCAGGGAGAGAAGAGAAAACTTCACTTGGGGACTATTGCTAAATTCTGGTGTTCTGCTGACAGCCTGGGAGCTGCCCAGCCTGGGAATGGTGTCACTCCAAGCTGCAGCTCCGGGCATTGTTTGGGTTTTGTTTCAGCCTCACAAAGAGCTCATTAGTGAGAGCTGAGTGCTCCCAGGCTGGGCAGGGACTCACGGTCTTGCTCCCATTCAGAGCTCCTGGCCCTCGGTACAGGCTTTGCTCATTGCTGCCCTTTAAGGGATTTTGGTTCACCAGAGGATGGAGGAATGGTTGTGCTGGAGCCATTTCCAGGCACTCCACATCCAAACAGGTTTTTGTTGGACTGGGATGGGATCAACGCTTCCTCTGCTCCCTTGGCTGCAGGTTTGGCATCCCCAGGGCTGGCACATCCCTGGGCTCAAGTGTCAGGGAGTTCTGGGCTCTGCCAGTCCCAGGCAGCCCTGAGGGGGCTGGAGGCTCATCCCTGGTGCAGTCCATGCCCATGAGCTCTGGGTGAGAGAGAGAGCTCCCAGTGCCCCCTGCCCTTCCTGGCACTCTGGGGAGACTGACTGGTGGGGAAGATGAAACAGGAAAGCTTTATAAATATGATTGCCTGGCAAAAGATTTTGAGAATATGGAAACTATCAGCAAGATTGAAATGAAAGCAAACTTTGAGATCCCTCAGTTACTGAACAACTGGAAAACAATGGTGTGGCCAGCTGAAGGTGATCCCCTTTTGATGGAACAACACCCTCTGCTTGCAGACAGGCCCAAGGGTCAGAGCAGACCCTACAGCTTGGCAGAAGGGGCCCAAAGAGGAGTTTTTAGGGTTTAAAATGTAACACAGGATGGTAATGTAATGATTCTTATAGGCTGTATGGAAATGCTATAGGATTTGTATCTTGTACTAGATTGGTTAGTGAGAATTAGAATATTCAACACAGAAGAAGATTTATGGTATTGTAACGGGAACTTCGCTCTCTCATCCTCTTTACCACACTCTTGCCTTTTCCCTCTCATCCTCTCTCCCCCTCTCTCCTCTCAGCCTGCTCTGAGCTGTGTTTGGCAGCTCCCAGCAGGGCCCTGCACCCAGGCCCTTTGCAATAAACTCCAAGTTCCTGACCTGGCTGCAGAGATCTCTCATCTCTGTCCTGACCATCCTACCCCTCATTGCTCCTACAGCTGACCATGGCCAGTGCTTGTGCTGTGTCTTTTCCTGAACAGGAAAACTACTGAGCCGGAAAAGCTCCATGCAAACACTCCCCAGTGTCCTGAGTGGCCTCTCTGTTGTGGTATTCCTGTCCTTGTCCCTTTGGCACCTTGGCTCTCCTGCTGCCCTTTCACTGCTGCCTCACCTGAGGCTGCTCCTTTCAGCTCTCCCAAACAGCTTTTTTAGGGTTAAAACTGTCCTGGAGGGTGAAACCTACCCCGAGGCCACAGGCGCCCGGGATCAGCATCGGGACAGCTCCCATCAACCCAGAACAGGGACAGCTCCCACCAAACTGGGACAGCTCCCATCAACCCGGGACAGGGACAGCTCCCATCAAACTGGGACAGGGACAGCTCCCACCAAACTGGGACAGCTCCCATCAACCCAGAACAGGGACAGCTCCCATCAACCCGGGACAGGGACAGCTCCCACCAAACTGGGACAAGGACAGCTCCCATCAACCCGGGACAGGGACAGCTCCCATCAAACTGGGACAGGGACAGCTCCCATCAAACTGGGACAGGGACAGCTCCCACCAAACTGGGACAGGGACAGCTCCCACCAAACTGGGACAGGGACAGCTCCCACCAAACCGGGACAGCTCCCATCAGCCTGGGACAGCTCCCACCAAACCAGGACAGCTCCTAACAAACCACGACAGTTCCCATCAAAGCACAGCTCCTTTGTCCCCAAGCCCAGCTCAGCCTTGGCTGCTCCCCAGCTCCCAAGCAGCTGGGATACAATTAATGGCACTGGGAATACAATTAATGGCAACCGGGCTACAATTAATGGCAGTTGGGGTACAATTAATGGCAGCTCCAGCACGAGGCTCAGAACAGCCTGACTGGGCTCGTATTTAACATTCCAAGTCTCCTCTGCTTCTCTACACAGACACAACTGAACTGATTCTTTTCCTTTTGTCTGGAATGGATCAATCTGGATCTTTGGGGCTGATTTATGCCTCATGTTCCTTTCTGAAAGAGCTCGTTCTCCCCAAGGCAATCGGAAAATCTCAGTGAGAGGGAGTGGGGAGGGCTGAGGCTGCTTTTCCTGAGCTGCCAACTGACATTCCATCAGGAGCTGATCCTTTCCACCCCTGAATTCACAGGGACTGGGATTCACCTCAGGGACTGAGTGTGTCCCCATGAGTGAGTTGTCCCGAGCTCCTGATGGTCCCTGGATTCAGGCACTGGATGAGAGAACATGATCAAGCCATGGAAAAACAATGTGTGTCGTTTTTAGGAATCCTGTGTGTGCATCTCCTGGGAATTTATTGTGCTCATCCCCCACTCCTAAACCTGGATGAAGAGAATTGAAACTTCCCCTTTCTGCTTTTGTATTTTCTTGTGGAAACTTGTTGGGAAGAGACAGGAACAGCCCCAAAGAGGACAACAGTCTGTGTTGACCACAGGCCAGGTGGGAGGGACATCATCCCTGGAAGTGTCCCAGGGCAGGGGGCTTGGAGCAGCCTGGGACAGTGGGAGGTGTCCCTGCCATGGCAGGGGTGGCACTGGGTGGGCTTTAAGGTCCCTTCCCACCCAGACCATTCCAGCATTCCATGATCTGGCTGTCAGCTGTGTCCCCAAAGCGGGAGGACACCCAGAGGGAAGTTAGGAATCAGGGATGACACTGACCACTCCTGAGGGGATGCTCAGCCCAGCAGCCCAGCCAGGCCTGCCCCTCCCTAGAGTCCTTTGGCATTGGAGTGTTTCAATCTCCAGCACATCCCAAAACCCCCCAGTGTTTTATTTAGGGTGGTGTCACCATCATATTTCCTTAAAAATCCCTTTGCCAGGATTTCTTTTCCTGGGAAGCCAAGAAGCCTCAGAGAAAAAGGAAGACATTATCTGATCTGCTTCTCCTGTGTTTTGCTGCTTTGGAATGTGGTTTGGACATTGTTTACCAACTGGTCATTGTTTGATTGGTTTCATGTGGATTGTTTTTACTTAATGACCAATCACCATAAGCTGTGTTGAGGCTCTAGAGAATCACAAGTTTTTCATTAGTATCTTGTTAAGCCTTCTGTCTATATCCTTTCTATATTCTTTAGTATAGTTTAGTATCGTATTCTTTAATATAATATAACAACATAAAATAATAAATCAGCCTTCAAGAAGATGGAGTCAAATTCATCCTTTCCTTCCTGTCACGGGGGACCCTGCAAATACCCCAGGGTGGGAAGGCCCTGAGCTGTGCTTAGTGACAGGGACATGTAGGGAGTGCTGCAGTACCAGTGATGAATCCCAGTTAACCCATAGGAAAACTGGAGCTGAGGGTCTGGATTCCAGCCCAGCCAGGGCAGGATGATGCCATTTCTCTTAGAATCTTTATCCCTGCCAAGAGAACATGGTGGAAAGTTGAGAATATCCTTTCAACATGATTGGTCTGCAAGTTTTGGTTGGGTTTTTCCCCCCCTGTTCTGAACACCTTTGCCCTGATGGACATTTGAAGGTTTTGTTGTTGTTGGGTTTTTTGAGGGTTTTCTCTTTGTTATGGTTTATTCACTGAAATATCAATTCCTCATCAAAAATTCATCAGTGTTTTTGGCCCTAGCCCACCATTTTCCAGCCAAGAAATGGCTTTTCTGCCTCAGAAAAAAACCTTTTGCTCAGGTACAACTCACATTTTGTGAACTTGTCTTTTTCTCCTGAAAAACCCTCAGCTGCATGCAAACAAAAATTCCTTTTGATGGAATCTTAGTCCAGTTCTATTGGGAACATCAAGCTTGCAATGTCTAAACTCTTCTGGCAACTTTTGGGTTTTTTTGGGAAGGGGTGGATTTTTGGAAACACCATTTCTCCTTTTTCCAGCCTGAGTGAGAGCATGGTGGAGGCCCAGCTGGAGCAGGCAGAGCCTTTCTTCTGCTTGTCCAACTGCAAAATATGAATCTCTGTCTCTGCAAAATCTTTCAAGGACTGCAGGTCTGGAAAAGCTGTGAATTCCCACCTGGCTTTCTCCACTTGAAAAGTGTCCCTATTCCCAATTTACAGATAAAGGAATTGGGAAATGGGGGGAATTAAAGTCAAAGCAGTGGTGGACATGAAGACCCCAGACCCAGGCCTTTCATCTCATGCTTTTCCTGGAGGATGGATCTCAGTGATCTTTAGGTCCCTTTTGGGGATCCTTTCCAGGATTCCCTGGAAATGGACTCTGTACCCTGCAGTTACACTCTGGGGTCAGAGCCATGAGCTGCCTGCTGTGACCAGGCCGTGAGCCCAGCACTAAGGATGTGCCATGAACAGGGAAAGAGGGAAGAGCTCCAGGAGCTCTGTTCCTGCCCCGTGCAACTCGGCCAAGGAGCTCTGACTGAAGGGACTTTTGGGTTTAATGACATTTTAAGGTTTCTGTTGTTTTTTGCTCCCACCTTTACCAGAGCTTTGGTCTGGACCTGCAAGATTTCAACTGCTGCTTTGTTTAATGCTCCCTGAGACTTTCCCAGGGCTGAGGAGCTGAGGTTTAATATTCCCACATCCCTTAGGAAACAGTGGGAGCCTGCAGGGCTGGGAGCTGGCTGACACCTGGCCTGCAGGGCTTTCTGCTGCTTTTTGTCTTTCTTGCAGCAAAGGTCTTTGTTCTTCTGCTTCCCCTCACTCCGAGCCTTTCCCAAGGCCTCTCTATCCCTGAGCTTTGTCTGACCCTGTCCTGGTTTAGGGCAAATTTGGGAGAAAACCTGCAAAGGGGGGCCCCTCCAGAAAGCAAACCCACACAGCCCCTCCCCACAACTGGCGAGCTCAGTTGGTAGAGCATGAGACACTTAATCTCAGGGTCCTGGGTTCAAGCCCCATGTTGGGTGTCAAATTTTTTTCCTGGTTGAGAGCAAATTTGGGAGAAAACCTCCAAAGGGGGCCCCTCCAGAAAGCAAACCCAAACAGCCCCTCCCACCCCAACCAGGTAGGGAAGGATTCCTTGGAGAGAAGTGGAAAGAACCTGTTTACTTAACAGGCACAGCACCCCCCAGCACACAAAATGAACAATATCAGATGACAACATTCCTTCACTGCTCTGAAAAAGATGACAAATTCAGAAAGTCTCTCTCGGGGTAGGTTGTTCTGTTCTCAGTCCCTCCTGTGCTGGGGCAGCTGCTGCAGCCACAAGGTGCAAACTCTCGGTGTACCCAGGTCCCAGGCTGGAGCAGGTTCGAGTAGGTCCAAAAAAGGGAAAGGAGAAACAATCCAGGGAAAATATGGACTGCTCAGCTAAGCTAACTAATGAGCAGGAGCAAAAAGCAAGAGCAAAGCAGGAGCAAAGCAGAAGCAAGAGCAAAGTGAAAGCAAGAGCAAAAAGCAAAAGCAGCACCATGTACTGCCCCATCTCTGTGTCCCCCCGACTGCTGGAGGAATGAGCAGACTGATAACAAAACAAAACAAAGCTTTACTCTTCAGAGCCAGTCTTGAAAGCACAGAACATAATATCCAGCATAAACAGAACACATGATTGGGGATGCAAACATCGCCCTAGGACAGACCCACAGATGCAAAGCCCCAGAAATGAAATTAAATTAAATGTTCTGAGCCTCAAACTGGGACTCTGCTGCTCCCAGCTCTAAGTCCAGCCTGGAAGGTGGAGGACGAGCCAAACTAAAGGCAAGTCAGCCTAGCCTAGAAGAAGAGGGTTTGTGCCTCCCTCATTAACGGGAGCCGTTCATTAGCAGGGTCATTAGCAAGTCCCTAATTGTTTGATTACCCCAAGCTGGCTGTGCTAAGGACACAGAGCAGGAGGAAATTTGGGCTCTGGAATGAGCCAGCACAGCCAGGTTTGTTATTTGTGTGCTGAGCTTAGTGTGAGCTTTAGGAGCAGCCAGGTGGGAAATGCAGGATGCAGAAGCAGGGCTGGATCCAGCAGCAAGGAATTTACGTGTCCGTGGCAGAAAATGAAATAACAGAGGATGGGGTAATTGGGAATAAATGGTAATGGTGGGGCATGGAAGGAAAAGCTGATCAGTTCTTCCTCTCCTCCTTCAAGGTGCTGTTCCAGGTGGGATCCTCCTGCAACGGGGTTCCAGTCAGGAATCAGAAAGGCACAGGGCCCTGTTCCTGGTGGGATTCTCCTCCAGGTGGGATCCTCCTCCAGGTGTGATGTCTCCGTGGGGCACTGCAGCTCTGGTCAGGAATCCTGTGCTGTTGCTGGGATTTGAATCCCTCCTTTGGGAAACTCCTGCCCTCCCAGAGTGCCCCATCTGAGCAGTCAGCCTCTGCTTAGCCTGGGTTCCTGGCTATTCCCTCCACCCCTTCCCTTTTCCAGCCCTGGGATGGTCCAGGACCAGCAGAGCTCCCGTGCAGCCCCTGCCCAGATGGTCCTGGGTGAGGAGAGCTGGCCTGACTGATTCCAGGGGATGGGTATTAGACGTCAGGAATTAAATAAATCCAAGCAAAAATCAGATTTTCAGTCAGGCTGGATCACTGTGAACCATGAGCACTCCTACTCTGTCACGGTGTCTGGAGCAATAAACCTGGGATTCTCCCAGAGCCAGCAGACCAAGTTAATTTGATGTGGACAGGATCATTGTGAGGGGTCAGCTGAGTGTTAACAGCAGAATCAGGGTTTTATTTTGCTGCTCTACACGGGCTCCATTATCCCTTTGTACAGGAACTGAGTTTAATCACATCTGGCAGACCTGCTGCCTGTAATGTGTCCCAATATCCCATTACATTTTCAATTTACATGTATTACCTTTCCCTGGAAAAGTTCCCTGTACTTCTGTCTGCGGAATTAAATGGCCATTATGAAAACAGAGCAGGACATTTCAGTGCACTGCATGTTTGATCTCACCCTGGGAGGCAATTAGTGCTAATGAGTCCTGAATCCAGTGTCTACCTCTGATTTGGCTCAAAAGTAGAGCAGCTGAAAGGCCTCAAGCGGGATGGCAATTCCAGAGGGGGATTCCCTTCCCACAAAAGTGATAATGGAGAACAGAGGGGCTGGGCAGGGCAGGACAGAGCCAAATCCAATCTTTAGACCAGAAGGTGTGTGCAGGGACTGCCGGGGAGGGAGGAGCAGCATCCCTGTCAAGGCTGGGTTAGGCTGAGCCTAAACACAAACACACACCCGGGAGGCACTGATGGGGTTGAGATAAGGAATTAAAGAGGAGGTGTTTAAAGGCTCAGCAGCATCCCAGTCAAGGCTGGGTTAGGCCAAGCCTAAACACAAATACACACCCAGCAGTGTGTGTATTCCCTGAGATAAGGAATTAAAGAGGAGGTGTTTAAAGGCTCAGCAGCATCCCAGTCAAGGCTGGGTTAGGCCAAGCCTAAACACAAACACACACCTGAGAGGCACTGATGGTGCTGAGATAAGGAATTAAAGCAGGAGGTGTTTGAAGGCTCACAGAAGGAGAGGGAACACGTTCAGAACAGGTTTGGGAGGAGATGAGAGTTTGATGCCCATAATCTCCATTGATCCGGGCATTTCCAGCCGACAGAGAAAGGAGAAGAGAGAGCCATTGATCGCAGGGAGTCGTTAATCACAGTCATTAATGACAGTCATTAATCACCCGGAGCTGTGCCCCAGGGTCCCTCAGTCCCCTTCCTCAGCAGGAACACCCACCCTGCCTGGACAGTGGTTCCAGGGTGTGTTTGGCAGGCAGGGGCAGCAGCCTCTGGGATTTATTTCCATTGAGGCATCCCCAGCCTGGAGCTCAGGAGAAGGGCAGTGATGCAAGAGCAGCAGAGCACCCCAGGGAGCTGCAGGGAAAGCCCAGCCCCAGCAGAGGGGGGAGCAGGCAAAGGTGCTGAGCAGGCAGAGGGAGGGGAAATGCAGGAGCTGACACCAGGAATGTGCCCAGCACATCCCATGCGGGAGCTGCTGCCCTGGAAATGCCACCAGGTGCTGGGCATGGACACGGGCAGAGGGATGTTGCTTTGTTTTTTAAGGTTTTTTTAAGCCTTTTGATGTTTACATTCTTGTAATGAACTTTCTTATGCCGTTTTATGTAAATAATTATTGTTTTACATTCTTTTCTGGAGGACGAGAAATTTGATGGACGGTTGGTTTGTCCAGTGTCATTGGAGAGGTGGCACTGTCATCCTCCAATCCACTGTCACTTTTGAAAATCTATAAATGTTGGAGTCAGAAATTAAACTTCCCTTCTTTTTACCTTAGAAGCTCCAGTGTCTGTGTCATTTTATTTCATGTCCTATAGTGACAGAGGGATCTGAAGGACAGGAGCCTTCCCTGCCAGCTGCAAGGCAGCCATGAGAAATTCCAGCAACATGCAATGACAGGACAAGATGTGCTTGTTTTAACTGGGGGAGGGAGGATTTGGATTGGATTGAAGGGAGAAGATTTTCCTGTTAGGGGAGCGAGGCCCTGGCACAGAGCAGCTGTGGCTGCCCCATCCCTGGGAGGGTCCCAGGCCAGGCTGGATGGGGTTTGGAGCACCCTGGCACTGTGGAAGGTGTCCCTGATCATTGCAGGGGTGGGAACTGGAAGGTTTTCAAGTTCCCTTCTCACCCAAAGCATTCCCTGATTCCTGGCCTGTGATCTCTGTGAGGAGGGTTCTGCTCAGGATCCTTGCATTGATTTAACAGATGAAAATATTCCCACATTTTTAATAAATAAACACATCAGTCCCACTGCTTTACTCCTCATCTGCAGCTTTTATAAGCTGAGTTTTATAAAGTTTTATATAGTTTTATAAACTTTGCAGCTCCTGAACACATTGGGAACCCCAGGGCCAGGAGCAATAAAGGCCTTGTTTAATGCAAACATGGGCAGCAAGGAGAGCAGCAATAATGAGGAAGAAAAAATCAAAGGAATGGGTGAATATTCCACAGTGCATCATTGCCCTGAGCTCCCTGCAGGATCTGGGGAGATTTAGAGTTTGGGAGAGCAAGAAATGAGAGACAGAACGTGGCTGTGCTTGGAGTTTTGTTTTCAGATGCAGGAATTGGAGCCCAGAGCTGTAGAAGCCCAGAGAAGCTGGTTTGGGGTGTCAGGTCCTCAAGGAGCAGGAGGGGTGAATTTGGAGTAAGAACATCTCCCAGGACTGGTTTTGAGGGTGTTCACTGCTTTTTAACAATTCCTCCAGAAAACCCTGAGATCTATTTTTAATGTAAAATCCCCAAGCTTTGGCTTTGGAAGCATTTGAAATGGAATTAGGATTTGTTTAACCAGAGGGAAGTTCAAAGGTGACAGAAGGAGTTGGGAGGGAGCAGAACTTCATGGAGCAGTAACAGCAAATTCAGAGCAAGGAAAATGAGCAGATAAAAGGGGGATACTCGTGGGATACTCTGGGAATACCAGGGGGACACTGGAGGGAGTGGAATCCCTGTTGTGGCGTTGTGGGTCCCAGGATGGGGTGAGAGATGAGAATCTGACTCCAAGTTCTCAGAAGGCTGATTTATTTTTTTTATGATATGATCTTATATTAAAAGAAATGATCTATTAAAACTATACTAAAGAAAGAGAAAGGAGACATCAGAAGGCTAAATGAATAATAAAATCTTATGAATGACCAGAGAGTCTGACACAGCCAGACTGGGATTGGTCATTAAGTAAAAACAATTCGCATGGAACCAATCAAAGATGCACCTGTTGGTGAGCAACCTCCAGAGCACATTCCAAGCAATCAGATAATTATTGTTTACATTTATTTTCTGAGGCTTCTCAGGATAAAAATCCTGGCAAAGGGATTTTTCATATAATATCATGGTGACAGACTCCCCCTTCACTTCACCTACAAACAGCTCCCACTGCCCTCCTCTCAGCACAGACTCCTGCCCCCCTCCAGCCTTTCAGGGCCTCACAAAGGCAGCAGCAATGTAAGGGCTTAGCACTTCTGGGGCTGTAGATAAAGGCAGCACCAGCAGAATTTTCCTGGTACAATGGAAATCATCCCCCCTTCCCTTTCTGTGGGAGTAAGGAATTCTTCTGGAAGTGAGAAAAAGCAAAGGGATGAAACAGCCCAAGAGCCTTGGACACAAAGGTGTGCAGCTCCCTCCAGTACAGGCCTGGATCATGGAATCCCAGACTGGGTTGGGATGGGAGAGATCTCAGAGCCACCCCTGCCATGGCAGGGACACCTTCCACTGTCCCAGGCTGCTCCAAGCCCCGTCCAACCCGGCCTTGGGCACTGCCAGGGATCCAGGGGCAGCCCCAGCTGCTCTGGGCACCCTGTGCCAGGGCCTGCCCACCCTCACAGGGCACAATTCCCAATTCCCGGTATCCCATCCAGCCCTGCCCTGTGGCACTGGGAGCCATTCCCTGGGTCCTGTCCCTCCATCCCTGGCACACATCCCCTCCCTGCTCCCTGCAGATCCCTTTGGGCAGCCTCAGGGCCCTTTGGGGAGCTGTCCCCAGCCCCCATTGTCCCTAGAAGGTTTCAGAAAGGGATTTTTCTGAGCTGCTCCTCACTCACACCACGAATTCTGCGCTGGCAGAATCAGAGCCCTCCCAACCCCTGCTGTCCCAAAATCCTTCCTGCATCCCCTGTGGAATCACTTGTCAGCAATCACTGCCCAGCAGAGCCAGCACTGCCTTGGAGCAGCCTCTGTGCAGCTGCTGGGGTGAAGCCCCCCATGTTCCCACCGTCCTGTGTCTGTGCCAGGCACAGCTGGCTCCAAGGCTTCTCCATCCCAGAATAACCAGCAGCTGTGTTAGGGAAATTAATCCACAAACACCAGAGGTTTTTGTCCAAAAAGGAGACAGAGCTGTCCTTTTTGGCTTTACTCAAATAAAGGGAGAGGCCATGGGGCATTCCCCTGGGATCTCTCAGATTTTTGGAGGATGCAGCTTCCTTTTAATCCCACTTTCCCACATTTCCCTTCTCTCTTTCCCCATGGGCTGAGGTACTTGAGAGGTTCAGACTTCCCAGAATGCCTGATACCAGAGATTTCCTTCTAATGTATAACCCTTCCTTTTAATTTTTAATACTTATGGAATTTAGGGGGTTTTCCCAGTTAGCTGAGATACTTGAGAGGATCAGACTTCCCAGAATGCCTGATGCCAGAGATTTCCCTCTATGGTATAACGCCCCCTTTTAATTTTTAATTCTTACGAATTTAGGGGTTTTCCCTCTTTCTGAGGTACCTGAGAGGTTCAGACTTCCCAGAATGCCTGATCCCAAAGATTTCCCTCAAATGCATTTTAATTCTTATGGAATTTAGGGGGTTTTCCCCCATTTCTGAGGTGCTTGAGAGGTTCAGACTCCCCAGAACTTCTGATACCAAAGATTTCCCTCTAATGTTTAACGGTCCCTTTTAATTTTTAATTCTTACAGAATTTAGGGGGGTTTTCTTCCCCATGTTTCTTTCATCTTTCAACGTCTAATTTCATTTACCAACAAGCCTAAAGTTTATTTGTAAAAGCAAATCTCTTTTTCCATTCATCAATCAGTGGAATCCTTCCCATTGTTTTATCTCCCAGCGCTGGTTTTATCCACCAGCAGACCCACAGCTTGTTTGTAAAGACAAATCCACCTTTCCTCTCAGCTGGAACACCCCAGGCCCAGCTCCCAGCCCCGAGCTGCTGTTCCAGGAGAGCTCTGGCAGCTCCGGGGCTCAGCACACCCTGCCTGCCCCAGGGGCTCCTCTGCTCCATCGCTCCTCCCCAGGCACAGAGCAATGGCATTCTGGCAGCACTCACAGAGTATCTGGACAAAGATCTCTCCTCTGTTGTGCAGGCAGCAAACGAAGCCAGGAACCTTTTGTGCTTATGTGAAGAATGCCAATCACTTATTTTTTTTAAATTTTAAAAGTTTAATGATAATAAAATGGTTGTAAAAATAGTAACATAATTAGAGTAATAATAATTTGGACAATTAGGATTTAGGACAATACGAGACAATAAAAACAAAGAGTTCTGGACTGTCCAGGTACCTCTTTCTGGGCAAAATAAGCCTGAAAAAGGATCCACATTAACAGAGGATAAACCCTTAAAAGCAATAGCCCGTTGCATATTCATACAGCTCATAGATGATGCATAAATTCCATTCAAACACAGGATTCTGTCTGGTCAGTGTCAGCTTCTTCCTCTAAATCCTGACAACATCTTCAGGGCTGAGCAAGGCAGGAAGAAGTTCATTTCTTCTGATACTGAAGCAATAAATTCCTTTTCTCTGAAAGATTTAGGTGTCCTGTGGCTGCTATCTGGTGCAAGTACCTCATTCCCTTCTTTAAAAAAATATCCTACATACATAGTTTTTATTTTAACTACAAAAGTTACCTTTTAACTACAAAACTACATTTACCATACTATTAAAATGTTAATACAGAACTACTAATCAGCACAACAAAACACATATAGTAAATATCTGTGTAGAACCATATAATGTGCACTTTTCACATTTGTTGTGCAGGCAGCAACCAAAGCTTGGAACCTTTTGTGCTTATCGAGAGGCAAAAGTGCTGGATTGGTTTGGGAAATGGTGGGAAATGGTTTGGGAAGGAAAGGAAAGGAAAGGAAAGGAAAGGAAAGGAAAGGAAAGGAAAGGAAAGGAAAGGAAAGGAAAGGAAAGGAAAGGAAAGGAAAGGAAAGGAAAGGAAAGGAAAAGGAAAGGAAAGGAAAGGAAAGGAAAGGAAAGGAAAGGAAAGGAAAGGAAAGGAAAGGAAAAGGAAAGGAAAGGAAAGGAAAGGAAAGGAAAGGAAAGGAAAGGAAAGGAAAGGAAAGGAAAGGAAAGGAAAGGAAAGGAAAGGAAAGAAAAAGGAAAGAAAAAAGGAAAGAAAAAAGGAAGGGAAGTCGAAGGGAAGGGAAGGGAAGGGAAGGGAAGGAAGGGAAGGGAAGGGAAGGGAAGGGAAGGGAAGGAGGAAGGGAAGGGAAGGGAAGGGAAGGGAAGGGAAGGGAAGGGAAGGGAAGGGAAGGAAGGGAAGGGAAGGGAAGGGAAGGGAAGGGAAGGGAAGGGAAGGGAAGGGAAGGGAAGGGAAGGGAAGGGAAGGGAAGGGAAGGGAAGGGAAGGGAAGGGGGAATTTTTTCAGCTCCAGCAAAAGGAGCTCAGGGAATGCTTTCATCTCTGGAGAAAGTGAACTCAAATGATTCCAGCTGCCACAGCCTCCCAGTTCCACTGCTGGATACAGTCTGAAGTCTGGCCTGGAAGGGAGATTTCAGCCCAAATTCCAGTGGAATGAGGAGCAGAGATCCTGGGATCCCTCCCCACCCTTGAGCTACCAGGCTCAGTCTGTGCCTGTGGCTCATCCTCTCAGTTTGTCTTTCCCAAAACTGAGGTTCCTTTTTCCCCCACCAGTGCAGACCTTTTAAGAGGAAGCAGAATTTCCCATGCAGCCTTTTCCTAATGAAAACTTTCCCACTGAAATCTGGGACAGCAAAGGTTTCCTGTCTTACCTGGCAGAGGAAGAGGTTCTGAACCCCTCAGACTGAGCCTCTGCACTTCGGTTTTTGCTGCACTTTTCCCACTGTCAGATATCAAAAATCTCTTACTGTCCACTGAAGTGTCAAATCCCCTTTTCCTGAAAAATCACCCAAAATGACATTTTAAGGCCATGGGCTTTGCTGGGAGCCCTGTGAGTTCTCCCTGAGTTCTTTCTCACTGAGCTTGGCCCAAGAGAATTTGGCTTCCTCCCACCAGAACCTGGGCAAGGCTTTGATTGTCCCAAAAGGGGAGGTGGCAACAGGAGCATCATCCTCTGTTCCAGGCAGTGCAGGGAGCTCATGGGGCTGTTCCCCACCTGGTGGGAGGAGAATCCCCCAGCTCCAGGTTACTGAGCTGGGCAGAGCCCCTGAGGATAAATGGGATGTGAAGAGAATCAATCCTAAAAGCCCTGACAGTGCTTCTGTCTCCTGACAGTGATTATTGCAAACCTCTCCAGCCAGGGTTTGCTGTGATGGTGGAATTGTGCAGTGAGGTTTTTGGGGTTGTTGTTAACATTTAAAGTATCCCCTGTGCCCTGTCTGCCTTTTTGCCATCAGCAGGAGGCTGAGCTCTCTGGGATCAGCTGAATTTCCCCTTCTTGTAGGGAAGGAATAATTCCCTGTGTGCCAGATCTGCAGGAGAGGGGCCTGGTTGGAATGGAAAACAGGGAACAAAAGATGTTATGGAATCCCAGACTGGGTTGGCTTGGGAGAGACCTCAAATCCCACCCAGTTTCACCTCTGCCATGGCAGGGACACCTTCCACTGTCCCAGGCTACTCCAAGCCCCATCCAACCCGGCCTTGGACACTGCCAGGGATCCAGGGGCAGCCCCAGCTGCTCTGCGCACCCTGTGCCAGGGCCTGCCCACCCTCACAGGGAACAATTCCCAATTCCCAATCTCCCATCCAGCCCTGCCCTCTGGCAGTGGGAGCCATTCCCTGTGTCCTGTCCCTCCATCCCTGTCCCCAGTCCCTCACAGCTCTCCTGGAGCCCCTTCAGGCCCTGCAAGGGGCTCTGAGCTCTCCCTGGAGCTTCTCCTCTCCAGGTGAGCACCCCCAGCTCTCCTGGGCTCCCAGGTCTGATGTCAGCTTTTGTCTCTGTGTCCTGTTCGTGTTGCCAGGGGATATTGAACACAAATTGGAAACATCCCAGTGATTGCTATGGTCGGTGGATGTTCCCTCAGGATCCCTGGGGATGTGCCTGGGGCTGCATAGAGGGAGCTGCAGCTGGGGAATGTCCCAGGCAGGAGAGGCTGCTGTTCCCTCGGGAGAGGCTCTGTCTCCCTGGCAATGCTCTTTTGGAAATGTGAGCTGCTGGAACAGGGATGTCTCCCTGGCAATGCCCTTTTGGAGGGAAAAGCTTGGGAACAAAGCAGTTCAGAGCAGGGGGGATGGCAGAGCTCACCAGGACACCAGGGTCACCCTGAGCCTCCCCAGCCCTGCCCGGCTCCTGTGGGAAGCAGAGAGCAGGAAATCCTGACCTGGAGATCCTGAGTGTCCCTGACTGTGACAGTGCTCACAGGGGTCTGAGAATGAGGGAAGAGATGAGGATCTGACTCCATGTTTCAGAAGGCTGATTTATTATTTTATCATATATATTATATTAAAACTATACTAAAAGAATAGAAGAAAGGATTTCATCAGAAGGTTAGCTAGGAATAGAAAAAGAAAGAATGATAACAAAGGCTTGTGGCTCGCACAGAGTCCAAGCCAGCTGACTGTGATTGCCCATTAATTAGAAACAACCACATGAGACCAATCCCAGATGCACCTGTTGCATCCCACAGCAGCAGATAATCATTGTTTACATTTTGTTCCTGAGGCCTCCCAGCTTCTCAGGAGGAAAAATCCTAAGGAAAGGATTTTTCATGACAAGATGTCTGTGACAGGACACTCCAACCCTCCCTGGGCAGTTCCAATCCCTGAGCCCCCTTTCCATGGGGAAATTCCTGCTGTGCCCACCCTGAGCTGTTCCCTCTGCTCCTGTCCCTGTTCCCTGGAGCACAGCCCGGCCCCTGGGCTGTCCCCTCCTGGCAGGAGCTGTGCAGAGCCACAAGGGCCCCTGAGCCTCCTTTGCTCCAGGCTGAGCCCCTGCCCAGCTCCCTCAGGGATTCTCCATTCCCTTCCCAGCTCTGTTCCCTGCCCTGGACACATTCCAGCCCCTCCAGGTGTTGTTTGCAATGAGGGGCTCAAACGGAGCCCAGGATCTGAGGTGGGGCCTCATCCCACTCATTGAACTTTGCCTCTTTCCCTTCTTCATCAGCACTGAAATTCCTGAGAAACCTCTTCCTGCAGAGCTGGAAATCAGAGATTTGGTCCTGCTGGTCAGGAATCCTGCAGCCCCTGTTCCCCCATGGATTCCCGTGGAATGATCCTGAGTCTGTTTTTGGTGCTTTGCTTTGCCCTAACCCAAAATTCAGATGGAATTTGGGCTGCCTGGAACGGCCTTTTCACCCTGAAAGAATCTCTAAATAATTTTCCTGTTTGGAATTCAAAGAAAGACTTCAGAAATCTCAATTTTTTGGTCACTGCAGAAGGAAAACTTGAACAAGTCAAAACATTGGGTCTTCAAGCTGTTTATTTCCATTTGACCTTTAAAACCCATTTGTGGTGTAAACTCAGTGACATCCCTGAGCTCCGAGTTACTCCAAACAAAAACCATTTTGTTGGAAATGACAAAATGGGCTTTCAGCAATTTCTCAACATTTCTCTCCCTCCAGCAGGAGATTCATCAAATTGATCCTTTCCCTGGGGTATTTTTGGCTAAAACAAATTGACATTGCTTGGAAAGGGGAGATTTTGTCAGCGGGAGAGCAGCACCAGGAGGTTTAGGAGTGACCCCGTTGGGCAGGAGAGTGGAAAGGGCAGGGATGGAAGGGTTGGGAGTGCTGTGGCCCCTCCATGGGGCTGGGGGATGTCAGTTCGAGTTTATCCCTCCTCAGCAGGTCCCTGATGGCCCCACGCCCTCCCTGGCTGCTGGGGGGTCCCCCCAGTGCCCCTGTGCTGGAACAAAGCCCTGCTGCCACGTTCCCTGCTCACTCCTGGCACTGCAGCTCCAGCATTAATCAGGAAGTTTTTATAAAACATGAGTGGAATCCTAATTCCCACCCTGCACTGATTCCAGTCTCTCTGGTGCTTCTCTCCCAGTTTTGCCTGGGAGCTGCTGGTTCTGCTTTGGGGTTTTTGGGGCTCTCAGCCTGGGCAGATTGGCTGGAGGGGGTCCCAAGGACCCTGCCCTGATTAGGGGATTACTCACAGAAGAGCAGCATCAGAGCTGCCATTCCCATACACACATCCAAGGCTGAAAATTCCATGAATTTTCATCGGAATTTCATGGAAATTCCATGAATTTTCATGGAATTCTGGACTGGGATGGGTGGGAAGGACCCTTAAGGACTCTCATTCCCACCCCTCACCATGGGCAGGGCACCTCCCACCAGACCAGTTCTCACTCTCTGCATTTGGGGGGATTCCTGTTTTGTCTGAAGCTGCTCTTGCTGACCCCATGTTTGGGTGTCTCTGCTCTGTCCCTGTCTCTTCCCAGCTCCCTTTTCCCTGGCTGGCTCCAGACTCCACGTGTGTGCCTGGATTTTGGCACTGCAGGGAACTTTCTGATATTTTCATGTGTTTAATTCACCACCCCTGTTCCTGGCGCGCTCCCAAAGCGTTCGCAGGAGCTGCTGCTCTGGGAATTGAGGCAGAGAGTGGGGGCTGGTGCAGGGAGAGCAGGAGAGGAACACATTCCTTGGGGAAATGTGGGACCCAACCCTGCCTTCCCCACCAGGAATTCTGTTCCCAAGGGCTGGGACATCCCTGGTGCAGCACAGACCCAACTTTGTCTTTCCCAGCAGGAATCCTGTCACAGACATCTTGTCATGAAAAATCCGTTCCTTAGGATTTTTCCTCCTGAGAAGCTGGGAGGCCTCAGGAACAAAATGTAAACAATGGTTATCTGCTGCTGTGGAATGCAACAGGTGCATCTGTGATTGGTCTCATGTGGTTGTTTCTAATTAATGGGCAATCACAGTCAGCTGGCTTGGACTCTCTGTCTGAGACACAAGCCTTTATCATTCCTTCTTATTCTATTCCTAGCCAGCCTTCTGATGAAATCCTTTCTTCTATTCTTTTAGTATAGTTTTAATATAATATATATGATAAAATAATAAATCAGCCTTCTGTAACATGGAGTCAGATCCTTGTCTCTTCCCTCATTCTCAGACCCCTGTGAACACTGTCACAGAATCCTGCTCCCAAAGGCTGGGACATCCCTGGGTGCAGCACAGACCCAACTTTGCCTTTCCCAGCATGAATTCTGCTCCCAAAGGCCGGAACATCCCTGGGTGGGCACAGTGGGGAAGGAGCAGGCAGGACCTGAGGGCAGGCAGGGATATGTTTGTGATGAGGGAGCTCCTGGTCCAGCCCTGGAAATCCCAAATTCCACCTTAACAAATGTGCCCAGAGCCCTTCCAGGCGTTTGCTTTATTGCTGCTTGCATTTATTTGGGGAAAACCATGGGAATCTGCCATTCCCTTCCTGCTTCATTCCAGACACTCATTGGTTCCCAGCCCATCCACCTGGATTTGCACCCTAAACACACCCAGGGGGAGGAATACCCAGGAATAAATGACCTTGGGGCAGGATTTGGGGGCAGACTGAGAACCAGGGGGGTCTCCCAGCCCTTTATCTCTCTTTGCTTTGCATGCTCAAATCCAGCAGCTCCAGGTTGTGCAGAGCCAAGGGACAGGGATTGATTTTTTGTGGAATTGGCCCATCTGGTGCAGAGGAAGGCCCAGCTCTGAGCAGTACCCTGGCAGGTCTAGGATGTGCAGCACTGAGTGATTTGGAGTGAGGGTGCTCAGCCTTCATCACACAGACCCTGTGTGTGCCATACAAACCCTGTGTGTGTCACACTGACCCTGCCTGTGTCACACAGACCCTGTGTGTGTCACACAAAACCTGCCTGTGTCACACTGACCCTGCCTGTGTCACACAGACCCTGTGTGTGCCACACAAACCCTGCCTGTGTCACACTGACCCTGCCTGTGCCACACAAACCCTGCCTGTGTCACACTGACCCTGCCTGTGCCATACAAACCCTGCCTGTGCCACACAAACCCTGCTTGTGTCACACAGACCCTGTGTGTGTCACACAGACCCTGCCTGTGTCACACAAACCCTGCCTGTGTCACACAAACCCTGTGTGTGTCACACAGACCCTGTGTGTGTCACACAAACCCTGCCTGTGTCACACAAACCCTGTGTGTGTCACACAGACCCTGCCTGTGTCACACAAGCCCTATGTGTGTCACACAAACCCTGCCAGTGTCACACAGACCCTGTGTGTGTCACACAAACCCTGTGTGTGTCACACAAACCCTGTGTGTTTCACACTGACCCTATGTGTGTCACACAAACCCTGCTTGTGTCACACTGACCCTGCTTGTGTCACACAGACCCTGTGTGTGTCACACAAACCCTATGTGTGTCACACAAACCCTGCCTGTGCCATACAAACCCTGCTTGTGTCACACAGACCCTGTGTGTGTCACACAAACCCTATGTGTGTCACACAAACCCTGCCTGTGTCACCCAAACGCTGTGTGTGCCACACAAACCCTGCGGTGTCCCACAGACCCTGCCTGTGTCACACAAACCCTGCGGTGTCCCACAGCCCCCCTGAGCAGCAGAACGTCCCCCAGGAGCCTCTGGCCATCCTCTCCCTGCCTCTCCCCAGGGCTCAGGTGGGTTTTGCTCCCTCCCTGGGAGCACAGTGCTCTGACAACAAAGAGCTCTCCTCCAGGGAGGAGCCCTGTTCTGGGCTGGGGTGGATGTGTTGGGTCTGTGGGAAGGTGTGAGGGGAGCTGGAGCATGGGAGCCTCTGGAATACCTGAGAGCAGCCTGGTGGGGAGGGCTCTGATGCTCAGGAGAGGATGCTGTGCTGCCAGGAGCCAGAATGCCAAGGACAGAGTCCCTGCCAAGGAGCCTGTCCCTGCCCCCAGGACTGACCCACCCTGTCCCATCCTGTCCCAGCTGTCCCAGGTGTCCTACCTGTCCCACCTGTCCCACCCTGTCCCATCCTGTCCCACACTGTCCGATCCTGTCTCACCTGTCCCACCATGTCCCAGCTGTCCCTCCCTGTCCCATACTGTCCCACCCTGTCCCAGTTGTTCCTCCCTATCCTATTCTGTCCCACCCTGTTCCATCCCGTCCCTTGTCCCTGGGGACACTGAAACAGGCAAAGGTAGGGGGCAGTGGTGCCAGCAGAGCCTCCTGCCCTTTCTGCTGCTCCTGTTCTGCTCCTGCTCCTGCTCCTGCCCCTGCTCCTGGTGAGGGACTGAGGTTCTGCAGCTCCTGCCAGCCAGGATGGGTTTCCCAAGGGAAATGGGCTCTGCTGTGCTTTCAGAGGCTGTTCCTGCCACAGGGGGCCTGCAGCGGCCGACAGCACTGCTGGGGAGCAGGAGCAGAGGGAACAGCCACAGGGACTGAGGGAAAGGGGGGGAAAAGCCTGGAGAGCCCGCAGAGGTGTGAGAAGGTGGAGCAAAGGCACATCCAGGGGAACAAACCCGTGTGTCTGTGCAGATACAGCTCTGGGGCTGGAAGGGCCTGGGGAAGGAAGGATGTCCTGGGGGTGTGGGGAACAATGGGCTCCAGGAGGCTGATCCTGAGCCCACAGAGCTGCTCAGGGCACAGGAGCTGGTTCCCAACACGTCCCATCCGCCAGGCTCTGTCCCAGCACACAAAGCTGGTCAGGACCACCTGAGAGCAAAGCCCAACTCTGGAATGACCCAGAGAGCAAAGCCCAGCTCTGAATGACCCAGAGAGCAAAGCCCAGCTCTGAATGACCCAGAGAACAAACCCCAGCTCTGGAATGACCCAGAGAACAAAGCCCAGCTCTGGAATGACCCAGAGAGCAAAGCCCAGCTCTGGAATGAACTGGGGAACAAAGCCCAGCCCTGAATGACCCAGAGAGCAAAGCCTAGCTCTGAATTACCCACAGAACAAAGCCCCAGCTCTGGCAAGCCCCACAGATGCTGGAGGAAGGAACTGGAGCTCAGCAAAGCCCCCCAAAGGGGCAGCACACCCCCTGCAGCCCTGCAGGTGTGTTCAGCACTGGCAGAGCTGAAGCAGCTCCCGTCCCCTCCCTGCAGGGCTGGATGGCAGCCAAAAAGGCAGGAGCCTGGATTCTGGCTCTGCAGGCCTCCAGCAGCTCAGCTCCTGCCCAGCCAGGCAGGGAAAGGGAAGGGCAGAGTCCCCCTGCAAGGCTTGGGTGAGTCCCATACTTCCCCACGAGCAGAGCCCAGCTCTGGGGAACTCTCAGGGAGTTCATTCCCTGCTCTCCATCTGTCCTTGCCAACAATTACAAGTTTCCCATTCAAGCTGGGGATCAATGCCGGTGATTTAAGGGAGATGTTGTCATCAGGATCCTTCTGAGGGCTGAAAAATGGCATGGGCAGCGTTCAGAGAAAGGGAGGAGCATCCATCACAGGAACTTTGTCTCCTCTTGCTTTCCCTTGGCTCCCAGGAGCTGGGCTGTGCTTGGCAGGGACAGGCTGTGGAGCCAAGGTGACCAATTCTGCCTGTTTGTCATCCCCTGCTCTGCCAGCTCCCTGGGACAGTCCCAGGGCCAGGGCTGCAGCTCAGCACAGCCTCAGCACCCTGAGTTCCTGTGATGGTGTTCACAGGGGTCTGAGGGTGAGGGAAGAGATGAGGATCTGACTCCATGTTTCAGAAGGCTGATTTATTATTTTATGATATATATTATATTAAAACTATACTAAAAGAATAGAAGAAAGAATTCCATCAGAAGGCTGGCTAAGAATAGAAAAAAAGAAAGAATGACAACAAACGATTGTGACTGACCAAGACAGTCTGGACAGCCAGCTGGACTGTGATTGGCCATTAATTAGAAACAACCACATGAGATCAATCACAGATGCACCTGTTGCATTCCACAGCAGCAGATAACCAATGTTTACAGTTTGTTCCTGAGGCCTCCCAGCTTCTCAGGAGGAAAAATCCTAGGGAAAGGATTTTCCATAAAAGATGTCTGTGACATGTTCCCACCCCAATTTCCACCCCAGGCACTGCCCACCTGTGCAAACCAGGGGAGCTCTGTCCCTCTGGCCTTTCCATTCCCTCTGCTCACCCCAGGAGTCTCTTGGGGGCATCACTGGCCTGGCAGGGCCTTTGTTGGGGCTTTTGCTCCCTGGCACCACCAGGGCTGCAGGGGTTTGTCACCTCCTGGAACTGTGTGGGTTTGTCACCTCCAGAAGCTGCAGGGCTTTGTCACCTCCTGGGGCTGTGGGAGCTCCAGGGCCTGCAGGGGTTTGTCACCTCCAGGAGCTGTAGGGGTTTGTCACCTCCAGGAGCTGTAGGGGTTTGTCACCTCCAGGGCCTGCAGGGGTTTGTCACCTCCAGGGCCTGCAGGGGTTTGTCACCTCCAGGAGCTGTAGGGGTTTGTCACCGCCAGGGCCTGCAGGTTGGGTTTGTCACCACCACCACCAGGGGCTCCAGGGGTTTGTCACCACCAGGAGCTGAGGGGGTTTGTCACCTGGGCCTGCAGGAGTTTGTCACCTCCTGAGGCTGTTGGGGTTTGTCACCTCCAGGGCTTGCAGGGGTTTGTCACCTCCAGGAGCTGTGGGGGATTTGTCACCATGAGAAGCTGCAGGGGTTTGTCACCTCTGGGGGCTGTTGGGGTTTGACACCTCCTGGACCTGCCAGGGTTTGTCACCTCCAGGGCCTGCAGGGGTTTGTCACCTACAGAAGCTGCAGGGCTTTGTCACCTCCTGGGGCTTTGTCACCTCCAGGGCCTGCAGGAGTTTGTCACCTCCAACTGCTGGAAGTCTGTCCCAGTTCCATCCTTCCAGCCCCCAAAATTTCCTTTTTCTTCCCTTTTCCTGAGCTCCTGTTGTGTTTTCCTGCGCTCAGCACAAATCTGCAGCTCCTTCCAGTCCATTTGAAATCCCACTGGTGTTTTGGGGCACATAAATGATCTGCCTTTGGAATTTCCCCTGGCTCTGGAGTGGAGATGTGCACAAACAGAGTGCCAGGGAAAATCAGGAATGCCACATCTGATTTATCAGAAAACCCAACACAGTCCCTCCAGCCTGGATTGGACTGGGAATATCCAGCAGCACCAGGGCCAGCAGGAAGAGCTAAAGGGATCTGTTGGAAAGGATGAAAGTTTGACAAGAAAGTCTCACAGATATGTGTGCTTAGCAGAAAGATTTTTGAATGTAGAATCTGAAGAAGGAATAGAAATGAAAGCAAGTCTCACTGGATAACCAAGGAGACAAAGGGTGTATTAGTTAGAAAGGGTTTTTATGGCTTAGAGCAAAGGATAAACCCACCCCAAACAAGAAGATGTTTTTACCAAGCACAAAGATAGCACAGGCAAACAAGTCAGCAAATGTTGCAAGTAGAAAAAAGGTCCCAGAATCTTCCACTGCAAGAAAACTGAAAAACAACTTCTAGCTTAAACTGTGATGTACTAACTTTCAGTGATTGGAGAACAGTAACATGAATATGGTAATTACAGTAGTTATGATAGGCTATAGGGATCCTTCACTCCCTCACCCCCAAAAAATTTAATTCTTCTCTTGAAGCCAGGAGACATCAGTGACTGCCAGGGGGGTTTGTGTTCAGGGGCAGAACAGGGAGAGAAGGGACAGGAGGGTTCTGCAGGGCACCTGGGGTGTGACTGCTGCCCAAGCTGCATTTCTGACACTGCAGTGCCACAGGAGAGACCCAAAGGAGGGACACGAGGGTGGGGAAGGGTCTGGAGGGGCCACACGAGGAGCAGCTGAGGGCACTTGGTCTGTTCAGCTGGAGCAGAGGGGGCTGAGGGCTGAGCTCAGGGGCTGCAGCTCCTCCCCAAGGGCAGCTCTGATCTCTGCTCTGGGACAGGGACAGGAGCCAGGGAATGGTGCGAGCTGGGCCAGGGGGATCTGGGATGGAGCTCAGGGAAAGGTTCTTCCCCAGAGGTGCTGGCACTGCCCAGGCTCCCCAGGGAATGGTCCCAGAGCTCCAGGAGGGTTTGGACAGTGCTGCCAGGGATGCCCAGGGTGGGAGTGTTGGTGATCCTGAGGGGCCCTTCCAGCCCAGGATATTCCAGGATTCCACGAGTCTAAGGAACAAATAAGCACCATTAGAAGGAATTATTTGCTAAAAGCCTCTCTAAAGGCCCAGCAGCTCCTCAGCTCCACCTGCAGCGCTGGCAGCCCTGCCTCAGTTTCCCGGTTAATTAAGTGGGAAAGGGAAGATGATGCAGACAGGAGCCAGGGGGGTCATTAGCAAAGCTCAGCCAGGAGCGAGCTGAACATCAGACCCAGGGCATGAATTATTTATCCACGTTAACATTTCCAGCACAATGAGGAAAATGAGCTGGAAATAGCTCGGTGGTTCCTGGGCTCTGCCCAGCACCTCCCAGGATCTGATATTTCCTTCCTGGAGCAGTGATTTTCTGGCTGGCTGGGGGATTTTGCAGGACATGACCTGTGCCCTGGGAGAGCACTGTGATTGAATCCCGGGATGAGATTTATTGGAGCTGGAAAGAAAACCAATTTGACAACCCTTTGCAGTCCCCTCCAAAATGACACTGAAATTCTTTTAGTGCAGGGAAGGCTGGATGCAAAATGCAATGAGGAAGTGAAAAATGTTTGGGAGGTGCTCAGGAATGGTTTGAGCTGCCACACAATCCCCAAGGCAAGTCCAGGTTTGGTCAGATTTGCAGGAAAGCTCCAACATGAGAGGATGAAAATAAAATTTCACATCTCCCCTGCCCTCATTTCTGCCCTTGCAAATGGAGCAGCCTCCAGCTTTCTGTGTCTGTCCCTTCAGTGCAGTCACATCCATTTTTCCATGGATTTGGGAATGTGGTGAGCCTACACAATGAGAGAGGAAAATAACAGCAGACGAGCTCAGAGCCATGAACACAGGGAGCTCCTGTGCCCAGGTCAAGAGCTCCACTTTAATGGAAATGTTTGTTCAGCTACGCTGGTTTGGAGAAACAAATGAAGTGATTTTTATTCTCTTTTTCCCCCCACAGACGCTTCTTTCCCAGGGAAGAGGTTTAATATGCAGAGCTAGTTGGAATCTGCTTTGCTGGGCTTATTTGTCATAAATTGGAATCAGTGCAAAAATCTGTACTATCAGTTACAGATTGGGGCCTTCAGAGAGAATAATGAAGAGCAAACTCCCAGCTGGGGCTGCAGGGGAGCTGGGAATGAGCTGGAGATGGATGCTCAGAGCAACCCCAGGGTGGGCTCAGCACAGGGGGAGCCGTGCCCAGGCTCTGGGCAGAGTTGGCTCTCGGGTTTTTGGTTGTTAATTGCTGCCCTGAGATGTGCAGGGTGTCTCTGCTTCGGCCTGCACAACTGAAGAATGAGTCTGGACTCTTCACTTTTTGGTCTTGAGGTGGTTTATTAATTCTTATCTATAAAATTTTCTTTCTGCCCAGCCAAGATCTGCTCCTCAGGGCAGCCACAGGCACTCTGACCACCCCGAGGTGGTGTTGTCCTTTTATACTACAAACTACATATAACATATTTACACTTAATTCCCAACACCTTTCACCTATGTTAGACAGTGAGCTTCTACTCCAAACCAATCCCAAAGTGCCAACATCACTGCAGGAAATGGAGATGAAGAAGAAGAAGAAGAAGAAGAGGAAGAGGAAGAAGAAGAAGAAGAAGAAGAAGAAGAAGAAGAAGAAGAAGAAGAAGAAGAAGAAGAAAAGAAGAAGAAAGGCTGGACACGCCCAAGTTCCGCCATCTTGTCCCCATAATCCATATACCAAAAATCCCAAAATCTACATTTTCACCCTGTGATTATTTTGTTATTACACTATTCAAAACTGTGTGACTTTCAGGTCCTCATACAAAGCTGGTAAAATCAAATCCCCAGGTGCTCTGGGCTGTGTGCCAGGGTCTCCAAACCCCCCCAGCGGGGTCCTCGGCATCACTGGACACCCAGAGGGATATACTGAGTTCTGACAGTTGGCATCTCCAGGTTCCAACCAGGAGAGTCCCAGGCTGGAGCAGAAAGTGTCCAGAGCAGGCCCAGCTCCTGCAATGCCTCAGGGAGGGTGCCCATGTGGGCCAGGCTGTCACTGACATATTTTATGAAAATCCCTTTGCCAGGATTTTTCTCCTGAGAAGCCTCAGAAAAGCAATGTAAACAATAATTATCTGATTGCTTGGAATGTGCTCTGGAGGTTGCTCACCAACAGGTGCATCTTTGATTGATTCCATGTGAATTATTTGTAATTAATGACCCATCCCAGTCCAGCTGTGTCGGACTCTCTGGTCAGTCACAAGATTTTATTTTTCATTCTTGTTTAGCCTTCTGATGTCTCCTTTCTCTTTCTTTAGTGTAGTTTTAGTATAGCATACAATATAATATAATATAATATAATATAATATAATATAATATAATATAATATAATATAATATAAATTATATTATATTATATTATATTATATTATATTAGCCTTCTGAAACATGGAACCAAGATTCTTATCTCTCACCTCATCCTGGGGACCCTCAAACACCACCACAGCAGGGCTGGTGCTGAGGGTGGGGTTTGAGGATGGGCTGTGGCATGGGGCTGGATACTCTGGGGAGGAGCTCTGGGTTCCCCTCTGGATGTGCTGCCTAATTTCAGTAAATCTGATCCAGTGGTGAAAAATTCAAA
This sequence comes from Ammospiza caudacuta, assembly GCF_027887145.1. NCBI lineage: Eukaryota > Metazoa > Chordata > Aves > Passeriformes > Passerellidae > Ammospiza > Ammospiza caudacuta. The sequence continues at coordinate 1,968,659 of NC_080619.1, forward strand.
GCTTGGCCAGGGATAGGACCAAGGAATGGCTGGAGATGGTACAGGGCAGGGTCAAGTTGGATGTTGGGATATTGGGAAAGGTTCTTCCCCCAGAGGTGCTGGCACTGCCCAGGGAATGGTCCCAGAGCTCCAGGAGGGTTTGGACAGCACTGCCAGGGATGCCCAGGGTGGGATTGTTGGGGGTCTGGGGTGGGACTGGGTGATCCTTGGGGTCCCTTCCAGCTCAGGATTTCCAGGGCTGCCAAATCCCAGTGGGGTCCCAGGAGCATCCCCCACTCTGGGCTGTGCTGGGACAGCCCCTGCCCCTCTCTCCTGCCCTGCCGAGAACACCAGAGCACTCCAACCCAGCTTCACACCTGCACTGAGCTCCCATAGTCCTTTTCCAGCCCAAACCATTCCCTGATCTCCCAGAGCCTTTATTCTCTGTTCCATCCCAGTTCCTTTTCCAGCCCAAACCTTCCCTGATCTCCCAGAACTCCTCTGAGCTCCCCTGGCTGCCCCTCGGGGGGAATTTGCTGGGCCAAGGGATGGGAGCAAAGCAGCAACTTGGCTCTGCTGCCTGAGCTGCCCCTGCTCCAGGTGCTCTGGGAGCCTTTGTTCCCTGTTCCATCCCAGAATCAGCAGTTCCAGCTGCTCTGGAGCCTTTATTCCCTGTTCCATCCCAGTTCCAGCTGGTCTGGAGCCTTTATTCCCTGTTCCATCCCAGTTCCAGCTGCTCTGGAGCCTTTATTCCCTTTATTCCCTGCTCCATCTCAGGGCAGTGCAGGGAGCAGAGTGGAGCCTTCCCTGGCCCAGCCCAGCTGCAGGAAAGGACAGGGATGGCCTTTCCAAGGGGATCTGGGATTGCAGGAGTTGGGCAATAAAAGAAACAGCAAATCCAGTCCAAAGGATTTTTAAAATTTTTTTTTTTTATGATTCTGTTATGGTTTAATGGAAAAAAACACTCCAGAAGATGGGTTGGTTTATCCAGTGGGGAAAGAAGAAAATCCTCATAAATGCAGCCCAGGAAGAGCTTTGGGAAGCCCAGGTTCGCCCAGAACCCAGTCCAGGAGCAGCTCTGGAATAAGGCAGTGTCCTGCTGTTCCAGGCAGGATTTGCTCTCTAATCCCAGCCCAGATCTACTTTTTAAAGCTGACTCTCACCCAAGGCCTGAGGAGTTTTGCAGCTTCCCAGAAAGCACTGCCACAGCAATAAAAATTACCTGCTCGTATTGAGAGTTGTATTTTTAGCCTGAGATTGAAGTGTTCTGCTTCAGAAGCAGCCACTCCTGCAGGGAGGGAGGGGTTCTCAGCACTAAAGCTGCAGGATAAAATCCAGAGGAAACCCCTGCTCAGGGTGTTTCTCCCCCAAAACTCCTGTGGAAGGACTGGCCAAACATTTTGTGCTTTGGTTTTTAGGTAAAAATTGAGGGAAGTGGCTGCTTGCCCCCCAAATGCTCTGATTTTCTTCATGGAAGCAAAGCCACAACATTTCTTTTACACATGAACCTCCCATTTCTCTGTCAATTTTTTTTTTTAGGCTTTTATTTCCAATATTGGATTTCACCCAAAAAAATATTGGTCCTCAATTACTGAAAATCAATTTATTCTCTTTCTGAGCACTTGGCTTAATCCAGTGCAGCAAAGTCCATTAATGAACTCTCTCCCAGATGAACACAGAAGCAAAGCTTTGCATTTCATCAGCGCTTAGGGGAAGCTGAGCAACTTAAGCGGGGCCAGTAATATTTTAATTAAGCCTTGCTGAGATTGTCTCCTGCTACAAGAGCCCTGTTTAATTACATTTGTTAAAATACCCTACAGTGGATTGAGTCCCAGCTCCAAGGGGTTTCTCCATGGTGGGAATGCCAATAAATGCCTGTCAGAACCCAGGACATTGCTCTGGCTGCCCTGAAGGACTCAGGGCCCTGGCAGGAGGCTCAGAGACCTTGGCACAGAGTCACAGACACCTGTGCCTTTGATTTTAGCCCATGGAAACAATTACCAACCTTGTGTGAGGAGTTACAAGCCAAAAGGGTTTGAGTAGAATGATAATTAATTTGTCACAGGGTGAAAAAGTAGAATTTTGGCGATTTAGAATGAGGGTTCAAGAAGCAAGATGGAGGAATCTGGGCATGTCCTTCTCTTTCTCCTTCTCCTTCTCCTTCTCCTTCTCCTTCTCCTTCTCCTTCTCCTTCTCCTTCTCCTTCTCCTTCTCCTTCTCCTTCTCCTTCTCCTTCTCCTTCTCCTTCTCCTTCTTTTTCTCCTTCTCCTTCTTCTCCTTCTCCTTCTCCTTCTCCTTCTCCTTCTCCTTCTCCTTCTCCTTCTCCTTCTCCTTCTCCTTCTCCTTCTCCTTCTCCTTCTCCTTCTCCTTCTCCACCTCCTCCTCCTCCTCTTCTTCCTTCTTCTTCTTCTTCTTCTTCTTCTTCTTCTTCTTCTTCTTCTTCTTCTTCTTCTTCTTCTTCTTCTTCTTCTTCTTCTTCTTCTTCTTCTTCTTCTTCTTCTTCTTCTTCTTCTTCTTCTTCTTCTTCTTCTTCTTCTTCTTCTTCTTCTTCTCCATCTCCTGCTGTGCTGCTGGCACTTTTGGATTGGTTTAGAGTAGAGACAGACTGTCTAACATAGGTGACAGGCATTGGAAAATTATTGTAAATAATGTACAGGTAGTTTTTAGTGTAAAAAGCTAACACCACCCCAAGGGCAGTCAGTGTGCCTCAACCCAATGTGCTGGACAGATCTCAGAAGGTCAGAGAAAGAATGTTATAGATAACAGAGAATAAACAACTTTGAGAACCAGAGCTGAGGAATCTTGACTTCTTCGGTCACAGGGCTGGGAAAAAAGACTCTTTAATACCTCAGGAGCCATTGCAGCAACACCAAACCTGAGTAATGCCAGAGTTTCCCTTGGCACTGCAGCCCAGGTGAGGCCAAACTGGGAGAGAGCCCTTGGGCAGCTTTAATTCACCCCCAAACTGGGGCTGAGGCACTCCTGGGCTGTCCAGCAGGGAATTCCCCTTTCCTTCCCACCAGGAACAGCCCCCAGTGCCAGGATCCCTGCCCTGGGATGTGCCAGCAGAGATCCCACCCCTGTGGGACAGCATCCTCCTCACCAGGGCACAGCTCAGCCCTGGCTGGGGCACTGCAGCACCTCTGGGCCAGGAGACACCTGGGGGATGAGTCCAGAGTAGGGGGAAAATATGGGAATTGTGTCCAGAGTGGGGAAAAATGTGGGGAATGAGTCCAGAGTTGGGGGGAAAATGTGGGGAATGTGTCCAGAGTGGGGAAAAGCATGGGGAGTGTGTCCAGAGTGGGGAAAAATGTGGGGAATGAGTCCAGAGTGGGGGAAATGTGGGGATTGTGTTGAAAATGGAGGAAAGTGTGGGGAATATGTCCAAAGCAGGGAAAAACGAGGAGGATGAGTCCAGAGGGGGGGGAAATATGGGAATTTTGTCCAAAGTGGGGGGAAATGGTGAGGATTGTGTCCAAAGTGGGGGAAAATGTGGGGGATGATTCCAGAGTGGGGGAAAATGTGGAAAATGTATCCAAAGGGTGGGGAAATATGAGGATTGTGTCCAGAGTGGGGGGAAAAGGTGGGGAATGTGTCCAAAGGGGGGAAAAATGTGGGGATTGTGTCCAGAGTGGGGGAAAGTATGGGAATTGTGTCCAAAGTGGGGGGAAACAGTGGGGATTTTTTCCAAAGGGGGGAAAAAACCTGGGGATTGTGTCCAAAGAGGGCAAAAATGTGGAGAATGAATCCAGAGTGGGGAAAAACATGGGTAGTGTGTCCAGAGTGGGGGGAAATATGGGAATTGTGTCCAAAGTGGGGGAAACCTGGGGCATGAGTCCAAAGTTGGGAGGAAATATGGGGAATGAGTCCAAAATGGGGGAAAATGTGGGGATTGTGTCCAAAATGGGGGAAAATGTGGGGAATGAGTCCAGAGTGGAGGAAAATGTGGATAATGTGTCCAAAGTAGGGGAAGACATGGGGATTGTGTCCAAACTGGGGGAAAGTCTCCAAAACTCTTCTCCACACGACCAAAGTTCCTCAAGCCTGAGTCCCAAGGTCCCAAGAGCAGCAGCTCTGTCGGGCTTTGTGTGCACACACAGGACTGGCCCATGGTACCAAAAGAAACTGGGGCAGTCGGATTTGGGTGTTCTAAGGCACTGCTGAAGCTGTTTCAGAGGAATCCTGTGGACTCTGTTTGTAGAAGGAGGTGGGTGCACTGCTGGGAGGGGAGATGGGGCTCACACAGCCCCTCAGAGCAGGGTCTGTGCCCAAAAGGGTTGGAAATCTGAACCTCTGACCCTGTATCAGGGCCAGGAATTTCCTCTAAGCAAAGGAAATCTTGTGAGGGACATAAGAGTAGGGAAAATGTTGCCTGATTAGTTCCAAAATCAATGGCTCAGGGAAGCCCACGGAACAGGCAGCTCTCTCATCAGAAACCAGCACAATTTAATTAACTCTGAATAGCACTTGGAATGGGGAACACTGAGCCCACTGATGGATGGGCTGAAGCCTCCAGGGAGCCTTGGATTGGAAGCTCTCTCTGATTCCCTAGGTGCTCCAGCAGAAATGTGTGGCCGCATTTCTCTTCACAGAGAAAAGCAAGGCACAACATCCCAAGGATTTTCTGGGATTCACATTCTCTGAACTTTAGAGAAAGAAAAAACAGTTCTTATCTCATTTACTGCTCCTGTGCCTTGGAACAAGTGGAATGCATGCTGGAAGATGGTTTACCTGAAGGGAATTGGTGGCTGGATTTTGGTGTGAGTGTTTGGATTCACTGACCCAGTGGATCCAGGTGTGTGTGGGGACGGTGGGTTGGGAGTTCAGTGGTGTTCGGTGCTTGTGCAGATTCAGTTTAGATGTAATGTAATTTAGAATAGAATAATATAGCGTAATAAAGTAATTAATTAGCCTTCTGATAAGATGGAGTCCTCCTCATCACTCTCTCCCCTCGTCAGGGGTTGCCCTGTTTTACTATAAAATTAAGGAAGGGATCCTTTCCAAAGCCTCAGGGCTGGAGGCTCGCAGGTTCATTTCCAAACAAGGTTTTCCCTTCACAAGTTAGTTGGTCCCTGGTCCTCCCAGGAATGTGAATATTTTCTGAGTTTTGAGCCTTCCCTAAATCTATCCAGCCCTCCCTAAACCCACCCAGCCCTCCCTAAATCTATCCAGCCTTCCCTAAATCCATCCAGCATTCCCTAAATGCATCCAGCATTCCCCAAATGCAGTCAGCCCTCCTTAAATCCACCCAGCCCTTCCTAAATCCATCTAGGCTTCCCCAATTGCACCCAGCCCTCCCTAAATCCACCCAGCCTTCCCTAAACCGATCCAGCCCTCCCTTAATCTATCCAGCCTTCCCTAAACCCACCCAGCCATCCCTAAAAGCACCCAGCCTTCCCTAAGTGCACCCTAAATGTCCCAGCTGAGGGCACAGGGACACTGGGCTGAGCTGGGCTCCCATTGCAGTGTAAGAGAGAGGAAGGGCTTGGAGAAATCCCACAGAAGAGCTGGAAGTCACATGGAATATCTGCAAAGTCAACTAGAATATTTGCGAACTTATATTGAATAGTTTAAGTTCATATTCAATATTTTGGAATCCACATTGAGTATTTGTGAAGTCACATTGAATATTTGTTAGCTGTGACTGCAAACAGCTTCCCAGGACACAGGGGAGGCAGTAACTTTGCCCAGCCAGTGAATGATACAGTGGGAAAATCCTCCAGGTGTCAGAGGATGTTTATCTGAACTTCCTGGAGATTCCACACTGAAATATGAGAAGTGTCAGATTAGATCAGGCCTGAGATCCATCTTAGACCTGTACTGCAGCTCAGAGAGCCCTTAGTTCAGTTCACCATCCACTCCAGGTGGGAAATGTCCTGTTTTCCATCAGCCCTGACAGCTCTTGGGAGCTGTCCCTGCCCATGGCACGGCTGCTTGTTCCAGCCCAAACCTTTCCATGATTCTCTGGGATTATTCTGACTTCTGCTCTCTTGTTGGCCATTAACCATTGAGTGCAGGTTGTCTTCACTGTTTGGGTACAGCTCAGTGGCCTGACACACCTTCCCCAGGCCCTGCTCCATCCCAGTCCCATTCCACAGGCCCTGACCCATCCCAATCCCGTTCCCCAGGCCCTGACCCATCCCAATCCCATTCCCCAGGCCCTGACCCATCCCAATCCCATTCCCCAGGCCCTGATCCTCTCCCAGTCCCATTCCCCAGGCCCTAACCCATCCCAGTCCATTCCCCAGGCCCTGACCCATCCCAATCCCATTCCCCAGGCCCTGATCCATCCCAGTCCCATTCCCCAGGCCCTGATCCATCCCAGTCCCATTCCACAGGCCCTGACCCATCCCAATCCCATTCCCCAGGCACTGACCCATCCCAATCCCATTCCCTGTTCCCCAGGATGTGGGCAGGGGACAGGACACACACCTGGACTTGTGTGGGATGGTTCAGCCACTGATTTTGGGATCCTTTCCTCCTTCAGGAACTGAAGCCACAGCAACATTGGCTAACACTCCTTTCCTGGTGAGGGAGAGCAGATCCTCCCTGGCTCATAACTCTGCCATTGATATGAAGAGATGCAGGAGTGCATCCAGTATTTGTTTTAGGGTTGTTGGGGGCTTGTCCTTCTGGACAGAACCACAATTTTCATTCCTGCAAGCTAAGCAAGAGTTCCCTGAGCTGAGCGTGGATCTGGAGAGGAGGGAATGACTTGGAAATGAAAGATGCTGGGAATTAAACGTGATTGAAAGTCGCTGTCACATTAAAATGCAATTTAAGTTCTGGTATCTCCGTTCTGCAGGACTTGGACACGGAGTGCAGGCACCACTGAGAGGGAAAGCTCACCCCGATAGCAGGCACATAAAGCACTGCCTCTCCCTGGGAAGGGCTTCCAAGACCCAACAATAAATAAGAATAATGGAGCCCTAAACACGTCCCTAAGCAGGGCTGAGAAATGCCTCCATAAACTGCAGAGCTCCCTGGGGGAGCAGGGCAGGTTTCTGTGGTTTGTTTGGGAAAAACAAAGGCAGATCCGTGTCAGGGTGGCCAGGCCGGTGGGAGGTGCCACCCCCTCAGCTGGACCCCAACCCAGCTCAGGGGGAGGGGACAGCGCCAGCCTCGGCTTTGCCTCATTTCCATGGCAACGCGGGGAGCATCTGCGAGCAGACAGCTCGGCAAGAGGAGCCAAACTCCAGCTCTGCCTTGGGCTCCATCCCTGCTTCATCCACCTCTGTCCCGGGGCAGGTTCAGCTGCCAAGGGGAGCTGGCTGTCCCTGCTGGCTCGCCCTGCACTCCCTGAGAGTTTGCACCCCATTGCAGAGGGGCTTCCATGGATCTTCCCTCCTGCCCAGCCTCCTCCACGCTCCACACGAGCCCAGGGCTGCTTTGCATTCCAGACAGGCTCGTGCTGCAGGAGCCAAGCTCAGAAAATTCATCCAGCACAGTTTGGGAATGCTCTGGGTTAATTCTGACTGGGTTAAGCCTGACTTGCCTGTCACTGACAGGGACCATGGGTGTCACCTCATGCAGGAAGAAAGGGACAACGAGGCCATGTGTGACTGCAAAAACAGATAATTATTGACAAATGGCTGGGGTTTATTCTGCCAGATCCCATTAAAGAATTTCTGAGCTCTTGCCGAGGGCTGGGGGGCATCCCCTGGATCTGGTGTGTGCTGGGATCTCCTGAGAGCTGCTGGGGTTTGGAAAGCTCAGGCTGGCTCTGTCACATGAGGGTGGTGCCAGAGGGAGGATGATGAAGGAGCTGGGATGGGAACAACCCTTGGAGTATGGAGGAGGAACCAGGGAAGATTTACTGCCAAATGTTCTCCTGCCCATTGGCCCCAGAAAATGCAGCCTCTGCCTGGGTGGATTCCACAGTCATCCCAAAATATTCCCTGCAATTCACCCTATCCTTTCCTGTCACTTCTGTGGGGTGACTTCATTGTGACCTTCCAGGGCCTGAAAGGGCTCCAGGAGAGCTGGAGAGGGACTGGAGACAAGGGATGGAGGGACAGGACACAGGGAATGGCTCCCACTGCCAGAGGGCCGGGCTGGATGGGATATTGGGAATTGGGAATTGTTCCCTGTGAGGGTGGGCAGGCCCTGGCACAGGGTGCCCAGAGCAGCTGGGGCTGCCCCTGGATCCCTGGCAGTGTCCAAGGCCAGGCTGGACATTGGGCCTTGGAGCAGCCTGGGACAGTGGAAGGTGTCCCTGCCATGGCAGGAGTGAAACTGGACGGGCTTTGGCATGCCTTCCCACCCAAACCATTCTGGGATTCCTGATGATCCCTGCTGAGCCTTCAAGCCCTGTCCCTGCAAATTCCCAGTTGTTCGAAGCCCTGCTGGGTTCCCTCACTCCTGGTTTCCATCCCAGGTTTTCCCAGACTCCTCATCCTCACAGAACTGTGCTAAGGCTCTGGGAGCACCAGGGGGGCTCTGTCCTTCCTGGGAACCTGCAGGAATAAAGGACTCCAACCCCAAAGTCCTTATCCAGGACAATTTCCTGTGGGTTGTGCACCTGGGGCTGTGAGGGGAAGGGATTTGTCTGAGCCTGAATCAGTGGGGTGTGGGATTTGCTGGGTCCCCAGGACGAAGGAGGAATTGAGAATCTGATTCCATGTTCTAAGAAGGAGAATTCATTATTATTCTATATTATATTACGTTACGTTACGTTACGTTACATTATATTATATTATATTATATTATATTATATTATATTATACTAAAGAATAGAGAAAGGATACAGACAGAAGGCTTAACAAGATACTAATTAAAAACTCCTGACTCTCTGCTCAGAGTCTGACACAGCCTGATTGTGAGTGGTCATTAAGTCAAAACGATTCACATGTTGGATAAACAATCTGCAAACACATTCCACATGAGCACAACACAGGAGAAGCAAATGAGATAAGAATTGTTTTCCTTTTCTCTGAGGCTTCTCAGCTTCCCAGGAGAAGAAATCCTGGCGAAGGGATTTTTCAGAAAATGTGATGGTGACACCTGAGGGTCAGGAGTGATCCAGAAATTGTTTTCTCTCGGTGGAGTGAGGTGACAGTGAAGCAAAGCCCTCCCTGCAGCCTCCCTGCCATTCCCGTGCCCCTGGTGAAGGACTCTCCTTGTCCCTCAGTGCTCCCAGGCTGCTGCAGGCTGAAAGAGGCCTGAGGACAAGGGACCCCAGGCTGAGGATTTGCTCACAAATTCTGTCCCATCTCTTTATGTTCATCTCTCCAGCGTTCCCAGAGTGGATTGAGCCCCTGGTGGATGTGATGCTGTTTCCCTCCATGGAGGTGACGCTGCCTCTCCTTGGCTTACAGAACCACAGAATCCACAGGCTGGAGCATCAGAGAATTCCAGATTGGAATACATAACATTCATATTCAGTTATAACATTTATAAAGGACATTAAAACCCCTCCAGTGCCACCCCTGCCATGGGCAGGGAGCCCTCCCCCTGTCCCAGGCTGCTCCCAGCTCTGTCCAGTCTCTGTTTAGACAATGACCACCCTGGGGAGAGGAAGGACTGGATACTGAGCAAGGGAGAGCAGGGATTTTGATCTGAGCCATGATTTTCTCTCTTTAAGTAATTTCTCCATTAAAGGTCCATGTTTCTTTCCAATTTGCCTGTTTTTAATGTTCATGTTTTAGCTGAAACAGGCACCACACGGGTGTTGGGCAGGCACTAACCCCAAGGGCATTCCCTCTCAGAGGCTCACAGCCAGGATTCCCCTCAGGACGGGCTGCTCACATCCCCAGGGTCCCCAGCTCGTGCCTCAGACTCACAAACTGTTCAGAACCTTCCTCTGGTTGCCCTTCCTCCCCCTCAGCCCTGGGCATGCACAGGCAGAGGAATGGGAGCTCCCAAGTCCTGCTCTGCCCCGTTCCTGGGTGACCATGAATGGGGAGAGTTGGGAATAAAACCATTCCCTGAGGTTTTACAGGATTCATTTATTTTGTTCTTAAACCCTGAGCCTTGAAGAACCCCTTGAAGACCCCTCAGTGTTCAGGGGTACCTCAGGGACACAACATCAACCTCAAAGCTGTTCCCCCTCCCCAGCCAGTGTCCAGAGGGGCTGAATCCCTTCTCCAGAGTCTCCCTGCCTGCCTGGAGCTGCAAGGAGGATTTCTTTTGGATCAAAGCCAGCCCAGCCACTTGGAGCTCCTGTAATTAGTCAAAATGCTAGAGTGAATAATTTTCTGACAGAAGATGTGGGCAGAGAGGAGCTTTAAGGCTTCATTAGCCCCAGCAGTGGCAGGGTCAGTCCCCTGGGCTGGGTGGCCTGAGCTGTGCTGGAGAGCAGCTCCTGTCCTGGATGATGGAGCATCTGATCTGCCAGGCTGGGAACACATGGCAGTGTCACCCCAGCTGAGGGACACCACAGGGCTGCTCCCTGCTGCAGGAGCTTGTTGTAGAGTGTTTTTATATTTTGTAATACTTTGAAGTAGTTTTGTTTTGTATGCCCATATTTTTCCCAAATGGTTTATCCCAGACTGTACCCCCCTCCCTTTACCTGTGTAATCCCTTTCCCTGGATGAGATCCTCCCCAAGCCCCCACCCTGGCTCTCTGTCCATCACTCAGCATCTCATCCCCTCCATCTAGAACTTTCAGTCCAGGTCGTCGAGTGATCAGCCAGAGGCCCGGGCTCAGCCCCCCAAGCCTTGCTCCATATGCTGTCCTAAATGTCCATCCCCCAGTACCCATCCTTTAGGGTCACTCATTGGTCAGTAAATGTTCTCTGCTTTGGGTTTCCACCTCCCTTTAAATGTAACCTTGGCACATCTTCCAGGACTCTTAGCAGGAGCACCCTGAGGTGTAGGGGCTCCTTTGGGACTCCTAGAATAAAACCTTGGATTAACCCCTGTAGGAGCATCGGGGGCTTGGACAGTCAGGACAGACGGAGATGAGAGATCTCTGCAGCCAGGCTGTGGAACTTGGGGTTCATTGCAAAGGGCCTGGGTGCAGGGCCCTGCTGGGAGCTGCCAAACACAGCTCAGAGCAGGCTGAGAGAAGAGAGAGGGAGAGAGGATGAGAGGGTGAGAGAGTAAAAGGATAAGAGAGCAAAAGCATGAGAGTAAAAGCCTCTCAGCTTCTCAGGAGAAAAAATCCTAGCAAAGGATTTTTCATAAAATATGTCTGTGACAGTGCAGAAACAGTGGGTGATGACAGTGAAAGTCTCCAGGCTAGAACAGACCTGGCCAGGCCCTCTCACACATGTCCTGGCTGAACTGTCACTGCCTGTCACATCACAGGTGCCTCTGAGGCCAGGAGCTGAGATTTCCCAGGGTGCAGATCCTGCTGCTGTCCTGGGCAGCCCCAGCATTTACCCCAGAACACCTCTCCTTCCCTTGTCCTTGTCAGCAAGCAGCTTCCCAGGGCTGCCTGCAGATCCCATCAGGCTGCTGCCCTGGCGTCCTCTGGCATCCTCTTGGGATGATGTTCTCTCACCTGTGGCCGCTTCTTTGGTCTCTCCCTCTTTCTCTTCAGCAAAATCTGGTTTGCTGTGGGAAGGAGAGGGGGCTCAGAACAACATGGGGATAAACAGGGGGCTTTATAAAAGTTGTGTGAAGCTCATGCTGTGGGGAACTGTGACAGTGTTCACAGGGATCTGAGGGTGAGGGAAGAGATGAGGATCTGACTCATGTTTCACAAGGCTTGATTTATTATTTTATGATATATATTAGATTAAAACTATACTAAAATAATAGAAGAAAGGATTCCATCAGAAGGCTGGCTAAGAATAGAAAAGGAATGATAACAAAGGTCTGTGGCTTGGACAGAGTCTGAGCCAGCTCACTGTGATTAGCCATTAATTAGAAACAACCACACGAGACCAATCACAGATGCACCTGTTGCATTCCACAGCAGCAGATAACCATTGTTTACATTTTGTTCCTGAGGCCTCCCAGCTTCTCAGGAGGAAAAATCCTAAGGAAAGGATTTTCCATAAAACATGCCTATGACAGGGAACCTTGTGCTGGTATCATTGTGTGTTTTGATGTTTTATCAGGCTCTGTTTTGTATATGCTGAAGTAATTGGAAATATGGCATGGTTTATATTGAAGCTGCAAGCACTCATGTGCTTCTCTGGGTGTCCTGGATAAGAGGGGAAGGAGGCTCTTTGCTCTGTGCTGGGCCTGAGTGCAGGGGGCTGCATGAAGAAAGTGACCAACATTGCTGCATTTAAATTAAAGAGAAATTCCCTAATTTAGGCTGATCACAGAATTATGGAAGGGTTGAGGATCTTAAAGGCTGGGGGCAGGGACACCTTCTCCTCTTCCAGGCTGCTCCAAGCCTCATCCAGCCTGGCCTTGGACACTTCCAGGGACCCGGGGGCAGCCACAGCTGCTCTGGGCAATCTGTTAACAGAGGATTAACCCTTAAAAGCAACAGCCCGTTGCATATTCATACACCTCATAGATGATGCATAAATTCCATTCAAACACAGGATTCTGTCTGGTCAGTGTCAGCTTCTTCCTCTTAATCCTGACTCCATCTTCAGGGCTGAGTGAGGCAGGAAGAAGTTCATTTCTTCTGATAATGGTGCAATAAATTCTCTTTCTCTGCAAGATTTAAGTGTCCTGTGGCTGCCATTTGGTGCAAGTCCTTTCTTTAAAAAAACTATCTTACAAAGCATAGTTTCTATTTTAACATTATGTAATAACCTAAAACTACATTTAACACACTACTTGAGAAAATTAATCCAGCATAACTTTCTAACACAAGACATATAATATTCATTTTAATATGTGCAAAAAGCCAATCATAAAATACACATTTTTCACATTCCTCTATACTATATTATTACTATATTATTAAGAAACTTGTAACCCCTTCCAGCCTGTCCGATACAGCTTTGACCTCTTTGGTCAACCAGCCCAAACACCACCACCCTTTGGTAAACAAATCTCCATAACACATTCCACATTTGCCTAGCAACAGGTGCAGCAAGTGGAGATAAGAATTGTTTTAATTTCTCTGAGCTTTCTCACAGCTCCTCACAGCCTTCCCCAGGGAAAATGCCTGGGAATGCCTGTGCCTGCTCTCTGTGGAGAGAGCTGCTGCCACACCCTGGGGGTGATAGCCAGGGTTCAGAGTGAGAGGAATAGCAGATTTGTCTTTACAAACAAGCTCTGGGTCTGCTGGTAGATGAAACCAGCCCTGGGAGATAAAAGAAACAATGGGAAGGATTCCACTGATTGATGAATGGAAAAAGAGATTTTCTTTTACAAATAAACTTTAGGTTTGCTGATAAATAAAATTGGACATTGAAAGGTGAAAGAAACAATGGAGAAGAAAAACTCCTATATTCTGTAAGAATTAAAAATTAAAAGGGAGGGTTATATATATTAAAAGGGAGGGAGAGAAATCTTGGGAAATCTCTGGTATCAGGTGTATCAGGAAGTCTGAACCTCTCAAGTACCTCAGCCAATTGGGAAAGAGAGAAGGGAAATGCAGCTGGGAAATTGGGATAAAAAGGAGGCTGCATCCTCCAAAAATCTGAGAGATCCCAGGGGAATGCCCCATGGCCTCTCCCTTTATTCAAATGAAGCTAAAAAGTACTGCTCTGTCTCCTTTTTGGACATAAACCTCTGGTGTTTGTGGATTAATTTTCCTAACACGAGGGACAGCGAGCTGGCACTACTTGGGCACAAGCTCTGGCTGGAGCAGCACTGCTCTGCTTCTCTGGGTGCTTCCAGAGGAAAAGGGAAAATCAGAGACTGCACTGGGGGTGGAGCTCGAGGTTCCAGGTGCTGCTCTGAGGTGCAGAACTGGGGGGGATTTTCCATGTTCAGGAACAGAGTCACAGTGTCCCCTCAGCTTGTGCTGATCCTCAGCTCACACAGCCTGGGGAGAACAGGATCAGCATGGGAATCCCTTCCTTTGGCTTAGCCAACCAAACTGCATCCCAAATGGCCCCACATCCATCCCAAATGGCCCCAAATCCCATAAGTGTGGTAGGTAAAACTCCTCCAGCCCCTCCCTGCTGCCTGTGCAGCCCTCAGGAGCTGAAAAGCTGCCCCCTCACTTTGCACAAAGTTTATGTAAAAAGAGAGGATTTTTTCCCCTTTTGCCTCCAGAAATCACAAAATTATTGTGGAGTCACAACATCCCAGACTGGTCTGGCCTAGGAGGGACCTCAAAGCCCATCCAGTGCTGTGGGCAGGGGCACCTCCCGGTATGCCAGGTGTGACCATGTTCACAGGGGTTCTTGACTGGGGAAGAGACGAGGATCTGACTCCATGTTTCAGCAGGCTTGATTTATTTTTTATGATATATATTATATTAAAACTACACTAAAATAATAGAAGAAAGGATTTCATCAGAAGGCTGGCTAAGAATAGGAAAAGAAAGAATGATAACAAAGGTTTGTGGCTCAGACTCTTTGTCCGAGCCAGCTGACTGTGATTGGCCATTAATTAGAAACAACCACATGAGACCAATCACAGATGCACCTGTTGCATTCCACAGCAGCAGATAATAATTTACATGATTACATATAATGTTTACATTTCGTTTCTGAGGCCTCTCAGCTTCTCAGGAGGAAAAAGTCCTAAGGAAAGGATTTTTCAGAAAATACCATGGCTACAGAGAAGCCTCAGAGGAAAAGGAAAACAATATTATCTCATTTGCTTCTCCTGTGTTCTGCTGCTTTGGAATGTGTTTGGAGATTGTTTATCCAACTGGTGATTGTTTCATTGGTTTCATGTGAATTGTTTTTACATAATGACCAATCTCAATCAGGCTGTGTTGGCACTCTGGAAAGAGTCACAAGTTTTCATTACTATCTTTTAGCCTTCTGTCAGCATCCTTTCTCTATTCTTTAGTATAGCTTTGGTATAGAATTCTTTATTATAATATGGACCATAAAATAATAAATTAGTGTTCTAAGAACACAGAGTCAGATTCATCATTTCCTTCCTTCAATAGGGGTCCCAGAAAATTCCAAAATCTGCTGCCCTGGGTCAGGGTTGCTCCCACGGGCAGCAGAAAAAGGATTTCTGTGTCTGTGGGCAGGGCTGGGCTGGGATCTCACTGAGATCCCAAGGAATGAGGTACAGCAGCACTGCTCCCTGCTTGGGGAGGAAAGGAGGACATGGGAATAGACATCAGGGATAAATCCTTCCCTGGCACAGGGAGCCCAGAGCAGCTGGGGCAGCCCCTGGATCCCTGGCAGTGTCCAAGGCCAGGCTGGATGGGGCTGGAGCAGCCTGGGATAGTGGGAGGTGTTGGTGGCACTGGGTGGGCTTTGAGGTCCTATTGCAATGGGACACAAAATGAACAACTCACACGCTGAAACTGCCAAGGTAAAAAAAAGAAGGTTTATTTCTCAACCTTGATATTTATAGAATTCCAAAGGTGATCATGGACTGGAGGATGAAATTGCCGCCTCTCCAACCACACTGGTCAAACCAACAGTCCATCAAATTTCTCCTCCTACTGAAAGAAATGCAAAACTAATCATTATTTACATAAAAGTGTGTGAGCAACTCCATTACAAAAATGTAAATGTGAGAAGGCTTAGAAGAACTTTAGAAGAGGGTGACAAGGTTACTCCCAACCCAAACCATTCTGGAATTCCCTGAAGGTGTGGAGTAGGACATCCCTACCAAGGGTTACCCCACCACCCTGAGCAGGGAATAAATTGGAATAAATCTCTATCCCAAGGGAGCAGCTGCTCCTCATGGAAAGAGAAGCTCTGTAAAGACTCTGCCTACAGGACAAAGTTACTTTGGAAAATAAGGACAATTCAATTGAAATGTAACTATTCACCACTAATTTTCTGACCTTCTCTTGTTAAAGAAATGTTTGAGACATCACAATGAGAAGCAGAAATGGCGCCACAAGAGATGGATGAGGAATTCTAGGGGAAATAAACGATCAGTAAACAGCTGAAGAGCACCTCACATGGCCTGGTTAGCAGGTCTGAGTAATGAGGAAACTTGTAAAAATTAAACTGTGGGTTGTTTGTGCCACAATGATTAAAAAAAGAAGAGTCAAACAGTTGGTGAATTTATATGCAATGAATAAATGAATCAGTTCTATTTTCTCCAGAGGAATCAAAGCAAACAAGAGAAGGGCTCTGTATCTGTGCACACAGCATTGTTTTCAAACCTCAGCTGTTACAAAGCAGAAAATATTTGCAACGGGGAGAATAATTTGAGAAATTAAATCACTGTGGGAGGGGGAGTTTGCAGTTCTGCCGCTCTCCTGGTATCAGCAAAGCCCATCAGGATTTTGTCTTGGTGTGGGGAGCAGAAGGAAATGAGAATGTCAGGGGAGGACAGCACCTGGAGGAGGAATTATTGCTTCATTGTCTCCTGCAATGCCTCTAATGGATCCTCTGGGAATGGGAGCTACAAAATCAGCCTGCAGCATGGGGATGGGGTTATTACCTCTGTGTCCAATTAAATGTTGGGTGATTTGTTAGGGGCCACGGTCCTGCCTTGGCCAGGGCACCCTGTGGGCTGTGGCCGCTGTGAGCTGTGGAGGGGACTCAGGGACATTCTGTAGGGGGCTCTGGGACATTCCAGCCTGTGGGTGATCAGGGACATTCCTGTGGGGGCTCAGGGACATTCCTAGGGGGCTCAGGGATATTCTAGTCTGGGGGGATTCAGGGACATTCCAGCCTGGGAGGCTCAGGGACATTCCAGCCTGGGCGGGGCTCAGCTCAGGAACAGGAATTTTGGAGGAGATGCCAGATTTGTGCCTTTGGTTCCTTCCAGAGTGGGGGACCTTGGCATAGTGGGAGTGTTCAGCCCTGAGACCCTGCCCTGACCCCTTCCAGACCACCTGGGATCAGTGTTCAGCTCCCAGTTAAAAGCAGTTCTAGACTGGAGCCCAGCCTGGACTCCCCATGCTGCACGTAGGCAGGTGGAGCCTTTTGGAAATTGCTCTTGGATCATGCACAGGGCATCAGCCTCAATCCCAGCACAAGGAACATCCTCCAGCACAGGGTTTGGGATAAAGCAGACCCATCCTGTGGCCTCTGTGATGCTCTTGGGCAAACTCCTGAGGCACAGGGTGATCCCAGAGCCCACACGCTGATCCCAGAGCCCAGGGGCTGATCCATATCCCACAGCCCACAGGCTGATCCATATCCCAGAGCCCACAGGCTGATCCCAGAGCCCAGGGGCTGATCCATATCCCTGAGCTGGCACAAAGCTGGCTGAGGACATGTGAGCATCCCTTGTTCCTGCCTTGAACAGTGTTTGCATGAAAACCCCTCCACAACTGTCCAGTGCTGTGGACAGACTGCTTCCAGCTCCTTCCCAGTGCCCCAGGCAGCACAGGGCCTGTGGAGATGTTCCCCTTTTCTCCTCACACTGCCTGGCTGCCTTGTCCAGCTTGGCAAACCCTTCCCTTTGCCTGCTCTGTTTGCTGTGAAGCAGGAACAGATTGTGATGGCAGCAGACAGCAGAGCTGACAGCGCTCAGCTCCCCCAGCTGCCTCAGCTCCTTCAGCTCCCCCAGCTCCCCCAGCTCCCCCAGCTCCCTCATCTCCCTCATCTCCTTCTCCTCTCTCATCTCCCTCATCTCCATCTCCCTCACCTCCCTCATCTCCCTCTCCTCTCTCAGCTCCCCCACCTCCTTCAGCTCCCTCATCTCTCATCTCCTTCATCTCCTTCATCTCCTTCATCTCCTTCATCTCCTTCATCTCCTTCTCCTCTCTCGCCTCCCTCATCTCCCTTTCCTCTCCCAGCACCCCCAGCTCCTTCATCTCCTTCATCTCCTTCATCTCCTTCATCTCCTTCATCTCCTTCATCTCCCTCAGCTCCCTCATCTCCCTCTCCTCTCTCAGCTTCCCCAGCTCCCTCAGCATCATCTCCCTCATCTCCCTCATCTCCTTCATCTTCCTTATCTCCTTCATCTCCCTCTCTTCTCTCAGCTCCCCCATCTCCCTCAGCATCCTCATCTACCTCAGCTCCTTCATCTCCCTCTCCTCTTTCATCTTGCTCTCCTCTCCCAGCTCTCTCAGCTGTCTCAGCCTTGTTTATGAATTAAGCTGATTTTCCAGCCCCCAAAGTGCCATCCTAGGAACCCTTTGGAGCTGCTCAGCTCCCTCACAGCACCACCCAAATCCTTCATGCCCACACATGGAGCTCCCAGTTCCTTCTTTTCCACAGAATCCCAGAATGCTTTGGCTTGGAATGGACCTTGATGAAGATTTGGTGATTTTGTTCCATGGCAGGGACACCTCCCACTGTCCCAGCCCCAATGCCCAGCCTGGCCTTGGGCGCTGCCAGGGCTCCAGGGGCAGCCCCAGCTGCTCTGGAATCTGCTGCACTCCCTGCACCCCTCCCTGTGGCAAACCCTGAGGGCTCTGGCTCTCCATGGCACAGGAATTCCCATCCCTTCTTGGGCTGCTTTGCCATTCCCCACAGTCCCAGCCCTCCCTGGCAGGGGCAGCAGAAGGGGCTGGATGGGATGAAGAGAGGCAGGAGGAGCCAGGAATGTTCCAGAGCCCCAGCACAGGAGGAGATGCTCCAGGCATGCAAAAATGAAGCCTAATTAAAATGAATGAGAATTATTTTTATCTCCTTAAACAATTGTACGATCACATTTTAATTAAAATACTGTTAAAACATTTCTCTCCTTTTTTTTGGATTTTGCTAATGTAGATGCTCATGGCCTTATCACAAATAGACAAAGAGCCTGGAAGGACTTCTCCTTTTCCTAAGAGGCTTTTAGTGGCAGTAAATTAAGATCTATGGATATGTGTGAGGAGAATGGGCATGAAAATATCCCCATTCTTTAACAGAGTTAAAGTCCGTGTCTGGCTGAGGTTTTATTTTCTCCTTCCCGTCCTTTAACTGGATTTTGATGTTGTGAAGTTGTTCCTGCACACAGAGCTCTTGGCTGAGAGAGAATTGATGCTCTGGGGCAGCACAGGGAGGCTCCTTGCACCAGTTCCAGCTCCTTTTAGGGAGGTTCTGAGCCCTGTGGGGACCAAATCCTGCTGGGATTCCTCCTCTGTTCCTCAGGAAGGTGCAGGTCCCTGCTGAAGGTCTGGAGCTGGGCTGGAAGGAGAGGTCTGGGGAGGATGAATGGAGTTGGGAGAAAGGAGAATCTTGGGGAAATAAGAGTGGAGGAGAACAGATTTCAGTGGGTAAAAGCTCCTGTCTGTTAAAATGGAGGAGAATCATGGAATCATTAAGGCTGGAAAAACCTCCAAGTTCATCAAGTCCAGCTGTGAATCCCACCATTCCCACTAAAACCCATCATGAAATGACACATCTGCTGAGCTTTGGACTCTTCCAGGGCTTGGGGACTCCTCCACTGCCCTGGGCAGCCTGCTCAGGCTTTAACCACTGTACCAGTGAAGAAACTTTCCCAAAATCCACCCTGAATTCTGACCCCAGGTGATTTGTCCCTGTTACCTGTCCATGGGCTCCAGGGTTGGGAGCTTTTCTTGGTGAGGTCCCAGCTGAACAAACCCACCTGAAATTCCCATCCCAGGGGCTTTTAAAGACCCCAAGGAATGTTTGGAAATGTCAGCTGACACATGCAGGGCTCACAGCCACACTCAGAGCTTGAAAACAGTTCATTTGCTCATTAACATTCAATTAAATTGGGTTGGAATGAAGCTGCTTGAAGAGCAGAGCTCTGGCTGAGAAGGTTGGGACTGCTCAGCCTGGAGAAGGAAAAGTTGTGTGGGGTCCTCATGGCAAAATTTCAGTGTCTGGAGGGGTTTCAGGGGATCTGGTAATGGAATCTGCACTGGAAACTGGAGTGAGAGGACAGGGGAATGGGTTCTGAGTGGGAGAGAGGAAATTTCAGATGGGGGAGGAATTCCTGGCTGGGAGGGTGGGCAGGCCCTGGCCAGATCCAATGTCCACCTCTGGATCCCTGGCAGTGTCCAAGGCCAGGTTGGATGGGGCTTGGAGCAGCCTGGGATAGTGGGAGAGGATGGAACCAGATGATCTTTAAATTCCCTGCCAACCCAAACCTCTCTGGGATTTTTTGCACCAAAAACCCTGAGGGAGCACAGCAGAGCTGCCTTTACAATGAGAGGATTTAGAACTCCAGATTTTTTTTTTTTTTTTTTTTTGGTGCTGAAAAAGAAACAGAATTTTAATCAAGAAACACCTTAAGTGGTTTGAAGCAGAAAATTTCAACGCTCTGGATTTTTGAAGGCTGGAATAAAACCTCTCCAATTTACTGATTTTTTAAAATTGATTTCTGGAGGGTTTTTTCTAAAAATTAGAAACCTTTCATTCCTACATATCCTATTCTCAGCACAGGAGGAGATCAGGGCCCTGCCTCAGCCAAAGGGCAAAGGCACAGCTTTACCAAGCCTTGTTCATCAATTAACCCCATTTTCCAGCCCCAGAACCACCCTAGGAGCTCTCTGGGTCTGCTCATCTCCTTTGCTCCTTCACAGCAGCAGCCAGTTCTTTTTCTGCTGCCCCAGAGCAAACCCTGAGGTTGAAATCAGATCATTTCTGCAAATAAAGCTGCAGGACCTGAGCCAGCCCCCTCGGCGCCAGCACGGATTTCCATCACACAGGGCAGAACTGCAGTGACATCCCTGCAGGAAGGAACAGCACCAAATTTCCCCCAGCAGCGATTTCCTCATCCGTGAGCCGCTCCAGGAGGACACAGATCTGTCTGTCTGCTTTGGGACACCTTCCTGTGTGTCCCCGTGGCAGCTCCATGGCACAGGTGTGACAGAGGGATGGAAGGACAGGCAGCAGGGGGACACAGCAGTGTCACAGACTGTTCATATTCTGTACATATTTTTAAGAACCACACACATTTCCATCTCCATTCTCAGATGCACCATTTCTCTATTCTGTACATATTTTTAAGAACAACACTCATTTCCAGCAAAGGAGAAACCAGCTCTGGCAAAGACCTAATTCACAGCACCCCCACCCCCCACAATTAGCTCAGAATCAGCCTCAAAACCCTTAAATATTTTGGATATTTCTTATGAGCCTCTGTGGGAACGACGGGGTTGGACAGTTGGGATGGATGGAGATGAGAGATCTCTGCAGCCAGGGTGTGGAACTTGGGGTTTATTGCAAAGGGTCTGGGTGCAGGGCCCTGCTGGGAGCTGCCAAACACAGCTCAGAGCAGTAAAGACAGAAGGAGAGAGGTAAAGAGAGAGAAGGCAAGAGTGTGGTAAAGAGGATGAGAGAGCAGACAAAAGAGAGCATGAGGTTCCCGTTACAATACAATAAATCTTCTTCTGTGTTGAATATTCAATTTCTCACTAACCAATCCAGTACAAGATACAAATCCTATAGCATTTACATACAGCCTATAAGAATCATTACATTACCATGCTGTGTTACATTTTAAACCCTAAAAACTCCTCTTTGGACCCCTTCTGCCAAGCTGTAGGGTCTGCTCTGAGCCTTGGGTCTGTCTGCAAGCAGAGGGTGTAGTTCCATCCAAAGGGGATCACCTTCAGTTCAGCCACACCATTGTTTTCCAGTTGTTCAGTAAATGAGGGATCTCAAAGCTTGCTTTCATTTCAATCTTGCTTATAGTTTCTATATTCTCAAAATCGTTTGCCAGACAATCATATTTATAAGGCTTTCCTGTTTCATCTTTCCCAACAAGCCTCTAAGCAGCTCCAGGCCCTTCTGATCCTGACTCCTTGGGGCTGGAAGTGCCACCACCCAGAGAAGTTCCTCCTGCTGTGTCACTTGCTGATGCTGGCACCTGCTCCCAACAATTCCCCCACCCTGTTTGTGACCACTGAACTCGTCCCTGCTCCCCACTGGGGAAAGGGAAGAACAAGGAGCTGATCCTTGGTCTGTGGTCACAAACAATGTGGGGGAATTGTTGGGAGCAGCTGCCAACATCAGCAAGGAGGAGAAACTTCTCTGGGTGGTGGCGCTTCCAGCCCCAAGAGTCGGGATCAAAAGGGCTGGAGCTGCTTGGAGGCTCATAAGAAATATCCAAATTGTTTGAGGGTTTGAAGGCTGATTCTGAGCTAATTGTGGGGGGTGGGGGTGGTGTGAATTAGGTCTTTGCCAGAACTGGTTTCTCCTTTGCTGGAAATGAGAGTGGTTCTTAAAAATATGTACAGAATAGAGAAATGGTGCATCTGAGAATGGAGATGGAAATGAGCGTTGTTCTTAAAAATATGTACAGAATAGAGAAATTGTGCATCTGAGAATTGAGATGGTTTGATTTGGCTGATTTATCAGCAAAAATGTTGATGCTTTTGGGGTCCTTGCTGAGGTTGGGGCTTCCTACACCCCTGATGGTCAGGAAAGATCTTTGCTGGGAGAGGAGCTCCCCTCCTTGGGCATTGTCCACCCGTGACACAGAGCCCTGTAAAAGTGTAAAACTCCACCTTTAGCATTCAGTTCTGCAGGAATGGGAATGCAGGCAGGGAAAGGAGGATTGGAGCTGAGCAATTCAGGCATCACCAGAGCCATGAGCCCTGCTAGAGCTCATCTCCAGCTCCAACTCTCCATCACCCCCTCATCCCTGTCCCCTCTGCTCACTCCAGGGATGCTGTTCCCTGTCTCCACATTTGCAGGACATTCAAATAAAAGATTCTCAATCCCATCCAGAGCTCTGGGAGCACAGCCCAGGGCAGAGTTTGTGCTCCCTGAGATGTGGAGGGCAGAAACCCCCCCAGCCTCGGGAATGGCTCTGAGGGGCAGCAATCTCTCATGAGCTGCTGGTGCGGGAACAGCTGAAAAAGGTGGATCCTGTTCAGCGTTCCTTGGGTCATCACCCAGAGGATTAGAGGAGAAATCATGGAATCCTGGAGTGGGTTGGGTGGGAAGGGGCCTTAAATCCCACCCAGTTTCACCCCTGCCATGGCAGGGACACCTTCCACTATCCCAGGCTGCTCCAAGCCCCATCCAGCCTGGCCTTGGGCACTGCCAGGGATCCAGGGGCAGCCCCAGCTGCTCTGGGCACCCTGTGCCAGGGCCTGCCCACCCTCACAGGGAACAATTCCCAATTCCCAATCTCCCATCCATCCCTGCCCTCTGGCAGTGGGAGCCATTCCCTGTGTCCTGTTCCTCCATCCCTTGTCCCCAGTCCCTCTCCAGCTCTCCTGGAGGCCCTTTAGGCCCTGCAAGGGGCTCTGAGGTGTCCCTTGGATCCTTCTCCTCTCCAAGTGAACATCCCCAGCATTCCCAGCCTGGCTCCATGGCAGAGGTTTCCCACCCTGGGATCATCTTCCTGGCCCTCGCCATGCTCAGCAGCATCACAGCTCCTGTTTCCCCCCCCAGTCTGTCTCCATTCCTGCATTATCTGGGCCATGAGGCCATGGATCCCATCCCTACCTGGCATTTGGGACATGGATCCCATTCCTGCTGGCATATGGGGCATGGATGCCATCCCTGCCTGGCATTTGGGCCACAGATGCCATCCCTGCCTGGCATTTGGGGCATGGATGCCACCCCTTGCTGCCATTTGGGGCATGGATCCCATCCCTACCTGGCTTTTGGGCCATGGATGCCAGCCGTTGCTGCCATTCCTGCAGCTGGAAGGTGAATTCTTGGTTCCTCCATGCAGAGTCCAAGGAACAGCTCCAGGATGGAATAAGGAATAAGGATGGAATAAGGGTGCAGCTCCTGCCTGGCCACAGCCCCGTGTTCCTGCCAAGGGCTGCAGCCTCCTGTGTCTCTGAGCTGCAGCCACAGCTCACTGCTGCCCCAGGAACCTGCTGGCTTCTTGAGCCCTGCAGGAGCAAGGGGCCCTGCCCTCAGTGCATGGATTAGCCCATGAAGGAGGGTGGGAGAGCAGAGGGATCTCATCTGCCCCGTGGCAGCTGCAGGGCTCCAAGGCACAGGAGACAATCCATGGAACTGCTGCCTCCCCATCAGGGCAGCTCCTGCTCCTCTCCTCCATCTCCTCCTCCTGTGCCATGCTGCTGCTGTGTGGCTGCTCTGAGCTCTGGGAAAGAAGCCCTGAGCTCAGGGTTGGTGCTGCTGGAGCAGTGACATGTCCAGCCCTGCCAGAACCCAGGACATCCCTCTGGCTGCCCTGGATGGCTCAAGCTCCTGGCCAGGGGCTCAGAGACCTTGGCACAGAGTCAAAGACACCTGTGCCTTCGATTTTAACCCATGGAAACAATTATCAACCTTGTGTGAGGATTTACAAGCCACAAGAGTTTAAGCAGAATGATAGTTAGTTTGTCAAAGGTAGAAAAAGAGAATTTTGAGGTTTTTAGAATGGGGGTTCAAAAACCAAGATGGAGGGATTTGGGCGTGCCTTGTCCTTCTTCCTTCTTCTTCTCATCCTCCATCTTCTGCTGTGATTGTGGCACTTTTGTACTGGTTTAGAGTAGAGACAGATGGTCTAACATAGGTGATAGGTACTGAAAAATTATTGTAAATAAAGTACATGTAGGTTTTAGTATAAAAAGATAACACCACCCCAAGGTGGTCAGTGCTGGACAGATCTCAGCAGGTCAGAGAAAGAATGGAATAGATAACAGAAAATAAACAATCTTGAAAACCAGAGCTAAAGAATTGTGACTCCTTCTTTGATCTCAGTGCTGGGGAAAAAGACACTTTCCAAGATCTTGGGGTCATCTCGAGCACAGAGACCCAGTGAGCCCAGCAGAGCAGCAGCGGGACATTCCCTGAGCCCAGCAGGGCAGCAGAGGAACATTCCCTCCCCCAGCCCGGCTCAGCAGTGTCTGTGCCGCTCCAGCAGCCCCCAGGCACGGCTGAGCCCAGCACCAGGTCTGGTGTTTCCTCACAAGTCCCACAGCCCAGCTGGAGCGCGGCACCTGAGAGCATCAACAGCGGGAGGCAGGGCAGGGGAGGTGGGAATGAGAGGGATGGAGCTGCTCCTCCTGCTGCTCCGGGAGCGGCAGCTGCGCCTTCAGACACAGGGAAAAACCTCGGGAAACAAGACACAAACCTGAGAGCTGCCTCGGGCATGGGAAACAGCTGAGCTGGGCTGCACCGGGAATGGGAAAGGGGATAAGAAGAGGAATGGGAAACAGCTGAGCTGCACTGCACTGGGAATGGGAATGGGAAATGGCAACAGGAATGGCAACAGGAATGGCAACAGGAATGGCAACGGGAAACCAGCTGAGCTGGGCTGCACTGGGAATGGGGAATGGGAACGGGAACAGAAATGGGAACGGGAAACCAGCTGAGCTGGGCTGCACTGGGAATGGGGAATGGGAACGGGAACAGAAATGGGAACGGGAAACCAGCTGAGCTGGGCTGCACTGTGAATGGGAAAGGGAATGGGAATGGGAATGAGAATGGGAATGGGAATGGGAATGGGAATGGGAACGGGAACAGGAATGGGAACGGGAAACCAGCTGAGCTGGGCTGTACCGGGAATGAGAAAGGAGATGGGAATGGGGGATGGGAACAGAAATAGGAACCAGAACAGGAATGGGAACGGGAATGGGAATGAGAAAGGGAATGGGAACAGGAATGGGAATGGGGAATGGGAATGGGGGATGGGAATGGGGGATGGGAATGGGAATGGAATGGGAATAGGAACGGGGATGGGAACGGGAATGGGAATGGGAACATGGAAGGGGAATGGGAATGGGAATGGGAATGGGAATGGGAATGGGAATGGGAACAGGAATGGGAACGGGAATGGGTACAGGAATGGGAACAGGAACGGGAACAGGAATGGGAATGGGAATGGAAATGGGAATGGGAATGGGAATGGGAATGGGAATGGGAGCGGGAACGGGAACAGGAATGGGAATGCCACAGGCAGGATCCTTCTGAGGGTCACCGGGGGGCAACAGAGCTTCAGCAAAGAAAGGAAGCACAGGCAGGGGACAATGGAGTCCTGAGGGAGGAGAGGATGAGCCCAGCTGAGGCTGATCCCAGCTCCCTGCTCCTCCTGCTGCCCCCAGGCTGAGAGCTGGAGTGGGGAGATGCTGCAGGAAGACACTGGGAAAGCCTCAGCACCAGAGAAATGTATTTGTCTGGCTGGAGTCCCCGCTCTGCTCCTCATCAGCAATTAGAGCTGCTAATGAAGAGCTCATTTACTGGGATTTAACAGAGCCCTTTGTCCCCAGCCCTGCACCTTCATCCCCTCCCCATCCCTGCCAGGACCCTCTGGGCAGTGCTAGGACTGGACAGAGATCCCAGCCCAGCCAGGAGCCTTTCTCACATTGTGGGCAGAGAGCACAAAAAGGAATCAATTTGTCAGAAAGCTCGTAATGAGCTGGTGCAGAGAGCTCAGGCAGGTTCTGATGACCCCCCGGGTTAATTAACCTGCAGCAGAACCCCGGGTCTCCTTCTCACTCTCCCTGGCTGATGTTTGTCTCTGGCTGAGGAGCTGCTCCTCGTGTGACACCTCCAGGTGCTCTCCTGCCTCCCTGCTCTGCTGGCAGTGGTGCCAGGAGCTGACCTCGCTCCCAGCAGAGCTTCAGCCCTCATTTGTCACAGCTCTGTGATCACAACTGGCAGGAGAGCTCTGCCTCCAGCCCGCTGCCATCCCAGCTCCATAGACATCTCTGTTCTAGGGAGAGCCCAGTTACAGGGACATCCCTGCTCCAGAGACATCCTGCTTCCCGAGATATCCTGGTTCCAGGGGCATTCCAGCTCCTGAGACATCCCAGTTACAGGGACATCCCAGCTCCTGAGACATCCATGCCCCAGGGACATCCCAGTTACTGGGACAGCCCAGCACCCAGAGATGTCCCAGCCTGCTGCCATCCCAGCTCCTGAGACATCTCCCTTCAAGAAATATCCCAGCTCCAGGGACATCCTGGTTCCAGAGACATCCTTGCTCCCAGGGACAGAGATGTTTCAGTTCCAAAGACATCCCAGTTCTAGGGACATCCCTGTTCCAGAGACATCCCATTTCCAGAGACATCCCAGTTCCAGAGATATTCCAGTTCCAGAGACATCCCAGTTCCAGAGATCTCCCATCTCCCAGGAACACCCCAGCCTGCTGCCATCCTAGCTCCAGAGACATCCCAGTTCCAGGGACATCTCAGTTCCAGGGACATCCCAAATCTCAGGGATATCCCAAATCCCAAGGACATCCCAAATCCCAGGGACATCCCAGCCCCTGAGTTTCCTGCCAGGAAAGGGCCTCAGTGCCAGGCAGGGCAGGGTGGGATGGGGGGAGAAGGGAGCACACATGGCATGGCCAGGGATGGGAGAGCTGATGCCATGACAAGGAGGAACTCCTGGAATGGGAACACCTCGGAGTTCTGGTGGCCTTTCAGGTCCCTCTGGAAAGAGTAGGAGAGGTTCAAACACTGAACCTGCAGGTGCAGCTTCCCTGCTATGGATGGATTGTGGAGCTTCCCTGTTATGGGAATATTTAGGTCCTTTTCATCTCTAGGAAAGCAGGAATGGGAGCAGAGCCCTTGGAGCTGGGAAAGGATGGGAAGGGTCAAACTCCCGAGGTTCCTCTGGGCCCACGCAATGGGTCCTGAGCCTCTCCAGAGGATGATGGAGATTCCCACAGGGAGAGGCTGTGGAGCTGGGTGAAAGCAGCTCCTGAGGGTGGCACCTCTGCCAGGGACAGACTCGGCTGTTTCTGAGCTGGAAATGTGACTGGGAATGGGAAAAGAGCTGCCCTGCAAAAGGAGCAGCACCAACGACTCTGCTGACAATTTCAGTCTCAGCTCCCTCCTCCGCCCCTCTGGCACTGACTGAGAGCGTCCCAAGGCCAGGAATCCCTGCTCCTCCCTGCCTGGGGGTGTGCTCCAGATGATGCTTCCTTTGCACGGATGCACTGAGCAGGATCAGCTCCTTGTTCTTCCCTTTCCCAGTGGGGAGCAGGGACGAGTTCAGTGATCACAAACAAGGTGGGGAATTGCTGGGAGCAGGTGCCAACATCCTTTTGTCTCCAGGGACAGTCACAGCCATGGATCTGTCAGGCAAAGGATGTGGACAGTGGGAAAAGGTCATGGGCAGGTGATAGAAAGAAAAGGATAGGCACTAAAAGGACATGGGAAGGTGATAAAAGGACATGGATAGGCACTAAAAGGACATGGGAAGGTGATAAAAGGACGTGGATAGGCACTAAAAGGACATGGCCAGGGCAGCAAAGGATATAGGTGGTGATAAAAGGATATGGATAGGCACTAAAAGGACATGGGAAGGTGATAAAAGGACATGGATAGGCACTAAAAGGACATGGCCAGGGCAGCAAAGGACATAGGTGGTGATAAAAGGATATGGATAGGCACTAAAAGGACATGGCCAGGGGGAAAAGGACATGGGCAGGTGA
The DNA here is from genome assembly GCF_027887145.1 of Ammospiza caudacuta. NCBI lineage: Eukaryota > Metazoa > Chordata > Aves > Passeriformes > Passerellidae > Ammospiza > Ammospiza caudacuta. Next base: position 1,996,796 of record NC_080619.1, read on the forward strand.
TAAAAGGATGTGGCTCAGCAGAAAAAGAACATGGCCAGGTAGTAAAAGGACATGTCCAGGTGGGAAAATAACATGGGCAGGTGATAAAAGGACATGGCCAGGGGGAAAAAAACATGTCCTGGTGATAAAAGGACATGGACAGGTGAGAAAAGGTCATTTACCAGGAGGTAAAGTGGGAGCAGCCCAATTCCCAGGAATCAGGCTGTGAACACTTCATCCAGAAAGGGTCTCCAGGCTGTGAGTGCAGACATGAGCTGGATTTTGGGAAGGTGTTATTGCATCCCTGTGCAGCCAGGGTTTGGGGATGTGTTATTGCACCCTTGTGGAGCCAGGTTTTGGGAATGTATTGTTGCATCCTTGTCAAGGCAGGGTTTGGGAATGTGTTATTGCACCCCTGTAGGGCCAGGGTTTGGGGAGGTGTTATTGCATCCCTGTAGGGCCAGGGTTTGGGGAGGTGTTATTCCATCACTGGAGGGCTCAGTGGCACAGCAGAGATGGAAGGGGCAGAGCTCAGCCCCTGCTCCCCCCCCCCAGCAGCTGCAGCATGGGGCTCGAGGCTGCTGTGGAGCTGCTGGAGCAGCTGGGCCAGGCTGTTCCCTCTGGATAATGCTGGAGAAATGAGGCCTGGCTGTGCCCTCCCCAAGCCCCAGGGTGCTGCTTCCCCAGCTGGCACTGCCCAGCTCCCCTCCCTGCTGCCCTCACCCTGGCAGGGTTTGATGTTTGTTAAACCTGCCCAGCTCCACCAGATCCCACAGTGTCCAGGTTTGGAAAGCCAGGTGTCTGCTAAGGGAGGCAGGAAACGCCCTTGAAATGAAAAATGTAAACCCCCTCCCTCTGAATTGTTATAAATTTGAAATTAAGGGGCTCTCAGACAAAGATATGGGAGTAGGAATAACAGTTCTTTATTAGGGAAGAAAATTTTTTAAAATAAAATAAACAATACAGTAATACAAAGCAACATTGCCAGAGTCAGAATAGGGGGTCAGGGTGGTGGCACAGCCCCATCCCAGGGGGCTCAGCCCTCCTGCAGTGCCAGCTGTGGTTCTGCTGGAGCAGGGATCCTGCACAAGGGGAGAATTTTCCTCTGCAGCTCCAGGGCTGCTCTGGCAATGCAGGCCAGCAGAAAGCTGCTCCTCTGGCAATGCAGTGGGCAAAGGCTGCTGTGGTGTCCCAAACCTCAGATTGTATCCAGGTAGGAATGCTTGAAACCTCAGACTATATCCAGGTAGGCATGTTCCAAACCTCAGATTGTATCCAGGTAGGAATGTTTCAAACCCCAGATTGTATCCAGGTACGAATGCTTGGCTCCTCCCCTGGGTGGAGCATCTCCCCATGGGATGATGGAATTTGATCAGCCATGCAGGGAGACTCACTGGCCATGAACAGAAGATAATTAATAATTAATGGCCCATTAACAGAAGAGATCTCCTGGAGGGAGGATTGGCTGTGAGAGAGATAAAGAAAATGCCCAAAGAACAGCAGACAACTGCCCCAGCTCTGACAGATGATAACAGAGCACACACTTATCTGCAATCCAGGCCAAGGATTGCTAGGGTTTCCCTCTCAGCTGGGACAATGGGATTTTGGAGCAGACCACTGGAGTTTTCCCTTGCGGGACGTTGAGCTGCCCCAGTTCTACTCAGAACTTGCCAGGGCCGTGTCTGGAGGCCGTGTCTTGAAAATCCCTGAGAGGTTTGTGCAGCTCAGAAAGGCAAGACTCAGTGCTGGAAGTGGGAGCTGGAATTTGCTTTCAGCTTAACACACCAAAAAAAGCACCTCTGGGTGACTGCAAAATGAACATTCCTGAAATGTTCTCCACATGATAAAAAAATCATCAGTAAATCCTGGGAACATCAATGACAGGAGACATCAATAACCTATCGATCAGGGGAATTGCTTGGGATTGCACTGGAACATCTATTTGTCATTAGCAAGCAGATATTAATAATAATATTATTAATATATTGTCATTTTGCTTGGATAAAGCCCACTGGATGGACTTTTTCCAAGCAAAAGTTCTAGATGGGCTTTAAAGTCCTTTCCAACATAAACCAGTCTGGGATTCTGGGATTCTGTGGTCCAAGACCTCTCCCAGCTTTCTGATAAACTAAAGAGCTGGATCTGGAATCTCGCAGCTTCCTTCGTGGAGATCTCCTGGGGATTTTGGCTCCATTCTCCAGCAATGGGAAGAGCTGTTGAAGCCTCAGGTGAGGGGAAAGGCCTGGTCCATCTGAAGGAATCAGTGATGGACTAAAATCCCCTTTCCAGCAGGGCTGTCAAGTCCAAAAGTCCAGAAATTTTCATTCAGCTCTGCCTCCACCACCCAATCCTTCCCAGGATCATCTCCCTCCACCAGCCCTGGGTCCTGGACACATTTTGTTCCTCTGCTCCTCACGGGAGGAACCTGAAATCCTCTCCCCAAGAGCCACCTGGGAAGTTCTGCATCCCCCAAAACTTCAGAGCCACTTCCTCCAAGATGTGGAGCTTGCCTTGGAAGCATCTGCCTTTTAAATGGAAAATGTGTCAGATCCTCCTTTGTGACTGATTTGGGGAGCTGGGGAGCTGGAGGGGAGGTGTTATTTTTAAGTTTTATCAGCAGTGCTGAAGTTACTGAGCTGGAAGCTGAATCTCATCACATGCCTTGGAGTCTGGAAACTTTCACAAAAATAGAGCTCAATCCCAGTGCCACCTGCAGAGGTGAGCTCAGACTGCAGCAATTGGCTCAGGAAGGCTCCTCCTCAATTCCTAAAAGTTCTTTTTCTGCCAGCTTAAGAGCCCCTGGATACCAGAGATGATCAATTATTATTGAGTTAATGAGTGCTGTTTGTTGGCTGTTGAATCCATTCTTTTTCTCAGGAACATGAAGTGGATGAGGAGTGCAGTGTAGCCTTGGAATGGTGTCATTGCCCCTCTCTGGATGTGAGGAATTGTGATAAATCCATGTCCTGGGATGCTCCTGTGACCCCTGAAGTGATGAGAGGAGGGGAGAACTGGCCTGAGCCACATCCTGTGGCTCTGGGAGCTCCCCAGGGTTTTCTGCTTTGGAAAACCAAGGCTGGAGCTGACCCTGTCTGTGTTTTCTGGCTCCCATTGCTGAGCTGAGCCCCCCAGGAGGAGGCAGAGCAGGGAGAAGGGCAGCCCTGGCTGCCAGCCCTGCCCTGCTCGTGGCCTGGCATGGCCCTGCAGGTCCTGGCTGGCCCCGTGCCACCCCTGCCATCCCATCCCTGCTCCCCTGGCACTCAGCACAGCTGGGACATGTGAGGCCTCTCTCAGCTCCTCAGGATCCCTAAATGAGGGCACCGAAACACCAGGAGAAGCAGGAGGGAGAGAAGATGAAAGCTGGCACTTCTCTCTCGAGGCAAGGCAAGAAATAAACTCAAGTCCTCCTCCTTCCCCACTGCCTTTTTGTATGAATTACCTCATTTGTTTTCTTTCTTGGCCTAGGAGATGGGTTTGTGCCCAAAATGAGGCATGTGCTCCCTCCTTGCTGGCTGACAGCTCCTGAGGGGAGCAGGGAGCTTCTCCTCTCTGCTCCTCCATTGGGGCCTGGCTGGGGCTGAGGCCCAGGGTCCCAGGAACTCCAGGGAGCTCCTTCAGGCACTTGGAAAAGGCTGGGGAAAGGCTGTGGTGACTTATTGGGGGCATTTAAGATTTCTCCAGTCCTAAAGCACCAGATTGGGGATTATTTCTGTAAAGGAGATGGTGCTGCCTGCTTCTTTCGGGTCTCTGAGGAAGAGTTGGGGCAGAAAGGAGCGGGAGCTGCTGGAGTGAGTCCAGAGGAGTCATGGAGCTGCACCAGGGCTGGAGCCAGGCTGGGAGAGCTGGGGGTGCTCCCCTGGAGAGGAGAAGCTCCAGGGAGAGCTCAGAGCCACTTGTAGGGCCCAAAGGGGCTCCAGGAGAGCTGGAGAGGGACTGGGGACAAGGGATGGAGGGACAGGACACAGGGAATGGCTCCCACTGCCAGAGGGCAGGGATGGGTGGGAGATTGGGAATTGGGAATTGTTCCCTGGGAGGGTGGGCAGCCCTGGCACAGGGTGCCCAGAGCAGCTGGGGCAGCCCCTGGATCCCTGGCAGTGCCCAAGGCCAGGCTGGACATTGGTGTTGGGAGCACCCTGGGACAGTGGGAGGTGTCCCTGTCATGGCAGGGGTGAAACTGGATGGGTTTCCCCTTCCCACCCAAACCACCCCAGGATCCTGTGGAAGTGTCTCTCTGATCCATCTGGGGAAGTTCAGGGCTCTGACAGAGTGTCCCAGGCCAGCCCTGAGGGTGACAGTTTATTCCTTGGTGTGAATTCTCTGCCCAAGCCCCAGCTCAGATGCAGCTGTGGCTCTTCAGGGCTGATGCTGGAGGACAAGGAGAGCTTCAGGAAACCAGGAGGGAATGGGGGAAAAACAAAAAGCAATGGGGTCTTGGAGAGAAACTGCTCTGAAGGGAGGAGCTCAAGCTGCTGTTCAATGTCCTGACCACAAATTCAGGCAGTTTCATTGCAGAGCCTCCATCTCCTTTGCTGACTGGAGAGAAATTAGAGCTCCTGCTTTGGGGTGCTGGGGCCAAGGCTCCCAGAGCCAGGAGTCAGGATAGCCCAGCCCTGGGGGGTGTGTGGCTGTCATTGGGTGGCTCCAAGAAGCCAAAGAGGGCTTGGTCACAAGATCTCACATTTGTAGAGGTTTTGGCTCATTTGCATTTTGGAGTTAATTGTCCAGTTACAGCCCCAGCCCATGAAGTCCCTTCCTTCTTGTTTTTCTCTTTTCAGTCCATGTTGTTTATACTCTTGGACCCCCAAGATGGGACCCAAACCCACAATCCCCAGCTTAGGAAAGTGAAATGTCCCAAATGCCCCTGAGCTGCCTCTGCCAGGGCTGCTCCTGCTGCCTCTGCCCCAGCTCCTGTCAGAAACTCACAACTCTGGGTCTGAGCCTTGGAGCTTTGGAGCCTCTTGCAGACAAGGCAGAGTCTCGGGTTTTGGTTGATAATTGCTGCCCCGACATGTGCAGGATGTCTCTGCTTCAGCCTGCACAACTGAAGAACGAGTCTGGATTCTTGACTTTTCGCTCTTGAGGTGGTTTATTAATTCTTATCTATAAAATTTTCCTTGGGCCCAGCCGAGATCTGCTCAGCGGGGCAGCCACAGGCACTCTGTGTTGTCCTTTTATACTACAAACTATGTATGACATATTTACACTTAATTCCCAATATCTATCACCTGTGTTAGACAGTGCACTTCTACTCTAAACCAATCCCAAAGTACCAACATCACTGCAGAAAATGGAGAACAAGAAGAAGAAGAAGAAAGGCTGGACACGCCCAGATTCCTCCTTCTTGTCCCCATAACCCCCATACCAAAAATCCTAAAATCTACATTTTCACCCTGTGATCATTTTTTTATTACACCATTCAAACCTGTGTGACTTTCACATACTCATACAAAGCTGGCAACTTGCTCCAAGGTTCAAAATCAAATCCCCAGGTGTTCTGGGCTGTGTGCCAGGGTCTCTGAGCCCCCTGACGGGGTCCTCAGCAACTCTGGACACTCCGAGGGATGTGCTGAGTTCCGACAGCAGAGAACAGAAGAAACCCGTGGATGGAATGAATGAATGAATGAATGAATGAATGAATGAATGAATGAATGAATAAGCATTCCCAAATCTCTGTGTCCCATGTTATGAAATAGCAGCGACATTTGTGAGCCTGATCTCAGTATTGATGCGTGCAGGGACATTTGTTCAGTGCTCACAGCAAACACCTTCCAATCGATGCCAGGAAGTGCAGCCGGGGCTTTATTGTGCTCGGGCTTTGTCTTGGAGAAGAACTGGAATTTTCTCTTTTGTTCCTCACCCCAGAAAGTTTAAGGGAGTGATTATTGAATGAAGCACAGCAGGTGAAGGATGGGACAAAGGCAGGAGCCATCACTGGCAAAGGTTTTATTGCACATCCTGGGATTTATTTTTTTCCTGATCTCCCCATCCCCCAGATCATTTCCACAGACCAAGAGAGTTAAGGAATTGAGAATTATTGAGAGGTTGGGAATTGAGAAATATTGAGAGAAAGAAAAATGGGGAAATCCCTGAACTTGGCTGAAGGTCTGCATGAGGAGATCCCAATCCTCCAAGTTCTGATTCTGTGGGTATTCCCTGACTCAGCTCAGGGAATGGGCAGGAAACCAACCTAGAAATAAAATACAACAATGGGAATATAGAAATAATAAATCAATATTTTATTTATTTATTTATTCATTTATTATAAAAATAAACCCACAAGATCCCAGCCTGGTTTGTGTCGGAAGGAACCCTAAAGGGACCTGGTGCCAGGGGGTGGGAACAGTCCTGGCTCACCTGGATGCTCTAGTTTAGCCTTGGAGTGGATCTTGGTTTAACAGTGCTGCCAATTCCTGCTGCAAATCCCTCCAAAGGAGCCTCTGGCATTTCTCACTGGGGCTCAGGGTGGTTGCCTGAGAACTTCAACTCCTTTCTATGAATTCCCTGTATTCCCACCAGCTCAGCCACGAGCTCCTGCCTCTGGAGCTCTCCCATCTGACCGTGTTCACAGGGGGTTTTCAGATGAGGATAGAGATGAGGATCTGACTCCATGTTTCAGAAGGCTGATTTATTATTTTATGTTATATATTATATTGAAACTATACTAAAAGAAGAGAAGAAAGGATTTCATCAGAAGGCTAGCTAAGCTAAGAATAGAAAGGAAAGAATGAATGTCTGAGTCAGCTGGCTGTGATTGGTCATTAATTAGAAACAACCACATGAGACCAATCACAGATGCACCTGTTGCATTCCACAGCAGCAGATAACCATTGTTTACATGTTGTTCCTGAGGGTTCTCAGCTTCTCAGGAGGCAAAATCCTAAGGAAAAGATTTTCCATAAAAGATGTCTGTTACACTCCCAGGCCCAGCTGCTGACCCTGGGCTGGAATTGCTGCCCTGGGAATGGCACTGCAGGGAGCCCAAGTGGGAGCCAGGGCAGAGCAGGGGTGTAAAGCTCTGATCCCCTCATTGAGTGACAGCAGAGCCTCCCCTGGGCTCTGTCAGGGGCCTCATTTCTCAAACCCTCCCTGAAAAGCCCTGGAAATAAAACTGGACTTTGTTGCTAACTTGGCACAAAGCTGAGCTTGGTTCTGCTGGCTTTGGGATCAGCTCTCTAAGAGCTGAGGTTCACGTTCAGACTGCTAAAATCAGCTCTTCTGCTCAGGTTTAAGCTGGAATTTAAGTTGTGCTGAGAGGAGGGGACTGACTGGGCCCAGCCTGAGCTCAGCCTCCCTCCAGTTCACCATCTGTGCAGGGAGACTTCAGGCAGTCCTGGAATGGCATCCAGGGGGGTTCATATGCAAAAACTCAGAATGTTTGTAGGAAATATAAGGAAAGGTCATCACAGCCCCAGAGTCCCTTCCTTAGCCTGAGCCTGGCTCCCACTGGGGGCAGACAGTGTTGGGAATGGCCCAGCCAGGGTCAAGGGGTTTGGGATCCATCCCTAGGGGTTTGGGATCCATCCCTGGAGATCCCAGCCAGGGTTGGCGGTTTGGGATCCATCCCTGGGGGTTTGGGATCCATCCCTGGGAATGGCCCAGCCAGGATCAGGGGTTTGGGATCCATCCCTGGGAACGGCCCAGCCAGGATCAGGGGTTTGGGATCCATCCCTGGGAATGGCCCAGCCAGGATCAGGGGTTTGGGATCCATCCCTGGGGGTTTGGGATCCATCCCTGGAGATCCCAGCCAGGATCAGGGGGTTTGGGATCCATCCCTGGGGGTTTGGGATCTATCCCTGGGGACTGAGAGCACATAAAAGCAGCAATGTTTGCAGAGCCCATTGCACTTCCTTATTAATGGAAATGTAACAAGTGGGGGGAAATCCACAGATTTCAGAGCCAGGGCTTTCCAGGCAGGCAGAAGCAGCAATTTCCACCCTTGGGTTTACAATATCAGGGTGATTCAGATGCCTGAGCCTGGCTGCCCTGGCAGACCCAATGCCTTGGGCAGGGCCTGGCTCTGGAAGGCAGAGGAGGGGCTGGGAGGGGCCCTTTGCTCCCTTGGATCCCCAAATTCTCACAGCAGCGGGGGCTGCTCAGCTTCTTCTACAGGGGATCCCAGCTCCGCTTTTATTTTCCTTGAATTGTTAAAAATACAGATATTGATCTAGTACTGATATCCAGCTGTGATGGACAAAAACTCTCCAACAGTTTAAAGTTAGAAAGTGAATGTTTATTGTGGGATAGCTCCCAAATACACACTGTGATTTACAGGTGATTATAGAGTCCTTTTATCTATACAGGTATTGAATACCCAAAATACAAATGCACATTCATAATTTTGGTACATCCCATTCCCAGTATGGATATTGATCTAGTACCAATATCCAAACACTCTCTAACAGTTGAGAGTTAGAAAGTGAATGTTTATTGTGAGATAACTCTCAAATACACACTCTGATTTACAGGTGATTACAGAGTCCTTTTATCTGTACAGGTACTGAATACCCAAAATACAAATGCATATTCATAACTTTGGTACATCCCATTCCCCACTTCATATGGTAATCAGTTCAAAAGCCATTAAGCATGGTAATTAGTTCAAAAGCCATTAAGCATGCACAGTTTGTTCCTTGAAATGAGTCGCTGGTCCCTTTCATGGGGAGGGGTCCCAAAATGAGGAAGTAAATGAAGTCTTCTTCCTTCTGACCTTTCCACCTTTTCAATGCAAATCTGACAAATGAACCCTTGGTAGAACGCCCATTCCCCATCTTCAATTGGTTTCAGAACAGAGGAGGTCACAATTGTCTTATGTTCCTATAAACAATTGTCTTATGTTTTTAAAAGCTATTTATCAGTTTCTATATTCTTCATTATAAACCCAGATAACCAAACATTTTATTGACAAGCAATCAATTATTAGTTAACTACTAACTCTTAACTTCATGAAGGCCTGCCCATTTATTTTAATTAACTCCAGTAAAGCTCATCTCTAACTAAAATCTCTAAATTCCTTAAAGTTTGTGTCTCCCCCTTTGCCCTGGGTAAAGAGGAGCCTTCTCCACATCCCCTGCACTGGGCTGGTGCTCAGGGCCAGCCTGGGGGATGCTGAGTTTGTCCCCAGAGCAGCCCCGGGTCCCTCCCTGCAGCCCAGCCCAGGTTCCTGCACTGCCACTGCCCTGTCCCCCTGCAGGGCTCCTGTCCTGGCACAGCCTGAGTGAGGAGCCCTGAGCTGCCAGGGCAGAGCTCCTGCTGCAGCACAGCCCTGGGAGAGCACATCCAGAGCACCCAGCACATCCCTTGGGAGAGGACACCTAGCACATCCCATGGAAGGGCACCCAGAACCTCCCTCGGGGAGAGGACACCAGCACAGCCCTTTGGAGAGCACCCACGACACCCCTTGGGAGAGCACTCTCAGTTCTCCCAGCACATCCCTTGGGAGGGCACACTTTGCACACCCAGCACATCCCTTTGGAGGGAAGACCCAGCATTTCCAGCACTCCTAGCACATCCCTGGGGAGAGCATATCCAGCACTCCCAGCATACCCAGCACATCTCTTGGGAGAACACATTTTGCACACCGAGCACTCCCTGCACACTCAGGACTCCCAGCACACCCCTTGAGAGAGCACACTTTGCACAGCCAGCACATCCCAGGACACCCAGCACACGCCCCACACCACTTGGAAGAGCACATTTTGTACACTCAGCACTCCCAGCACACCCCTGGGAGGTCACTCCCAGCACACCCAGCACTCCCAACACTCCCAGTACACCCAGCACAGACCTTGGGAGAGCACACCCAGCACACCCAGCACTCCCAGCACTCCCAGCACTCCCAACACTCCCAGCACACCCAGCACAGACCTTGGGAGAGCACACCCAGCACACCCAGCACTCCCAGCACTCCCAGCACTCCCAGCACATCCCGTTGGAGGGCACAGTCAGCGCATCCCTTGGGAGAGTACCCGGGACATCCCTTGGGAGAGCACATCCAGAACACCCAGCACATCCCTTGGGAGATCACACCCAGCACTCAGCACACCCAGCACACCCAGCACATCCAGCACATCCAGCACTCAGCACACCCAGCACACCCAGCACACCCAGCACATCCCTTGGGAGATCACACCCAGCACTCAGCACACCCAGCACACCCAGCACACCCAGCACTCAGCACACCCAGCACACCCAGCACACCCAGCACACCCAGCACATCCCTTGGGAGATCACTCCCAGCCCACCCAGCACACCCAGCACACCCAGCACATCTCTAGGGAGATCACACCCAGCACACCCAGCACACCCCTTGGGAGAGCACACTTTGCACACCCAGCACATCCCTTGGGAGATCACACCCAGCACACCCAGCACACCCCTTGGGAGAGCACACTTTGCACATCCAGCACATCCCTAGGGAGATCACACCCAGCACACCCAGCACATCCTTGGGAGGGAAGACCCAGCACATCCTTAGGGAGATCACTCCCAGCACTCCCAGTACGTCCCTTTGGAGGGCACACCCATCACATCCCCCGCAGGGTCCCCGGGGCTGTCCCGCAGCTCTCCCTCGGGGCACTCCGAGCTCTCCCTCTCTGCCGCTGCCGCCTGTAGCCATAGAAACGCCGAGAATTTATAGGAACCACCCGGAGCTTGGCTGGGTCTGAGTGCCAGGAGCGGCAGTGCCAGGGCCCCGACGTGCCCGTCCCCACAGGGTGGCACAGAGCTGTCCCCACAGCGGCACAGAGCTGTCCCCAGGGTGGCACAGAGCTGTCCCTGCAGGGTAGCACAGAGCTGTCCCCACAGTGGCACAGAGCTGTCCCCACAGTGGCACAGAGCTGTCCCCAGGGTGGCACTGAGCTGTCCTTTGGATGGCACAGAGCTGTCCCCACAGTGGCACAGAGCTGTCCCTTGGGTGGCACAGAGCTGTCCCCAGGGTGACACAGAGCTGTCCCTGCAGGGTGGCACAGAGCTGTCCCTGCAGGGTGGCACAGAGCTGTCCCCACAGTGGCACAGAGCTGTCCCTGCAGGGTGGCACAGAGCTGTCCCTTGGGTGGCACAGAGCTGTTCCTAGGGCAGCACAGACCTGTCCCCACAGTGGCACAGAGCTGTCCCCAGGGTGGCACAGAGCTGTCCCTGCAGGGTAGCACAGACCTGTCCCCACAGTGGCACAGAGCTGTCCCCACAGTGGCACAGAGCTGTCCCCAGGGTGGCACTGAGCTGTCCTTTGGATGGCACAGAGCTGTCCCCACAGTGGCACAGAGCTGTCCCTTGGGTGGCACAGAGCTGTCCCCAGGGTGACACAGAGCTGTCCCTGCAGGGTGGCACAGAGCTGTCCCTTGGGTGGCACAGAGCTGTCCCCACAGTGGCACAGAGCTGTCCCTGCAGGGTGGCACAGAGCTGTCCCTAGGTGGCACAGAGCTGTCCCTGCAGGGTGGCACAGAGCTGTTCCTAGGGCAGCACAGACCTGTCCCTGCAGGGTGGCACAGAGCTGTCCCCACAGTGGCACAGAGCTGTCCCTGCAGGGTAGCACAGAGCTGTCCCCAGATGGCACAGAGCTGTCCATGCAAGGTGGCACAGGGCTGTCCCCAGGGCTCTGCTGGGTGACACAGGAGTCAGGCTTGGGGACAGCAGTGTCTCCTGTGGGAATTCAGCCTGGATCTGGAGCTCTCTGGAGGGGGATGGGATCTGCTCCCAGCTGGAACTGAGGTGGCAGTGTGGTGACATCCAGCAATTGTCACACCACGGTGATCTCTGATGGATTGGCACCAGCACTGCTGGGCCAGGAACATCTGCTCCCTACCAGCTGGCCCTGGAGGGACAGAAGGGTGTGTGGAGCGTTCTGCTCCAGTGGAAAATGTCCTTTCCCATGGGCTTTGGGGTCCCTTCCCACCCAAACCATCCTGGGATCCCGTGATTCCATGGAAATCTGCTCCCTTTGGGGCTCTCAGTCCGTTTGTCCACCTCCCCAATGCAAAGGTCTGGCTCCAAATATCTCCACTGTGATGGTGTTCACAGGGGTCCCAGGATGAGGGAAGAGACAGAGATCTGACTCCATGTTTCAGAAGGCTTGATTTATTATTTTATGATATATATTACATTAAAACTATACTAAAAGAATAGAAGAAATTATTTCATCAGAAGGCTAGCTAAGGATAGAAAAAGAAAGAATGATAACAAAGGTTTGTGTCTCAGAGAGTCCGAGCCAGCTGACTGTGATTGGTCATTAATTAGAAACAACCACATGAGACCAATCCCAGATGCACCTGTTGCATTCCACAGCAGCAGATAACCGTTGTTTACATTTTGTTCCTGAGGCCTCCCAGCTTCTCAGGAGGCAAAATCCTAAGGAAAGGATTTTTCATAAAAGATGTCTGTGACATCTCCACATGCAAATTTGCTCTCTAGGATCCATTTGAATCTTCCTTCTGGAGCAGGAGCAGGGATTTGGAACCAATGTGTAGCATAAGACTCTAAAATTAAACCTGTCTGTGAAGGGAGTGGAGTTCAAAGCCAGGACAGACCAAAGAACCTCAAGTGAACCTGAAACTTTGGAAATAGCAAATAAGCTTTGGATTTTCCCATGTTTTTCCAGGAAGGCACCAGCTCCTCCTGTATTCTTCAGGCTCTGCAAAACAAACCCTGAAGTCAAAACCCAAATAACTCTGAACAAAAAGACAGAAGTGCACAGTGAGAGAAGGGTGGGAGGGAACATTTCACCAGCAGCTCTGCTTAAAACAAAAAGGGTTTTCAGCTCCCTGCTCACGAGGAAGACGTGAATAAAGGAATTAAAGCTGGGGAGATTTTCTGTGATCACACAGCTCCAGGAGAGCTGATGGACTTCTTGGGAGATGCAGAAAGCAGCTGAGAAGTGTCAGAGAAATGAAGGCATTTCAGGAGTGGCTGTTGCAAGGAAGTGACAGCAAAGGCTCAGTGCAGAAACACAGACTGTGCTGAGCTGGAGCTGGGGGGACAAGGAAAGGGGAAATTAAAAGATAATAACGAGCCAGCTGCTCTTTCCAGTGGCTGGGAATCCTTTGGACATGTTGGTATCACAGTGCAGGAGCCAAAGCTGAGCCTGTGCCAGCCAGGAATCCCTCAATGGCAACCAGTGCCACCCTGCCATGGCAGGGACACCTCCCACTGTCCCAGGGGGCTCCAAACCCATCCAGCCTGGCCTTGGGCACTGCCAGGGGTCCAGGGGCACTGCCGGGGATGGGGCACCAGAGTCCCAGGAAAAGCAGAGTTTGAGTTCACACTCAGGGCAGTTCCTGAGCTGTTCCTCATTAAGCTGGGGAGATGTCACAGACATCTTTTATGAAAATCCTTTCCTTAGGATTTTTTCTCCTGAGAAGCTGGGAGGCCTCAGGAACAAAATGTAAACAATGGTTATCTGCTGCTGTGGAATGCAACAGGTGCATCTGGGATTGGTCTCATGTGGTTGTTTCTAATTAATGGCCAATCACAGCCAGCTGGCTCGGACAGAAAGCCAAGCCACAAACCTTTGTTATCATTCTTTGCTATTATATTCTTAGCTAGCCTGCTGATGAAACCTTTTCTTCTATTCTTTTAGTATAGTTTTAATGTAATATATATCATAAAATAATAAATCAAGCCTTCTGAAACATGGAGTCAGATCCTCATCTCTTCCCTCATCCTCAGACCCCTATGAACACTGTCACAGGGAGAAGGGGATGATCCCTTTTTATTTCTCATTGTTTTATTCCTTTAATTAAAAACTAAAACAATCATAAAAAGTGTGATCACGCCGCATCTGCAGCTGATTTTCCTGGGGCTTTGTGTCCCTGAGCCACTGCTGTCCCTCAGTCCCCCCTCCCCATTCCCACCCCTCAGGCACAAATCCCCTCACCTAAAGCAGAAAATTTCCTTGGGAAAGCTGACCTTGAAAGGGATTTTTTTTTCTGGATAAAGAGTTTCTCTGCATCCTCCAGTCTCAAAGCAGTCCTGACACAGAGCTGGGATGGAGAGGGATCTGTACATTGATTTATCCAGGATGTTGGGATCGTTGCAAAGCTGGGGTTAGGTCTTTCCTGAGGGAATCGCTTCTCCCTTTTGGACCCAGCTCTGTCCCACTGCACCCTCTGGGTTGTGGGATCAGCTCTCAGTGTCAGAGCTTTGATCCCTGCGCAGGGAGAGGAGGTGGGGATGGAACTTTGGGGACAACAAATCAGAGAGCAGGGCTGGATTTGGGATTGGAGAGCAGGGATGGGATTTGGAGTTGGGAGAGCAGGGATGGGATTTGGGGTTGGGAGGGCAGGGTTTGGTTTGGGAGGGCAGGGATGGGATTTGGAGCTGAGAGCAGGGATGGGGTTGGGAGAACGCGGCCACTCAAGGCCACTTCACTTCTCTCCATTTTGCATCTCAGGGCTGAAATACGGATTTTGACTCCTGAATTTCACTCAGGGCTCAGGCAGGGCAGCAGGTGAGGCAAGGATGTGGCTCAGTGTTTCCAGGAGAGGCTGGAAAGGGCCAGGGCTGTGCAGCACACAGAGCTGCCTGAGTGAAAGGCTGGGAGAGCTGGGGGTGCTCACCTGGAGAGGAGAAGCTCCAGGGAGAGCTCAGAGCCCCTTGCAGGGCCCGAAGGGGCTCCAGGAGAGCTGGAGAGGGACTGGGGACAAGGGATGGAGGGACAGGACCCAGGGAATGGCTCCCACTGCCAGAGGGCAGGGCTGGATGGGAGATTGGGAATTGGGAATTGTTCCCTGGGAGGGTGGGCAGGCCCTGGCACAGGGTGCCCAGAGCAGCTGGGGCAGCCCCTGGATCCCTGGCAGTGTCCAAGGCCGGGTTGGACGGAGCTTGGAGCAGCCTGGCATAGTGGAAGGTGTCCCTGCCATGACAGGGGTGGCACTGGATGTGTTTCAGGTCCCTTCCCACCCAGACCACCCCAGGATTCCATGCCAGGATCTCTGCTGTTCTTTCCATGCTCCCCTGCTCAGACCCTGCCCCAGGAGCTTTTCCAAGCTGTTAAAAATCAAGGTCAGTCCCTTCCAGGCTGTGCTGATGTCGGGATCTGCAGGTTCCCAGTCCCTGGGCATCCCTTTTCCTCCCTCACCATTGGGCTGTGCCTGAATCCAGATGTTCAGCAATCTCCAAATTCCTCAGCTCATTAACTGGCATCCAACTGACCGGGGAATTTCTGCTGCAGCCTCATTTCTCTGCCCCAAGGTCAGGGACAGGCATTTGCAAACCAACAAGGTTCTTCTTGCAGTGCTTGAGTGTGAATTATTATTATTATTAGTAGTAGTAGTAGTAGTAGTAGTAGTAGTAGTAGTAGTAGTTGTAATAACAATATAACAGTAGTATTATTATTTTAATTAATATTATCTTAATATTATTTTTATTTTATTTTATATTAAATAATATTAAAATATTAAATAATATTAATAATAAAATCGTAAAATATTTAAATATAAGAATAAAACAACAACAACAACAAAACAACAACAACAACAACAACAACAATAATAATAATAATAATAATAATAATAATAATAATAATAATAATAATTTACTGTTATTATCACCATCATTAGTGCAGTGCTAGGGGAGAAGTCCCCTCCCAGGCTCTGGAGCAGATTATGGAGCATCCCCATGCAGGAACACAAATAACAGGGGCAGGAGGGATTGTTTTAGCAGAATTATTGGGATGGGAATTGTGCTGCTTGCTGGGTTTGCCTTTGCCCACGAGCATCCAGGGATTGGGACTGAGGTTTTTCTCTGGAGACTGAATTCAGGGAAGCAGGACATGGGAACAGACAAGGATCTGCTGGATAAATTGTAAGCACTGAACAAAAAGTGAAGTTGTGGTGTTTTGCTGCATGGGGAAAGGCTGGACATGGCTCTGGTAAGCCTGGCTCAGCCAGGCCTGGCCTGGTGTTGGGAAGTCAGGGGCAGGGTCAAGGACAAAGGACATCCCTGAGTATCCTATTCCCATAAAGGACATCCCTGGGTATAACATCCCACTAAAGGACATCCCATCCCCATAAAGAATGTCCCTGGGTATCACACCCCAATAAAGGACATCCCATCCCCATAAAGGACATCCCTGGGTATCCCATCCCCATAAAGGACATCCCTGGGTATCCCATCCCAACAAAGGACACCCCCAGATATCCCATCCTAATAAAGGACATCCCTGGGTATAACATCCCACTAAAGAACATCCCTGGACATCCCATCTCAGTGAAGAACATCCTTGGATATCCCATCCCCATAAAGGACATCCCTGAGTATCATACCCCAATAAAGGACATCCCTGAGTATCATACCCCAATAAAGGACATCCCATCCCCATAAAGGACATCTCTGGGTACCCCATCCCCATAAGGGACATCCCTGGACATCCCATCCCAACAAAAGACATCCCTGGGTATCCCATCTCAATAAAGGACATCCCCAGATATCCCATCCCCATAAAGGACATCTCTGGGTATAACATCCCACTAAAGGACATCTCTGGACATCCCATCCCCATAAAGGACATCCCTGGATATTCCATCCCAATAAAGGACATCCCTGGGTATCCCATCCCCACAAAGGACATCCCCATAAAAGACATTCCTGGACATCCCATCCCCACAAAGCACATCCCCAGGTGTTTATCACAGCAAGCACGAGAACAACACAAAATCCTGGCTGGGAGGGCTCTCTTGGCTATGCCAGGGAAAGGCTCATCCAGGCTGCTCCTTCCCAAGGGATGCTCACCCCAGTCCATCCTGCACAGCTCCAGGGATGCTGATTTCCCTCACTCCCAGGTGATTCATCCCAGTATTTCACCAGTCCCAGGACAGAAGAATTTTCCCCAATGTCCAACCAAACCCTCCCTTTTTAGGAACGAATCCAGCTGCTCCTGGTTAATCCAAAATCCTCATTTGTCAGGATGGCCACAGGGGCTGCAAAAGGCAGTCCCAGGAGCAGGAGCTGTGTGCAGCAGCTTTTCCTGCAGCTCTGAGCACACAGGGATTGAATCCTGAGACACTCCTGGAGAAGCTGAGGTGAGGAATGGGGTAACTCCTTCCTGTTGCTGCTCTCACTGGGAGAATAACTCAGAGAAGTGTTGGATTTACTGGGAAATGAATGCCCCAACAAAGGCAGGAATGATGTATCTGACTCCATGCTCTCAGAAAGCTAATTTATTATTTTATGATAGTATATTATATTAAAGAATACTATCCTAAACTATACTAAAGAATACAGAAAGGATACTTACAGAATACTAAAAAGATAATACTGGAAACTCCTGACTCTTTCCAGAGTCCCGACACAGCTTGGCCCTGATTGGCCAAAGAGTGAAAACAACTCACAGCAGAATCCAATGGAACAATCACCTGTGGGTAAACAATCTGCAAACACATTCCACATGAGCACAGCACAGGAGAAGCAAATGAGATAAGAATTGTTTTCCTTTTCTCTGAGGCTTCTCAGCTTCCCAGGAGAAAAACCCTGGGTGAAGGGATTTCTCAGAGGATGTGAATGCTGCAGAGCAGGGCGAGGAAAAGGTTTGGCAGCTCCAGGAGGGCAGGTGCACGCAGAGGTGAATTGGAGACAGCCACAATAAGCAGCAGATTTTGGGCTCAGAAGTGAAGAAATGTCCTTTTTTTCTATCAAGGAAAATCACAGAAATTGCCCTTGAGCAGCTCCTGCCCTCAGGCATGAAAAGAGAGGAATTGTTTTCCCCTTCTGCACCTTTCCTGGGACTCTGAACAGCTGAAATCCCAAATCTGTGACTGAGTTATTCTCTCTTCATGTTTCTCATTTTCTTGCCAAGCTTTGGGATACAAAGGGAAATCCAGGAATACAAAATGCTCCAAAATCCCACAAAACACCCAGCAAATGGATACACACAAATGGGCTCTCCCTTCCAGCAGGACTGGGGTCTCCTTTAGCAGGGCCAATACCATTAATCCCATTGCCAGAAAGCAGCACAGCCATTCCCTGCCCCATTGTATTTTCTGTGTTTTCTCCCAGCTTCACTAATTCAGTTTGGTGCTTGTGAAAAAATGGAATCAAAGGTTTTCCTGGGGTAAATCAGGATAAAGGAGTGATTTACAAAAAGTGTTTCCTTCTGAAATCCTGAGCTGGGTTTTGTGGGACCCAGAGAGCAATTCCTGCAAACAGACGTGACATTCCAACCATGGGAATGACCTGGAATTCAGATATCCCATCAATTCCAGAGGATCTGTAAAGCATCTCAGAGCAGCCCGAGTTACAGCCCAGCCATCTCCACCAGTGCATCCCACATCCAGCTCATTGCTGTTATTTTTTCCACACAAATAGATCCAGAAGAGGAATTAATGTGTCCTGGGGACTGCTGACAGCTCTGGCTCTGCAGGAGGAGAGCAGGGAAAGGAATGGAGGGGGGGCTCTTTTGAACAGGCAGCAAAGCAAAGGAGGCCTGAGGGAGCTGGGATCCTTTGGGATGGGGTTCAGGCATGGGATGGGCTCTGTGGGGACCCAACTCCAACCCTGCTTACTCAAGGGCTGAGGTGGCAGCTCCTGTGACCACCCAGCCCCGAAGCCGTGGCACTCCTGCTGGTTTTGGGGTGCAGCATTTCCCTTCTTCAGTGCTCCAAACCCCAAACTCCCCCAGGCTGCCAGGCAGGTCCAGCTTGAGCAGAATTTGCCCCTGGACAGCTCCAGCCATGGTGTGAGCAGGAGGTGGCCCCTGGGCAGGTCCAGCCCAGCCCAGACCCCCCAGCTCCCACACAGGGTTTGGGAGTAGGGGATGCCATGCCCTGCCCTGCCCTGCCTCACCCTGCCCTGGTCCATTACTTTCACTTGGATTTGCACCAAGATAAGTGGCTCCTAAGACCATTGGATTACTGTTATCCTTTGAAAGTGAGGAACCTGAGGTTCTATACTCAGATACAAGAGTTAGCAGTTCTCGCTGGTTTTACCTCTCCTCAGCAGGTAAGAAGGGTTTAACTTCTGTTTTAGAGTCACGGTCTAATGTTTTGGTTGAAACTACACTTGCATATGGGGGTGCTGGAGATTAGTTTGGGTTTGAGGATTAGAAGCATTATGAGAATTATGTGCCCTGCCCTGTCTGGCCTGCCCTGTCCCACCCTGTCAGAGGGATGGGGGGTAGCACAGTCAGGATGGACGGAGATGAGAGATCTCTGCAGCCAGGCTGTGGAACTTGGGGTTTATTGCAAAGGGCCTGGGTGCAGGGCCCTGCTGGGAGCTGCCAAACACAGCTCAGAGCAGGCTGAGAGAAGAGAGGGGGAGAGAGGATGAGAGGGTGAGAGAGTAAAAGGGGTAAGAGCATAAAAGGCAAGAGCTAGGAGACAAGAGGTAAGAGGCGAAGTTCTCTTTCCATTACAATAAATCTTCTTCTGTGTTGAATATTCTGATTCTCACTAACCAATCTAGTACAAGATACAAATCCTATGGCATTTACATACAGCCTATAAGAATTATTACATTACCATACTGTGTTACATTTTAAACCCTAAAAACTCCTCTTTGGACCCCTTCTGGCAAGCTGTAGGGTCTGCTCTGACCCTTGGAGCTGTCTGCAAGCAGAGAGTCTATTTTCATCAAAAGGGGATTACTTTCAATCAGTCACACCATTGTTTTCCAATTGTTCAGTGACTAAAGAATCTCAAAGTTTGCTTTAATTTCAATCTCACTTATAGTTTCCATATTCTCAAAATCTTTTGCCAGGCAATCATATTGATAAGGCTTTCCTGTTTCATCTTCCCCAACACCACCCCACCCTGCCCCGCCCTGTCAGGGCTGGCAGAGCCCCCGTAGCAGCCCCAGCTCTGCTCCCACCCCGCTCCAGCAGCAGCAGCAGCGGTCAGTGCTGTCCCCATTGTCCCCTGCACGCCCAGCCCCGAGTGTCACTGAGATCCTGGAGCCAGCCTGGCCAGGCAGGGACCCAGGGAGCTGGGATGGGCTCCTGGAGCCTCTCTGTAAGGTGGGAATGGGCACCCGTTGGGGAAGATGAAACAGGAAAGCCTTATAAATATGATTGCCTGGCAAAAGATTTTGAGAATATGGAAACTATAAGCGAGATTGAAATGAAAGCAAGCTTTGAGATCCCTCAGTTACTGAACAACTGGAAAACAATGGTGTGGCCAGCTGAAGGTGATCCCCTTTTGATGGAACAACACCCTCTGCTTGCAGACAGGCCCAAGGGTCAGAGCAGACCCTACAGCTTGGCAGAAGGGGCCCAAAGAGGAGTTTTTAGGGTTTAAAATGTAACACAGGATGGTAATGTAATGATTCTTATAGGCTGTATGTAAATGCCATAGGATTTGTATCTTGAACTAGATTGGTGAGTGAGAAGGAGAATATTCAACACAGGAGAAGATTTATTGTATTGGAACGGGAATTTCACTCTCTTACCCTTTTACTCTCTTTCCCTCTCATCCTCTCTCCCCCTCTCTTCTCTCAGCCTGCTCTGAGCTGTGTTTGGCAGCTCCCAGCAGGGCCCTGCACCCAGGCCCTTTGCAATAAACCCCAAGTTCCACAACCTGGCTGCAGAGATCTCTCATCTCCATCCGTCATGACCATCCTACCCCCCAATGCTCCTACAGGTTCCCCCAGGCTGCCCTGTCCCACAGAAATCCATGGAATTCCGTGCAAACATCTCCCACACCTCAGGCTGTCCCCCAAAGTTCTGCTCCAAGCCTTGGCCACACCTCCCCCAGAGCTGGTGGGAAAGGGCAGAGGAACAAAAGGAAAGGCAAAACACAATTCCTGTCCTTCGGGAGCCTCAGCCTTTTGGAATTCATTTTCCTTTCACATCAGAATGAACAGAGAAATTCAGAAATCCTTCCCCAAGCGGAAATTTCATTTTGGAAATGTCAGAACCCTCGCCTGGAAATGCTTCATTCTCCAACACTGAAGCTGGAGGATTTGAAAAAGCAAATGTAATCTATAAATATGAGAATACTCCTAAAACGTGGATCCCATTCCATATTATTGAAATTCCTATTACACCTCACTGTGTTCCATTAAAACAACAGCAAAAACCCTGAATTAAATCCAACAAAAGCTGGAATTTAGGTGCCCTATTTTGAGCACAGATTATTTCCACTTCCAAGGGTGACTCTTCCCTCATTATAGCTTCCCATTTTGGAAAAAGAAGGGGTTTATTTTTTCCCCAAAATCCAGTACAGGTTGTAGCAACAGCTCCAATTCCTCTCAGTGCTCCCAGCCTCAGGAATGCTCCCCCAGGGTGGGAGGGTTGGTGATGTGGGTGGGGGTGAAGGAAAGGAGGAGCAGAGAGGTTTCAGCCTCTCCTAAATTCAGTAATTCTCTTTTTCTTGGGAGAGCCTCCATGGGCCCCACACCCTCCTGGATGAGAGCTCCCCCAAACCCAAGGGTTGTTGTTTAAAGGCGACACCATTAAATTAATCCCAGTAAAGGGACACATTAAAGGGACAAACTCTGCCTGGAAAGGGGCCAGGCTGAGGGCTCTGAGCTGCTCAGGGAGGAATTGGCTCCCCTTGGAAAGGCCAGGCTGGACTCTGGGGCTTGGAGCACTCTGGGACAGTGGGAGGTGCCCCTGCCATGGCCCTGGGTGAGCTTTAGGGTCCTTCCAACCCCGACCATTCTGTGATTCCATGAGAGGTTCCTGGGGCTGAGAAACGTTCCAGCTGGGTGGGGTAATCCAGCAGGACCCCCTGCAGGAGCTCAGCAGAGCCCAGGCCTGGGAAAGGTCAGCCAGGGATCCAACACCCAGTGCCAGCCCAGGCAGGGAGGCTGGGAGGAACACTGAGCCTGATCCCACTGCAGCAGCTGCCAGATCCCACAGGATCCCAGATCCCACAGGAATCCCAGTGCTCCTGCTCCTTCCCACAGGATCCCAGTGCCCCTGCTCCTTTCCACGGATCCCAGTTCCTTCCCATGGGATCCCAGTGCCCCTGCTCCTTCCCACAGGATCCCAGTTCCTTCCCACAGGATCCCAGTGCTCCTGCTCCTTCCCACAGGATCCCAGTTCCTTCCCACAGGAATCCCAGTGCCCCTGCTCCTTCCCACGGGATCCCAGTGCCCCTGCTCCTTCCCACGGATCCCAGTGCCCCTGCTTCTTCCCACGGATCCCAGTGCCCCTGCTTCTTCCCACGGATCCCAGTGCCCCTGCTCCTTCCCACAGATCCCAGTTCCTTCCCATGGGATCCCAGTGCCCCTGCTCCTTCCCACAGGATCCCAGTGCCCCTGCTCCTTCCCACAGGATCCCAGTGCCCCTTCTCCTTCCCATGGATCCCAGTTCCTTCCCACAGGATCCCAGTGCCCCTGCTCCTTCCTACAGGATCCCTGCTCCTTCCCACAAGATTCCTGCTCCTTCCCCCAGCATTCCAGTGCTCCTGCTCCTTCCCATGGATCCCAGTTCCTTCCCACAGGATCCCAGTGCCCCTGCTCCTTCCTACAGGATCCCTGCTCCTTCCCACAAGATTCCTGCTCCTTCCCCCAGCATTCCAGTGCTCCTGCTCCTTCCCATGGATCCCAGTTCCTTCCCACAGGATCCCAGTGCCCCTGCTGCTTCCTATAAGATCCCAGTTCCTTCCCACGGGATCCTAGTTCCCCTGCTCCTTCCCAGTTCCCCTGCTGTTTCCCCCAGGATCCCAGTTCCTTCCCCCAGGATCCCAGTGTCCCTGCTGCTTCCCAGTGCCCCTAACTCCTTCCTAGCTCCCCTGCTCCTTCCCCCAGGATCCTGGCTCCTTCCCAGAGGATCCCAGTTCTTTTCCATGGGATCCCAGTTCCTTCTCCCAGGATCCCAGTTCCCCTGCTCCTTCCCAGCTCCCCCAAAGCTTCTTGCCAGGCTTTGGGGGGTCTGCCCGAGGGAAGGGAAATCCCATAATGATGTTTCAGAGCCTCGCTCAGCCTCGCTGCCTCTCCAGCCCAGAGAGGCATTTCCATCTTTTCCCAAGCAGTGTTTGGGCTGTGTTTATGTGGGGAACACAGAAACAATTGAAGTGTGACGGCCTGAGTGTTCCTGAGCTCATTTCTGCTCGCTGGGGCTGGTGTCTCTGTGTGTTCAGGCCATTAAATCACCCCTGGGCTCCCCTCCCTGCTCAGTCCCGGCCCTTTATGGCAGTCCCAGGCTCTGGATGGGACATTAACTTTTACAGTGATGCCTCAGCCCAATTCTGCGTTACTGCTGGGCGTGCTGCAGAATTGCAGCTGCACAGGAAAAACTGCATCCCAGGGAAGGCTGAGAAAGCTGGGGAATATCCCAGAGCAGCTCTAGGGAATGTCCCAGAGCAGCCCCAGGGAATGTCCCAGAGCAGCTCCAGCCCCAGGGAATGTCCCAGAGCAGCCCCAGGAAATGTCACACACCAGCCCAGCCCCAGGGAATGTCACACACCATCCCCAGCTCCCTGAGGACCAAAGGTGTCCAGCAGCACCTCAGCTTGGAGCAGGAATTTGGGAAAGGGGGAACAGGGAAGTGCCCAGAACCCCTTTAATCCATGTTTAATAATTTCAGTGCCAGGGATTCCCCCTTGGCACCTCCTGACTGGGATGTGTGCTGTAATAAATCAGGAGCAGGCTGGAAATGTGGCCACCAGGAATTTTTCAGGGAATTTTCCTTTTGTTGTTTTTGTCAGCACCAAACAATCCCAGCTTGTGACCCCCCCAATAAGAGGCAGAGCTGAAGCCTTGCTTGGCTCAAAATTTCTTTCAATAAAATGTTGCCACAGTCCAGATATTTAAGATTTTAAAATTAGATGCTCTGGCACTAAATCAGAGTCTCACTGGTCAAAAATGAGTTTATTTAGGTTAAAAAATAAAAATGTGTGGTATTTACATGCTTTCTGAACAGAGAAGCTGTGAGAGAAGCAGAGAAAAGAATGATTGAAACAATTCTTATCTCATTTGCTGCTCCTGGTGTGTGCACATGAGGAATGTGTTGAGAAGGTTGTTTACCTGCAGGAATTTGGTAATTAGATTCTGGTAGAGATTGTTTATGTTAATTAACCTATCAGGTCCAAACCGTGTAGACTGTCAGTCTAGAGACAGCCATGAGTTAGTAGTTAGTTAGTGATAGTTGTTAGTGGAATATTCTGTGATATAGTTAGATTATAGATTATTATAGATTATAATATAGTATAATAGAGAAATAAATTAATTAGTGATAGTTCTTGTTAGTGGAATAGTCTGTGATATAGCTATAGTATAATATAGTATAATAAAGTAATTAATTAAACTTCTGATATCATGGAGTTCTGCACATCATTCTTCCCAGACATCAGGCATGGTAGTACTGACAGAAATTAAGAGGCTGAAACCAAAACCAAGTGCAGCCTTTGGATCAATTCCTGCCTGGATCCCTGCCTGGATCCCCCCAGGAGCAGGAATTGTGCTGGCTTTGGATCAATTCCTGCCTGGATCCCCCCAGGAGCAGGAATTGTGCTGGGTGTGTGGAATCCCAGCAGTTTTGCCCCAGCTCCCTGTGCAGAGCTCAGCTCCTCCCTGACCCCCTGCCCCCATCCCTTTTCTCTTCCTGGCTGTCCTCAGGATCTGCAGCATCCAGAACCAAGCAGGATCTGGAGCAGACACTGAATCCACCTCCTCTCCTGTGTCCCAGGGCCCTTGGGCACTGATCCACGCTCTGGTGACCAGGACAGCACACGAGGGAATCCTTTTCCATACCCGAAACTGTGTCAGGGACCTTCTCTCTGCCTGATTACAGTGTCCCTCTCCCCCTGAGTTTTTCCTCCAGCTCTCACAGGGGTTGTGTCCAACAACCTTGGAACACAAACCCTGTGAGGAGCCCCTGAGGGCGCTGGGGGTGCTCAGCCTGGAGAAAAGGAGACTCAGGGCTGCCCCCACCACTCTCACAGCTCCTGAAAAGTGCCTGTGCTCACCTGGGGCTGGGCTCTTTCTCCAGCAGCACTGACACACCCAGAGCACACAGCCTTGAGCTGTGCCAAGCGAAATTCAGGTTGGATATCAGGGAAGAGTTTTCACAGAAAGGTGATAAAGTTCTGGAATGGCTGCCTGGGGAGGTGGGGGAGTCCCCATCCCTGGGGGTGTTTAACAAAGCCTGAGTGTGGCACTGGGTGACAGTGTTTAGTTAAGGCGTTGGGGCTGGGTTGGACTCCATGATCCTGAAGGTCTCTTCCAACCCAGTGATTCTGTGAATTCTGTGATTCTGTGAATTCTGTGATTCACAACCATGAGGAAATTCCCTATAACGAGGTGACATCCTTGTCCTTGTGAGCAGAGAGGGGACAAGGGATCTGCTGGGGCTGTGTCACAGGGGGTTGGGATGGAGATCAGGGAAAGGTTCTCCCCCCCAGAGGTGCTGGCACTGCCCAGGGAATGGTCCCAGAGCTCCAGGAGGGTTTGGACAGCGCCTCCAGGGATGCCCAGGGTGGGATTGTTGGGGTGTCTGGGCAGTGTCAGGGGCTGGACTGGGTGATCCTGGGGTCCCTTCCAGCTCAGGATGCTCCCTGATCCCCCAGCAGCTGTTCCCAGCCTTTCCCACCCCCATCCCCAGGGAAGCTGAAGTGGTTTCTCAGGAGCAGCTGCAAAGCTGGGGGAGTTTCTACTCAGGGATAAATTTTAAAAATGCTGCTGGTTCCAGTCCAATTTGGATGAAAATCAACAAGCAAAAGGGGAAAAAATGGGAAAAAAAAAAGAGGAATTTCTTACAAATCTGCTTTTGGCCACCTCTAGCTCCTGAGGGATGGGATGAGTTTGGGGATGTTACTTCTCACTTTCTGCTGGAGGACAGTTCTTGATGGCAAGAGAAATGTGCATGGAGAGGATCTGAAACCTTTGCTCTCCTGTGTGTGGTTTGTCCCCTCAGGACCCTGCCTGGATGGGTGCTCAGCAATCCCTGAGGCTGCTTGGCTTTCCTGGGCAGATCCAAAGTCTGTCCCATCCCTGTCCCCATCCTTGTCCCCTGTCCCCATCCCTCTCCCTCTCCCTCTCCCTCTCCCTCTCCCTCTCCCTCTCCCTCTCCCTCTCCCTCTCCCTCTCCCTCTCCCTCTCCCTCTCCTCGTCCTTTTCACTGCTCCTGTCCCTTCCCGGGGGCCCAAGGACCAGGTGGGAGCCCTGGGGGGACCCTGTCAGAATCCAGAGCCTGGATGGGAAGAGCCCTGAGGCCATGGAGAGGCCACGTCAGTGCTGTTTGTCCCCAGGGCAGCACTGGCTGTCCCCAAGGGCTCCTGGGGCAGGGAAGTCACCCCCAGGACACAGCTGGGTGGGTTTGGGAGCTCCAGGCCATGGCATGAGCTGTTTGCCAGGAGCTGAGAGGGGCAGGGAGCCCAGAGCTGGGCACCAGGAGGGGGCTGCTCCCTGTGTGCTCACCAGGACACACAGAGGGGAGCTGATGGATGACAGAGCAGGGAATTCATTTCAAGCTCTGTTGAGAACAGGGAGGGGAAGGAAGGAGAGGATCGATTCCTGCTGAAGGAATAAAATCCAGCAGCAGGAACATCTCATTTCCAGGGGGCTCAGCAGGCACCTGAGGTTGATCCAGAGGCTCCCTGGGTGAGATGAATGGCTGGGGGCAGATGGGAAAATGGGAGTTTCTATAGAAAACAAGGATGTAGAGTAGGGGTGAGCTGAGAGTGGGATTCAGGGGGAGCCAGGGCAGTCAGGGCCCAGGGCTATGGAGGCTTTCCTGGGAGATGGGAGCAGGTTCTGCACTTGGAGCTGCCTGTGGAACAGGTTTCCATCTTGAACAGTTTTTCCCTCAGTACCAAATGAAAATGAACATCAGAAAGGAAAATGAATATTTGGTTTAGGGAGTCTTGAACTCCCCAAGAAATTCATCAACATCAATAAAGGCATTGTGGAGCAGGTGGAAATTGTATTTACTCTCCATTTTCCAGCAGGAGAAAAGGATTCTGAGCATTCCCTGGGAGGTTTGGTCCTGGGGGAGGGGGGAGGCTGCAAACAAGGATTCACCTGGAGGCTCTGCACAGGGCAGGTGACAGTGCAGGTGGCAGTGCTGTAGGGGTGACAGTGCAGTACAGGTGACAGTGCTGTACAGGTGACAGTGCAGTGCAGGTGACAGTGCAGGTGACAGTGCTGTACGGGTGACAGTGCAGTGCAGGTGACAGTGCAGGTGACAGCACTGTGCAGGTGACAGTGTCATGCAGGTGACAGTGCTGTAGGGGTGACAGTGCTGTACAGGTGACAGTGCAGTGCAGGTGACAGTGCTGTACAGGTGACAGTGCAGTGCAGGTGACAGTGCAGGTGACAGCGCTGTGCAGGTGACAGTGCAGTGCAGGTGACAATGCAGGTGACAGTGCAGGTGACAGTGCAGTGCAGGTGACAGTGCAGGTGACAGTGCTGTAGGGGTGACAATTCTGTGCAGGTGACAGCCACACCGAGGTCACTCCCCAGTCCCCAGTGTCTCACTCCCTGCCCAGGCCCAGCAGTGACAAGTGGGGAGCACACAGGGCCTCAGGGAGGTCATTCCTGGGCCATGCTCTGCAAATCTGCTTTGCCACAGCTTTTGAGCCTGGCTCTGCAATCTCTCGTTATCTCTTCAGGTTAAAAATTCATTCCATTCTCCCCATCTCTGAAACAAAACCTGCCAGACAAAAGTGAACCACTCAGGCCATTATTTCCCCATGCATTCAGCACAGAAAGGACATTTATAATGTAGGAAGCAGGGGAGAATTGTCTGCCACTGCTCAAAAATATCTCCTCTATTTCAAACATGACTTTATTGTTTCTTTTCTTGTTGTTTCTTTTTCCCCCCTAATGCAAGCGAATCCTGCAGGCAGCAGCCTGGTCCTGCCCAGGGCAGCTCCATCTGAGCTGTGAGTCAGAGAGCATGGGGCAAAAATAGCCTTGATGATGTAATTAATGAGTATTTTCAGAGCAGGGACAAAGGGCTGCGGATGAAGTCACTGGGCCTGATGGCACTTCCTGGCTGCTGCTTTGCCTAATGCAGCCTTTGGGTTTAATTCAGGGTTCTGTGCTGCTGGAGGTTCAGGATCTCTGCTGTCCCTCCTTTCCCAAAGTGGGGCTGCTCAGCTGCAGGGAGAGAACTCTGAGCAGGGACTTCTGAAACGCTGGGAAGGCTTTGCAGGAGCACAGGAACCATCCTGGAAGGGAAAGGAAGGGTTGGAGCAGAGCTGAGGGAGCTGGGAAGGGGCTCAGCCTGGAGCAAAGGAGGCTCAGGGGCCCTTGTGGCTCTGCACAGCTCCTGCCAGGAGGGGACAGCCCAGGGGCCGGGCTGTGCTCCAGGGAACAGGGACAGGAGCAGAGGGAACGGCCTCAGGCTGGGCCAGGGCAGGTTGGATTGGATATTGGGAAAATTCCTGCATGGAAAGGGGTGACCAGCTCTGGCACAGCTGCCCAGGGCAGGGCTGCAGTCCCCATCCCTGGAGGTTTAAAGCCCTGTGGCTGTGGCACTTGGGGACATGGTCAGTGTGGCCCTGGCAGTGCTGGGTGTGTTGGCTCCATGACCCTGAGGGTCTTTTCCCACCTGAATGACTCCATGGCTTTAGCAATGTCATTTTTGGGGCTCTGGTGGCTCAGACAAAGTTCAGGTCCCAAGAGCCATCCTGCCCTTTATCAAAGAGCTCCCAATTAACAGCCCTTACCTGAAAATACCCCAAAAGAGCTCATTTTTCTTGATGCTCTGCACATAGAAATGCTTTTCCCTCCTTCCTGAGCCAGGCCCAGCCCCAGCAGAGAATTCCCAACCAGCCCCAGGCAGCTCATTGGGAATCTGGGAAGTTTCTCTGGGAAAAAATGTCCAGATTGCTCTGAGTGACCCTGGGAAGCTGCTATGGGGGGACTTTGCTGAGGGAGGCAAAAAAAACCCATTTAGGGCTGACAGTGGAGCTTTTCAGCCATGCCAAACCCTCCTGCAGGGGGAATTTTTCTGGTGCCAATCCCTACAAAGAGTTCATGTCTAAAAGCAGCCAGTCTGATCCTCTCGCTGCCTCATTCAGCATTTTGGGGGATTCTCTGGAAGACTTTGCAGCTCTCGCTGTAAAAGCCCCCAGGGCTGGAGAAGCTCCTGTTTTGTTCCTCAAACCTGGCACCAGCAGCCAAATCAGCAGCAGGACTTTGATGCGCACAGGGGAAACTTGCACTGCACAGTTCTGGTGTTTGGAGTGGCTTTTAGGGAATCTTGAGTTCCAGGTGGTTCCTTCCCTCAGGACATCCCAAGCCAGGCCCTGCCCTGGCCCCTAGAATGTAATTAAGTGTCTTGGTTTGGAAATACAGGAGCCTGCTAAGGAAGGCAGGAGCCTCTCCTGAAATGGAGAATGTAAACCCTCCCCACCTCTCCGAATTGGTGTAAATTTTAAATTAAGGGGCTCTCAGGCAAAAAAATATGAGAGCAGGAAATAACAGTTCTTTAATAGGGAAGAAAATTTAAAAATAAAATAAACAGTGCAGTACAGTAGAACAACACTGACAGAGTCAGAACCCAACCTGACACCCTCTGGGTCAGGGTGTTGGTGGCAGTCTTATAGGAAATGTGGCTGCAGCCCTCATGTGGAACACTCAGTCCTTCCCCCTCTGCAGGTGATGTCCTTCTTTTCCAAGTTAACTTCTTGAGTTTCTGTAATGTCTTGGACTTTTTCCTAATTAAAGTGATCCCACAGGACTGGCTCACCTGGAAGGCCCAGATGTGAAATCTCAGGTCATTCCAATGTAAGAGCATTTTGTGGGGGCAGAGAGCTCCAGAGCAGCTGAGCAGTGCCCAGGGAGGGGAGCAGGGCCTCCCTCAGCTACAGCCCAGCCCAGAGGCACCCAGAGGGGGGAGCTGCACTGATTTCACAGGATCATGGGATGGGTTGAGTGGGAAGGACCTTAAAAATCATCCAGTTTCACCCCTGCCATGGGCAGGGACACCTCTCACTGTCCCAGGCTGCTCCAGCCCCAATGTCCAGCCTGGCCTTGGGCACTGCCAGGGATCCAGGGGCAGCCCCAGCTGCTCTGGGCACCCTGTGCCAGGGCCTGCCCACCCTCCCAGGGAACAATTCCCAATTCCCAATCTCCCATCCATCCCTGCCCTCTGGCAGTGGGAGCCATTCCCTGTCTCCTGTCCCTCCATCCCTTGGAAATCCTCTCTCTCCAGGTATTAAAGAGTCTTTTTCCCCAGCCCCACGACCAAAGAAGAAGTTGAGATTCCTCAGCTCTGGTTCTCAAGGTTGTTTATTTTCTCTTATCTAATACATTCTCTTTCTGACCTGCTGAGATCTGTCCAGCACATCAGTCCATGGCACACTGACTGCCCTTGGGGTGGTGTTAGATTTTTATACTAAAAACTACCTGTACTTTATTTACAATAATTTTCCAATACCTATCACCTATGTTAGACAGTCTGTCTCTACTCTAAACCAATCCAAAAGTGCCAGCAGCACAGCAGGAGATGGAGGACAATGAGAAGGAGAACAGGACACGCCCACATTCCTCCATCTTGCCTCCTGAACCCCCATTCTCAAAAACCCAAAATTCTACATTTTCACCCTGTGACAAATTCACTGTCATTCTACTCAAACTCTTGCGGCTTGTAACTCCTCACACAAGGTTGGTAATTGTTTCCATGGGCTAAAATCCAAGGCACAGGTGTCTGTGACTCCATGCCAAGGTCTCTGAGCCTCCTGCCTGGGTCTCAAGTCCTGCAGGGCAACCAAAGGGATGTCCTGGGTTCTGACACACACCCAGCTCCTGCTGCCCCTCAGCCAGGTGGGAATGAAGGGTGAACTCACCCCAGGAAAGGCTCCCACACAACCAGGGAGCTCCTCAGCCCAGCTCAGGCAGATCCTCTGCTTTTGCTTTATATCAGAAGAGTATTTCAATGAATTCCCTCAGCTCCTTTCCAGAGATCTGTAATTGCTGCTGTGGCAACAGCACAGGAGAAGCTGCTTTCCACCCCATGCTTCATTAACTTGCCCCTAACTGGCCAAGTAAACAAAACCAAATTAGTCCTGGCTTGGGCTGGATTCCTTCAAGGAATCTGGAGAGGACATGGAAAGGACTCAGTGCTTGAGACAGAAGCTACACAATGAGCAGGAAATCCTTCAGGTCGAAAATACTCCTGCACTTACTGAGAATAATCAACAGCTGATGTCCTGGCGTGCCCAGAAACATTAACAAACAGTGCCTTCATTTGTATGAGGGCATTTTGCTCTCCTTCCTTCTATTAATGATGATTGGGAGTGAATTAAGTGCTGTGGCTGCTCATTTTTCATCCTTTGTGCTCTCAGCTGCCTCTGAGAATAGAACAGCACGGGGGGAAGATTCCAAATGTGCGCACACAGGAGCTGCTGAGGGCTGGAAAGCCTCAAAATCCTGGGAAAGGGGGAAGCAGCAGCAGCACTCACTATCATCCAGGGTTCAGCTCCATGTGGTGGCTTCTGGCCAAGCCCCAGTCCTGCTTTTCCAAGGGGCTGGTGGGATGATCACTGCCTCAGCCCCTTCAGCCACAGCTGGCTCCAGAGGGAGGGAGTGACAAATTCAAGTGGGCACAGAGCTCTGTGCTGAACCTTGTGGGAACTCAGCACATCCCTTTTGATGTCCAGAGTTGCTGAGGGCCCCGTTGGGGGGCTCGGAGACCCTGGCACACAGCCCAGAACACCTGGAGACTTGATTTTGACCCTTGCAGCGAGTTGCCAGCTTTGTATGAGGATGTGAAAGTCCCACAGTTTTGAATGGTGTAATAATAATATATGCACAGGGTGAAAATGTAGATTTTAGGATTTTTGGTGTGGGGGTTATGGGGACAAGATGGAGGAACTTGGGTGTGTCTAGTCCTTCTTCTTTCTTCTTCTTGGTCTCCATTTCCTGCAGTGATGTTGGCGCTTTGGGATTGGTTTAGAGTAGAAGTGCACGGTCTAACATAGGTGATAGGTTTTGGGAATTCAGTGTAAATATGTCATATGTAGTTTGTAGTATAAAAGGACAACACAAAGAGTGCCTGTGGCTGCCCTGCTGAGCAGATCTCGGCTGGGCAGAAAGAAAATTTTATAGATAAGAATTAATAAACAACCTCAAGAGCGAAAAGTGAAGAGTCCAGACTCGTTCTTCAGCGCACGGGCTGAAGCAGAGACACCCTGCACATCTCGGGGCAGAGAACACCAACAGCCGACCCGAGAAGCCTCAGGATTGTTCCTGTCCCCTCCAAGGGTCAGAGGCACCCCAGAGCCCCCCACAGCAGCACAGTCAGGGCATCTCAGCTGCTCAGGGGCCTTGGGAGGTGGTGGAACTGGGGAGGGAACCAGCTGTTCTGGGCTGAGCTGGTGGGAGCCAGCTGCTCTGGGCTGAGCTGACTCCCAGCCCAGCCTGCTCATTGCCACCAGCACCTCCCAGCAGCCCTGCTCAGCCCCATCAGAGCCTCCTGCTCCTGTCCTTGCCCACTCTTGGAGGACAGAAGGCTGAGAAATGAGCAGGGTGTAGGGGCAGGGCGAGGAGCTGGCACTGACAGCAGGGTCTCTATCTGATAACCATTATCTCTCTGGCCTTGCTGCCTCCCTCAGCCCTTATCCCCAGATGCCCTGGCATGACAAAATCCCACTGCCTGCAGCAGGGCTGGGATCCTGCCCCTGCACTCCATAAAAGCCTCCCTGACAGCTGCTGAGGTTTGCTGGGCAAGGGTTAAAGCAGTGCAGGGAATAAAATGTTTACATCTTGGATCAGCAGCTCCTCCCTGGCTGAGTGCATGGCAGACAATTCAAGGGCAATATTTAGCAGAGGACAAAAAGGATTGGGGGGCTGGATTTGTCTCCTTGTTAATTGGAAGCCCCCCAGATCCCAGCCCCTGAGTCCTGGGAACCCCTCAGTGCTCAGGGAAATCAGGCACTGAGCCTGCAGGGCTGTGGGATCCAGCTCCAGCAAACCTCCCCTGGCACTGGGAATTCTCAGCTGCCACTGAGATTTTTCCTTATTATTGTTTCCTAAACAAGCAGTAAAGGCAATAAAGAAAATGTGAGGGAAATGGGGCTGTTCCCAGCATGTTCCAGCTCTCCTGCACTGGGATCCTTCTTCTCCTGCTGCTGCTCCATCTCCTCCAGCCTGAGCTTGTCAAAAGCTTTCCTTGTTTAGTGCCAGGATTTGAGCCAAGAGGGAGGTGGGAAAACCTCCCCTGGATTTCAGCAGGAAATTCAGCAGGGGATGATCCTGGGTTGGGTTCTGCAGGAATTCATAGCAAAAGGGGCTCTGGGAAAAGGTCTCTGTCCCTCCTGCCAAGAAGGGCTGAAGGGAGCTCAGAATTGGGACTGGAACAGAGGGATGTGACTCCTGAGGATGCCCTGCTGGCTCTCTTCCAGCTCAGCATGTTGCTGCCTCCATGGGATGAAGCTGGAGATGCCCAGGGCACAGCCTGGACCTGCAGGGATGCAGCCCTGGCCCTTCCCAGCTGCACTTCTGCATTGCTTTGGGAGGCTGGAGTGCCCTGAACCCCCCAAATCCCAACTCCCCCACAGCAGCCACCCCGGGGGCGGTGATGGATCAGTCTGAGCTGGGGCAGCAGGATTTGGGGATTTGTGTTCTTGTGAGAATCATTAAATCCCTCAGAGCCTGGCCAGGGGAGTGGGGTGGGGAGAGAGGCTCCTGTTGGGGAAGATGGAACAGGAAAGCCTTATAAATATGATTGTCTGCCAAAAGATTTTTTTGAGAATATAGAAACCATAAGTGAGATTGAAATGAAAGCAAGCTTTGAGATCCCTCAGTTACTGAACAACTGGAAAACAATGGTGTGGCCAGCTGAAGGTGATCCCCTTTTGATGGAACAACACCCTCTGCTTGCAGACAGGCCCAAGGGTCAGAGCAGACCCTACAGCTTGGCAGAAGGGGCCCAAAGAGGAGTTTTTAATGTAATGATTCTTATAGGCTTTATGTAAATGTTATAGGATTTGTATCTTGTACTAGAGTCGTTAGTGAGAATCAGAATATTCAACACAGAAGTCTCAGAATCTCTGCTGGTCACATTGACCCCCAGATGGGTCACAAAGTCTCTTTTCCCAGCCTGGCAGTCAAAGAAGGAGTCAGAACTCTTCAGCTCTCATTTTCAAGGTTGTTTACTGTTTCTTATCTATAAAATTCTTTCTCCTGTCCTGCCAAGGTCCGCTCAGCAGCTCAGACAGAGGCACTCTGCCTGCCCCCAGGGCAGTGTTATCTTTTTATACTAAAACCTATGTGTACAATATTTACAATAACATTCCAATACCTATCACCTATGTTAGACAGTGAGCTGCTACTCTAAACAAATCTAAAAATGCCACCATCACAGCAGAAGATGGAGGCTAGGAAGAAGAAGGAAAAAGGACAAGGCACACTAAAATTCCTCCATCTTGGGACCCCAAGCCCCCATTCTAAACACCTCAAAAATCTATTTTTGACTCCATGACAAACTACGTATTATTCTACTTAAACTCTTTTGACTTGTAATTCTTCATATAAAGAATTATTTTTAATAATTGTAATTGTTTTTTCATGGGTCAAGATCAAAGGCAAAGGGGTCTTGGGCTCTGTACCAAGGTCTCTGAGTCCCCCAGGTGTGATGGTGTTCACAGGGGTCCCAGGATGAGGGAAGAGACAAGGATCTGACTTCACATTTCAGAAGGCCTGATTTATTATTTTACGATATATATTATATTAAAACTATACTAAAAGAATAGAAGAAAGGATTTCATCAGAAGGCTGGCAAAGAATAGAAAAAGAAAGAATGAATAACAAAAGCTTTTGTCTCGGACAGAGAGTCTAAACCTGCTGGACTGTGATTGGCCATTAATTAGAAACAACCACATGAGACCAATCCCAGATGCACCTGTTGCATTCCACAGCAGCAGATAACCATTGTTTACATTTTGTTCCTGAGGCCTCCCAGCTTCTCAGGAGGAAAAATCATAAGGAAAGGATTTTTCATAAAAGTTGTCTGCACCACCCAGGCAGGGGCTCGAGCCCTCCGGGGCAGCCAGAGGAATTTCCTGGGTTCTGACACAGAAGAAGATTTATGGTATTGGAACAGGAACCTCGCTCTCTTACCTTCTTTACTCTTCCTCACTCTCTCATCCTCTTTACCACGCCTTTGCCTTCACTCTCTACTTCTCTCAGCCTGCTCTGAGCTGTGTTTGGCAGCCCCAGCAGGGCCCTGCACCCAGGCCCTTTGCAATGAACCCCAAGTTCCACAGCCTGGCTGCAGAGATCTCGTCTCCATCCGTCCCCTGTCACTCCTACAGCCCGCTCTGCCCATCACTGCCTTATCTCCACACTATCAACACAGAGCTGCACCTTCCCATCCGTTATCCACAAATCCCAGGTGTAGGAGCATTGGGGGGTAGGAAGATCAGGACGGACAGAGACGAGAGATCTCTGCAGCCAGGCTGTGGAACTTGGGGTTTATTGCAAAGGGCCTGGGTGCAGGGCCCTGCTGGGAGCTGCCAAACACAGCTCAGAGCAGGCTGAGAGGAGAGAGGGGGAGAGAGGGTGAGAGAGTAAAAGGGTAAGAGAGTGAGGTTCCCGTTCCATTACAATAAATCTCCTGTGCTGAATATTCTGATTCTCACTAACCAATCTAGTACAAGATACAAATCCTATAGCATTCACATACAGCCTATAAGAATCACTACATTACCATCCTGTGTTACATTTTAAACCCTAAAACCTCCTCTTTGGGCCCCTTCTGCCAAGCTGTAGGGTCTGCTCTGACCCTTGGGCCTGTCTGCAAGCAGAGGGTGTTGTTCCATCAAAAGGGGATCACCTTCAGCTGGCCACACCATTGTTTTCCAGTTGTTCAGTAACTGAGGGATCTCAAAGTTTGCTTTCATTTCAATCTCGCTTATAGTTTCCATATTCTCAAAATCTTTTGCCAGACAATCATATTGATAAGGCTTTCCTGTTCCATCTTCCCCAACACCCAGGCTATAAGGGTGATTAAACCCCCTGAGCTCCCCAGCACTGGGGTCTGATGATCCTGAGCTGCTCAGCACCCCCGTGTGCTGGGGGAAGGTGGGATGGAAGCAGGAGAGGGGTGGGAGAGGGTTCAAACACCCTCATTGCTCCCAAACCTTTCAGGCAGAGCAAACACACTGAGAAAACAGGCAAGAACAGCTTGGGAAGTGCCCCAGTGAAAGGGCTGCAGATGCCTGTGTTTTTCCAAGCAGGAGGGGAAAAAAAAATCCAACAAAATATCTGGGAGTTTATTTGGAAAGGTTCTGAAAGCCCTGGGTAAATCTGAGACTGCTGGGATCTAAAATAAACATTTGATTCTCCCTCTGCAAGAAAAGGTGAAAAATATTAAAGATGACCTCGTGCTCCAGCTGTATTGGAGTATTGACTCAAAGGATTCAGAATAAATAAACCCAGAGTGCTGGGAACAGCTCTCTTTTCCATAAAAAGAGGCACTTCATTGGGGAAAACACCAAATCCCAGAGAGGAAAGGTGTAAAAAACCCACCCCAAACAAACACCAAAGAGCCCCCAGTGTGATTAATAGTTGTGGTGTTGTGAGGGTTTTCAGGATGAGGTGAGAGATGAAAATTGACTCCAAGTTCTTAGAAGGCTGATTATTATATTATATTATATTATATTATATTATATTATATTATATTGTATATTCTTATGTATAATTATATTATATTTATATTTATAATTTATTTATAATTATATTGTATTATATTATATATATACTATATTATTCTATAGTAAAACTATACTAAAGAAAGAGAAGGGATAGATCAGAAGACTAAACAAGAATGATAATGAAAACTCACGACTCCTCAGTCTGACACAGCTGGACTGGGATTGGTCATTAGTTAAAAACAATTGACATGGAGCCAATCAAAGATGCACCTGTTGATAAACAATCTCCAGACTACATTCTCAAGCAATCAGATAATTATTGACTGAAAACAATAATTATTTTCATTATTTTCTGAGGCTTCTCAGCTTCCCAAGAAAAAATCCTGGGCAAAGATTTTTCAGAAAATATCATGGTAACACTGCCCTGCCTCTGTCCACGCTGCTGCTCTGGGACACAGCCTTGGCACGGCTCAGGAGGGCACAGCAAACACCAGCTGCCTTTTGCCATCTCCTGATTTCCCATCCTTTCCCCTCCTACCTCCAGCAGCCCCTGACTGGAGGCTTTGGGCTGGGTTTTCAAAGCCGGCTGGAGCTGAAAAGGTTTGAAAGTCAGGGTTGTAAGGTTGGGAAGGGAGATGTTCCCCCAGAGGATGCAAAGGCATAAAAGGAGCCCCAGACAGACCAGGATGGTGCAAATGTCACTGCTTTCATCCCTGCTGCAGCTGCAGGGGCTGTGACCCATCCTGCTCGAGCACAGGGAACAAATCCTTTTTCCAGGCTCTGCCTCCTGCTTTCCATTCCCTCTGCATCCTGGGGCACGGCCTTGGGGCAGCTGCTGCTCCTCTCCTGGAAATGCTCCTAAAAACTGCTGTGCTTCAGCAGGGGTTTCACTGCAAACCTTCCACAGGCTCTGCAGGTCCAGAAAATCCCCAAATCCAGGTCCCAAATCCCCTCCCTGCAGAGCCCTGCACTGCAAACCCGATTATCTGAAGTGCAGAGAAATTTATTTCCAGCAGCATCCGGGGGTTTGTGTTTGGAGGCTCTGAGAGAAGAGGGAGAAACCTTTCCCCAGAGTTTGGAGCTGATCTGTGGAAAGAATAATCTGATTTTGCAGCTGCAGGGCCCAGCACCACCTCATTTCCATTGGAACATGAATTCCTGCCTGCTCCTGGTGCCCCAGAGCCACCCTGGTGCTGTCACTCAGGTGCCACATCATCATCATCTGCTTCTTCTGCTTCTTCTGCTTCCTCTTCTGCTTTTTTCTCCTTCTGCTTCTTCTTCTGCTTCTTCTTCTCCTTCTTCTTCTGCTTCTTCTTCTGCTTCTTCTTTTGCTTTTTTCTCCTTCTTCTTCTGCTTCTTCTGCTTCCTCTTCTGCTTTTTTCTCCTTCTGCTTCTTCTTCTCCTTCTTCTTCTCCTTCTTCTTCTGCTTCTTCTTCTGCTTCATCTTTTGCTTTTTTCTCCTTCTTCTTCTTCTTCTTCTTCTCCTTCTGCTTCTTCTTCTCCTTCTTCTTCTTCTTCTGCTGCTCCTGCTTCTCCTTCTTCTCCTTTTCTTCTTCTTTCTCTTCCTCTTCTTCTTCCGCTTCTGCTTCTTCTCCTCCTCCTCCTCCAGGCAGGATCAGGCCCTGGAGCCCCTGAGCTGCCCCCCCTGACCCCCCATCTCACCCCTGCCCATTCCTGCCCCCAGCACGCCAGAGGTTCCTGCTGCCAAGGCAAGGAGCTCTTTCCCCACATCCTGACCCTCCTTCCAAGCCTGTCCTTTGTAACCCGCCCAGACCCCTCCTTTCCCCTTGGCTTTGCACCCTGCTGGCTCTGGGTGAGAAGAGCAGCAGCTTCCCCTGCTCCTGCTTGGAGCTGGCTCCAAAGAAACCACTGGAGCTGCAGGAATAGCAAAAGTCTGGGCTTCAAACACTGCCAATCCCCCCAAAACCTCCCTGGTTTTCTTTTTTTTTCTTTTTTTTAATTTAGTTTTATTGCCATTTTAATAAAAGGCAGTCAGGCTGAGGGGAGCAGCCCTGACCTGGAGGGGCTCAGGGCTGCTCTCAGGCCCAGCAGCTGTCAGGGTTTAGTCTGGGCTTGGCTGGGCTGGGCTTGGGGAGGGTTTATCCCTCACTGGGAGATTGGTACTAAAGCAGACTCTGGGGGTGCCAGTCTGAGCGAGGATTGACTGGAACTGATCCTGGCTGTTCCCTGTCCCAGGGGCTTTTCCAGGAGTGTCTGTGCAGGGACAGCTCTGCATGGGCCCTGAAAGTGCAGGGAGAGGGGGAGCTTCCCCTTTCCTTTTTCCTTTCCTTTCCTTTTCCCTTCCCTTCCCTTCCCTTCCCTTCCCTTCCCTTCCCTTCCCTTCCCTTCCCTTCCCTTCCCTTCCCTTCCCTTCCCTTCCCTTCCCTTCCCTTCCCTTCCCTTCCCTTCCCTTCCCTTCCCTTCCCTTCCCTTCCCTTCCCTTCCCTTCCCTTCCCTTCCCTTCCCTTCCCTTCCCTTCCCTTCCCTTCCCTTCCCTTCCCTTCCCTTCCCTGAATTTCCTTTCCTCCCCATTGCTTTCCCATCGCTTCCCAGCGAGAATCCAGACCCAGGGCAGTTCCCAGAGCCTTGGGGCTCCCTCTGGAGCTGCCTGTGCTGCCCAAACCCCCCAAATTCCATCCCAGGCTCTGGGCTGAGCTGAGGCCTCAGGGATATTTCCCATTTCCCCACCTCCAACCCCCCTAGCCTCCCCACCACCTGTGCCACCCTCTCCTTGTGCTGTGGTAATGAGGGCAGGGCCAGGGGCAGCAGGAAGGATCTGAGACTTCTTGCTCCCATGGGAGATCCCAAATCCCCCAAAATCCCCCAAAATCCCCCCAAATCCCCTGTGGGGCTGTGAGCAGAGCAGAGCTCCCAGTGCCTGCTGGCACCTGCACCTCCATCACCAGGAAAAGGTGGAAATCCATTTATTCTGGATTTACTCCAGGTGACCAGGGAAAGGTGGGAATCCATTATTTATTCCAGGAGACCTAGCAAAGGGGAAAATCCATTTATTCTGGATTTATTTCAGGAGACCCCTCTTTCCTCAGGGATCTTGCCCTGCCCCTGCAGCCCCCAGGTGTCACTTCACAGCCAGTGCTGTGATGGATTCCAATGATGAATTCCTGAAGAATTTCTGCAGGGAACACTGACCTTTGGTTTTCCTCTCTTGTTCTTCCTTGGTCTCTCACCCACTGAGACATTTTTGGTGTCCACAGGAAAAAATTAAACTTTTCTTGAGGGTTTCTGACCCTGAGTGAGCACAGAGGGGAGCCTGCAAAGCCTGACATGCTGTGAGTCCCTGCATGGACCTGGAGGAGATGGGACTGCGGCAGCCTGGGTGGCAGGAACAGCTGGAGATGGGATGAGAACAAATCCAAGGGCACCAACACCTTCCCTGTCAGAACCCAGGACATTGCTCTGGCTGCCCTGGAGACCCTGGCAGGAGGCTCAGAGACCTTGGCATGGAGTCACAGACACCTGTGCCTTTGATTTTAGCCCATGGAAACAATGACCAACTTTGTGTGAGGAGCTACAAGCCACAAGAGTTTGAGTAGAATGACAGTGAATTTATCACTGGGGGAAAATGTAGAATTTTGGGGTTTTGAGAATGGGGGTTCAGGAGGCAAGATGGAGGAATGTGGGCGTGTCCTGTTCTCCTTCTCCTTGTCCTCCATCTCCTGCTGTGCTGCTGGCACTTTTGGATTGGTTTAGAGTAGAGACAGACTGTCTAACATAGGTGACAGGTATTGGAAAATTATTGTAAATAAAGTACAGGTAGTTTTTAGTATAAAAAGCTAAAACCACCCCAAGGGCAGTCAGTGTGCCATGCACTGATGTGCTGGACAGATCTCAGCAGGTCAGAGAAAGAATGTAATAGATAACAGAGAATAAACAACTTTGAGAACCAGAGCTGAGCAATCTCGACTTCTTCTTTGGTCATGGGGCTGAAAAAAAAAACTTTTTAATACCTCAGGATCCATTCCAGCAACACAAAACCTGAGATTTCCTGGCAAGGAAGAAGCTGCTCTCATCTGGCAGGAGAGGCTTGTGAACATTCAGGGTTAGAGGAAACAGCCTCAGCTGTACCAGGGGAGTTTTAGGTTGGATATTGTGGAAATCCTTTCATGGGGCAGTGTCACAGACATCTTTTATGGAAAATCCTTTCCTTAGGATTTTTCCTCCTGAGAAGCTGGGAGGCCTCAGGAACAAAATGTAAGCAATGGTTATCTGCTGCTGTGGAATGCAACAGGTGCATCTGTGATTGGCCCATGTAAGATGTTTGTAATTAATGACCAATCACAGTCAGCTGGCTTGGACAGAGAGCCTGAGCCACAAACCTTTGTTATCATTCCTTCTTATTATATTCTTAGCCAGCCTTCTGATGAAATCCTTTCTTCTTTTAGTGTAGTTTTAATGTAATATATATGATAAAATAATAAATCAGCCTTCTGAAACATGGAGTCAGATCCTCATCTCTTCCCTCACCCTTGGACCCCTGTGAATGCGGTCACAGGGCAGTGGCAGGATGGCCAAAATTCAGATTTTCAGCACCAGTGTGACTGCAACAGCTCAGCCTTGGTCAGATCTGAGCTTCAGGGAGGGGCTGAATCCTGACAGGAATGTGGAACTGGGTGGGTCAGGCTGTGCCCCAGGGAACAGGGACAGGAGCAGAGGGAACGGCCTCAGGCTGGGCCAGGGCAGCTCAGGGTGGGCACAGCAGGAATTTCCCCATGGAAAGGGGGCTCAGGGATTGGAACTGCCCAGGAAGGGTTGCAGTGCCCATCCCTGGAGGTGTCCCAGGAACTCCTGGATGTGGCACTGAGTGCTCTGGGCTGGGGATCAGGCACAGGCTGATGGTGCTGGAGGGATTTTCCAGCCTCAGGGACCCCTGGGTTCTGGGAATGTGTGCACTGCCCAGGTGTGTGTGTGGACAGGGGACACAGACACATTTCCATCATTTTATAGGATTTTTGGGATTTTCCCCAGGCAAACCCTGCTCCCTTCAGACCCAAAGCTGCAGGTCCAGCTCTCCAAAGCCAGCACCAGAATCAAACCCTTCCCCACCTCCCCCCTCCCAGACCCACTGCTCCAGGAGCTCTACCCTGGCAGATTCCTTCTCCCTAAAACCTCTGAAATTGCCAAAGGCTTCAAACCCAAATTCCCACTCCCTTTTAATGGACTCCAAGGTAAATTTGCTCAGGCCCAGCCTCCTGGAAAGCAAATTTGCCCAGCCCTGAGGAGGTGTGAGCAGAGCTGCCAGCCTGGCTGCATCCAT
The DNA here is from genome assembly GCF_027887145.1 of Ammospiza caudacuta. Lineage (NCBI taxonomy): Eukaryota > Metazoa > Chordata > Aves > Passeriformes > Passerellidae > Ammospiza > Ammospiza caudacuta. The sequence continues at coordinate 2,038,523 of NC_080619.1, forward strand.
CACCACCCTGCAGAATCCTTAAACACAGCCCTCACGTGGGGAAAAGGGAAAAAGAGAATTTATTGAACATTTATAGCTTCTCTTTATTGCAGCAAATGTGTTTTATGTCCCAGAGATGAAATATGGAGCACGAGGCCCATCCATGAGGAGCTCAGCCCCAGTTTTGTTTAGTAAATCATTTGCTGATGGCTTTGGAGAGGATCCATCAATCTTTCCTGCATTGCTCCTTTCAGATTCTCAGCTTTTGCAGGATTCTTCATCTGCATATTCAGACATTGGTTAGCTCAATAGCAGGGAGAATTCCCAAAATTCCATTCTTTGGGAGGCTGTTCTGAGGACCCAGGAGTGACTCTGGCTTTTAATATCCACCAAAGGGCCCCAGCTTTGGGCCTCAGTGGAATATTCAGAAAACATTCCCTAACTTTGAGTTAAACCCAGGGTTTTGAGGGAATTCCCTTCACTTCCACAGCAGCAATCAAATGTAATTGTGAGAAAAGATGGAGGTGGAAGGGGCAGCAAAATTCCTTTAAACTGGTTTTGGGGTGTTTGGAGAGAATTCACAGAGCTCTCCTGATCCACTGGGGTTTGTTTGCCCAAATCCCACCCCGAGGTCACTCTGGGGATGGTTAGGAGCACCCTGAGACAGTGGGAGGTGGCACTGGATGGGCTTTAAGGTCCCTGCAGCCAAAACTAACCCTGATTCCATATTTCACATTAACTTTTCCCATCAGGGAAAACATTTGAGGTCCCTGTGGATTAATCCCAAATGGGATTCTCCCATCCTTGGAGACATCAGGGAGATGGGGCTGGTTTAAATCCAGTGACCACTGACACAGCTTGTCATGGGACTGAGGGGACAAAATCTGGGAAACACAAAAACTTCCCCAATTTTAATCCAAATGAGATTGGCCTGGATGGAAAAGTTCATTTCCATAAGTTTTGCAAAACAAAAAAAAAATTCTATTTGGAAGCCATGGGCTGCTTATTTGATTTCTTCTTTCACTCAGGGAGAGTGACACCAGTTATCTCAAATATTGGAAAAAATTTTGGCTTTCAGTTCCTGAGGATTTGGGATCTGGTTTTGGAGGCTTTGGGATGTGAGAGCTGCTCCCAGGAAGAAACAGGTCTGGGAAGGAGGGGAAGGTCAGAGGGGAGTGACTTGGAACTGCTGGGAATTGGATCATGGCAAAAATCCCAGTGGGATTCTCAGAACATGTGATCCAGGGGAGGAGGGGACAGCCCTGATTCCCAGGGCTCTGTCCATCCCTGATTCCCAGGGCTCTGTCTGTGCCCTGATTCCCAGGGCTCTGTCCAATTCCTGATTCCCAGGGCTCTGTCCATCCCTGATCCCCAGGGCTCTGTCCATCCCTGATCCCCAGGGCTCTGTCCAATTCCTGATTCCCAGGGCTCTGTCCCATTCCTGACTCCCAGGCTCCCTCCCAGCCCTCAGCGCCTCTGGAGCTGAACAGAGCCTTGGGAAGGGCTCGGCCTCCCCCAATTCCTGCAGTCCCAGGGGAAAGGAGCATCCCAGGGCAGCTCCTGAGCTCCTTCTGCAGCCCAGGAATGGGAACCCCAGGGAACACTGCAGGAGCCACTGAAGGGGGCTGGATCCCTCAGCTGTGATGGATGGAGGGATGGAAGTGGCCCATGAGGTGAGGTCAGGGTGAGGAAAAGCAGCAGAAGGAGTCCCAGGATGTGTTTGCTCAGCTGGAACCAGAACAGGGATCTCTGCCTTGGGAGAAGGGCAATGAGGAGAGAGGGAGAACCAAGGCTTGGTGTCACTGCCTCTCCTGGATGAGAAGGAAAAGAGCAATGAGGAGCTGCATTTCCCTGGAATGAGATAATTCCTGGGAGTGGCCAGGGGGCATTTTGTGTTCCCAAATCAATAAAACAGGAGCAGATGGTGAATTAATTGTTTTTTCCACATGCCGAAGTTACAGAGGGATTAGAGGGAATGCCCAGGTCCCCAAGCCCACGATGGTGAAGGAGCCCTGGGAGCAGGGAATGATGGTCTCCAGCTCTCCAGGTGCTGTAAAAATTGGAATACGACACAAAGATTTCCCAGCAGGACAAACCAGAGCCTCACACAAGCACACAGGGACGGAGGAAGCTGACTTTGCTTCTGTGTAAAACCAAACCCAACCCGACCAAATTAAATCTAATCCAACCAAATCAACCCACACAAAACCCAACCCAACACAGACCAAATCAAACTAAACCAAACACAACCAAACCAAATTAAATCTAATCCAACTAAACCAACCCAAACCAAACCCAACCCAATCAAATCCTGGCATGGGTCACAGACCCAGCACTGAGGCCTCAAAGGCACAACCACAACCTGAATCCATCCACTGGCATTAAATCCAGGGATTCACTGGGATGGAGGGAATCTGGGGAGTATCCCTGTGCTTTCCAGCTCTTCCCCTGATTTTTCCATCAGTGTTTCAGGCTGGTCTGAGCTGCTCAGGGCTCACCTGAGGAGTGGGATCTGAGCACTTCCAGCATTTCTGCATCAGCTCTGCCCTGGGGAGAGGAAATGCTTATTGGAAATGTTTATTAGGAATGGTTATTGGAAATGTTTATTAAAAATGTTTATTAAAATTGCTTATTAAAAATATTGTGCCAAATTTAGGGAGCTTTTAGTGAATCAGTCCCAGTGAAACAGAGCCAGCCCTGGGGAGGGGAACACACATTTTATGGTCATTTAATTCTTGCTTTGGATTTTCAAATGGAATTTCTGGCAGGCTTGAGGATTGTTGGGATTCAGGGATTCCTCTCCATGGTGATTACATGAAATAAATTATTTGGCTTAATGAGGGTGGGAGAAAATGACAGAGTCACATGTTTCTGTTGGGTCTGGGTTTGTATTAATGGGAATTTTGTACAGATCCACTCAGGATGGGGTTGGGAAGTGCTCAGGAACCCTTTGGGAATGTCAGCACCTGGATGAGGCTGGGTTTGCTCACCAAGGCAAATTTCAGCTTTGTGGGGACAGCCTCAATCAGGACATGTTGGGAACACCTTCAGGAAGGACTGAATCCATGGAAAACCAAAGGTTCTCTGTGAGGAGTTCATTTCCCATGGGTAAATCCCTCCCTTCATGCCTCTCCTCCTGCCTGGGGCCTCACATCCCCTTTTGCCTGGCCCAGGGAGAGCCCAGGGGATGATATGTCCTCCCCTGGAGCTGCCCTGGCAAAGTGTTGACATCTTATTTCAAAAGTCCCATACCTTCTCGGTGATTTCTATCCAGCACTTTTCTTCTTGGGGGTGGTGTCTCATACATTGTCCCAACTTCTGGGCTGCCAGGTCTGCCTGGCTATGGCTTATCTGGATTTTTAGGCTCTCAGGCTCTTGGTCTGCCCGACTCCACCGTCTTATTTCTCGTAGGTCTGCAGTCATCTTCCGGAATCACCTTGGGATCACATTACTTAATACTTAAGTCCTATTTCCCGAACCACCATAGGATCACATCAGAAGCGCATCCTTACTGCTCTCTCTACAGTTCTCTGCCCAAATCACCATGGGAATCACATCAGAATCATGTCGGGGTCACCAATTGTTGCCATCAGACTTCAAAAGTCCCATACCTTCCTGGTGATTTCTCATGCACAGCTCCTCACAGCACTGACTCCTTCATCAGCACACCACAGCCAGCAAACACCAACTCTCTTCACAGCACAATCAACAAACTCCAGCTCTCTTCACAGCCAAAAATCCCAACTCTCTTCTGGACCAGCTAACCCACTCTTTTATAGCACTATTCCTTACTAGTCACAGCTGTGGCCTCTCAAGGGCAGGCCTGTTCCTGATCTTTGATAGTTAGTACAGCTGCAACTCCTCAGGGGCGAGATTACCTTCTGCACCATCTTTATTTTCTTACATTCTATCCCCTCACAGCAAAGCTTCAGTCCAGCAGCTCTGGACACCATCCCAGAGCCCTCCAGCTCTGTTTGTCCAGGGATTTCATACTTCCAAGGGCACTGAGCTCAGAAATGCAGCATTTATTGAAATCCCATCCCCTGGGACACGTGGGGGCTGCTCTGGATGGCTGAGAGGCTTTCTCCAGAGCCTGGAGAAAGCCACATTTCCACTGCAGGAGCTTTCCCTGCTCCCAGAGGCCTGGATGGATTGTGTGCCTGAGGGAGGGCTTGGTTACCTGCCCAGATTCCCACAAAGTAGGCCAGGATTTGTGTTTGCTGCAGGTGCAAGGGGAGCAGCCATTGTTTATTTCTGTCCCTGTGACTTCCCTGTGGAGCTTTTCCAGCCTTTTTGCCATGTGCAGATGGAGGAGGCCTCCAGTTAATCCCTGACTGAGCCATTGACACAAGGAATGGGGCCATTAAATAAGAATTAAGGATGTGCTCCCTACCTTTGGGGGAGGTAGGGATAGATTCCCTCATTTCTAATCTCCTTCCCTGCAATGTTCTCTCCAAAATCCTCCTCCCTGCATCTCAATTGAGCTTTGGATGACTCATAAAATTAATCCTTCCTGAGCAGCAAATCCCTTCCCTTCCAAGCTGGCATGTGAGGAGCTGTTCCCACATTCCTGCCTCAATCCTGGGTGTTCCTGGAGCAGGAATCTGTGTCCCAGAGCAGCCTTGGGGACAGATCCCATTACCTGGGCACCCTGAGCTGCCTGGCAGGGTTTGATTCCTTATTTCAGTTTGTTCTGTTGGGGGAAGAAGTCAGGCATGGGGTCACTGTCATGAGGGACATCACTGCAGGTTCTCGAGGTGACACTGCCATGGTCCAGAAGGACCTGGAGCTGCTGGGATGAGTCCAGAAGAGGCCCCAGAGTTTCTCCATGTTAGGATACAAAACTGCCACAGAATGGCAGTGACTCATGTTCATGTTTTCTGTGCAAATAATACACTGCCCATCCAGAGACAACAAATGCATGAAGTTTCAGAGACAACTAATAGATGTGGAACTAGTTAAAGCTGGAGTAACCAACAGTAGTAGTAATCACTTCCTGTCTAGCTGTTTCACTAGTGCTCTTCAATTCCAATTCTTTTCAAAAAGGTTACCAAAATACATGGTAACCCTTTTGTAAAGTCTCTTCTTATTTGGAGAGAGAGACCCCTGACTTACAGGAGCCCCTGTGAGCCAGGCTGGGAGAGCTGGGGGTGCTCACCTGGAGAGGAGAAGCTCCAGGGAGAGCTCAGAGCCCCTGCAGGGCCCAAAGGGGCTCCAGGAGAGCTGCAGAGGGACTGGGGACAAGGGATGGAGGGACAGGACACAGGGAATGGCTCCCACTGCCAGAGGGCAGGGATGGATGGGAGATTGGGAATTGGGAATTGTTCCCTGGGAGGGTGGGCAGGCCCTGGCACAGGGTGCCCAGAGCAGCTGGGGCAGCCCCTGGATCCCTGGCAGTGCCCAAGGCCAGGTTGGACATTGGGGTTGGAGCACCTGGGACAGTGGGAGGTGCCTCTGCCATGGCAGGGGTGAAACTGGACAGGCTTTAAGGTTCCTTCCAACCCAGATCATTCCATGACTCCATGATCATTTTTTGACACAGGTTTAGCGCAGAGCAGAGGGAAGATGCTCTCTGGCTGTGAATTCCCATTTATGGTGAAAAAATCGGTCCTAGAAATGAACTGAAATGGAGAAAAGCAGGAACCTCAGTGTGGACATTTCCCTTTCCAGATAATAGTTCCCTGGGAGAAAAAAGATTACTCAGCCAAAAAAAAACCCCTTGAACGGACTCTTTAAACCTATCGTGGATGTGAGATTAAAACATGAGAAAAGGAAATTTCTGCAGCTACAAATCCCCAGTTTTGGAAGCTGGAAAGCTCCTGGGAAGGGTTTGAAGGAGGGGGGTGGGGGTGACACTGCAGGATGGGGAATCAGGATTAGTCCTAAATGCAGATTAAGAAAAGAAAAGTTGATTTAATAATTCCTCTCTGTGCCTTACCTCAGTGACAGCTCCATCTGAAGCCTTCAGGAGCAGCTCCTGGAATGCTGCTCTGAGCCCCAGGAATCTCTCTGAAGCCTTTTCCAGGGAAGCTGTTCTGGCATTTTCCCAGGCAGCCACAGCTTTGCTGGGCTGGAGCAGCCCTCACATGAAAGAGTCTCCAGACCTTGTGCAAAGGAGCAGGAGGGAGGGAAGAAATAAATCCTCATTAAAAGAAATCTCACTTTGCAGTGCTAATTAGGCACATCCAGGGAGCATTCCCAGCCAGGCTTTGGGACGGGCTGGGAATGATCCTTGTCCTGCTCTGGGCAGGTTCTGTTTGCTGTAATTCCCTTCCCCATTTCCAAAGGAGCCTTTGCACGTGCTGAGGGAGCCAAGGCTTTTCCAGCATTCCTCATTTCAGGGGATGCTGTGACCAGAGGGAGTCTGGGGCTGGAGACAGCCACAGCCACTGGTTCCAGTTGGATTTCAGCAGGGTTTCTTTGGCAAAAATCTGGAGGCAAGGATAATAAACCCAGGATTCATTTTTACATTTGGGTAAATGGGTTTATTTGGGGTTTAATAATGGATTTATTTTTACATTTGTTCCCTTCCTTTATTTCCTTGTCTTCCACCCTTCTGTCAAACAGTTCCTTGGTTTATTGGGATGTCTGTTCCAGGGAGCCCCTGGGCTCTGACCATCTTTCCATCACCAGTCTGGTCCCTGAGTTGTTCCATTTCCTTCCATGGAATTCTCTCTGATCCCAGACCAGACTGAGGCTCCTCCTGGAGGTTCCTGGGAGTCCCAAATGTCCTGGGGAGGAGGAGCAGCTCCTCTGGAGCAATCCCCAAGCCCAGGTCACCAATGTCCAAGTCCTTCCTTAACAAACCCAGGTATCCCAAACCTTCCCATCCTGACCAGCCCCACCACTGCTCCTTCCTGGCCCTGGTGAGGAGTTTTCCAAGGCTTTCCCAATCCGTGATGGTGTCCTCTGGGGCTCCTGATGGGGGGTTCCACCTTTCCTTGCTGGTATCCTGTGGAACTGAGTCACCCCCAAGGACAGGAAACATTCCTGCCATGGAACTGACTGGGAAAAATCTTCTAATTAGCACCTCATTCATTAGTCATTGACTACCTTCAAATGTAATAGAAGTCAAGGATGGGAGAGCTGGGGGTGTTCAGCTGGGAAAGATCCAGGGAGAGCTCAGAGCCCCTTGCAGGATGCAAAGGGGCTCCAGGAGAACTGCAGAGGGACTGGGGACAAGGGATGGAGGGACAGGGCACAGGGAATGGCTCCCACTGCCAGAGGGCAGGGATGGATGGGAGATTGGGAATTGGGAATTGTTCCCTGGGAGGGTGGGCAAGCCCTGGCACAGGGTGCCCAGAGCAGCTGGGGCAGCCCCTGGATCCCTGGCAGTGTCCAAGGCCGGGTTGAACATTGGGGTTGGAGCACCAGGGACAGTGGGAGGTGTCCCTGCCATGGCAGGGGTGGCACTGGGTGGGTTTAAGGTCCTTTCCACCCAAATCATTCCAGGATTCTCCAGGGAATGGCTTCCATTGCCAGAGGGCAGGGATGGATGGGATATTGGGATAGGATATTGAGCTTATCTCTTTCTCCAGTGGGATTTCACATATCTGGATTTGGTCTTTTCCTAAAGGTTTTAGGTTTGTAATAAAACAACCCCAGAGGTGTTTGTGGCTGAGGGACTTCCCAGGATAAATCTCTGTTGTTCCTATGCTTGAATGAAGAAATCTGAGCTGGGCATGCTGGAGCTCCCAGCTCCTTGTTCCTCTAAAATTATGATGCTGTCCCTTCTCCCACAAAATCAGATCCTGATTCCTGATGCTCCTGGAAGGGTCTGGAGCCCCAGGAGGGGCTGAGGGAGCTGGGCAGGTGCTCAGCCTGGAGCAAAGGAGGCTCAGGGGGCCCTTGTGGCTCTGCACAGCTCCTGCCAGGAGGGGACAGCCCAGGGGCCGGGCTGTGCTCCAGGGAACAGGGACAGGAGCAGAGGGAACGGCCTCAGGCTGGGCCAGGGCAGCTCAGGGGGTATTTGGGGAGAATTCCTCCTGGAAAGGGCAGTGATGGAGACCCCATCCCTGCAGGGATCTGAAGCCCTGTGGCTGTGGCACAGTCAGTGTGGCCTTGGCAGTGCTGGGGGATGTTGAACTCCGTGATCCCGGACCTCTTTTCCATCCTGAACAATTCCAGGCCTCTGGAACTCACACTCACTTCAGGTAACCAGGATGCAGCAGCCAAAGTCTCGAGGCTGCGATTTCTCCTCAACCCAAAATAGTCAAACATATGCAGGGAGAAAGAGCTCCAAATAAACAAACCCACAATCTGCTCCTACAAAAATATCTTGGAATGTGCACAACAGACTGGGATCCCTCAGGGCCTTCCCAGCCCTGCTCAGGGTTCCAGTGGTAACAGCTCCGAGCTGGGACAGATTTGCAGCCCTAAAAAACCTGGAGCTGTAAGTTAGTAATTACTAACTCTGTGCTTGAAGTGGGAATATCTTTGCATGGAACTCTATTTTCCATTATTTCCAGATGACAGCAGACACAGTGACAGCTCCAGCTGTTTATTTTGGGAAGGCAGGAGATTTTGAAGGTGGATGCAGGAGCAGGGATGCAGGGATGGGGGAAGGTGACTTCACCTCTGTGTAAAACCAAACCAAACGAAATCCAACCAAACCAAACCAAACCCAGTCAAACCAAATTAAATCAAACCAAACCAAACCAAACCCAACCAAACCAAATCAAACTAAACTAAACCAAATCCAACCGAACCAAATTCAACAAAACCAAACCAAATCCAACCGAACCAAACTCAACCCAACCCAAATCAAATCCAACCAAACCAAACTAAACCAAACTAGACCAAACCAACCCAAACCAAACCAAATTAAATCAAAGCAAACCAAACCCAACCAAACCAACTCAAATCCAACCAAACCACACTAAACCAGACCAAACCAAACCAAATACAACCAAACCAAACCAACCCAAACCAAACCAAATTTAATCAAAGCAAACCAAACCCAACCAAACCAAACCCAACCAAACCAAACCACTCTCTGCTATTTAACTCCCAATGCCATCCAGCTAATGCAGCAAAATCCTTGGAATTGACCTCCAGGATATGGCCTGGAAATGCTGTTTGCAGGATCAGGGAGGCTCCTCCTTCCAGCTCTGAAAACCACTCTGGGAGTGTTTGAGTCACTGAAACAAACCCAGCAGAAAAACGGAGCCTGGGCCTCCAGGGAGGAGCCAATTCCAGCAGGGATTTCTCAGTGGGTGTGCAAAGTGTGCAGTGTGAAGGGACAATGCAATAGCCTGGGGAAGGGGGGACACCACTGTCCCCGAGCTCTGCTTCCTGAAATTCATCCCTGCAGCAGCTCCATTGCTTGAGGTGCTGAGGAGCCAATCCAAGGCCAGGAATGTGGTCCTGGAGATTGCTGCCCTGGCCAGGGGGACTCAGACAATTCCTTCTCCATCGGGAAATACTGATATAACAATGCACAACTTTAAGTCAAAAGCTGGGTTTGCTAAATTATATCCTCAAGTCCTGCACGTGGTTTGGAGAGGAAGTCTCCACACAGGAATGTACTCTGGGGCTTAGTTTGTGCTGGGAATGCCATGGTTCAGCCCCTGGGCAAGGATTTGGAGTCCCACTCTGGATTCCAGGCTTGGGAACAACAGCACCAAGCTCAAAATGTTCCTTTTCCCACAATGGCTGCAGGTTCAGGGGGCTGCAGAAGTGTCTTGATCCTTTTAATTTTGGATGAAGATCTTTCAGCCCTGGCTGTTTAAACCCAGCAGGGACCCCTGATGTCCATCCCCAGACCCTTCCTGCCTCCCTCTATCATTGCTGGGTGCCCCTCTGGCAGGAGTAAGGTGCTCTGACTCCATGATTCAGAATGCTGAACAATTGCTTTATTAAAACTATACTATATTACACTAATACTGTATTATAATTACACTAATACTATATTATAACTATACTAAAGAGATACTAAATACTAAAGAAAAACCGCTGACTGTCTGAGGCAGCCAGGACACACCTTTGACCCAACTGGCCAAGGAATCAAAACAATCCTCAGCAGAACCCAATTAACAAATCACTTTGGGTAAACAATCTCCATAACACATTCCACATGTGCAAAAACAGGAGCAGAGAATAGAGATAACAATTGTTTTCTCTTCTCTCTGTGCTTCTCACTGCCTTCCTCAGGAAAAATCCTTGGGAAGTTGTGCCTGGTGCTCTCTGTGAAGAGCGCTGTGGCCACATCCCTCAGGATTTGATCTCCAGGTTTTCAGCAGAAGAGAAGGGCATTCCAATAATGCATTAAAGGTGTTTCCATACCCATTTTTTATTTCGCAGGCTGAAGCTGCTGTCAGGGTAAAGAGTAAGGGAATATGAAGAAATCACTTTTCTCTGGTAGGAACTGGATTCCTCTTCTTCTCCCCTGGCTGCCCAGAGCAGCAGGAAGAGGCTTTAGGAATTACCAGGCTCTGAGCACGCCTGGAGCCTCGGGAGGAGCGAGGTCAGGCAGGGAACATCACTAATCCCTGCTGTAAATTACAACCCTTTAAGGCTGTCTTTCACTCCTGGAGATTTTTGCCAGGTTTGAGGAGCTCTGAGGAGGTGGAAGGGAATTCAGGGCTGTTTCCCACAGTTTTCCTCAGGCTTTGGGGTCAGGACAGTCCCAGGGCCGTGAGGTTCCTGCAGAGCCTTTGGATGAGCCTTTCCCAGCCTCCCAAAAGGACTTCAGCAGCGACCTAAACCATAAAATCAGGGAATCCCAGAATGGATTGGGTTGAAAGGGGCCTTAAAAATCCAGTTCCATGGCAGGGACTCCTCCCACTGTCCCAGGCTGCTCCAAGCCCCAATGCCCAGCCTGGCCTTGGACGCTGCCGGGGATCCAGGGGCAGCCCCAGCTGCTCTGGGAATTCCATCCCAGCCCCTCCCCACCCCTGAATGCAGGAATTCCTTCCCAGTATTCCATCTAACCCTACTCCCTTTGAATCCTGCACCTTGCAAGGTGCCTGGAACACCTCCTGAAGCTGGGCATGGACTGAGCCCCAAATCAACCCTCACATGGAAAAACAAACAAACCAATCCAGCTCTTCCTGCATCCCAATCCCTCCCTGATGTTTTCCAAGGCAGCGAGGAGGAGATCAGAGGTTCAGGGAAGGGACATCCCCCATCAACCCCAGCCCCAGGGACACAAATTCCAGCAGAGAAGGAGCAGAGCCAGGGGCAGTGGAAGGGTCCTTTCCCACAGGAATCCTGGCTGGGATGGTGGGAAGTCAGAGCTAGGAAGGCCCAGGGACAGATGGAGCCAAAGCAGGAGGAGGAGGAGGAGGAGGTGTGGAGGAGGGAAAGCTGCATCTGGGAGTGGGTGAACAGGCACAAACAGGGACATTGTCTGCAGGCCTTTTTGGCTGCCCAGGAGTTGCAAAACCCCCTGCAAGTGTCAGGATTTTGCTGTTCCTTGGCTCAGGGGCATTGCTTCCCATTTCCCAGGATGCAGGGACATGCCAGCCTGGGAGCTGTCCGTGACCTACTCCACATTTAGCAGATCTTTTATTTAATAGAGGGGAATTCTGTCAGGAATTCCTGTTTAGTAGAAGCTGTGCTGAGTTTTGAGATGCCTGGAAATGAAGCCTTTTGGGAAGAAGTCTCCAAACTGCCAAAGCTTTCCATTTCCCACTCCTGGAGGAAAGGATGACTTTGCCAAGGAGCCAATTCTCTTTGAGGAAAGAGTTTTCTGGAAGGGTAATGGGAATGCCAGCATTTCATTCTGACAGAGCCAGGCACCAGTCTGGGCCTGGGCCAGGGCTTACCTGCTCCCAGAACTTGATTTTAGGATAAATGTCCTGTGACAGTGTTCACAGGGGTTTTCAGATGAGGGAAGAGATGAGGATCTGACTCCATGTTTCAGAAGGCTGATTTATTATTTTATGATATATATTATATTAAAACTATACTAAAAGAATAGAAGAAATGATTTCATCAGAAGGCTGGCTAAGAATAGAAAAAGAAAGAATCAATAACAAAGGTTTGTGGCTCAGACTCTCTGTCTAAGCCAGCTGACTGTGGTTGGCCATTGACTAGAAACAACCACATGAGACCAATCCCAGATGCACCTGTTGCATTCCACAGCAGCAGATAACCATTGTTTACATTTTGTTCCTGAGGTCTCTCAGCTTCTCAGGAGGAAAAATCCTAAAAAAAAGGATTTTTCATAGAAGTTGTCTGCAACAATGTCCTTTGCTGATTCAGGCTCTTCCCAGGACCCCAGACTGATTATTATGCACTTCGGCCATAATAATCCCCTGTACCGATACAAGCTGGGGATGGAGTAGCTGGATAGTGCCCAGGTGGAAAGGGACCTGGGGGTGCTGGTTGACAGTCGATTGAATATGAGCCAGCAGTGTGCCCAGGTAGCCAAGAGGGCCAATGCCATCCTGGCCAGTATCAGAAATGGTATGGCCAGCAGGAGCAGAGAGGTCATTCTTCCCCTGTACTCGGCACTGGTGAGGCCTCACTTGGAGTACTGTATCCAGTTCTGGGCCCCTCACTTTAAGAGGGACGTTGAGTTACTTGAGCGTGTCCAGAGGAGAGCAACGAAACTAATAAGGGGCTTGGAACACAAGCCATATGAAGAGCGACTGAGGGAGCTGGGGTTGTTCAGCCTGGAGAAAAGGAGACTAAGGGGTGACCTCATCACTCTCTACAACTTCCTGAAGGGTGGCTGTGGTGAGCTGGGGGTCGGCCTCTTTCTCTAGGCGACAACGGATAGAACAAGAGGACACAGTCTCAAGTTGCGTCAAGCTAGACGTAAGTTAGAAGTAAGAAGGAAATACTTCACAGAAAGAGTGGTCAGAAACTGGAATCATTTACCCAGTGAGGTGGTAGAGGCATCATCCCTTGAAGAATTTAAAAAAAGACTGGATGTGGCACTTACTGCCATGATCTAGTTGAACAGTTAGAACATCGGCTGGACTAGATGATCTTATAGGTCTCTTCCAGTCTTGAAAATTCTGTGATTCTGTGATTCTGTGATTTGGGGGGAAGGGACCTCAGAGGCCACCCAGTCCCACCAGGACACCTCCCACTGTCCCAGGCTGCCCCCAGCCCACCCAGCCTGGCTCAGGTTGTGCTCTTTGATCCTCACAGAGATCCTGGTTCAGCCATAGATCTGCTCTGGGATTTTGTAGCTTGGATTCCCACCCTGAGCAACGCTGGAGCTTCCTCCAGCTCAGGGGGAGAACCCTGGGCTGTCCCTGGGACTCCATCCTGAGGATCCCACCCTGAGCTGCACTCCAGGAGTGGCTGCTCCATCCATGGACCACGGGTATCACCCTGGGCTGCCCCCTCTGATCTGAGCACCCCAGAAACCCAAAGGAGAGGAAAGGAGGCCCCAGAGCCACTTCAGGCAGTGTTTGATCACTGAGCTGGGATTAATGGCTTGATTAGGGTTAATTACAGGATTATCTTTCTGCCTTTTCCCTGCCCTTCCTCATTAACATTTACAGCAGGATCCAACTGCTGGGAAATACCTGTGCTTATTAAAACTGAGCCTAACTGTGCTGGGGCCACCCATGTGAGTTCACAGCTGCTGCTGAAGCTGAGAAAGGATCTTGCTCCTGCAGCAGCTTTGCTGGGAGCAGGCACACAATGGAATTTTGTGGAATTTTGCCAATTCCAAGCCCGCAACAATTCTGTAGGAGATTTCAGCCGTGGCTGCAGCTCTGAGCAACCCCAGGTGCTGATCTTGAGCTGCTCTGGGGCCATCAGGAAACTGCAAAGCTGAGACTAAACCAGGTTTAAATTCCAAATTCCAGAGCTCCAATTCTTCCCAGGTTCAGAGGGATAGAACTCTGGATACTGGACAGAACACTGGACACAGCTGAGGGCTGATTGCAAGATTATCTTAGTTATGATGGGGATGAAAGTCTTTTCCTCCTTGATATGCTTACTAAAAATGTGTTACCATTGTCCACACACGCAGAGATTTTGTTCCTCAATCTTTGTCCTGAATTCCTTGTCCTGAGCTCTGTAAGAGCCCAGAGGGGCTGTGAGTGCTGGGATTTGTCCTGAGCACAAAACCCTGGAATCATGGAATGGTTTGGGTGGGATGGGCCTTAAGGATGAGCCAGTGCCACCCCTGCCATGGGCAGGGACACCTCCCACTGTCCCAGGAACCATCCAAGGCTCTGTATTGCAGAAAAGTCTGGATTTTCCCTCAGATTTTGTGCTCATCCCTGGATTCCATCCCCAAGGCTGTTGTGCGTGTGAGGGGCAGCACCTCAGACATTCCCTGTCCTTCTTGCAGAATTCCATGTTTTATTCTCTCTCTTGGAGCTGCTTCCCTTCAACTGCTCAGGCTTGAAAGGGAAAACCTGGCACTAACCCCAGGAAAAGCCAGGGTTTTCCCATGAAAACTGCTGCAAAAATGTCATTTCCTGGATTTGGGGTGGAATAGCCAAACCTTTGGGGTGGAATGCTGCAGATGGGCAGAATTCCTTCCCAAAAGTGCTGAGGGCCGAGGTGTGAGCAGTGTGGGGGTCCCACTGGTGTCTCCTCATTGCTGCTTTTCCTTGGAATATCAATCCCTGGGATGCAGGACTCAGTTTCCCCTGGGAAAAGCTGGGATGGGGCCAGGCTGTCCCAGGGAGCTGTGAGTGATGGCTCTGGGCTTTGAGGGCCTAAATGCTCTCTGCAGGGTGCATTTGTTGTTCTTTGGAGCTGTAAAGTCTTTCCTGAACAGAGATGGATTTGATCTGGAGAGTTCTTCCCACAAAGCAAACAGAACACAGGATTTCAGCTGAAACTCAAAGGTGTTGGAGGTTTGTCTCGAGCTTTACAAAGCCAAAAACGCCTCCCCTGGGATGTCAGTGCCAAGCTGTGTCTGGGAAGGATAAAGGAGAGGTTTGATCCTTTGTAATCTGTGCTTGAGAGGAGGAGGAGGAGGAGGAGGAGGGATTCCCTTTTGGGGCAGAGGGAGAGGAGAAGCCACAAAAGGCCCTTGCAGGGCTGGGTTTGGATCCCTGGTGCCAAAATCCCAGCAAGGGCTGAGCAGTTTGACCCCAGCTCAGAAAAGCCCCTCCCTTGCAACCCTGTGGAAAGAGGCAGGAGGAGTCCCAGCATCCAAATCCAAAGGGAAACACAACCCCTGAGGGAAAAAAAAGGAACTTTTGCCAGTGTTTGGGCGGGGATGAATCCCTGAGGTGTTGGCTCACCTTGGAGTTCCTGAGCAGCTTTCCCCTTTTTCTTGTCACTGGTTCTGCTCAGTCAGGGGAGACTGAGTTTGGTGAGGCTGGGCTGGAAAATCTGGTGAAGAGTTCTCTGAGCACCTGGGATGGAGATTGTGCATCCAAACGTGTCTGTTAATGGGTCATTGAATGGTTTGGTTTGGGAGGGACCTTAAAGCCCCTCCAGTACTACCCCTGGGGCATCTCCAGGCTGCTCCAAGCCCCAATGTCCAGCCTGGCCTGGAACACTGCCAGAGGTGCAGGGGCAGCCCCAGCTGCTCTGGGAATTCCATCCCAGCCCCTGCCCACCCTCACAGGGAAGGATTTTTCCATATTTTCAACCAGAATCCCCCCTCTGTCAGTGGGATCCATTCCCCCTTGCTCTGTCACTGCAGGTCCCAGCCACAGGCCCTGTGCAGCTTTTGGGGCTCAGGACAGGCCCAGGGCCCTCAGGATCCTGCAGGGCCTTTGGATGGGCTTTGCCTACAGGAGGGACTGCAGCAGTGATGGTGACATCAAATATTAGCACAAATCAGGGAATCCTGGAACGATTTGAGTGGGAAGGGACCTTAAACCCACCCAGTGCCATGGCAGGGACAACTTCCACTGTCCCAGGTTGCTGCAAGCCCTGTCCAGCCTGGCCTTGGGCAGTGCCAGGGATCCAGGGGCAGGGTCTGATCCCCTCCGGGCAGGAGCAATCCCAGGTGTTATAAATAAAAAGATTTACTAGGCCAATATTCAAGCAGCAATCAATTTATTAATTAACATAGTAAAGTATGAGCAATACAGCGCTGGGTACAGTGGGGGAAGTTCTCCCTCCAACTGCACACCAATAGTTGAGGCTTACAGGTAATTTTAGGGGTACTCATAAGCTTTCTCAGCATTTTCTATTCCAAATTTTTACGTCACAATTCTATACACTATTGTGATTTAGTTTTTCTCAGGATCTCCATCCTGAAAGGAGTATCCCAAGTGGTGGTGGTTCGGTTTCTGAAAGAAGGAAGGAGTATTTCATCTGGTGAAGTCGGGTTTCCAGATGTGGGTCCACCTTTTGATTGCAAGGACTATAAATCTGGTAACAGTGATGTCCAGCTTCCCTTGGTCTAAACTATTAGTCCTTGAGTTGATGTCCATCTTCCTTTCTCAAGGTGCATGTTTCCTTTTTATATATTCTAAAGCTATAGTTTCAAAAGATCCTTACTACAAGCAATATTCTAAAATTATAGTTCAAAAGGTTGTTATTGCAAAACTCTTTAAGGCTCGCAAGCAGAAAGTTCCTATCAAAAAGCAACATCCTTAAAGTGTTAATTCAAATGCTCCTAAATCAACTTTGTCTTGGTTTGGAAAGCCAGGAGTCTGCTAAGGAAGGCAAGAGCCTTCCCTGAAATTGAGAATATAAACCCTCCCCACCCCTCTGAATTGCTATAAATTTTAAATTAAGGGGCTCTCAGGCAAAAATATGGGAGCAGGAAATAACAGTTCTTTAATAGGGAAAGGAAAAAATATAAAAGGATAAAATAAACAATGCAGTACACTAGAACAACACTGACAGAGTCAGAACCCAACCTGACACCCTGTGGGTCAGGGTGTTGGCAGCAGTCCCATTGGAATTGTGGCTCAGCCCCCCTGCAGTGTCAGGGCTGGTTCTGTTGGAGCAGGGGGATCTGCAGAGAAGGATGTATTCTGCCTCTGAAGATCCAGTGGAGAAGAGGCAGCTGCTGTTCCTCTGGGGAATCCAGTGCAGAAAGCCGTGCTGGTGTCTCAGAACCTCTGGATTATATCTGGGTAGGAATGCTTGGCTCCGCCCCCTGGGCTCACATCTCCCAATGGGATGTTATAGTTCTTATCAGCTATGCAGTGACATTCAATAGCTGTTATCAGCAGATGTCCCCTCCTGTGGTAGAAGTGATTGTGGTCACTCAAAGAGAGAGATAAGGCAAACTGCCCACTTGACAAAGGTAATCTGCCACACAGATGGTAATGGAAAACATCTTGCATTGCAATCTTCAACAAACTTAAGACTTATAAAGGTTGATTGCAAACAAAGAATAGGTTCACAGGCCTTCTTCCATGTTTTATTTTTCTTAGTTATTATTAGAATTTGTCTTTATAACTGTCCCATGGTTGGTTTCCACACATATCACAATCACAAATACACACGTTGCCTGTATGTACCTGACATCTCACTTGTGTGAAATACAAAAACATTTGTATTTCACACAGGGGCTGAAGCCCTGCTCAGCCCAGGAGTCCTGGGCAGCTCCGAGTCCGTTCCTGTCCCAGGGGGATGTGGAGGTCCGGATGCCGCTGGAGCAGCACCAAAGGCTCTGCTGGGGAATCGCCAGAGCCACTCGTGAGTGAAGCATCGTTAATTAGCGCATGCAAATGAGCCCCGCCTGGGCTGCTCAGCACCCGCCTCATTTGGAAGCATCTCAGCAAGTTAAAATGAACTCTCAGCTTCTCCTCGTGCAATTAGGGCTGTGAGAGACTCATTAATCAGGGCAATTAGCGGCACTGGGAATCAAAGGGGTCTGCGGGGCAGGGGTGGCTCCGCTGTTGAGAGATCTCCAAAGCTTTGCTGGGCTCTTGGCAGAACTCAGGACATCCCTCTGGGCGTCCAGAGTTGCCAGGACTCCTGCCAGGGGGCTCAGATGTCACCCTAGATTTTAATATTTTCTAAGCCTTTTGATGTTGACATTCTTGTAGTGAACTTTCTGTAAATAACTCATTGTTTTGCATTCCTTTGTAGAAGAAGAGAAAGTTGATGGACTGTTAGTTTAACCAGTGTCATTAAAGAGGTGGCATTGTCACCCTCCAATCCACTGTCACTTTTAAAATACTATAAATGTTAGAGTCAGAAATTAAACTTCCCTTTTTCTTCACCTTGAGAACAGTGGTGTGAGCTTTTGTTTTTTCATGTCCTATAGTGACACTCAGAGACCCTGGCACAGAGCCCAGAACACCTGTGGGCTTGATTATGACCCATGGAACAAATTAGCAGCTTTGTATGAAGACCTGAAAGCCACAGAAGTTTAAGCAGTGTAATAATAAAATTATCACTGGGTGAAAAAGTAGATTTTGGGGTTTTTAGAGTAGGCGTTTTGGGGACAAGAGGGAGGGACTTGGGTATGTCTAGCCTTTCTTCTTCTTCTCTACCTCCATCTTCTGCTGTGATGGTGGTACTTTTGGATTGGTTTAGAGTAGAAACTCACTGTTTAACACAGGTGATAGGTATTGGAAAGTAATTGTAAATAAAGTGCACGTAGTTTTTAGTATGAAGAGATAACACCACCCCGGGGGCAGGCAGAGTGCCTGGAAATGTCCTGCTGAACAGACCTCAGCAGGGTAGGAGAAAAATTTTTATAGGTAAGATATAACAAACAACTCTGAGAACCAAGAACTGAAGAACTCTGACTCATTCTTTGAACGTGCCAGCCAAAACAGAGACTTTTCACATATCTCAGGGGTGCAATAAACTGCAACCTTCCGAGAGTCTCTCCCATCCTCTCCCATCCCGGCCTCCTCTGCAATGCCGGAGGAGGAGGAAGATGGAGCTCATCCCCAGCCAGCAGCTGCTCTGTCCCCACTGGATCGCTGCTCCTGCTCCCTGCTGCTCATTCCTGGGGAAGGAAGTGTCACAGCGAGAGCCATGGCAGCTGTGCCAGCACAGTGTCACATTCACATTTCTGAAAAAATCCCTTCACCCAGGGCTTTTCTCCTAGGAAGCTGAGAAGCCTCAGAGAAAAGAAAAACAATTCGTATCTCATTTGCTTCTCCTGCGCTGTGCCCATGTGGAATGTGCTTGGAGATCATTTACCCACAGGTGATTGTTCCACTGGATTCTGCTGTGAGTTGTTTTCACTCTTTGGCCAATCAGGGCCAAGCTGTGTCGGGACTCTGGAAAGAGTCACAAGTTTTAAATATCATCTTTTTAGCATTCAGTAAGTGTCCTTTCTGTATTCTTTAGTATAGTATCGGATCGTATCACATCGTATCATACCGTATGGTATTCTTTAATAGAATATAGTATCATAAAATAATAAATCAGCCTTCTGAGAACATGGAGTCAGATTCATCATTCCTGCCTTCATTTGGGGGAAGAGCAAATACAATAAGCACAAGGGATGGGGGAATGCTCTCCTTGGGAACACAGTCAGGCTCTGGGCTTTGGGGTTAAATCCACCGGGGCTCTTCTCAAAGCCTTCAGCAGCAGCAGCCTGGGTTACCTCAGCATCTGAAATGCTGGGGATGTGTTGGGAAGGATGAAAGTTTGACAAGAAAGTCTCACAGATATGTGTGCTTGACATAAAGGTTTTTGAATGTAGAATCTGAAGAAGGAATAGAAATGAAGGCAAGTTTTGATATAGAAGAAAAGAATTTCTGAGCCAATCTGACTGGCTAACCAAGTAGTCAAAGGGTGTGTTAGTTAGAAGGAGTTTTTATGGCTTAGAGCAAAGGATAAACCCACCCCAAAAAAGAAGATGTTTTTACCAAGCAGAAAGATAGCACAGGCAAACAAGCCTGCCTTGCAAATAGAAAAAAGATCTCAAAATTTTCGACTGCAAGAAAACTGAAAAACATTTTTTAGCTTAAACTGTAATGTACTAACTTTTAGTGATTGGAGAACAGTAACTTAAATATGGTAATTACAGTAGTTATGATAGGCTATAGGTAAAAGTTCAGGTATAGATTGGTTCTACTGTATTAAGATGCTCAGCAAAGAAAAGTCTATAATGCATTGGAACCAAAACCAAAGGGTCTCCAGGCCTCCCTGCAGCTGGAGCTGACAGCTGTGGGCACAGCTCTGCCACCCACCACCCTGCACTGCTGTAACCTCTTGGATGGAATAAACTGCATTTTGTACACAATAAACTGCATTCTGGATACAATAAACTACATTCTGTACACAATAAACTGCATTTAGAAGAGCTGCCTGGAGTCCCATATCCCTCATTTCGGCTCTTACTGGGATGAGTGGAAAATCAGCACAAGGTCTACAAAACACACCTCATAAATGTAGGGAATGAGTGGGGAGATTGGATTGATGTCCACAAAAACCTTTCGCCCCCAAAACTGAGTTACAGAGGTTGCAGAGATCACAGGGATCTGGGAATTATCCTCACTTTTACAGCACCATTAGAGGAAATCTCCCAATCCAGCTCCTTCAGGAGTCCTTTGGGGACGCTGAAGTGGCACAAAATCCCAATATTGCTCTCTCAGGCCTTTCCTGCAGCAGGAAAAGGTTTCCCGTGACTTTGTCCTACTTTACCCACAAATAACTCCTTGCCTGGCAGCCTGCCTGGGGCAGGAGGGGTCACCTGCTGTGCTCACAGGTAGGGCAGGCTCTGCACCACAGCCCCAGGGCTGAGGGGTGAAGGGGATTTGGGAATAGCACAGAAAAGCTCCTTGCAGAGCTTCACCTGGGTGAAATATTTTACCAAATCTCATTATCTCGATTCTTTTGGTCTCAAAAAAACTGAGAGATTTAACAGCAGCAAATTCTCTCTGCAGGGATTCCAGCCTCGCACACACAAACAAATCAGGGAAAAAATGTAACTAATAAATCACTCTTTGGGTAGAGAACTCCTCAAGCTGTCGTTACACTGTGCTTGTAGAAAATACTTGGCATGAAAATGGGATATTTCTTATTGGGACAAATAAATTGCTGCCCTTAACCCAAAGTTGGGGTTTTTTTGCACTTTCTGATTGGGCAAAAGAAGAAAAAAAAGATTCAAGGATTTGAATTTCAAGTTGACCTGAAACATCTTCTTGTTTGCTCGTTTGTTTGAAATTGTCAGTGAGGCAAAAAAATCAATTATTTCCAGAGTTCTACCTGGACTGGCTGTGCCTGCCCAGAGAATGGGATAAACAGCCTTCCTGGCTGAACCCTGTCATGGAACAGGAGTGCTGCTCCATGTGGGAATCCAGGGGTGTTACAAACTGAAGCTGGGCAGGGTAAGCCTTGTCTGGAAATCATCATCCCCTGGTACAGAGAATCAGGGAATGTCCTGAGCTGGAAGGGACCCCAAGGATCATCCAGCCCAATCCCCAGCCCTGCCCAGACACCCCAAAAGTCCCCTCTGGGCATCCCTGGCAGTGCTGTCCAAACCCTTCTGGAGCTCTGGCAGCCTCAAGGCTGGGACCATTCCCTGGGGAACCTGGGCAGTGCTCTGGAGATGTTTTAAGAGGGCAGCACCTGGAACTGTTCTTTCAGAATCTGTGGGTGGTGGTTGTCACAGACACCTTTTATGAAAAATCATTTCCTTAGGATTTTTCCTCCTGAGAAGCTGGGAGGCCTCAGGAACAAAATGTAAACAATGGTTATCTGCTGCTGTGGAATGCAACAGGTGCATCTGGGATTGGTCTCATGTGGTTGTTTCTAATCAATGGCCAACCACAGTCAGCAGGTTTGGCCTTTCTGTCCGAGCCACAAGTTTTGTTATCATTCTTTCTTTTTCTATTCTTAGCCAGCCTTCTGATGAAATTCTTTCTTCTATTCTTTTAGTATAGTTTTAATGTAATATATATAACAAAATAATAAATCAGCCTTCTGAAACATGGAGTCAGATCCTCATCTCTTCCCTCATCCTAAGACCCCTGGGAACACGGTCACAGGTGGTAAGGCAGCGTCCATCCTGCCAATTTGGGGATCTTCATCCCTGTTCCAGTGATGGACAGTCCTGTCAGTGTGGTGGAGGTGTCAGAATGGGGGCCTCCATTCCCAAAATCTGCTATCCAAGACTTTGAAATCGGCAGAAATTTGAGTTTAAAACTTGGAAACAGCTGGGCGCCCAGCTGTTCTCAATGGTATTGAGAACTTTGAGAATGACATCAGGAATGGATGGATAACAGGGGGCACACCTCATGGGAAGCTGATAACCACACTGCAATTGAGAGCTGATGTCCAATCCACAAGAGAGCTCCTGGCCAGGGTGGGCATGATGGCTGTGGGATGATGCCAGGGTGAGCTTGATGGCTGCAGGATGATGCCAGGGTAGGCATGATGACCCTGCAGACCCTGTGGCACTGATTATGAGACAACAGCCCATATAAGAAGGAGCTGTCCAACACTTCAGACATCAGGGTTAAAAGACACAATTCCATCAGTGAGACTCTCAGCTGGGAAGCTTAGAGGGAGGACTGGACTGTGTTTAAGGATCCACTGTAAGGGATGATGGGAATGAGCTGTATCAGCCTGGTTTGATCTTCGTGAAGGGGAACAAGGCACTCGTGGCTGATGTGACAGTGAGATATGAGCACAGCAGCTTCTCATTGAGGGATGTGCTGCAGAGGAGGCCGAGAAATACCAGAGTGATATTTCTGCCACAGATTCCAGATCTTGCAAAAGCACCCTTTGGGGAAAGAGCCTTCCTTTCCCACATCCATCCTGTATCCACCTTGTATCCATCCCACATCCATCCTGTATCCATCCTGTATCCATCCATCCATCCATCCATCCATCCATCCATCCATCCATCCATCCATCCCAAAGGTGCCAGAGTGGGAGCAGGGTTTGGGATTCATTCCCAGAATCCCAAAGCTGACGGCAGCAGGGAGTGGGAGGGGATTCCATGACACTGAGCTGCAGAGGAGGGGTCAGAGGGGGAAGGGCAGGACCCCTCACCTTGGGATACCCCTGGGACACCTCTGGATAGCATTGAGAAACCTCTGGGACACCTCTGGGACATCCCCAAGACTCCTCTGGGACACCCCTACAAAGCCCCTGAGACCCTCCAGGCTGATGGGACCGCCCAGCAGGGTCAGGGCTGGGATTTCATCTCCCCCCAGCTGGGGTGTCCCAGTGCTGCAAGAGCTGTGCAAGGAGGGAAGCAGGTCCTGCTGGTGTGCAGGAGCTGCAGGAGAGCTGGGCCAGCTCGGGGCATCTCCAGGAGCCAGAGCAGGACTAGCCCCAGGAGCTGCAAGGAGCAGAGGAGCAGCAATGGAGGCATCCCCAAAACCTGTCATTCCACCTCTGGAATTCTGTCCATCCCTGCCTGCTGCAGCCATGCTGGGACAGGATCTCCTCTTTCACCTGCCCTGAGCTCCTGACCCTCAGCATTGTGCAGAGGTGACCTCAAAGCCCCTTCAAGGTTCAGAAATGGAAAGGAATCTGAGGTTTGCTCATATTTATTCCCAACTGAGGGTGGTTCTGTAATGTTTGGCCGTTGCCCAGGGCAGAGGAGTGGATTTCTGGTGCTCTCAGTGGCACAATCCCAGAATCCCAGATGAGGCTGAGCTGGAAGGGCCCCAGAAGGCTCCTGAAGGCCCATGCTGGGATCTGGAGTTTGGCTCCACCACATCTGGATTGTCTGCAGATGTTTGGGGGGTGGAGGGCTGTGGTATTCACATGCCCTCTGAACAGAGAGACATTTAACTTTCTCAGGTTCTCATGAGAGAAGCTGTGAGAAAGCAGAAAAAAGAATGGTCAAAACAATTCTTATCTCATTTGCTGCTCCTGTGTTTGTGCCCATGTGGAATGTTCTGGAGATTATTTACTGTCTTGGTTTGGAAAGACAGGAGTCTACTAAGGAAGGCAGGAGCCTCTCCTGAAATTGAAAATATAAACCCTCCCCACCCCTCTGAATGGCTATAAATTTTAAATTAAGGGGCTCTCAGGCAAAAATATGGGAGCAGGAAATAACAGTTCTTTAATAGGGAAAGGAAAAAATATAAAAGGATAAAATAAACAATGCAGTGCACTAGAACAACACTGACAGAGTCAGAACCCAGCCTGACACCCTGTGGGTCAGGGTGTTGGCAGCAGTGCCATTGGAATTGTGGCTCAGCCCTCCTGCAGTGTCAGGGCTGGTTCTGTTGGAGCAGGGGGATCTGCAGAGAAGGATGTATTCTGCCTCTGAAGATCCAGTGGAAGGAGAGGCAGCTGCTGTTCCTCTGGGGAATCCAGTGCAGAAAGCCGTGCTGGTGTCTCAAAAACCTCTGGATTGTATCTGGGCAGCAATGCTTGGCTCCTCCCCCTGGGCTCACATCTCCCAATGGGATGTTATAGTTCTTATCAGTCATGCAGTGACATTCAATAGTCTGTTATCAGCAATGTCCCCTCCTGAGGGAGGTGTGAATGTGGTCATTCAAAGAGAGAGATAAGGCAAACTGCCCGCTTGACAAAGGTAATCTGCCATACAGATGGTAATGGAAAACATCTTGCTTTGCAATCTGGAACATTTACCTGAGGTGATTGCTTGGTTGGATTCTGGTGATGGTGTTGTGGATTCATTGACCAGTTGGATCCACGTGTGTGTCAGGATTCTCAGGCAGGAGTCACAGGTTTTCTAGTGAGTTAGTGATAGTTCTTGTTAGTGTAATATAGTGTAATACAGTTATAGTATAATATAGTGTCATGAAGTAATTAATTAGCCTTCTGATATCATGGAGTTCTACACATCATTCTTCCTGCTTGGGAGCACATTGCAAACCCAGTAGGGGGTTATCCCTAACTGAGCATTCCTCACCTCCTCATGAATCAATCTTCCCATTCCCTGCTCCTCCCAAACTCCCAGCTGTGGGTGAGCTCCAGCTTTCCGTGGAGATGCTTTGCTCTGCTTCACTCCTGCTCTTCAAAACCAACCTCATTTCTGCTTTCCAAGGACCCTTTTCCCCTTCCTTCCCTCTCCCACTGTTCTATCTGGGGACACTCAGCCTGCCCCTGATCCCTGGGAACTCAGAGCCCAGGGGTTCTGTCCTGCTGAGGCCAGCCCAGAATTCCCCAGGGTCACCCCTTGGTAGGATTCCAGCAGGGAATCCTGTCCTTGGGAGAGGGAAGTGTCGGGGTTCCTGTCACCAATTCCCCAGCTTCTGGGACTCTGGCTGGGCTCTCCCAGGGGCTCTCCTGTCGGGGGAGACCCTCCTGGAGTGGTTTTGTGTCAGCAAAGAGAGACACACTGGATCTTTTCAGTCTTCAGGTTGTTTATTGTTATCTTATCTAAAGTTTTGCATGCTGTCAACACCAGGCTTAGTAACTGGAAAAGCACCACAAAATGGCTAACAATCTCTTGTTTCAAGGTCTTTTAAGACTAAACTGTCCAATTAAGAACTGGCACCTAGATTATTTTCCCTTTCAACCCAATAACTGATCCCAAAGAGCCCACAATCCAGTCTTTTCTGTCCAATTACAAAACGCCACCCAAACCCATGAAGAAGAAGCATGAAGAAGAAACCCAGGATGACACCCTGTGCCCTCCATCTTGCTTCCATCTGCAACATACTAAAAATCCCAAAACCTCAATTTCTCACCCAGTGATCCACCTACACTATTCTCTATAATCCATTTCACACTTTTGTGGATTCCAGTCTAGCTTGAAGTCTGGGAAACTTTGTCCTTGAATGAGGGTCAAACTCAGTGCTGCCCTGGGGGTCAGGGCACCCCAGAGCAGACAGAGAAATATTCCCTGTGGTGCCCTGGGTTTCCACAGAGAAGGGTGTGGGATCATCCCAGAGTGATTCCATGTCTCCCTCCACACGGCAGCAGCAATGGGATCCAGCGTTTGGGATGGACCCTGTGGGCTCCAGAGCATTTCCAGGCATTGCCCTGGCTCTGCACAGGTCCTTGGTGCCCCAAAGTCTCCATGGGGTGCTCAGAGCCATGAGCAGCAGCTGCAGCCTCCCCTGCTGCCTTCACAGGGAAAAGCCATTTCCTTTACAGGGAAAAGTCATTTCCTTCACAGGGAAAAGCCATTTCTGCAGGGCTCTGTCCCTCCTCCCTGTGTCCATCCAGGGATGTGTTCCCTCCACATCAGAGGCACCTCAGAATCTCCATTCATTATTCATTTGTTTGTGTTCTTGGCTCTGATCTTTGCAGGTCCTTTAGTCCCAGTGTTGGCAGGCCATCCACAGCAATTCCTTCCAGGTCTTTTCCCACCTAAATGATCCAAAGCTTCTCTGCCTCAGAGCAGTGTTACTGTTCGAATACACCCTAAAAATTCCCATTCCTGTCCCCTTGGAGGCCATTCAATTTTTCCAGGAGCTCAGCTCTCCCTGAAGGAGCTGCTGGTGCAAGTCCTGCCTGATGCTGGGACAGACAACTCCTCCTGCGAGGAACAGCCTCTCCTGATGGGATTCCCCAGCCCCCTTCCCAAAGGGAATGGGCTCTGGAGCATGGGAGGAGTTCAGCTGCCCCCAGAAATTCCATTTCCTGCCAAGGCCCTGAGCTAAACCCTTCCTGTAAACGCTCTGCATTTATTGATGATAAATCATGGATTAGGGATGAGGGAGGGGAGGAAGAGCTCAATGTGCAGCTGGGGGAAGCCCTGGAGAAGGAAACTCCTCCCTGCTGCTCTCCCTTTAGTCCCAGGGCTGAGGGAAGAGGTAAAGGGAGCATGGGTGTGGAGCATTCACATTCTCTGAATGCGATTCCTTCACCCAGGGTTTTTCTCCTGGGAAGCTGAAAGGCAGCAAGACGCCTCAGGGAAAAGGAAACCAATTCTTATCTCATTTGTTTCTCCTGTGCTGTGCTCATGCGGAATGTGTTTGGAGATTGTTTACCCACAGGTGATTGTTCCATTGGATTCTGCTGTGAGTTGTTTTCACTCTTTGGCCAATCAGGGCCAAGCTGTGTCAGGACTCTGGAAAGATTAATGAGTTTTCATTATTATCTTTTTAGCATTCAGTAAGTATCATTTCTGTATTCTTTAGTATAGTATAGTATGCTAAAGAATATAGTGGTATTCTATAGTATATACTTTAGTAGTATATACTATAATTATTATTAATAGTATATGCTAAACTTTATTAGTATAGTATAGTATAGCATATACTATATATACTATACTATACTATAATATAGTATACTAATAAAATATACTATACTAATAAAGTATACTATACCAATAAAGTAGAGTATATACTTTATTTAATATAATACTTTCTATTATATTAAAGTATTCCTTAATATAATATAGTATCATAAAGTAATAAATTAGCCTTCTGATAAGATGCAGTTCTCCTCATCATTCCTTCCTTCCTTGGTGGCCCTGCATTTACAATACCCAGGGAGGATTTGGGTTCCAGTGATAAAGTGGTGCCTTCTCCTTCCAGCCCTCAGGGAGTGGTGAAGGATATGGTGATATATGGTAAACAGAAATTCCCAAGGAAATTTTCCTTTCCCTTCTTTTTCTCAATTGGACCTTAGAAAGTCTGACTTCAGCCATCAGAGGAGCAGGGGAGTGCCAGCAGCTCACCCTGCACTGCCAGCAGGAAACTGAGGCTGATCCTTCCCTCTGGAATCAGGGCTTGCTCTGGCTGCACCCCAGTTACCAGGAGCCAAAACCTCCCTGAGTTTTTCCACCACTGACTTTATTCCCCGCCTTTATTCCGGGGCTGTGTCCAGCTCCTGAGCCTCGACCTTTGTCTGTCCTGAGTGGGAATTTCCCCAGAGATTCTTATATTTTAATATGGCAGAAAAAAAATGTGAGGGACAAAGGACAAGGTGGAATGTCCCTGCAGTGAAGGACGGAAGGCTTGTATGGGAAATTGGGAAGGAATTCCTCCCTGGGAGGGTGGGCAGGCCCTGGAATAGAATTCCCAGAGCAGCTGGGGCAGCCCCTGGATCCCTGGCAGTGTCCAAGGCCAGGTTGGACGGGGCTTGGAGCTGCCTGGCATAGTGGAAGGTGTCCCTGCCATGGCAGGGGTGGCACTGGGTTGTGGTGGTGTTTGAGGGTCCCCAGGATGAGGGAGAGATGAGAATCTTAACTCCATTTGTGAAGATTTCTTTTAATATAATAAAATATATATAATAAAATATTTGATATAATATATCAGATCTTGATATAATATATATCAACATATAAGATTCTTCAGAAGGCTGATTTAATATTTTATGATATATATTATATTAAAAGAAAATTATATACTAAGACTATACAAAAAGAATAGAAAGGAGACATCAGAAGGGTTGAAAGGAATGAATAATAAAATCTTGTGACTGACCAGAATCCCAAAACAGCTGGACCTGTGATTGGCCATTAATTAGAAACAATTCACATGCTGGGTAAACAATTCTCCAAATCACATCCCAAAGCAGCAAAACAGGGAGAAGCTGAAGCTTCCCAGCTTCTCAGGAGAAAAAATCCTGGCAAAAGGATTTTTCAGAAAATATGTCAGTGACACTGGATCACCCTTAAGGTCCTTCCAACCCAGCCTGCTCTGGGATTCTGGAGCAATTGAGAATCTCAACAAATTGGCTCCTCCTCTGGCCAATTGCATTCCTAATTCCCAGCTGGAAACGCTCCAGGAAGAGCCATGGAGACCCTGCCTGCTGGGGAAAGGCAGTGGAAGTTTTTGGGATGTTCTAATTCCCTTGTCAGAAGAGCTGGAGGATGGAATTCCACAATGGATCCATGTCCAGACAAAGCAAACCCATCTGATGTGAGGAATTCATTTTTTCAGGAATTTCCATGCCTGCTTTTCCCCATCCTGGTGTGGGAAATGCTCCTGCTCTGCCTCCCAGCACACCCAGCAGCACTCAGGGCTGATTTTTATTGCAGGAGGTGTTTTCTTTGGGGTGCTGGATGCAGGGAGCAGCAGCTGCAGCCTCCCCTGCTGCCTTTACAGGGAAAAGCCATTTCCTTTACTGGGAAAAGCCATTTCCTTTACTGGGAAAAGCCATTTCTGCAGGGCTCTGCCCCCTGTCTCTCCTCCCTGTGTCCATCCAGGGATGTGCTCCCTCCACATCAGAGACACCTCAGAATCTGCATTTATTATTCATTTGTTTGTGTTCCTGGCTCTGATCTTTGCAGGTCCTTTAGTCCCAGTGTTGGCAGCAAAGCCCATCCAGAGCAATTCTGTCCCTTCTCCTTCCCTCCTAATCTTTCTTCTCCTTCTCCTTCTCCTTCTCCTTCTCCTTCTCCTTCTCCTTCTCCTTCTCCTTCTCCTTCTCCTTCTCCTTCTCCTTCTCCTCCTCTCCCTCCCTGCAGGCTCTGCTCCCAGGGCTGCTTTGGGAATTGATTTTCTTTATGGATCAGAGAGAGCTTGGAGGGAAAGCAGGAATTCTTCCTGTGAGCCTGGGGGAAACTCCCTTCTCCTGGCTCATTCCTGGGAGGTCCTGGTGCTCCCTGGGCAGCCAGGAACCCTCCATGGGATGTGAGATTCCATCCTGGATGCCCAGGGAATATTTCAGAGCCAGCCTGGCCTCCAGCCCCTGAAGGCCCTGCGTATGGCAGGGCAGGGATTTAGGACAAAGAACCCCAAAATGTTGGGGTTTAGCAGATTGTGCTGCCCCAGGGGAGCTCTTGGGGGAAGCTCAGGCTGCCCAGACTGAGACAATCCCATGGGACAACCTCCAAATGCTTCCCTTGATCTTGAAACAGTGCTGGCACACCAAACAGAGCCAAGGGGCCTGGCAGGGACACTGACTGCCCTGAATGTCCAGCAAAGCAAACTTCAGGGCCAGCAATGTCCCAGGAGGGCTGGAGATTGTCCTTGGCCCTGCCCAGCCCATGGCAGAGGGTTTGGCTCCCTGGGTCCCTGCCAGCTGCTCCCAGGGCACATTTGGGACTGTCTGTGTGTCCCCAGGGTGAGAGCAGCCCTGGCAGGGCCCCAGGCAGCTCAGGTTGCTCAGAGGGCACAGCAGGCAAAGGTGATTCCTGTGCCCTCTGTGCTGCAGCTGGAATTTCAGCCTCGGGACAGGCTGGGTGGAGGTGAATCCTTGTTTAACTCAGACAATGCAGGAGTCACCAACAGAGACTGCTGGCACCAGCCAGGTGTCACCTTTGTCCCTTCTCTAGCCCTCAGACCTCACCCCTCCCTCCTGGAGAGCTCCTGCAGGGAATATCTCAGAGACAAACTGGGGATCAAGGACCCACAAAGGAATTTTGCTGCATTGTCCCAGCACAGCCTCCAGCCTTTCTCCTGCAAACCAGGCTGGGATCAACCCCTGGGTGTGACGGTGTTAACATGGGAACTGAGGGTGAGGGAAGAGAGGAGGATCTGACTCCATGTTTCAAAAAGCTTGATTTATTACTTTATGATATATATTATATTAAAACTATACTAAAAGAATAGAAGAAAGGATTTCATCACAAGGCTAGCTAAGAATAGAAAAAGAAAGAATGATAACAAAGGGTTGTGGCTTAGGCTCTCTGTCCAAGATAGCTCACTGTGATTGGCCATTAATTAGAAACAACCACATGAGACCAATCACAGATGCACCTGTTGCATTCCACAGCAGCAGATAACCATTATTTACATTTTGTTCCTGACGGTTCTCAGCTTCTCAGGAGAAAAAATCTTAAAGAAAAGCTTTTTCATAAAAGATGTCTGTGACACCCCTGGGATGGATCCCCTTGAGGGACCTGGCAGACACAGAACAAACCAAACCCATCCTGTTCCTCCATGACTGAGAGGAGGAACTGTGGTGTTTGTGAGGGTCCCCAGGATGAGGTGAGAGATGAGAATTTGACTTCATGTTCTCTGTAGCCTATTATATCATATCATATCATATCATATCATATCATATCATATCATCATATCATGTGTTAATGCTATACTAAAACTGTACAAAAGAAAGAGAAAGGATACATTATATATTGTAAAGGATACAATTATATATCGTCATGGTGACAAGGAACCTTCTCCCAGTCTGCTCCTTCTTGGAGACCTGGATGCACTGAGGGGGTTAAATCTTGGATTTACAAGGAGTCATACATGCATGCTGGATCGTTCCTGAGGGTTATTTTTAGGCTCCCAGGCTGGAATATTCCCATCACAGTCAGGAGCTGAGGAAGGTCCCATTGCAGGGAATGAGGACAGCCAGGCTCTGCCAGCCCTGCTCCCTAATTGGCTCAGTGTGGAGATGGATTTATTAATTCCTCCTTGGGAACTGCAGGCAGAGCCTCTCCCTGAGCCAAGGTCACCCCCAGAGGCAGGGCCTGGCCCTGGGATGGGCACAGAGCTCCAGGGGCTGCCAAAGCCACCAGGGGACAGCAGGGATGGGGAGACAGGGCTGGGAAAGGGCTTGGAGTGACTGGGATGGCAGAACCTGAGCTGGTCCTAGGAAGGGAAGCTCCAAAACCTTCCCTGAGATTGGGAAAACCAACCCCAAGCAGCTGCAGGGGAAGGCTGAGAATCCTGGGCTGGGTGAGGTTGGGAGGGAGCTGGAAGCTCCAAACCTGTGACCCTGAAATCTCCAAGGCCCTGAAATCTCTGTGGCCCTGAAAGCCCCATGGCGCTGGAATCTCTGTGACCCAACCTCAGCCTGGGTTTCAATGTCACCCAAAGAGTCCCTGGATTTCAATGTCACCCAATTTCACCCTGAGGGTTTAATGTCATCCACCCTACCCTGGGTTTCAGTGTCACCCAAAATGTCCCTGGGGTCTCAATGTCACCCAAAGTGTCCCTCTGGGTTTCAATGTCACCCAAAATGTCCCTGGGGTCTCAATGTCACTCAAAGTGTCCCTCTGGGTTTCAGTGTCACCCAAGCCCACCCTGGGTTTCCTTGCAAACGTTGTGGGACCTGATGTGACCCCAAGTGAGGAGGGTTGGGGACGTGAAACCCTTGGGATAGAGGGAACAGTCCAGGGACAAGGTGAGCCTGTCCCTGTGTCACTGCAGTGCCTGCCCTGGCTCTGCTCAGCCAGAGGCTGCAGCTCCTGGGGAGCATCTCCAGCCCTGCCTTGGCCAGGGCAGTGCCAGCAGGACCTGGACTACCCTGGGGACAGTGACACAGTGACACAGTGACAGGCACAGTGACACAGTGACACAGTGACACAGTGACACAGTGACACAGTGACACAGTGACACAGCCACAGTGACAGCCCCAGTGACACAGTGACACAGTGACACAGACACTGGGATTGACACGGGTTTGGTGAAATCGTCTCCCGAGGGAAGGCTCAGCCAAAGGTGACAACAAAAGGGGCACCAAGGCAGCCTGAAAGCTTCAGAGCCCTGGCAAACAGGGATTCCAGAAATCCCTTCTCCAGGAATACTGGCAGGAACAGCTGACAGGAATGGGAAAGCTTCTCATGGAGCCTTGGGAATCATTCCCAGCCCAGGCTGCAGATCCATTACATGTTGGGGGTTTCTCCCACTGACACCTCAGGGCTGGCTGCTCTTCCAACACCATCCCAAAACCCTGGAATGTGCCAGGTTGGAAGGAGCCTCAGGAATCACCCAGTGCCACCCATGGGCAGGGACACCTCCCACTGTTCCAGGCTGCTCCAGCCTGGCCTTGGGCACTGCCAGGGATCCAGGGGCAGCCACAACTGCTCTGGGAATTCCTCCCCACCCTCCCATGCAAGGATTCCCTCCCAAAATCCTATCCATCCCTTCCCTCTGGCACTGGAGGCATTCCCTGCTCCTGTCCATCCAAAATCCCCTCTCCAGAAACTTTCCATGTTTCTGCCACAGCAGCACTGAGCCACAAAACCTGTGATTAAAAGCAAAACAACCCTGGTGTTAAAGGAGTCTGGACTCCCTGGTAATTAATTCAAGATTAATGGGAACAAGTGAGTTAAAATCCGGTGACGATAATTAGCAGGCGAATTACAACAAAGGAGAAGGCAACAACTAAAAGTAATTACAGAGTACAGACTTTGAATCCTGCCCTGCCTGGAAAATCCCCAGGAAATCCCCCTGTGGGCAGTGGGGAACAGAACTGCAAAGCCTGGATTAACTCTGGAATGCTGCTGGAATCCTGGGATCCTGCTCAAGACAGACCTAAGCAGGGCTTCTGTGCAGAGCTAAAGATAACCAGGAGAATTTCCTGGAAGCTTGTCTTGTTTTGAAAAGCCAGGTGTCTGCTGAGGAAGGAAGGAGCCTTCCTTGAAATAGAAAATGTAAACCCCCTACTTCTGAATTATTATAATTGTGAAATCAAGGGGCTCTCAGGCAAAGATATGGGAGTGCAGTAACCTCTCCAATTACTCGCCTTGCACTAGGAAGCATCCTGGCAGGATTCCTCATCACCTCATTTATCATCCCCAAAAAAACCCCTCCAACAACCATACCACTTTCCATTAAAATAACTGCCCTGATCGTAACAGCCCTAGGCATCACTTTAGCCCTAGACATTTCATATATATAATAGTATATATATAATATAACATATTATAAGATTACATATATATATATATATATGTAACATAGATATAATTCATATAATAACAGTTCTTTATTAGGGGAAATAAAAATAAAATAAAAATTCAGCAATATGAAACAACACTGCCAGAGTGAGAATAGGAGCTGTCATCCTGTGTGTCAGGGTGGTGGCACAGCCCCATCTCATGGGGGCTCAGCCCTCCTGCAGTGCCAGCTGTGGTTCTGCTGCAGCAGGGATCCTGCACAAGGGGGGAGTTTTCCTCTGCAGCTCCAGGGCTGCTGGAGATGGGCCTGGGCTCCTCTGGGAATGCAGTGGGCAAAGGCTGCTGTGGTGTCCCAAACCTCAGATTGTATCCAGGTAGGAATGCTTGAAACTTCAGATTGTATCCAGGTAGGAGTGCTTGAAATCTCAGATTGTATCCAGGTAGGAATGCTTGGCTCCTCCCCTGGGCGGAGCATCTCCCCATGGGATGGTGGAATTTGATCAGCCATGCAGGGACACTCATTGGCCATGGACAGAGGATAATTAATCATTAATGGCCCATGAACAGGAGAGATCTCCTGGAGGGAGGATTGGCTGTGAAAGAGGTAAAGAAAATGCCCAAAGAACAGCAGAGAACTGCCCCAGATCTGACAGATGATAACAGAACACACGCCCCAGCCACGTCTCACAACCCAGGACAAAGCTGCCATGTGAATGCTCTGGGTATAGGAACAGGAGGTTGGCTTTGGGTCTCTATCCATCCTTTCCACTCCTCAGCTCTGGGGAGTTCTGGTGGAGTGTTGTTCAGATCTTACTCTGATTTCAGATTCCTGCCTGCCCCGGGTGGGCACAGGCACAGCTCAGGGAAAGAGGATTTGCTGTCTTGGCTGTGCTTTTTCTCAGGGCTGGTTCTCAGGCCTTGGGTGTTTGTTAGAGGGGGAAGACCCAGACAGTTCTTGCTGAGGTCAGGAAGTCCTGGTGGTGTCCTAATGAGTTTCTGCTTTCCATACCCAAAACTGTGTCAGGAGTTTCTCTCTGCCTGATTTCAGTGTCACTTTTCTCCTGAGTTTTTCCTCCAGCTCTCACATGGGTTGTGTCCAACATTTCACAACGACAAGGAAATTCCCTATAACGAGGTGACATCCTTGTCCTTGTGAGCAGGGACAGGACCCAGGGAATGGCTGGAGCTGGGCCAGGGGATTTGGGATGGAGATCAGGGAAAGGTTCTTCCCCAGAGGTGCTGGCACTGCCCAGGGAATGGTCCCAGAGCTCCAGGAGGGTTTGGGCAGCACTGCCAGGGATGCCCAGGGTGAGATTGTTGGGGAGTCTGGGCAGGAACAGGAGCTGGATGATCCTGGGGGTCCTTTCCAGCTCAGGATATTCCAGGATTCTGTGTAGTGGGTAATGGGAGATGAGAACATCATGGAATGGTTTGGGTTAGAGGGACTTTAAACCCACCCAGTGCCACCCCTGCCATGGCAGGGACACCTCTCACTGTCCCAGGGTGCTCCAAGCCCCAGTGTCCCTCCTGGCCTTGGACACTGCCAGGGATCCAGGGGCAGCCCCAGCTGCTCCAAGGTTGCCAAAAGATGCTCTTGATCTTGGAAAAAGGATTTGGGATCCATCCCCATGGATCAAGATAGTGCTGAGTGCCTGGGAAGTGTGTGACAGGGGGGTTCCAGTGGGTGCTGTGGGATCTGGGCTGTCAGGAGCTGATTCCTCCTCTCTGGAGGTGATCCCTGAGCTCCATCTGAGGGGTGCCTGTTCCTGCTGGGTCTCCTCAGGGTCAGTTCCAAGGGTTGGGACCAGAGGTGGTGGATGGAGAGCTGGGATGAGCCACCCACACCCAGTCGCTGTCTGCTGAGCTGTCCCCCTGAAATGTCACTGTCACTTCCCAAGCCTGATCTGACACCATCAGCAAATCCCAGTCCCCAGTCCTGCACTGCTGCAGCAAGATTTGGGATGGCTCCTGGAACTCCCTGCTGGATTTTAGCTTGGCAGACCCAGCTCAGGGGCTTTGTGTGGCTGGATTTACCCAATAAAGTCAGATTTTGGTCAATCCAGACAGAATTAAACTCACTCCACCCCAGAGCCCCCATCCCATCCCATCCCATCCCATCCCATCCCATCCCATCCCATCCCATCCCATCCCATCCCATCCCATCCCATCCCATCCCATCCCTGAGATCTTCTCCTGGGCCAGGCTGGGATGAGATGTTGGCTCCTGCAATCCCAGGAGTGTCTGGTCCCACATCCAGCTGTGCCTGCCCTCACCTTCACATCTGCACCCCATTTCTCCTCCTCAGCCCAAATCCTGACCCCCCAAAACTCCCCCACCCCAAAGGCCCTGCAGGCCTGGCCATTGGAAAACCCTCCTGAAACACAGAATTTCCACAGTCAGAGTGAGATTTGGCAAATGAAATTCCAGCCCCTGCCAACTGAGGATGTTTGGATTCAGCTTTCCCACTAAAAATGTCATTTATCCAACTGAAGTGGCTGCAGGGAAGGGCTGGAGCTGACAGCTCCCCTCCCCAGCAGCTGCTGCAGGGAGAGCAGAGGCAGCTCTGCAGCACTCAGGTGCTTCGGTGCCCCAGTCCCCATTGCCAGAGCACAAAGTTCCAGCTGAAGGATGGAATTTTATCCATTTTATTTCATTTAAATGAACTCAGTGACTGCTCAGGATGGGGCTGGGGTGGAATTCCCAGAGCAGCTGGGGCTGCCCCTGGATCCCTGGAATGTTCCAGGCCGGGTTGGACAGTGGGGCTTGGGGCACCCTGGGACAGTGGAAGGTGTCCCTGCCATGGCAGGGGTGGCACTGGGTCCTTAAAGCCCCTTCCCACCCAAACCAGGCTGGGATCCCATCATTTGTAACCCAAAGGAACTGCAAGGTCCCAAGGAACTGGTGACATCCCAGCCCCAAAGCTGCACAAGCCCTCATGGAGAACAAACCCATGTGTCCCATAAAAGCTTTCTGTACCACTTTACCCTCAGCTTGGCTCCAGGATCAATGTGGAATTCCTCCTCCTGTTTCCAAGCTCAGCACCAGGTGTTGCTGTTATCCCCAGCAGGAATGGCAAAGGGAAATAAATCACATTATTTGTCCTGGGCCATTATTCCAGGGAAATATATCAGATTATTTGTCCTGTGCCATTATTGCAGGAACAGCTCCCCGGGGAGTCAGTGCATAATGGGATCTCAAAGAGAAAAAGAGCTCCATTGTCATGGAGAACACCCCAGGGAGGAGGGGATTGAGGGGATTTCAGTGGCCACAGGCACAAGGTTTAAACTCAGACATTATAATGTAAGTTCTCAGACACATGAGTAAGAGTATAAACTCAGCTTTTAATGAAGAGTTTGGAAATCACTGGAAATTCTGGGAAATTCTGAGATTTCAAACCAGGTTTCCATTCAGTATGAGGTTAAGCATCACAGTAGTGTCTTCATTTCTCAGAGATTTTTGATGCATCATGTTATGCAAAAGAACTTTAGAAAAAAGAGAAGAATACTCTATCCCATGATTTCTCATTAGTTAAGATCATATGCAGGGTATAGAATGCAATTAGATGTGTTTATTAATTATTGGGGTGTTGTTGTGTGTCCTGGGACGAGGTGAGAGATGAGAATTGACTCCAAGTTCTCAAAAGGATGATTATTATATCATATCAACATATCATATCATATCATACTAAAACTATACTAAAAAAGAGAAAGGATACATGTACATCAGAAAGCTAAACAAGAATGAATAATAAAAACCCGTGACAGACCAGAGTCCTGACACAGCTGGACTGGAATTGGTCATTATTTAAAAACAATTCACATGGAACCAATCAAAGATGCACCTGTTGGTGAGCAACCTCCAGAGCACATTCCAAGCAATCAGATAATTATTGTTTACATTTCTTTTTTGAGGCTTCTCAGGAGAAAAATCCTGGCAAATGGATTTATCAGAAAATACCACAATTAGAGACATTCATTGAAGTGGAAAAAAAGCAGGAGAATCCTAAAAAGAAGGGCTAAGGTGGTTGTGTATCTCAAAGGGGACTACAAAATAATAAAAATAAAACTTTCCTGTGTGTCCTGTCCCAGCTGTGGCACACCCAGGTGTCCCCAGTCCCAAGGGACAGATGGGAGGGCAGGAGATGCTGCAGGGAAAAGAAAGGATTCTGCTTTTAGTGGGAGTATTGAGGGGGAGTTCTGGAGGGTGATCCATGGCCTGGCAGATTCCCAGCTCTGATTCCCACTTATCTGGAGCCTCCTGACTCCCATCAGCTCCTGGCACTGGGGAATTGATGATGGCAAAGGGGAGATGGGAACATGTTCATTCCCAGATTTTACAGCTGATACAAGAACATAGGGGCAAATCCTCCCTTCATTCCCAGATTTACAGCTGGGCATGGAGCAAATACTCCCTTCATTCCCAGATTTTACACCTGGTACAGAAATCCTCCCTTCATTCCCAGATTTACAGGTGGTACAGGAACATTGGGGCAAATCCTCCCTTCACTCCAGATTTTAGAGCTGGTACAGGAACCCAGGGGCAAATCCTCCCTTCATTCCCAGATTTACAGCTGGTACAGGAGTCCTCCCTTCATTCCCAGATTTTCCAGCTGGTACAGGAACACAGGGCCAAATCCTCCCTCATTCCCAGATTTACAGCTGGGCATGGGAACAAATCCTCTCTTCATTCCCAGATTTTACACTGGTACAAGAACAGGGGGCAAATCCTCTCTTCATTCCAGATTTTACAGCTGGGCATGGGAACACAGGGCCAAATCCTCCATTCCCAGATTTTACACCAGGTACAGGAACATGGGAGCAAATCCTCCCTTCATTCCCAGATGTCACAGATGGGTATGGGAACACAGGGGCAAATCCTCCCTTCATTCCCAGATTTTAGAGCTGGTACAGAAATCCTCCCTTCATTCTCACATTTTCCAGCTGGTACAGGAGCACAGAGCTATATCCTCCCTTCATTCCCAGATTTTACAGCTGGGTATGGGAACAAATCCTCCCTTCATTCCTAGATTTTAGAGTTGGAACACAGGGGCAAATCCTCCCTTCATTCCACATTTTCCAGCTGGGTATGGGAACAAATCCTCCCTTCATTCCCAGATTTTACAGCTGGGTATGGGAACAAATCCTCCCTTCATTCCCAGATTTTACAGCTGGGTATGGGAACAAAGCCTCCCTTCATTCCCAGATTTTACAGCTGTGTATAGGAACAAATCCTCCCTTCATTCCCAGATTTTACAGCTGGGTATGGGAACAAATCCTCCCTTCATTCCCAGATTTTACAGCTGGGTATGGGAACAAATCCTCCCTTCATTCCCAGATTTTACAGCTGTGTATAGGAACAAATCCTCCCTTCATTCCCAGATTTTACAGCTGGGTATGGGAACAAAGCCTCCCTTCATTCCCAGATTTTACAGGTGGTACAGAAATCCTCCCCTCATTCCAGATTTTACAGCTGAGCATGGGAACACGGGGCCAAATCCTCCATTCCCAGACTTTACTCCTGGTACAAGATCATGGAATCAAATCCTCCCTTCATTCCCAGATTTTACAGCTGGGTATGGGAACAAATCCTCCCTTCATTCTCAGATTTTACACTGGTACATGAACACAGGAGCAAATCCTCCCTTCATTCCCAGATTTACAGCTGGTACAGAAATTCTCCCTTCATTCCCAGATTTTACAGCTGGGCATGGGAACAAATCCTTCCTTAAAGCATCTTGTTCCCAAAATAAAGGACTAAATTTAAAAAATAAAAATAAAATAAAAAAAAAGCCACACTGAGAAGTTGCTAAAAGCCACAAATTCCAGCAGGAGGGAGCTGCCCAAAAGCAGGGAGCAGGAAGGGTTTGATGGGAGCATTTCCAGTCAAGCTTTCTCAATTCTCTAGGGAGCTTTTTCACCTCCAGGGAAATTGTTTTAAAATATCAACTCCAGAGAGGAGATAGCCTTGGGAAGGGAAAACTCTTGGAGAAAATCGTGGAGAATCATTCAGCCCATTACCCACGGCTCAGGGAAGCTCCATGTGCTCATCCAGCCACATCCAAGGGCTGGGAAAGGAGGAGAGAGGGGGAGAGAGGAGTTCTGACTATTGGTGTATCCAATATTTTGGGGGGAAAATAAAGAGAGGGAACAAAAGAGAGGGAACAAAATGTCATCCTGGTGCCTTCTACACCTGGAACAAAGCCCTTTTCCTCAGAGTGGGGAGGGAATGGATTCAAACATCCCCAGGAACACTCAGGAAACAAATCCTGACAAGGTCTTTGTGCCAGGGCAGAGCCACTCCAAACATCCCTCCTGGAGGGAGGAATGTTTTCCTGCTGCAGTTTTGTTCCTCCAGGGCTTTTCCCACCCAGGAGCTCCCTTCCTTTTGCCTTCCCATGGGATTCCATGAAGGAAAAAAGCAGCGATTTGGAATAATAATAATAAAAAAATCTTTGCCAGGCATCAGAGGAGCCAAAGGCTGGAGAATGCAGGGAAGCATTAAAAGGGTAAAAAGGGCAGATTTTGGTGTGGTATTGGGAGGGAATTGAGATGGGAAAGGTGCCCTGGATCCCTGGCAGTGCCCAAGGCCAGACTGGATGGGTTGGAGCAGCCTGGGACAGGGAAGGTGTCCCTGCCATGGCAGGGGTGGCTCTGGGTTGGCTTTGAGGTCCCTTCCACCCAAACCACTCCATGATTCTATGAAAGTCCTGAGGACTGGAAAGGGAGAGGGAGCAGCTCCCATGGGCTGGGTCCTGGCAGGAGAGAGGCCAGGACTGACCTGAGCCAGATCCTGAACGTTGTCCCAGCCTGGGCCTGGAATGCTCCTGCTGTACCTGGGGAAACTGAGGCACACTGAGGAATCATTTCCCATTTTTTCCCAGTGTCTTCCCTTTCCCTGTGTCTCAGGGTCAGATCCAACAGGGATTGAGCAGAGTGA
The DNA here is from genome assembly GCF_027887145.1 of Ammospiza caudacuta. Lineage (NCBI taxonomy): Eukaryota > Metazoa > Chordata > Aves > Passeriformes > Passerellidae > Ammospiza > Ammospiza caudacuta. The sequence goes on from NC_080619.1 coordinate 2,078,652, forward strand.
GCAGAGTCCTATGAGCCCAGGAGCCCTGAGGGTGATCCCAGGTCCCGCCAGGCTGGATGGACTGGGAATGGAACTGGGAATGGAAATGGGGATAGGACTGGGAATGGGAATGAAAATGGGACTAGAAATGGAAATGGGACTGGAAATGGAAATGGGACTGGGAATGTCCTGCTGCTCCTGCAGGTGCCACCCCAGGGTCACTGAGGCTGGGAAAGGTCACAGAGTCCAACCTTGGACCAAATCTCACCGTTCCCCTAAAAACTCATCCCTGGGTTTAACCTTGGTCCCAGCTCTGGATCCACAGGATGGGAGCCAGGAACCCCCAAAGCTCCTCAGGAAGGGCAGGGGGGCCTTTCCAGAGGCACCTGGAGGTCACAGGGATCACCCAGGCTGGAACAGAGCCCACACCAGGAGCAATCCTGGTCCCTGCTGGTGCTGGCTATCCAGGAACAGCCTGTACAGGGAATTTTGGCCAGATACAAACCCAGACAATTCCCTGACTGTGCCAGCTCAGCCCCTGCTCTGCTCCCTGCACAGCTCCAGTGCCATTCCAAGGCTACTGAGAGCCAAATCCTGCTTCTCATCCCTGAAAAACCAGCCTGAAACTGCCCTGAAATCCAAGAAAACCCCAGATTTCCTCTGCTGGCAGCAGGAGCAGAATCCAGCCCGAAACATTCCAAGTTTCCTGGTGTTGTTTGTGGGTTTTTATAAAAATCAATGTCATTTACAATTACATAACTGCAAAAAAGCAGCTGAAAAACTTCAGGATGGAGCTTCTATTTTATCCAACCTTTTCTCCATTAATCTTCCCACACAACTGCTGTCACCATTAGGCTGCCAAAGGAAAATTTGTTGGATCCTTTCAGTTTGGCAGCTCCTCAGGTGGCACTTACCTGCTCTGCTCCCAGCCTGTCCTGCTTCCCCAGATCCCTGTGGATGCCCCTGGGCCTGAGATGACAGGGACAGCAGTGGGACAGACCTTCAGCACCCACCCTGCAGCCTCCAGCCCTGGGAATCCACAGGAAGGGGGTAAAAATTCCCAAATTCTCTGGTGTGTGGAGTTTGCAGCCACCTGGGATCCCACACTGGAGCTGGCCTGACTGAGCCCTGCTGGGATCACTGGCAGCATTCCCACAGAATCTGCAAGGAACTGGAGCAGCTTTGGGGCTGTCAGATTGGATCCTTTGAAGGGATTTTTGACAGGAATTGAAGCTTTTTTTTGACGGAGAGGGGGAGGTTTTGCTGTGAGCAGAAAGGGGCTGCTTCCCTCAGGAGGAGCTCTGGATTCTTCCCCGTTTCTGCAGAGTCTGGGAGCTCACAGGGAGCAGCATCAGGTCATGTTTGTGCTTCCAGCCTCATCCCACAGGTGCTGCAGGGGTTTTTACAGTAATTGCATTAATTGATTTCCTCCAAGGTGAGCCCCGTGCTTGGCAAGGATAAGCTGGGACGGGAACACCCCAAACCTTGGGGTCCTGTGATGTTGTGAGGGTCCCCAGGACAAGGTGAGAGATGAGACTTTGACCCCATATTCTCAGAAGGGTGATTTATTTAATTTTATGAATTTTATGAAGGCTGATTTATTTTAATTTAATTTAATTTTAATTTTATGATATATTTTAAAATGCTATTATAAAGAAAGAGAAAGGATACATCAGAAGCTTAACAAGAATGAATAATAAAAAACTCGTCACTGACTCAGAGTCCAACACAGCTGGACTGTGATTGGTCATTAATTGAAAACAATTCACATGGAACCAATCAAACATTCACCTGTTGGTAACAATGTCCAAGCCACATTTCAAAGCAGCAAACAGGAGCAGCAATCAGATAATTATTGTTTTCATTCCTCTCTAAGGCTTCTCAGCTTCCCAGGAGAAAATCCTGGGCAAAGAGGATTTTTCAGGATGTATCATGGTGACAGGGCCCCTCCTGTCCCGACAGCCCTCAGCTCTGGGTGCCACCTCTGGAATCATCTCCAGCCCTGCTGCTCCATCCCTGGCCATGTCCCAGGCCAGCTTGGAGGGGTTGGAGCACCCTGGGATGGTGGGAGGGGTTCCCAGGCTGGGAACAGGAGGGGCTTTAGGGTCCCTCCCAACCCAAACCATTCCAGGATTCCACCATTCCCCACATGGGGTGTCTCGGTTTGGAAAGCCAGGTTTCTGCTGAGGAAGGCAGGAGCGTCCCCTGAAATGGAAAATGCAAACTCCCTCCCTCTGAATTGCTATAAATTTGAAATTAAGGGCAAAAAATATGGGAGCAGGAAATAACAGCTCTTTATTAGGGAAGAAAATAAAAGGATGAAATAAACAATGCAGTACACTAGAACAGCACTGCCAGAGTCAGAACCCAACCTGACACCCTGTGGGTCAGGGTGTTGGCAGCAGTCCCATTGGAATTGTGGCTCAGCCCTCCTGCAGTGTCAGGGCTGGTTCTGCTGGAGCAGGATCCTGTAGAAAGGTGCAGTCTCTGCCTCTGAGGATCCAGTGCAAGAGGCAGCTGCTGTTCCTCTGGGAATCCAGTGGAGAAGCCGTGCTGGTGTTCCAGAATCTCCAGATTATATCCAGGTAGGAATGCTTGGCTCCTCCCTCTGGGCTCACATCTCCCCATGGGATGCTGTAGCTCTTATCAGTCATGCAGGGACACTCAATAGATGTTATCAGCAGGTGTCTCCCCAGCTGTGGAAGAGATAAGGAAATCTGCCCACTGAACAGAACTGCCATACAGATGGTAAATAGAATCCATCTTGCCTTGCAATCTGTGACATGGGGCCAATCACTCCAACCCCTAAATGGGAATTTCTGCAGCAGCAAATTTCCCTGTAATTCCTGTGCCACAAATCCCAGGATTTGGGAATGAGGAGGTTTCAGTGGCAGTTCTGGGGCTGACCCAGGAACCACTCCAGGGCTGTTCAATCCCAAAAATTCCAGCCCAAACCTCCAAGTGGAGACTCCAGTCCAGCCCAGGAGTTCCACATTTGTTTTCCAGCAGATTCAGGGAACAAAAGAACTTCCAAGCATGATCCTGGTGCTGTGGGATCAGAGGCTGGTGTGGAGGTGACCCTTCCTTTAATCCTTCAGGATCTGAAACCTCATTTTCCCACTTCCCTCCTGCTGCCATAGGAGCAGGGATGTGGCAGCCTCTTGGATTGGAAACATCTCCAGGTTTGAGAAGAAAGGGCTTTTTCCCTTTTTCCACCTGGAAAGGGCTTTTCCCCTTTTCTCCTCCTGCCAAGAGAGCCCTCAAATCCCTTGGAATGACAAGGAACAAACCTCAACTTAAGGAATTTCTCCCTGAACTTGGTTTCGAGGCCAAACTCCCTGAGAGAGAGAATTTTCCATCCTCTCCAAACACAGAGCAGTATTCCTCTGGATTTGCCAGGTCCAGTGAATTTAAAGGGAGGGAAAAAGGTTCAGGAAGGGGGGGCGGAATTAGCAGGGAATTGTCTCTCCAGGTACAGGGCAGGACATGGAACATTGAGCATGGCCCTCCAGGGTGTCCCAAGGTGACCCACGGGTTGGGAAGCTCCAGCCTCCTCCTTTCCAGGTGCTGCTCCCCTTGGGAATGTGAAATTTGGGGTCAGGGCAGGTGCAGAGGAGCCTCCAGCCCACTCCAGGCTTATTCCCATGGGGTATCCAGAACAATTCCCCAGGACAGGGAGGATGGGAATTCCCTCCCACATTTCCCCCTGTCACAGCTCACTGCCACATCCAGAGGTGATGGTGCAGGTGTAGGTCCTGCCTAATCCTAAATGAAGGTGCAGGAGGTGCCTAAATCCCAAAGGAAGTTGTAGGTGATGCCTAATCCCAAATAAAAGTGTAGGTGATACCCAATCCAAATGAAGGTGATGCCCAATCCCATATAAATGTGTAGGAGGTACCCAATCTCATATGGATCAGCTCCATCCACATCTCAGGACCAAAGACTTGAGCAAGCCAGGTTTGAACAGCAAAATGGGCTCAGGAAGTTTTTCCATCCCGAGATTCCTCTTTAATTAAAGCAGAACATCTCCAGTGGTGCCAGCCGTGGAGCCTTAGAGTGTGACTGAAGTGCCAAGGGAAGCAGGAGAGCATCACCCCTCCCTGCAGCCCCTCAGCAGCCAAAAGAGGAGCTCCCAGCCAGGAGCTGCCAGCCAATTCCAGCCCTTCAGGAACTGGGGAAAAGGAAAAGGAGAATAAACAGGAACAGAAAACCCCCAGGCTCTGAACTTCAGAGGCTCAGGGGAAAAATTGGAATAATCCATGTGTCTGAGAGCCAGAAAACAGATAATATTCAATATTCAATACTCAATATTCAATACTCAATATTCAATATTCAATAGTCTATAGGCAATAGTCAATATTCAATAGTCAATACTCAATATTCAATACTCAAATCTTCATTGTCTTCCTGAAGCTGGATTCATTTCCCAGCCTCTGGATGTGTCCCATGGATTTCCCTTTCCCTGCACATGTCAGGGCTCCTTTCAAAGCTGTTCTTTTCCCTTTCCCCTTGGTCTGCCTGGATCCAGGATAATTCCAGCAGGGCCAGGGAAGAGGGGAAGTGCCCCAAAAGCTCAGGGACGGGACACCAAGGCCCTCACATGGCTGTGTCCCTGCATTGTCCCCTGGGATTGAGAGACAGGACACAGGGAATGGCAGAGATGGGATATTGGGGGGGAATTCCTCCCTGGGAGGATGAGCTGGGGCTGGGATGGAATTCCCAGAGCAGCTGTGGCTGTCCCTGGATCCCTGGCAGTGTCCAAGGCCAGGTTGGACATTGGGGCTTGGAGCACCTGGGACAGTGGGAGGTGTCCCTGCCATGGCAGGGGTGGCACTGGGTGGGTTTAAGGTCCCTTCCCACCCAAATCATTCCAGGATTCCCTGATTTGATGCTAACATTGATTTGATGCTAATATTTGATGTTACCATCACTGCTGAAATCCCTCCTGGAGGCAAAGCCCATCCAAAGGCCCTGCAGGATCCTGAGGGCCCTGGGCCTGTCCTGAGCCCCAAAAGCTGCACAGGGCCTGTGGCTGGGACCTGCAGTGACAGAGCAAGGGGGAATGGATCCCACTGACAGAGGGGAGATTCTGGTTGAAAATATGGAAAATCCTTCCCTGTGAGGGTGGGCAGGGGCTGGGATGGAATTCCCAGAGCAGCTGGGGCTGCCCCTGCACCCCTGGCAGTGTCCAAGGCCAGGTTGGACACTGGGGTTTGAAGCCCCTGGGACAGGGGAAGGTGCCCCTGCCATGGCAAGGGTGGCACTGGGTGGGTGTAAGGTCCCCTCCCAACCCAAACCATTCCAGGATTCCCTGATTTGATGTTCCCATCACTCCTCCAGTCCCTCTTGTAGGTTTGCCAAGCCCATCCAAAGGCCCTGCAGGATCCTGAGGTCCCTGGGCCTGTCCTGGGCCCCAAAAGCTGCACAGGGCCTGTGGAGTGGGACCTGGACAGGGCAAGGGGGAATGGATCCCACTGACAGAGGGGAGATTCTGGTTGCAAATATGGAAAACTCCTTCCCTGTGAGGGTGGGGAGGGGCTGGGATGGAATTCCCAGAGCAGCTGTGGCTGCCCCTGCACCCCTGGCAGTGCCCCGGGCCAGGGGTGCCACTGGGGGGGGGGGGGGGGAATTAAGATCCCAAACCATTCTATGACATTTTTTTAATCTCTGCTCAGAGTTTTGGGAGTCCCCATAGATGGAGGGAGGCTGCTGGCCAGCCCTGGGGCCACTAAAATCCACAGAGAGCCCTGGAGCAGAGCCGGGCTGGGCCCAGATTGTTTCCCAAAATCCATCTGTCCCCAGAGCCTGTGGGGTAACATCTGTTCCCTGGCAGGTCCAGGGTGCCCCATTCTTGATGGCAAAGAAGGAATTTGATAGGAAGAGGCCACGAGAACTTGGCTGTTTCATTTGCTCCCAAGAATTCCTGTACAAATCCATCCTTCCCAAATCCAGAGGTGTTTCCATTTGTTTCATCTCCTCCCCTCACTTCTTCAGCAGTGATATGGAAAATGGGGGGGAGAAAAGGAGATAATTGGGAGGATGCCAGCTGTGAGCTTAAAATAGATCTAAATCCTTCCTCTTCCCTACCTGCAGAAGGAAAAGAAGGAGGTATTTAAATATCTATCTCTATAAACACATTTATTTATGGATTAGCCTTTTATTGCTTTAAGGAAGGCCAGGAATACCAATTAAAGCAGACCCTGCTAATTAAAGGCAATTCAACAGCCCTGTGGTGTTACAACTGTCCCCAAGGACTGTGGGGTCACACCAGTCCATGTGTGGCACAGGACAGGACCTTCAATCCACAGCTGATCCCAAATTAAACCCCTGGATCAGCCCCGTGTCCCCTCCAAAAGCTGAGAGGAATGAGAATTAAATCCTTTGGGATGTGCAGGGATCCTTTGGGATCAGGGACCCCCACAGGCAGGGTCCACAGCCCAGACAAGATCTGGCTCCTGAAATCTTCCCAATGGATCCTTCTGTGCAAGCCTGGAAAATCCCACTTTATTTCCCTTACCCAGGCTGGGATTCCCAGTGTAATTCCCAAAGGAGCAGCCACACCACACTTGGGCATTTGTTTGATCTCTCCCAGGTTTTTTCCTTTAAACACACACAAGAAAATGAAATATCCAAAATCTCCCTATTTTTTATCTTTTGTTTTGTTTTGGAGCAGGGTTGTGAAATCCTAACGTTTTTACTCCTCTGGTGCTGCTGGGGTGAAGCAGCAGATGCAGAAATCCTGGCACTATTTATGTGCTCCCAACATTTTGGGATGGATGGAATATTTCACCTGCCTGCACTCAAAAAAAACAGCCCCAAACCCCTGCAGCCCCCAAAATCCCCTCCATTCCTTGGGAGAACTTCCCAGCTGGAAGCCCAAGCATTTATTTATTTGCATGAAAAATGAAACAAAGCCAAGGAAAACAACAGCAGCCCCCCTGTGGATGTTTGTGGAGCTCCCCAAGTTCTGCAACCCAGGGTGGGGCTGTCACATCTCTGGGCTCTGAGGCAGCAGGGCTGGCTTTAGGGCCGAGCCGTGGCTTCCATGGAAACCCCAATTTCCAATGTTTTGTGCCTTTGTGCCTCCAGCAGGAATTGATTCTGCAGGGTTGGGCAGAGCAGGGAGTTCTTCCCGAAGGTTTGGGGGCTGCAGAACAGGTTTGAGGCTCATTTTGCCCCGACACCCTGGGATGTGGGGTCACACCTGTCCCCAGATCCTGTGGGGTCACATCTGTTCTGGGGGGGCTCTGGGGTCACACCTGTCCCAGGAGGGGCTCTGGGGTCACACCTGTCCCCAAGAGCTGTGGGGTCACATCCATCCCCATGTCCCAAAAGTCCAGCCCAGGCAGGGCTCTGCAGGATGGGCACATCCAGCTCACATCCAGCTGTGCCCAGTGGGGCCAGGCTCTGCTCCTGCCCCTGGAGATGGCTCTGTGCTGGCAAAGGGATCCCATTCCCAGCCCAGGGGGACCTGAGAGCCAAAAATCCCCATCTTTGTATTCCAGAGGCTCTGGGAGCACCAAATCCAGCCTAGGAAAGCTGATCAGGGAATCCTGGAATGGTTGGGTTGGGAGGGACCTTAAAGCCCATCCAGTCCCAACCCCTGGGACCCCTCCCACTGGCCCAGGCTGCTCCAAGCTCCATCCAGCCTGGCCTGGGACATTCCAGGGATCCAGGGGCAGCCACAGCCTCTGCAAGAATTCTATTCCAGGGCCTCCCCACCCTCCCAGGGAGGAATTGTTTCCCAAAATCCAAGCCCCATCCTGCCCCATTTGATTCCAGCCCTGTAATTTCTCCCCCTGATTCTGGCCCCTAGAAGCTCAGCAGAGCAGAGGATGCCCCAGAGCTCCTCCATGCCTGGGGCCAACCTCAGGGGAAAAAAACAGGGATAAAACCCAGGATAAATCTGCTGCTCACTCAGCATGAGCTCAGTTCCAGCAGGAACTGCTCAGGAGAGCAAGAGAATAAATCCCAGAAATCCCCTGGGATGCTCCAAGGGACACAGGGCCAGGGAAGGGGGCTGAAATCACCTGGGAGAGGAGTTTGGAGGGGGATCCTGCCTGCCTTTGCTCCCTTCCAGGATAAATACTAATAAATACTACTACTAATAATAAATACTACTACTAATAATAAATACTAATATCCCTTCCAGGATAAATACTAATACTAATAAATACAAATATTAATACTAATACTGACACTATCCAGCAGAACAAAACCAATTTCCTTTCCAGGGGATTTCAAGCTTTTCTTTAATCCTTTTTGTCTTCATCCAGGTCGATGTTTGAGGTGAAAATTAAGTTTCAAAAGAAGCCAAAGGTTTTGTTTGGAACAACTTCCAAAATTTGTCTTCCTGTGCCCTTTCAGGGGCACCCAGGGGATGTTTTGGGTGGGGAATGGTGGGATTCCCCACAATAATTCACTGAATTTGTCAAACTACAGAATCCCCAATCCATTCTCCTCCAGAAGGAGGAAACTCACCCAGCCCAAGGGATAATTTTCAAGTGACTTGTTGGTTAATTAGCAATATTTCTGGATCAGCTCAATTATTTCTTATTGGACTTAATTAGGTCCAATCAGCCTTTGAGCTGCTGTGGCTGCCTGAGGAATCACCCAGGGCTCAGATGCAGGGAATGAGCTGCTTTCCCGAACAACTGCAAACATGGAGAGAATTTCCAGAGGTTGGGCCATGTCCCACCAGGTGATACCTGGGAATTTCATCCTCAGGTTTAGTTTAGCTTTGGAATGTTTTTGTGGGGAACCTTTTGGATTCCAGCTCCAGTTGGCCTTGGCCATCCCACCGCCCTTTGCCAGCTAATGTAGAAAAATTGCTTCCCTCTAATAAATCAAGGAGATATGAGTGGATCATTTGGAGTGGATTTCAGGAAAAGCTGCTTCCCGTGCAAAGCTGCTGCTCTTTCCTTCACAAGCCGCTTTTGCCAGGCTGCATCTGCCCAAAAAACTCCAAAAAACCAAAAAAAAACCAAAGAAAAACCTTTTGGAGAAGAGAAAGAGCTGAAAGTGAGGCCAGTGCAGGGCTGGGCTTTGCCTGCCAGAGAAAGCTGTGCCACAGGGCTGAACGTGGAGAGGGAGGGAACTCGGGAGGATGTTCATGGTCGAGCACCTTTTATTTCCTTGCGTTTGTGGCAATAAATCATGAATAAAACAGCCCCGGCCCACCTGGTGGGGAAGCACTTGGGATGCTGGTTATCCTGAGAGGGAGCCAAGGGGAAAAACTCCCAGTGCTTTCAACAGGCGGCGGGGAAAAACGAGCCGGGATCCGCCGGGAAAACGGCAGGAGAGGCTCCCTGGAGCTGCCAGAGATGCTGCTGGCATGGAGACGGGAACTCGGTTCTGAAGGGTCACGGCCGGTGCTGGGCTGATGGGAAGGATTCGCTGCTCACGAGCACTGCTAAAAAACAGGAAAATGCTCCCGAGCATGGACACGAGCTGGGGAAAAAGCAGCCGAGTTATCTGAGGGCACCTGGCTGCGCTCAGGCAATGTTTGTGCTGCTGCCGCCGCCCCCGCCCTGCAGGGCTCAGGCTCAGCTTCTCGGTCCCGTTTTCCCCCCGTGTTTTAGGAGGACAAGGAGCGGGATTTGGGGCCGGCTGCCCCCCAAGCCGCGGCTGCTGCACGTTCGCAGCTTTGGCACAATAAAAAAAGCAACTCGCCGGGAGAGGCTGGAGAGAAGCAGGCTGTAACGACTCCATCTATTGGGTAAAAATATACGGCTCCAAATGCACAGGGAAAATTAATTCCGAGGGAGAAAAAAAAATATATCAGAGGGGATTCGGAGCAGTTACCGGCACTTACGGCTTAATTGGACACAATTAGAGGAATGTTTCTCTGTACTGTTTGAAAGCAAAATGAAGGTAACGGCAGCCGCTTGCAGAGATCCGAGCTCAGCAATGCCGAGGAGATGCCAATCCACATCCCGAGTTATTCCCGTCGCACGGGGTGTTAAGGGAAAGGGGCTTTTGGTGGTCCGATCAGGGCAAGAGGAGCCCCTGACCCCGAAGGGCTCCTCAGGCTCGTGGTGAGGGGCAGCGAGGGGCGGGGGCGATGCTTCCCGGAACGCGTTTGTTCCTTTCCCGTCCGCTCCATGGAGCCGAGGCGCGGGGAGCAGCGAGCCCGGAGCCCCCCGCAATCCATCCCCCCTCCCCGGATCGCAGTGGCCGCACAGAGCCCGCTGCAAGCCTCGCCTCCGTTACCCCCGGCTTTCCTTGATATTATGTTCTCCCCCGGGGCTGCTGAAAAGCAGAAAAACAAACTCCTGCCGGAGGAGGGAGGAGGCAGCGGGGGGGCCGGGGCCGGCGGCAGCCGGGGGATAACGGGGGGCGGAGGAGGAGGAGGAGAAGGAGGAGGAGGAGCGGGGGGCTACTCCGGGAAAGCAGCAGCGCGATCGGCGCCGAGCATCGCTCCCTCCGCCTCCCGAGCGCCGAGCGGCCGGGACTGGCACCTCGGCAAGCTTCGTCCCGCTCTTCCTCCTCCTTATCCTCCTCCTCCTCCTGCTGCTCGCAGCCCTTGGCCGGGCGCGCCCGGCGGAGCGCTCGGCGATGGCAGCGCGGGGCGGGCGCGGCGCGGGGCGGGCGGGCGCGGGCCGGGGGTAGCGCGGGGGTCCCGCAGCGCTCTCCCCGCCGGGGTCCCGGGGTCCGCGGGCTCGGAGCCCGGCAGGGTCGCGGCGGGGCTCGGTCGGTGCCGGTGCCGGTGTCGGGCGGGGCGCGGCAGCGCGGGATGTGAGCGGCGCGGCCGGGCAGGGACAGGGGCAGCCACAGGGACAGGGGCGGGCGGTGCGGGCGGCGCCGGTGGCCCCGGTGGCCCCGGGCCCGGCATGCCGCGCTGCCGGAACTGCCGCCCGCCGCGCAGCTCGGGGCCGCGGGCCGCCCGCGGGCGCTGCCCCCGCCGCTCGGGGCCGCAGCCGGCGGGGGGCCCGGGGATGGCGCGGCGCTGCTCGCCCTGAGCCCGGCCCGCAGGAGGACGAGCGGCAGGAGGAGGAGGAGGAGGAGGAGGAGGGGAGCGCCCATGGCGCGGGGGCGCCGGGCGCCGGCGCTGCGCACTCGGCTGCACGGGCTGCGCCTCATGTGCTCGGCGCGGGCGGCGCCGGCGCGCCGGGCGCTCTGGGTGCTCGCCTTCTGCACGGCGCTGGGGCTGCTGCTGGCCTGGTCCTCCGACCGCCTGCTGCACTGGCTCGCCTTCCCCTCGCACACCCGCGTGCGCACCGAGTGGAGCCGCCAGCTGCCCTTCCCCGCCGTCACGCTGTGCAACAACAACCCGCTGCGCTTCCCTCGCCTCTCCAAGGGCGACCTGTACTACGCGGGGCACTGGCTGGGGCTGCTGCTGCCCAACCGCACCGCGCGGCCGCTGCTCACCGAGCTGCTGCGCGCCGACGAGGCGCGGCTGCGCTGGTTCGCCAAACTGGCCGATTTCCGCCTCTTTCTGCCGCCCCGCCACTACGAGGGCATCAGCGCCGACTTCATGGACCGCCTGGGCCACCAGCTGGAGGACATGCTGCTGTCCTGCAAGTACCGCGGCGAGCTCTGCGGCCCGCACAACTTCTCCGCGGTGAGTGCGGGCCGGGAGCATCCCCTGCTCTCGGCTCCTGTCCGGGGTCCCCTGGGTCGTGTCGGTCTGGTCCCGGTTCATGTCGGTCCAAGAGCCCTGGCTCGTGTCCATTCTGGTCCCGGTTCATGTCGGTCCAACCTTGGGTAGTGTCGGTTCTGTCCGTGTCCTTGGTTCGAGTCGCTCCAAGAGCCTTGGGGTAGTATCGGTTGTGGTCCGTGCCCCTGATTTGTGTCGGTCCAAGACCCCTAGGTCGTGTTGGTTCTGTTCCCGTTTCGTGTCGGTCCAAGAGATCCCTGGCTCGTGTCGATTCTGGTCCGTGTCCCCGGTTCGTGTCGGTCCAAGACCCCTGGGTCATGTCGGTTCTGTTCCCGGTTCGTGTCGGACCAAGAGACTCCCAGTTGGTGTCGGTTCTGTCCCATGCCTGCGGCTCCTCTCGGTCCGAGGTATCCCCGGCTCGTATTGGTCCCGGTCCCTGTTCCCCGTTCGTGTCGGTCCAAGGGCACCCCTGGCTGATGTCGCTTTAAGGGACTCTTGGTTGGTGCCGGTTCCGCTCCGTGTCCCCTCCCGGCCCCGCCGCTCGCTGCGCCTTTGCCCGCCGTGCCCGGAGCGCTCCGGGGTCGCAGCGGTCCCGGAGGGTCCCCGTGTGTCCGTCAGGTCTCGGTATGTCCGGCAAATTCTGGAGAGTCCAGTGGGTCCCGCTGTGTCCGGCAGGTTCCGGAGGGTCCAGCAGGTCTCGGTGTGTCCGGCAGCATCCGGCAGGTCCCGCATGGCCGGGAGGTTCCCCCCGGCCCGGGAGCTCCCTGCGGGTCGCTGCCCACCGAGCGCTTTCCCTCCCGCTGGTTTTTGCACCGGCTCCAAGTGATGCTCTCTGGTTTAAGGGGTGACTGTCAGGCGTGTGAGGTGCTGGCTGCTGCCTTGGGTTTTAATGAGAAATAATTAAATTAATGTCGCACCATCCCCGCCGCTGTCTTCCCACGTTCCGCGTTGCTCCCAGCGTAGTCGCACTCAGATTTTTCCCCAGTGCGAGCCGAGGTCCCCCGACCCAGCCCTGCCCATCCCGCCGGGCTTTGCCGTGCCCGGGCTCCTTCGGCTCCCCGAGCATCCCCTGGATCCGCTCCTTTGGGACCCCTGGAGCGCTTTGGGATGCGGAGCTGTGCTGAGCCGAGCTGATCCCAAAGGTGTTTGAGCCCCAAAGCTCGGGGCAGGGCTTTACAAAGCGCTAGGAGCGGGATCCGTGCTTGGGAGGATCCCGGTGGGACTGTTGAGAGCTCTGGTGTGTTGGACACACGGGAAGGATGCCCGGGAGCAGCGGGATGCTGGTGGTGCTGGAATATTCCGGTGTTCTGATCTCTGCGGGGCTGAGCATCCTTAAACGGGGGCTGGGGTCTGTGGGGACAGAGCAAGCTCTGCCTGCGAGATGGATCCCAGGGATGCAGCCGGGAAATGAGACGGAATTGTCCCTCTGGGCTTGTCACGGCAGCCGCTAAACTGTGCAGGCTCCGGAGGAGGGATGGAGGAGCTGCCCCGGCCGTGCAGGCAGCAGCTGCTGCTGCGAGCGGGAGCGGCACAGCTGGGGGGAAATCCGAGATAAAACGGATTTTGGGACAGGACCTTTCCAGCAGGACAATCCGGTACCGTGGGACAAGGAAATTCGGGAATTAGAGCAGGGACAGGCGGTGGGCAGTGGGGAAAAGCTGCCTCCCCCTCCTGGGTGCCAGGGCAGGATCTCCCGGTGCCAGGAGGGGCTGACTGCGAATTTCACCGAGCCCTCACTCCTCTAAGGTGCAGCAAACCTGGCCAGGGTCCCGCTGTCCCGGCCAGGATAAATCCTGGAGCGCTGCTGTGTCCGAGGCTGTTCTGGGGGTGCTGCAGGCGCTCCTCGGGGATGGAATTGGGCACTCCCAGGAGCTGCTCTGGGGGGGATGCAGGAGTTCCTGTGGGATGGAATTGGGCACTCTCGGCTCTGCAGCTGCTGCTGGAGCCACCAGGCTGCCCAAAGAGTGAGGTCTCCTCCAGCCATCCTGGAAATGTCTCAGAAGCTACTCCCCGAGGCTGGGAGGGAGGAATTGGGGGTGTGATCCCTGGAGCTCACAGCACTGAGGGCATTGCTCAGCTGAGGAAACAGGGAGAATATCCTTCCCATCCCGAAGGGACTGTGTGGCTCCAGGGTGGAGGAGAGGGGAGTCCCTGTGCCAGGAACCACCTGGATCTGCTTTCCCTGCCCCAGCTCTGCAGGTGAGGGGGGTCGGTGCCACCTCCCTGTGTCCTGGCACGTCTGGTCCCTCCTCCTCCTCCTGTGTGACAGAACAGGGGAGGGAGTGACCTCTGCCTTGTCCTTGAGGGGATGCTGAGGAGCTTCTCCACCACAGGTGAAGAGAGCTGTTCCCTGTGGAGCCTGCAGGAAACAATTCCTGGGGTTGGGAGTGTCCCCAGAGCTCAGAACAGGGCTCTGCCCCAAAATCCCGTTTTATTTGTGATTTTCCCCCAGTTGAGTTTGGCGACTTCCTCCAGGAGCTGCTCCCAGTGTTGGCCTGGGCTGGAGCACAAACCAAACCCCTTTTCTTGAGCAGGGATTTGTCTGGAGAGGAGGGATGGGAGTGTTTGGGGATTGAGGGATGGGAGTGTTTGGGAATTGAGGATGGGATTTTTTTTGGAGAGGAGCATCCACCTAAGGAAGAGCTGGAAGGAAGGAAGAGATGTGTCTGCGGGATGGAGGTGCCACACCTGGGGCTGAGCCCCTCCTGTCTGGGCTACTTGGAGCTTCTGCTTCTCTTCCTGGATTTGGAGGGAGAACCCCAAGGAGACACAGGAAAATCCTGTGGTGTGAGCTGGGCAGAGGAATGAGGCAGGAAGTGTGAAAAGATAAATGCAAATGGAATAAATGGGGTGAAAAGAGAATTTTTAGAGGTTTTAGCCCTGCTCAGGTGCTCCAAGAGCATCTTCTGGGCCAAAAGACCAGGGGGAGGTGAGGCTTTCCTGGGGTTTGCACAATCCAAATTGTGCAAAAGCCCAAAGCAGAGGGGAGTTGGAGCAAACGAGTCCTGTGTGAGATGTGGAGCAGAGCAAAGGGGCTGGGGGAGGGAGCTGCTCTCCTGTGAGTGCTTCCAGCTCTACCCAGGACATTCCTGCTCCTCCCAGCCCATCTCCCACAGCAGATTCCCTCCAAACCGTGGGGGCAGAGGGTGTTGGGTTTTGTGGGTGACATGGAAAAGGAAGAGGACACTGTGGAATGAGCCCAGCAATGCCAACAGTGTGGGAAGTGTTGCTTTTATTCCTTAAGAAATGGAAATATAGGATTGCAGTGATCTTTGGAGCTTGGGATGATAAATCCCGTTAGATTTGTTCCATTTAGGAGGGCTCAGCTCTGGGTTATTTCCTGGCCTGCTCCAGGAGGGGTTTGCTGTGCCTGTCAGTGTTTTCCAGAAGGATCAGGGTTTGTGAATGGATCAGGTGGAGTCTCCTGCCTCAGTCAAGGTGTGGCTTTACTTATTTTAGGCTGGACATGAAGCTGGGCTTTTGGGGTGGTTATCTAAGAATCCTGGAATGGTTTGGGTTGGGAGGGACCTGAAAGCCATGGCAGGGACAACTTCCACCATCCCAGGGTGCTCCAAGCCCTGTCCAGCCTGGCCTTGGGCACTGCTAGGGATGGGCAAACCATCCAGAAATGCTTGGAGCTGGATAAATCCAACCTCCCCAACTGCCCACATGCTGATTCCAAGGGAAGGAAGCATCCAGCACCTCCTGCCCTTCAAAACTTCTCCCAAAACCCAAATCCAAGTGCCAGACTGGGCAGCTCAGTGAGTGAGGAGCTGCTTTCCCTGGAGTGGCCCTGTCAGGGAGGAGCTGAGGCTCAGGATGAATTGGATTTTGCTCTGCATTCCCTGGGTTTGGGGTTGATTTATCCCTCTGAGCTCTTTGTCTCTGGGATATTCATCTTGCTTGCCCTGTCCTGTGCTCATTGATTTCTTTCTTCCTGGGATTTTTCATCCTGAGAAATTAATGAGTGGATCCAACATCCTGGGGTGTGTTCATGGCCTGGGGTTTGGGGTTAATGCTCTGCTGATTTAATAACTCCCCAAAGCCAATTGTCACCTGGGGCTCTGCCTGGGGAGCTGTGGCAGGGTTTGGTGCCATCCTTCATGAAATCCTTGGATTTCTGGGCTGTTCCAAAGGCTCTGCAGTCAATACTTGCTCGTGGATTGATTTGCTCAGTTATTTCTTGTTAAACCATTTAATTTCTCCCCAGAGCAGGGATTACATGGGGTGGGAGCTGCACAGAGACCTCAGTGCTGCTTTTTAAAAATATTCCTGTGTGTTTGCTTGAAAATCTGATGGATATTGCTGACATCTCCCTCAGGTGGGGCTGCAATTGTGGTTGAGAATCCCCTGTGAATCCCAGGGTGAAGCTCAGCCTTGTCCCACCAAGAATGGGACATTTTAGCCCTGGGCTTGATGGGAGGGCAGAGAGGAATTCTGGAACAGCTGCAAGCACCTTAATTACCACCACCACAATCGATTGCAGAGGAATTTCAGGATGTGGGGTTGTTTATTTGGGGATTTTCCTCACCCACCCACAAACTGTTTTATGCCATTCCCTTTTCCACCTTTATTCTCTCATATTTTTATTTTAATTCTTTATTTTCAGCTTCACTTCCAAACAGAGCTGTGCCTTGGGGGTGGTGTTGCCTTTGGAAGGGCCGTGGGTGGTGTTGAACGTGGGGCTGGAGCCTGGAATGTGCTCCCAGATTGTCCCAGTGCCACTTCAGGGACCTGCCTGGGGTGAAAGCAAGGCCTGTTCTCTCATCCTGGGGGAATCCTGCTGATTTGGGGTTCCTGGAGGCAGAATCCAAGGAGGAATCTGGGGTGGGCTCTGCCAGGTGGTCCCCAAGCAATACTGACTGTGAGGGATGGGCTGAAGGGTTTGAGGTGATTCCCTGGGGGTTTGGGGTTCCTCATCTCCTACAGGACTGGGTGCTGAGGGGATTTGGGCTTCTCTTGGGCTGGGGAATGGAAGCAGGGATGAGTTTGGCACTGAACTGGTGGGTGCTGAGAGGGGCCGGGAGCTGTGGGAGGAGAAGGACAAAGCCCAGGGGTCCCAGAGCTGCAGGGATCCCAAAAGAGTCCATGGAGCAAGGAAAGCAGCAGGGCCTGGGCTGCTGGGGGCTTAAAGCCACCCAGTGCCACCCCTGACATGGCAGAGACACCTCCCACCATCCCAGGGTGTCCCAGTGTCCAGCCTGGCTTTGGGCACTGCCAGGGATCCAGGGGCAGCCCCAGCTGCTCTGGGCACCCTGTGCCAGGACCTGCCCACCCTCCCAGGGAACAATTCCCAATCTCCCACCCATCCCTGCCCTCTGGCAGTGGGAGCCATTCCCTGTGTCCTGTCCCTCCATCCCTTGTCCCCAGTCCCTCTGCAGCTCTCCTGGAGCCCCTTTGGGCCCTGCAGGGGCTCTGAGCTCTCCCTGGAGCTTCTCCTCTCCAGGTGAGCACCCCCAGCTCTCCCAGCCTGGCTCACAGGGGCTCCTGTAAGTCAGGGGTCTCTCTCTCCAAATAAGAAGAGACTTTACAAAAGGGTTACCATGTATTTTGGTAACCTTTTTGAAAAGAATTGGAATTGAAGAGCACTAGTGAAACAGCTAGACAGGAAGTGATTACTACTACTGTTGGTTACTCCAGCTTTAACTAGTTCCACATCTATTAGTTGTCTCTGAAACTTCATGCATTTGTTGTCTCTGGATGGGCAGTGTATTATTTGCACAGAAAACATGAACATGAGTCACTGCCATTCTGTGACAGTTTTGTATCCTAACATGGAGAAACTCTGGGGCCTCTTCTGGACTCATCCCAGCAGCTCCAGGTCCTTCTGGACCATGGCAGTGTCACCTCGAGAACCTGCAGTGATGTCCCTCATGACAGTGACCCCATGCCTGGCTTCTTCCCCCAACAGAACAAACTGAAATAAGGAATCAAACCCTGCCAGGCAGCTCAGGGTGCCCAGGTAATGGGATCTGTCCCCAAGGCTGCTCTGGGACACAGATTCCTGCTCCAGGAACACCCCCAGCCTGGCTCCAGCTCTGGAGTGGCTCTGAGGCTCCTCTGGACCTGCTCCAGCAGCTCCACGTCCTTGGAATCCTGAGTGACTTCCTGAGTGTCCTGGTGTGCCAGGAGTGTGCCAGCAGCAGGAACAGAGCCTGGCCTGGAGCAGGACAGAGCTGCTGGGGATGTGTGGCTGTGTAGGGAGTCAGGAGTGCAAATCCCATGGATTTGGGGAGAGCAGGGCTGGCCTGGGCTCCTTTGCACCCCACAGTGTGTCCCAGTGCCTCTGGATCCAGCTGCAGATCCAGGTTTTAGCTCCAGGTACAGCTCCAGGTGCAGCTCCAGCTGCAGATCCAGGTTTTAGCTCCAGGTGTGGATCCAAGAGCAGCTCCAGGTTCAGATCCAGGTACAGCTCCAGGTTTTAGCTCCAGGTGCAGCTCCAAGTTTCAGCTCCAGATTTTAGATCCAGGTTTCAGCTCCAGCTGCAGGCAGCTTTGGAATGCTGCACCCCTGGTGGTTTTACCAAGGCCTGGGCAGGATTCTGGGATGGGAATCTCCTGGATTCACAGATCTCCTGGGCTGGAAGGGATCCACAAGGATCCATGAATCCAACTCTTCACTTCACCATGAATGTGGGAACTGAGATTTCTGGCAGGACAGGAAAAATATCACTTCAGTGAGGAAAGGGTTCAGCTGAGTTTGGCCACTTCCTCCAGGAGCTGCTCCCTGTTGGCCTGGGCTGGAGCACAAACCAAACCCCTTTTCTTGAGCAGGGATTTTTCTGGAGAGGAGGGATGGGAGTGATTGGGGATTGAGGGATGGAAGTGTTTGGGAGAGAAGGGATGGGAGTGTTTGGGGATTGAGGGATGGGAATGATTGGGAATTGAGGGATGGGAGTGTTTGGGGATTGAGGGATGGGAATGATTGGGAATTGAGGGATGGGAGTGTTTGGGAGAGAAGGGATGGGAGTGTTTGGTAATTGAGGGATGGGAGTGTTTGGGAATTAAAGGAATGGGAGTGTTTGGGGATTGAGGGATGGGAGTGATTGGGAATTGAGGGATGGGAGTGTTTGGGGATTGAGCGATGGGAGTGATTGGGAGAGGAGGGACAGGATTTTTTTGGAGAGGAGCATTTACTGCAGGAAGAGGAAGGATTTTTAGCAGGACTTTCCTGTGTTTTTTTCCCCCTGCCTGCTGCTTTTTCCCTTTTCCATTTATTCCATCCATCCATCCATCCATCCATCCATCCATCCATCCATCCATCCATGGGATTCCAGGTGCTGAAGGTGCAATCATCACCCTGGGTTTGTTTGAGTCCTGGAATAGATTGCCAATAATTACTGCCCACCCTGAGCAGAATTAATGTAATTAAAGACACACAGTCCCCGCCTACTCTGGGATGCTGCCAGGGCTTAATTAATGTTTGCAAATTGCTCCAGGAGCTGCATGGGACTGCACAAAGAGTGGGAATTCCTGGAATGGGGGTGCCCTGGGACACTGCTGTGGGCAGGGGAAGGAAACCCAGGGATGCAGGGTGGGGATCAGTGGGATTTGGGCTCCCAGTGCCCCTGGGTTTGTTCCTTTGGGAGCCTGAGGCTGTGGGGTTTGCCCTTCCCTCTGCTGCAGTTCAGGGGAATTCCCTTTATCCTGAAATCCCTGGAGTTTGTTCCCACTGGAGCTCTCTTTTGGCCATGTTTTTTATCCTGTATTTATCCTGAATTCCCTGGGCCACTGGGGCTGTTCCCACTGGGAGCACTGGTGGTGCCAGCAGGGCCCTGCAGCATCCCAGGCTGGCTCTGGAACCCATCCCTTTTCCCAGCAGGAGGGATAAAATTGGAACTGGGATGAGCTTTCTCTCCTGTGTTTGCTTTTCCCAGCCTGGCTGCAGATTTTCCATGAGCTGGGATGGAGGGAAGCTGCTGGATTCTTGTCTGGAGCAGCAGCTCCCATCCTGGGGCATGGACAGGGATTGCTCTGGGTTATTTATCCTGGAAATGGTTTTAGGGCATGGACAGGGATTCCTCTGGGCTGTTTATCCTGGAAAGGGGCATGGACAGGGATTTCTCTGGGTTATTTATCCTGCAGATGGCTCTGGGTCATGGACAGGGATTGCTCGGGGTTATTTATCCTGGAAAGGGCAGGGACAGGGATTGCTCTGGGTTATTTATCCTCAAAAGGGGCAAGGACAGGGATTCCTCTGGGTTGTTTATCCTGGAAAGGGTCAGGGACAGGGATTCCTCTGGGTTATTCCAGGAAATGGCTCTGGGACATGGACAGGGATTCTTCTGGGTTATTTATCCTGGAAATGGTTTTAGGGCATGGACAGGGATTCCTCTGGGCTGTTTATCCTGGAAAGGGGCATGGACAGGGATTTCTCTGGGTTATTTATCCTGCAGATGGCTCTGGGTCATGGACAGGGATTGCTCGGGGTTATTTATCCTGGAAAGGGCAGGGACAGGGATTGCTCTGGGTTATTTATCCTCAAAAGGGGCAAGGACAGGGATTCCTCTGGGTTGTTTATCCTGGAAAGGGTCAGGGACAGGGATTCCTCTGGGTTATTTATCCTGGAAATGGCTCAGCTTGCCTGGGAGCTGCTGCTTGACCAGATGTTTTGCAGCTGGATGTCATCCAAGGGCTGATCTCCCATTCCTTGTCCATGCAGGAGGCCAGGCTGGAACTGGCCTGGATGCAGGGATGGGGGGATGTCCTTTGGGATGCACAGGTGTTCTTTAGGATGTAGAGATGTCATTTGGGATGGGGGAATGCCCTTTGGAATGTAGGGATGCTCTTTGGGATGGGGGAATGCCTTTTGGAATGTAGGGATGCCTTCTGTGATGCAGAGATGTTCTCTGGGATGCGGAGATGCCCTTTGAGAAGGGGAAATGTCCTTTGAGATGCAGGGATGTTCTCTGGGATGCAGGGATGTCCTTTGGGTTGGTGGGATGCCCTTTGGGATGGTGTGATGCTCTCTGGGATGGGCATCCCCCTCTGTCCAGTTATAGGGACTCCTGTGGGGCCAGGGATTGGTTGAGAAAATCTTGCCTAAATCCCAGGCTTTAAAAATGAACCCTGAGCTCCCAAGGTGGGAATTGTCCCCAAAACTTGCCCAGGTGTGCTCAGGGCTCCCAGCAGGGGTGGTTGATGTTGGAATTCCCATTTTTCCTGCATTCCTACTCTCTGGCCCTTTCCAGCACCCCCACCCTTCCCTGATTGCCTTTCCCCAGATCCCCCTTCCATCCTGGTGTGCTTGGGAGTGAGGGCTCTGCATTTCTGTCCTGCTGAAACCCTGAGTGCCCTCCCTCCAAACCCCTGGGAAGACACAGCTCCTTCACTTCCCTCTCAGCACTTCTGGGACTTCTCATTCTCTTTTCTTTCTTTTCCCTCCTGTAATTTCAAGCGGTGGTAGCCGGAATTTTAAATTTTTTTCATTAATTGTTCCACTCTTCTTTTCCCAATTCTATCATTTCTTCCTGGAATAAAGCAAATTCCAGGCAAACTTCCTCCCCTAACCCCTGGAGCTTGACATTTTTTCAATAATAAAGTTGGAGTGTAAATTAAGAACTGGAGCTGTTCCCAATCCTGGGAGCACACTGCTGCCATCCCCACTTTCCTCTGCTTTGTTAAATCAGGAGGAATGGCCCATTATAATCCAATTAACTGTGATTCCCAGGCAGGAATTCCTGGCTCCAGGGTGGGGGAAAAGTTGGATAAAATGATTGTAAAAGGCTTGCGATTGTGTGGTTTGGGATTTTTTTCCTTTTTCCCTTTAAAAAACCGTCACCAGCTGAAACCAGGGCAAAGCCATGGAGGGGAGTTGGCTGCTAGTTTTGTAATAAATTTATGGAGTGCTCCAAAGTGGCTCCTTGTGGGCATGGAGATCCTGCTGGGCTCCCAGCACATGTTCCTGCCAGGATTCATCCCATCTTTCTCCTGGAATTCACAGCTCAGTGCTCCCAGGACTCGTGTGGAAGGGAGGGACAGAAGGACCAGCAACGTGTCCATGGAATTCTGTTCCTGCAGCTCCAAAAAACCTGGCACAGCTTGGAGAGATCTCGGGGGGGTGCAGGCAGGTGGAGAAATGAGGTCACGGAGAGGTTTGGGTTGGAAAGGACCTTAAGGGACCTTAAACCCACCCAGTGCCACCCCTGCCATGGCAGGGACACCTTCCACTGTCCCAGGCTGCTCTAACCTGGCCTTGGGCACTGCCAGGGATCCAGGGGCAGGACGTCTGCCTGTCACAGACACATTTTCTGAAAAATCCTTTCCTTAGGATTTTTCCTCCTGAGAAGCTGGGAGGCCTCAGGAACAAAATGTAAACAATGGTTATCTGCTGCTGTGGAATGCAACAGGTGCATCTGTGATTGGCCCATGTAAGATGTTTGTAATTAATGGCCAATCACAGTCAGCTGGCTCGGACAGAAAGCCAAGCCACAAACCTTTGTTACCATTCTTTGCTATTCTATTCTTAGCTAGCCTTCTGAGGAAATCCTTTCCTCTATTCTTTTAGTATAGTTTTGATATAATATATATCATAAAATAATAAATCAAGCCATCTGAAACATGGAGTCAGATCCTCGTCTCTTCCCCAATCTGAAAACCCCTGCAAACACCATCACACCTGCCCACCCTCACAGCCAGGAATTCCATCTCTCTTAGGCCTCCTTGCTTCGCTAAATTTTGTAGCAACTCCCAAATGCCTCCAATGAAAATGGGCTGTGCAGCAGGGAAACAGCCTGGGAGACCCCTGGAATGCACCAACACAGCATTCCCACTGCTGGAAAGAGCTTTATAAGAAATACTTGGGAATAGCAATTGTCTTGGTTTGGAAAACCAGGTCTCTGCTAAGAAGACAGGAGCCTCCCCTGAACTGGAAACAGTTTAACCCTTCCCTCTGAATTGCTATAAATTTTAAATTAAGGGGCTCTCAAGCTAAAAATATGGCAGCAGGAATAACAGTTCTTCAATAGGAAAGAAAACAAAAAGATAAAATAAACAATGCAGTAAACTAAAACAACACTGACATAGAACACAACCTGACACCCTGTGTGAGACGGTGTTCACAGGGGTTTTCAGGTGAGGGAAGAGACGAGAATGTTGACTCCATGTTCAGAAGGCTTGATTTATTGTTTTATGGTATATATTACATTGAAACTGTACTAAAGAGAATAGAAGGAAAAGTTCTCCTCAGAAGGCTAGCTAAGCTAAGAATAGAAAGGAATGAATAATAAAGGTTTGTGTCTCAGACAGAGAGTCCAAGCTAACTGGGCTGTGATTGGCCATTAATTGTAAACATCCAAGATGGGCCAATCACAGATGCACCTGTTGCATTCCACAGCAGCAGATAACGGTTGTGTACATTTTGTTCCTGAGGCCTCCCAGCTTCTCAGGAAGAAAAATCCTAAGAAGGGATTTTTATAAAAAGATGTCTGCGACACTGTGGGTCAGGGTGTTGGCAGCAGTCCCATTGGAATTGTGGCTCAGCCCTCCCGCAGTGTCAGGGGTGGTTCTGCTGGAGCAGGATCCTGTAGAAAGGGTGGAGTCTTCCTCTGAAGATCCAGTGCAAGAGGCAGCTGCTGTTCCTCTGGGAATCCAGTGGAGAAGCCGTGCTGGTGTTCCAGAATCTCCAGATTATATCCAGGTAGGAATGCTTGGCTCCTCCCTCTGGGCTCACATCTCCCAATGGGATGCTGTAGCTCTTATCAGTCATGCAGGGACATTCAATAGCTGTTATCAGCAGGTGTCTCCCCAGAGGGAGGAGTGGTTGTGGAAAAGATAAGGAAAACTGCCCAATGAACAGAAGCCAGCTGCCATGCAGATGGCAAAGAGAATACAGTTTGCTTGGCAATCCAGGACAGTAATGGATTCTCTGAGGAGGGAATGATCTTCCCCCTCCCATGCCTGGGATAAGGGATGGGAAGGTTGGGAGCAGCTCCCTGTGCTGGAACAGCTGCTCTCAGCATTCCAGTTCAGCTTTCCAGATTGTTCCCTGCTCCATCAGCATCTCCTGCTCTCCAAACTCAGCTGAATGCCCGAATTTCTTCCTTCAGGGAGTGCTAGAGAAAAAAAGGTAATTCCTGGCAAACAGTCCCAAGAGTCCTGACTGGAGGTGGCAGATCCTGGCAGTGTTCCCACAGTCCCAACCTCCCACACTATCCAAACACTGGCATGTCAGAGCCATCAGTCCCTGTGCTCTGGTGCTGCCTGCAGCCACATCTCCCCTCTCCGGAAGCCTCCTGCAGTCCTAGGTGGTTTGTGGCACCCAGTGCTCCAGCTGGGTCTGGTCCTGGTGTTTGATCCCCCCTCACCAGCACATTGCAGTGAGGATCAGCCAGGGATCCTCCCCAAGGACCCTCCTGACTATTTACAGACACGAACGAGACGGGGCTGCTGTGGAACGTGCTTTGAGCTGTTTTATTTTCCAGCATCAGTCTCATTACGTGGTTATGACAATGGGAAGATGCCAGCAGCTCACATCCCAGGCAGCAGACACAGAACTTAATGTTACAACTCACTTTATAAGCTTCTTGACCAATCACACAAAGCAAAAGCACATTGACAGTAGTTCTGTCTACCACTATAAGCACACGTACCTTTGGTTAAACAATTCTTCCTTATTTCAAATACAATACCTGCTTGTGAGCCTTAAAACACAATGCACAGAGCACCATTATTAAGCATTAACCTTCCTAATATCTTGCTAGATAAACTTTCTGTAGCTTAGAGAGCTATTCAGACAAGCATTAATACACAGACCATTGTTCTATTTGTCCTTGCTTTTCTACTTTTTAAATAATTTTTCTGCTGACCAATCTCATGGCTGCTGCTCAGCTCTAATCACAGTTCTGCTGTCTCTGAGGCCTGCCTTTTGCAGCTTTCCCAAAACTCTCAAATTTTATGGATTCCCACACCCTCCTGCTTTCATCTGCAAAGTCCACTTGCCTTTCACCCTCATGCACTTTATCCCCTTGTCTTTATCCCTGCGTTCAGCCCAGCCCTTCCCTCCCCTCAGGCTTCTCCCAGGGGCTGGAGTCAGCCAAGGTCCCTCCCTGCTCCCCCTGCGTGGGTTTGGGTGTCTTTGCAGCAGGCCCTTGGCTGGGTAATAATTGGTATTGATTCCCTGATTCACAGAAAGCTGATCAATAATCTCCAGCTCTATAAGAAACCCATTGCTTTTATAGACAGTTATCATACAAGTGGACTTAATTGGTGCTCCAGTCCAAACCAATCACCAATGGCTAATTAAGAAATCACCCTTTGGTAAGCAGATCTCCATAACACATTCCACATGTTCACAATAATAGGTGCAGCAAGTTAAGAATTATTTATAATTTTCTCTGATCTCACTGGGGAAGTTGTGCCTCTCTCTGTCGTGCCACATTTGGGGACACAGCTGTCCCCTCCCCTGCCTGGGGAGCTGTACTCTCTGCTCCCTGCTCTCTCCTGAAACACTGAAATCCAGTTCCAGGCAGTGAAAGTGGGACATTCCTGACCCCAGTCCTGTTTTCCTGACCCCTGTCCTGTTTTCCTGACCCTGCAGGACAGAGGCTTCCCTTGGCTTTGTGCCACAGGAGTGAGGAGGGGAATGGGACCCATGGATGGGTTTTCCTTGGCCTGGGATTCCCAGCTCTGGGTGTGCCCTTTGGGGTTTGATGCTTGTTGTAGGTCCCTTCCACCTGAAATTCCTTCTCCTTTTCCTTCTCCCCAGAATTGATTTGATGGTTGTTGTAGGTCTCTTCCACCTGAAATTCCTTTTCCCTTTCCCTTTTCTCTTTCCTTTTCCTCAGAATCTCCTCTGCCTTGGATTTTTCCAAGCACTGGACGCTTCCCATCCCTTTCTGGCTCATGCCCATTAACCTGGCTTTGCCTTTTTAAACAAATTTTAACAAATTCGTTGTGTTAAAATAATTCCAGTGGCTCCAAGGCCCTTGGATAGGAGGCCACTGGGGGAGGTGGGAATAAAACCATTGATTTGGGTTAGGTAGGAATAAAGCTCCTGGCTGGGCAGGGAGATTCCTGAATTCTCAGTGGCAGCTGCTTGGACAGGATCCACCTGGGGTCTCCTGTTTTGGAGGGTTTTTGGCTGTTTGGAGCCCTGGTGTTTGTCTACTCACGTCAACATTCCTGGTTTTCCAAAGGCCTTAGCCTCATGGAGTCAGTGTTCAGCTTTCCCTTGGCACAGGAGGGAATTTCTGCTGACTAGAATTTAATCCCCCCAATGAAACCATCATTAGCAGGTAATTGGTGATGGGGGAAATTCCAGCTCCCTTTTCCCTGCCCCACCTCCCCTCCTCGGGGCTGGGGAGGTTTGATTTGGAATGATTTCTGCAATTGGGATCTGCCACATCCTGCAAAGGATGAGCCAGTGTGGGAAGGAGATGCCTCAACATCAGAGGCAGCTTTGGGGCTTTCCAGAACTGGAACTTGGTGTGGGATCAGCTCCCTGTGGGATCAATTCCCCGTGGGATCAGCTCCATGTGGAATCAGTTCCCTGTGGGATCAGCTTCGTATGGGATCAGCTCCGTGTGGGATCAGCTCCATTTAGGATTAGCTCCGTGTGGGGTCAGCTCCCTGTGGGATCAGCTCCATGTAGGATTAGCTCCATGTGGAATCAGCTCCGTGTGGGATCAATTCCCTGTGGGATCAGCTCCATGTGGAATCAGCTCCGTGTAGGATCAGCTCTGTGTGGGATCAGCTCTGTGTGGAATCAGTTCCCTGTGGGATCAGCTCCATGTGGGATCAGCTCCATGTGGGATCAGCTCCCTGTGGATCAGCTCCGTGTGAGATCAGCTCTGTGTGGGATCAGCTCCCTGTGGGATCAGCTCTGTGTGGGATCAGCTCCATGTGGGATCAGCTCCATGTGTAATTACCTGCACACCTCAGAGAGGGGGATGTGACACCGAGGGGTTCAGCAGCCCCAGATCATGAAGGTTGGCTGAAGCCTTGGCTGAAGAAATATGATTTTAAGATTTTTTTGAGCTGTTTGTGTTTTGCCTCTGGCCTGGCCACTGCTTCTGATGAAGTTTCCAAGCTCTCCTTGATGGTGTGAGGATTATGGATTTAGATTAAAAGGACAGCAGAGATTTTCACATGCCCTTAGGGCTGGCTTTAAACATCCAGCACTGGGGGATGCCAGAGCCTGTGGCAGCAGCTCTCTGACCACAGAGAACAGGCACAGAGCTTCCCAGAAAAATCCTGGGAAACTCTGTAAAAGCTGTGAGAAACTTAGAGGAAAGGAATCCAGACAATTATTATCTCTTTCATTGTTTATAGATATGGTTATCCAGAGTGTGCTATTGATATTCACCAATAGTGAGTGAGAGGTTTTCACTTCTTTGAGACCAATCAGGTCTTTGGTCCGCCATTGTTTCTGTAAGAACTGTAGATTTCTGACAATAAAGTTACTTTCATGCCTTCTGGATCATGGAGTCAATGCTAATTATTACCCAGCTAGAGGCCTGCTGCCACAAAAGCCCAGGGGGGAATGGAGTGCCAGGGTAATCTTGTAAAGACCCCAAATCCTGGTTCAGTTTTGGGTTCTTCTAAAGGAGAAGAACCTGGAGGGGCTGGAGCAGGTCCAGGGAAGGGTCTGGAGCCCCAGGAGGGGCTGAGGGAGCTGGGAAGGGGCTCAGCCTGGAGAAAAGGGGGATCAAGGGGGCCCTTGTGGCTCTGCACAGCTCCTGACAGGAGGGCACTGTGGTATTCACATGCCCTCTGAACAGAGAGAGATTTAACTTTCTCAGGTTCTCCTGAAAGAAGCTGTGAGAGAAGCAGAGAAAAGAATGATCAAAACAATTCTTATCTCATTTGCTACTCCTGTGTTGTTGAACATGCGGAATGTTATGGAAGATAATTTACCTGAAGGGATTGCTTGGCTGGATTCTGGTGATGGTGTTTTGATTCACTGACCAATTAGGTCCACGTGTGTGTTGGGACTGTCAGTGGACAGCCAGGAGTTTTGAGTAGTTAGAAGTAAGTATGATGTAGTATAGTAAAAATGTAATATAATATAATATAATATAATTTTAATAAAGTGAGTGTTCAGCATTCCAAAGCCTTGGAGTCAGGTGCCAATCATTTTCTTCATTGGGGATCCTGATTTTACAATGGAGACAGCCCAGGGGCCGGGCTGTGCTCCAGGGAACAGGGACAGGAGCAGAGGGAACGGCCTCAGGCTGGGCCAGGGCAGCTCAGGGTGGGCACAGCAGGAATTTCCCCATGGAAAGGGGGCTCAGGCCTTGGAACTGCCCAGGGAGGGTTGCAGTGCCCATCCCTGGAGGTGCCCAGGGAATGGCTGGAGGTGGCATTTAGGGCTCTGGACAAGGTGGGCATTGGGCACGGGTTGGACCCAGTGATTTTTAAGGTGTTTTTCAACCTCAGAGATCCTGGGATTCTGTGTTGGGAAATGGAGCTGGAAGGGAAGGGAAGCTGTGTGGGTGTGAAGAGCTTAGGCACTGCCAGGGATCCAGGGGCTGCCCCAGCTGCTCTGGGCACCCTGTGCCAGGGCCTGCCCACCCTCACAGGGAACAATTCCCAATTCCCAGTCTCCCATCCAGCCCTGCCCTCTGGCAGTGGGAGCCATTCCCTGGGTCCTGTCCCTCCATCCCTTGTTCCCAGTCCCTCACAGCTCTCCTGGAGCCCCTTCAGGCCCTGCAAGGGGCTCTGAGCTCTCCCTGGAGCTTCTCTCCAGGTGAGCACCCCCAGCTCTCCCAGCCTGGCTCCAGCCCCTCTGATCCTTTGTTATCCCAGCACAGGAGCCCCTTCCCATGGAAAATCCCATGCTTTGTTTTGCTTCCTCTCCCCTTTTTGAAGTGATTTTGCCCCTTTGGCCTCCATTCCCTCCCTGCCTTGGGCAAGGGGAGCTCCAGTGGGGTTGAGGGGACAGCAGGGACAGCAGTGCTGACCTGGGAGCCCTCCCTGTGCCCTCTCAGGTGATGACTGGGACAGGGCATTTTGGGATTTCAAAGCTGATTGGGGTGGCAGAGCCGTGGTTGGGTCCTCACCTCTTGTTTTGTGACGGGGTCTCTGCTGTTGAGATGACCCCGAGGTGTTGGAAAGTCTCTTTTTTCCCACTGAAGAAGCAGACAGGGTTCCTTGGCTCTGGTTCTCAGGGTTGTTTATTCTCTCTCATCTATAACATTCTTTCTCTGACCTGCTGAGATCTGTCCAGCACGTTGGGTTGAGGCACACTGACTGCCTTTGGGGTGGTGCATATATATATATCTATCTTTTTATACTAAAAATGACATGTACTTTATTTACAATAATTTTCCAGTACCTATCACTCTAAGAGCCTAAATGAGAGATGCAGGACTCCAGGTGGCTCTCCAAAATGCAGTTTCTTGTATCCAATATGCAGTTTATTGTATACAACATGCAGTTTATTGTATACAAAATGCAGTTTATTCCATCCAAAACATTATAGCAGTCCAGGGTCTCTGTGGGTGACAGAGCTGTGCCCACAGCTGTCAGCTCCAGCTGCAGGCAGGCCTGGAGACCCTTAGTTTAGGTTACAATGCATTATAGACTTTTCTTTGCTGAGCATCTTCATACAGTAGAGCCAATCTATACCTTAACTTTTATCTCTAGCCTATCATAACTACTGTAATTACCATATTTATGTTACTGTTCTCCAATCACTCAAAGTCAGTACATCACAGTTAAAGCTAGAAGTTGTTTTTCAGTTTTCTTGCAGTGGGAAATTCTGAGACCTTTTTTCTACTTGCCACATTTGCTGACTTGTTTGCCTGTGCTATCTTTCTGCTTGGTAAAAACATCTTCTTGTTTGGGGTGGGTTTATCCTTTGCTCTAAGTCATAAAAACCCCTTCTAACTAACACACCCTTTGCCTCCTTGGTTATCCAGTAAGACTGGCTCAGCAATTCTTTTCTTCTGTATCAAAACTTGCTTCCATCTCTATTCTTTCTTCAGATTCTACATTTAAAAGTCTTTCTGCTAAGCACAGATACCTGTGAGACTTTCTTGTCAAACTTTCATCCTTCTCAACATATCACCTATGTTAGACAGTCTGTCTCTACTCTAAACCAATCCAAAAGTGCCACCATCACAGCAGAAGATGAAGGATGAGAAGGAGGAGAAAGAGACGACACACCCAGATTCCTCCATCTTGGCTCCTGAACGCCCATTCTAAAACCCCAAAATTCTACTTTTTCACCCTGTGATAAATTTACTATCATTCTGCTCAGACTCTTGTGGCTTGTAACTCCTCACACAAGGTTGGTAATTGTTTCCATGGGCTAAAATCAAAGGCACAGGTGTCTGTGGCTCTGTGCCAAGGTCTCTGAGCCCCCTGCCAGGGTCTCGATTCCTCCAGGGCAGCCAAAGGGATGTCCTGGGTTCTGGAAGTTTTGCCATCTGAAGGGTCAGCTTCTGCTGTCCCCTCCCTGCTGGATGGACTTGCCCCAGAGCTTTGGCTCCTCAGGGAACCAGGGCTGAGCACAGGTGCTGAGTTCCTCCAGCTGAAGAGGAGTGTAGGAATGTGTCCCCTGTTGACAGAGTGATAAACTATTTTTTGTCTCCTTAAAAAAGACTAAAAGACTAAAAGTTTCTCTTCTCAATTGGGTAAAAAGACACCTTATAGGACTTGGGGAACTTTACTTCAAACTTAAGGACAGCCAATTGGACAGGAGCCAAAAAGTCCTACTTGAGCAATTTACTAGAAAAAGAGGAGAATAAAGAAGCTAATGGCTTTTGTGGAGTGTTTTACCAGGAGCAAGAACCTCTTGCACCTGGCTTGGTTTTCCTTTGTAAAGAGCTTTGCTATTTTGCCTTTTATTAAAACCTTTTTGTTTCCAACACTACCACAGAAGCCATCCTGCTTGTTTTATGCCTTCTAAGGTAGCTGAGCTATCTTGGCTGTGAAATAGATCTCCAAGAGCTCATGAGACCTGGCTGGAGGAGACCCCTGTTTCAGTGGAGCAGGGAAAATCCTCGATAGAATCCTCAATGTCTGGTGTTAGTGCTTCAGGAGCCATCAGTGCTCATCAGTGATGGGCACACTTGGTTCTCACCCTGCTTCCTCTGGGCTGCGAAAGGCAAATCCCTTCTGCTGGGAGAATCCCCAGTCCAGGCTCCTGGGATGGGATCCAGGGCTCCTTTGCTGACTCCGATTTAAAATCAAAAAGCAGCAGAGGAATGATGGCAAGAGCTTTGGGAGAGTTTTGGGATGAGCTATGGGGTGGTGGTGTTCACAGAGGTCCCAGGATGAGGGAAATGAGAATCTTGACTCCATGTTTCAGAAGGCTGATTATTATATTATATTATATTATATTATATTATATTATATTATATTATATTAATACTATTATATACTATATTATATAATATTATATCATATCATATGAAAATGATCTACTAAAACTACACTAAAAGAATAGAAGAAAGTATTTTATTAGAAGGCTAGCAAAGGAAGGGAATGGAATGAATAATTAAATCTTGTGGCTGCTCCCAGCCTCAACACAGCTGGCTGTCATTGGTTATCAAGTAAAAAACAATTTCACATGCTGGGTAAACAGTTCTCTAAATCACATTCTGAAGTAGTAAAACACGGAGAAGCTGAAACTTCCCAGCTTCTCAGGAGTAAAAGATCCTAATGAAAAGATTTTTCATAAAATATGTCTGTGACACCATGGGGTGGTTTGTGCTCTGCCTCTGGGGTGAACTGTTTGGGATTTCCTCTGGGTGTCCTTGCTGTGGGAATTGGTGCAGGTTTGGTGCTTTCAGGTGGTTTTTGCAGCGTTGCAGCAGCGTGGAAGGCAGAGAGGGAGGTGCTGGGCTGTCCCTGCCCTGCAGGGTTTGAGGCTGCAGGACCTGGCTCAAAGTGGGGCAAACCCAGCTCAAAGCTCACAGGAACAGATCCTGTCAGAGCCAGCTGTAGGAGTGATGGGGGCAGGACAGTGGGGACGGACGGAGATGAGAGATCTCTGCAGCCAGGCTGTGGAACTTGGGGCTTGTTGCAAAGGGCCTGGGTGCAGGGCCCTGCTGGGAGCTGCCAAACACAGCTCAGAGCAGGCTGAGAGAAGAGAGGGGGAGAGAGGGTGAGAGAGTAAAAGGGTAAGAGAGTGAGGTTCCCATTCCAATACCATAAATCTTCTTCTGTGCTGAATATTCTAATTCTCACTAAGCAATGTAGTACAAGATACAAATCCTATAGCATTTACATACAGCCTATAAGAATCATTACATTACCATCCTGTGTTACATTTTAAACCCTAAAAACTCCTCTTTGGCCCCTTCTGCCAAGCTGTAGGGTCTGCTCTGACCCTTGGGCCTGTCTGCAAGCAGAGGGTGTTGTTCCATCCAAAGGGGATCACCTTCAGCTGGCCACACCATTGTTTTCCAGTTGTTCAGTAACTGAGGGATCTCAAAGCTTGCTTTCATTTCAATCTCGTTGATAGTTTCCATATTCTCAAAATCTTTTGCCAGACAATCATATTGATAAGGCTTTCCTGTTTCATCTTCCCCAACAGCCAGCCTTGCAGGGAGGATCCTGAACACCAAATTGCTCAGGGTGTGATGGAACAGAAGGGTTTTTGTGGATTCCGTTGCTGGCTCAGCAGAGTTTGGAGTCTCTTGGGGTGGGGTAGGGGAAGGGATCCCACAAAGGCCTCAGTCCTGACCTGGGGTGACCAGGTGGGGATTTGCTGGTGGGATTTTTGTTATCACTGCCTGGATTTACTGCTGTACCCTGGGATGGAGGAGCCTGGACTTGGGCCCCTCTTGTGTGTGAGCCTGGCTTAAGGTCCCACTGCC
Organism: Ammospiza caudacuta; assembly: GCF_027887145.1. Lineage (NCBI taxonomy): Eukaryota > Metazoa > Chordata > Aves > Passeriformes > Passerellidae > Ammospiza > Ammospiza caudacuta. The sequence goes on from NC_080619.1 coordinate 2,110,997, forward strand.
CTGGGACTGAGGGGCATCAGGGGCACAGCGGGTGGGAAACTGCTCCAAGGGCTTTCCCAAGGCTGGATGGAGCAGGCTGAGCTTGGCTGGTGCTTGGGTGGGGTTTAGATGGGGTTTGGATGGGGTTTGGATGGTGTTTGGATGGGGTTTGGATGGGGTTTGGTGGGTTTGGATGGGTTTGGATTGAGTTTGATGGGTTTGGATGAGGTTTGGGTGGGTTTGGATGGGGTTTGGTGAGGTTTGGATGGGGTTTGATGGGTTTGGATGGGGTTTGATGGTTTTGGATGGGGTTTGATGGGTTTGGATGGGGTTTGATGGGTTTGGATGGAGTTTGATGGGTTTGGATGGGGTTTGACGGTTTTGGATGGAGTTTGATGGGTTTGGGTGAGGTTTGGATGAGGTTTGGGTGGGGTGTGGTGACGTTTGGGTAGCATTTGGATGGAGTTTGATGGGTTTGGATGGGGTTTGGGTGGCATTGGATGGGTTTGGGTGACTTGGGTAGCGTTTGGATGGAGTTTGATGGATTTGGATGGGGTTTAGGAGGGTTGAGATGGAGTTTGATGGGTTTGGATGTGGTTGGGTGATGTTTGGGTAGCATTTGGATGTAGTTTGATAGGTTTGGGTGAGGTTTGGATGGGGTTGGGTGAGCTTTGGGTGGGGTTTGATGGATTTGGATGGGGTTTGGTGACGTTTGGGTAGCATTTGGATGGAGTTTGATGGGTTTCAATGGGTTTGGGTGAGGTTTGGTAGGGTTTGGATGGGTTTGGGTGATATTTGTGTAGAATTTGGATGGAACTGGATGGGTTCAGGTGATGTTTGGGTTTGGAGGTGGTCCTTGGATGGTTTCTGCCTCCTGTCCCTCCCTGGACTTGGCACGGGGACTTTGGGACAGGCTGGACCCCCTGCCTGTGACAGAGGAAACCAAAGAGCACGGACTGAGAAAAAAGAAATCAAACCACAGAACCAGTGAGGCTGGAAAAGATTCCCAAGGTGAAACCCAGCCTTCCTCCAGCTCCCAGATTTCTGGAACAGTTTTGCTGGGATTACAGGGCTCCAAAGCAGCAGCTGGCACCAGTAATTCCAATCCCACACCAGAGTGACCTTCCCTACATCCATTTTTCCTCCTCCTCCTCCCTCCCTGCTGGGCGCAGCTCCTGAATCTCCATCTCCTGTGAGCACAGCAGGGAAACAGCTGAAAATCCACCGAGTGCTGATGGATTTAGAGGAGGGAATATCCAATCTGTGAGTGCAAAGGGCCTTGTTTTTATTGCTGGAGGTATTTTTTGCTCCAGTTTAATGGGATTAGTGCTGGAGGTTTGGGGCCAGCTGTTCCCTCTGCAGACAGGCAGGAAAACATTCCAGCATTCCACTCCTGCTGCTTTCATCTTGTAATGAGCTTGTCAGCAATTAGCAGCTCTTGGAAGGGCCACGGGAGTGACAACACCACAGCTCAGCGCCCAAAAGCTGCATTTTTAATGGGATTGGGTGGGAAAAGGGCTGGGATGTGGGTGGTTCCAGGATTGATGGGCAGGAAGCACCGGTGCTCTGCTTGGTGGCAATTCCTTGGTGTTCTGTGGCTGAGTTTGGGTTTATAATTCACCCATATCTTGTGGGGATTTATAGGGAAATCCTGTGGGAATTTATAGGGAAATCCTGTGGGAATTTATCAGGATATCCTTTGGGGATTTATAGGGAAATCCTGTGGGAATTTATAGGGAAATCCTATGGGGTTTTGTGGGGATATCCTGTGGGAATCTATAGGAAAATCCTGTCGGAATTTATAGGGAAATCCTGTGGGGATTTGTGAGGATATCCTGTGGAAATTTATAGGGAAATCAAATCCTGTGGGGATTTATCAGGATATCCTGTAGGGATTTATAGGGAAATCCTTTGGGGATTTTTAAAAATTTTCAACATTTCTCACCTGGAATTTTCCCTTCTCATAGGCAGGAGGGGAGTTCACTGAAGATTTTAGGTCTGTGAAGTCTTTTTCTAACCCACAGCTAAGGAAACATGGATGGCACAGCCAGCCCTGGGGGAATGGGATGTGCAGGGAATTTCTGCAGAGCTGGCAGTGTTGCCTTCTGATATAAGGCAAGGTGACCTGGTTCTGAGGAACAGCACAGCGACCCAAACTCTCCAGGGTCGCTCGGGCCAAGGAGCACGCAGACACCAATGTGGTGGACGGTCCAAAGGTCTTTATTATCTCATCTCGTGGGGTTTTATAATCTAGGGGGTCTTCTATGTCAGAGGGGGTCTGTCTTTACCATCTATGGTTAGTAAGGAGTGGAAAGTTACTGGGTAGGGAATGGAAAGTTACTGGCACTTGGTTTAGGGAGGCTACATTCCTATGATAATTTCTTATCTAAGGGGAACAGGGGTCCTGCCTTCCCGTTACATCGCGAGATCTTCCGATCACCTGTCCCTATCTACCACATGGCAGAGCTGGGGATGTTTCTTGGGCAGAAAGGAGAGGTTTTGCTTGTCCTAGTTATTGGTTCAGAGCCTGGATTTTTACCAGTTCTGTCCAGGTGGAAATAAATCTGGGATAGGTTTGAAAGCCCTGAACAGAGGAAAGGCTGACCTGGAATCTTGGAGTTTGTGCTGACCTCCAACCCTGGAGAAGACTTTCAGTGCATTTCTGTTGTTATTATTTTTGAAGGCATCAGGCAGAGAAGATTCCTGAGCTTTTTCCTGCAGTTTTCCCCTGGAGCTATTCCAGAGCTGTGCCTCTGCCCTGGTTTTTGTGGCTGGATGGTTGAAGCTGAGCTGGGCTTTGCTGAGGGCTCACCTGGGCAGGTGTTGGGGCTGGGGGAGGTTTGGGGTTTGCTGAGGGCTCACCTGGGCAGGTGTTGGGGTCTAGGGAGGTTTGGGGTTTGCTGAGGGCTCACCTGGGCAGGTGTTGGGGTCTAGGGAGGTTTGGGGTTTGCTGAGGGCTAACCTGGGCAGGTGTTGGGGCTGGGGGAGGTTTGGGGTTTGCTGAGGGCTCACCTGGGCAGGTGTTGGGGCTGGGGGTTTCAGCCTGGGAATCGCTGCTGTTCAGTGTGACATGAGCCAGGCACTGCCTCAAATCCTTCCCAAAATCTTCTCAGAATTCCCCAGAATTACCCAGCTGGGAAAAGCTCTGTGAGACCATAGAGGCCAGCCCATGACCTGCCACTGCCTTGTCCCCAAGTGCCACCTCCAGGCTCAGCCCCAGGGTCTGGGGCTGCTGGGGAGTGTGGACACAGCTCTCTTCACAGAGAACAGCTGGCAGAAGTTCTTCAAGGATTTCTCCTGGGGAAGGCAGTGAGAAGCTCAGAGAAGAAGAGAAAACAATTCTTATCTCTATTTGCTGGGAAATGTCCCAACAAAATCAGGAATGATGAATCTGACTCCATGCTGTCAGAAGGATCATTTATTACTTTATGATACTATATTATATTAAAGAATACTATACTATACTATAGAATACAGAAAGAATACTTACTGAAAAATAAAATACTTACTAAGAAATAATAATGAAAATAATAATGAAAACTCCTGACTCTTTCCAGAGTCCTGACACAGCTTGGCCCTAATTGGCCAAAGAGTGAAAACAACTCACAGCAGAATCCAATGGAACAATCACCTGTGGGTAAACAATCTCCAAACACATTCCGCATGAGCACAGCACAGGAGAAACAAATGAGATAAGAATTGTTTTCCTATTCTCTGAGGCCTCTTAGCTTCCCAGGAGAAAAATCCTGGATGAAGGAATTTTTCCAGAGAATGTGAATGCTACAATTCACTGCTCCTGTTGTTTGGCACATGTGGAATGTGTTATGGGGACTGTTTACCCAAAGTGATTTGTTAATTGGACACTGGTGAAGGTTGTTGAATTCCTTGGCCAGTTGGATCCACGTGTGTTGTGACTCAGGGGACAGTCACAGGTTTTTCTTTAGTATCTTTTTTTAGTATTCTTTAGTATATATCTTTAATATCTCTTTAGTATATATCTATAATATCTAGATATTATACATACTAGATATGTTAGTATATATCTATAATATCTCTTTAGCATGTAATTTAGTGTAATAGTATATAGTATATATACTATATATCTATAATATATACTAATAGTATATATTATATATTTATATATTATATATAATGTATATTATATTATATATTGTATTATATATCTATAATATATACTAATAGTATATATCTATAGTATCTCTTTAGTATGTAATTTAGTATAATAATATATAGTATATATATATATTATATATATTATATATAATATATATAATATATAATATATATTATATATTATATATTATATATCTATAATATATACTAATAGTATATATTAGTGTATATCTGTAATATCTCTTTAGTATGTAATTTAGTGTAATGTAGTATAGCTTAATAAAGCAATTGTTCAACCTCCTGAATCATGGAGTCAGAGCACATTATTCCCTACATTCCCCACATTATTCCCTACCCCATTGATGGGGTTGCCCTGCATCAATGGGGGGCTGCTCTCCCTGCCCTGCATCCCTGGCAGTGCCAGGTGCTCTCCTGGATCTCCAGGCTGTGGAAGGGGACAGGGAAGGGACAGAGCCAGTGTCACCTGTGCTGCCCAGAGTGTCATTTCCTGCTTCCAGCTCTGTCAGAGCTCGCTGTGGTTCATTAAAACGGCCCAGCCAGGGCTCTGTGAGTCACACAATTCCCACCTGGAGCAGCTGCTCCATCCCAGCCCTGGTGCCAGCTATGCCCGAGCCCTGCTGGGCACAGGGGGCACCAGGCAGGAGCTCCTGGCTCAGCCTTTCCAGCGGGATCATTGCAGCTTTGCTCCCTCCCTGTCAGAGCCCCAGGGCTGCCCTCGGTCTGTCCTGGCTGCAGAGAATTTTGTGAGTCCTCCCTCCCTGTCAGAGTGGAAAAATCCCCCCAGGATGCCCTGGATCTCTAAACTCCTCCAGGAATGGGGCACCCAGCTTCTTCTGGAAAAGCTGTGCCAGCCCCTCCCCACCCTCAGGAGTTTTTAATCCAAATTCTTACCAAGTTTCCAAAAAAAAACACCACACAGACTCCTTTCTTCTTGGGTCACCAGCTCCTTGTATTTTGTCCAAACCATCAGACAAAAAAGTGGGGAATTACCTGCCTGCATCTGTGCTGTGATTCTGCACGGAGCACAAAGGAAAATCTGTGGAAACTTCTCTCTGAAAACTCTGCAGTGCCTGGCCTGGATTAAACATGATTAAAGATTATCCCTGGATTTTCAACCAGCTTCTGCTCCTGCTGGAAAAGCCAGTAAAGCAGCCAGGAGTGCTCTCCCTGCCCTTTTCCTTGGAGAGGCTGGGAATGCTGCCATGGAATATTCTTCTCCTGCCAGCTCTGGCCTCAGGAACTGCATTTTCCAATGGTTTCCCTGGTTTTAAACTGGGATTAGACACAGGGATGGCTCCACACTGACCTGGGTAAAGGAGGAGCCCAGGGACACCCTCCCAGCCAGGGATCCCTTCCCTGAAACATACATTCCTTGTGGGAACTTTGCAGGGCCTGGTGACAATAACATTGTTATTGCTATTATATATATTATTTTTTTTTTTTTCTGAAAAATCCTCTTTGCCCAGGATTCTTCTCCTGGGAAGCTGAGAAGCCTCAGACAAAAGGAAAACAATATTATCTCATTTGCTTCTCCTGTGTTTTGCTGCTTTGAAATGTGGTTGGAGGTTGTTTATCCAACAGGTAATTGTTTGATTGGTTTCATGTGAATTGCTTTAACTCAATGACCAATCATGGTCAGGCTGTGTCAGACTCTGGAGAGAGAGTCACAAGATTCATTATCATTTTTTGGAGACTTCTGTCTGTATCCTTTCTCTCTTCTTTAGTGTAGTTTTAGTATAGCATGATATGGTATGATATGATATAATTAATAGAATAGAATAATGATATGATATAATATGATATAATATATATCAGCCTTCTAAGAACATGGAGTCAGATATATTCCTTCCTGCCATGGGGGACCCCAGAAAAAAAATTATTACTACTACTACTATTATTATTATTATTATTATTATTATTATTATTATTATTATTATTATTATATTGTTATTATTATTACATTTTCACCTCCAATTCTCTCCCCATCCACAGCCAACTCTCTGCTTTATTGTGGTCCCAGCATTCTCGTTCCTGCTGGGAGTGGGAAGCACCGTGGGGTTCTCAGGAGCTCCTCAGAGCCCATTAGAGGCTCTCTGGAGCCTAAAGCTGTCTCCTCACTGTGTGAGAATTGCTAGCTGAGTGTGCCAGGCAGCCCTGCAAGGGAAGGTTCACTCTGAGGTTAATGCACTTTATCCATCACTTGAAATTCCTGGTGCTTTTTCCAGCTGAGGCACCAAGTTCATCCAGGCAGGAGCTCAGGGAAAAACAAGGGCTCCTGAAAGGCCCCCTGCACTGAGGGGAATGCACATTTTGGGAGCTTTTTTGGCAAAAAATAGCGCAGAAAAAAGTGAAAATCCTGCCTGTACATCCTGGAATGGGATGAAGCTCCCTGGGGGAGTCCAGTGCCTGTGCTGAGCCCATCCTGCAGTGCCTTCAACTCCCCCATCCCAGGGGATGTCGTGAGCTCTGTCCCTTCTCATTTTGCTGTCATTCCCAGCTCAGACTTTTGGGATGCTGGAGCTTTTCCTTGTTGTTCCTTTGGCATCATCCAGCCCTGTCCTGAGCCCTGATCCCGTTCCCTTCCAGCCCTGATCCCACTCCCTTCCCCAGCCCTGTCCTGAGCCCTGATCCAGTTCCCTTTCCCAGCCCTGTCCTGAGCCATAATCCCATTCTCTTTCCCAGCCATTATCCCGTTCCCTTTTTCAGCCCTGATCCAGTTCCCTTTCCCAGCCCTGATCCCACTCCCTTTCCCATCTCTTTCCCAGCCCCAATCCCATTCCCTTTCCCCCCTTTCCCAGCCCTGATCCCCTTCCCTTTCCCTGCTATAATCCCATTCCCTTTTCCAGCCCTGATCCCATTCCCTTTCCCATTCCCTTCCCAGCCCTGATCCCATTCCCTTTCCCATCTCTTTTCCAGCCCTAGTCCTGTTCCCTTTCCCTCCCTGTCCCATTCCCTTCCCAACCCTGATCCTATTCCCAGTCCCCAGCCCTGATCCCATTCCCTTTCCCAGCCCTAACCCCATTCCCTTCCCATCCCTCTCCCATGCCTGACCCCATTCCCTCTCCCCCCTTCAGCAGGACCTTGGAGCAGACTCCATTCCCAAGTCCTTCCATCCCATCCAGCCTTTTCCTGCAGGGAGGGCAGGGATGGGTTTATTCCCCACAACCCTTCCCTGGCAGTGGGGCTGGGCATTCCCTGGGCTCCATTCCCAGCTGGGATGCAGGGGATGAGCAACATCCCACAAACCCCAGATGTGGGAACAACTGGAGCTGTTTCAGCTCTTGCCTCAGTTCCCTGTCCTGAGTTCCAAGAGCAGTTTAGCAGAGCTCTTGTCACAGACATATTTTATGAAAAATCCTTTTCCCAGGATCTCTTCTCCTGAGAAGCTGGGAAGCTTCAGCTTCTCCATGTTTTGCTGCTTTGGAATGTGATTTGGAGAATTGTTTACCCAGCATGTGAATTGTTTTTAATTAATGACCAATCCCAGCCAGCTGTGTCAGACTCTCTGAGTCTGTCACGAGATTTTATTATTTTATAATTCCTTTTCTTTGCTGGCCTTCTGATGTCTCCTCTCTCTTTCTTTATATAGTTTATATAGTATAGTTTTAGTATAGCATTTTTAATGTATAAACTTATAGTTTATATGGTATAGTTTTAGTATAGCATTTTTAACATGATAGATATAATAAAATAATAAATCAGCCTCCTGAAACATGGAGTCAAGATTCTCATCTCTCACCTCATCCTGGGGATCCTCAGACACCACCACAAGCTCTGAGCTGGGCTTTGGATTTTCCTGCCTCCCAGAAATGGCAATTCCTTGCACAGAATTAATTCCCTGGGCTCCGAAGCAGCAGCAATAATAATAATAATAATAATAATAATAATAATAATAATAATAATAATAATAATAATAATAATAATAAAACAACCTTGACAGGTTTCTGTGCTCAGTGCTGGTGCGGAGGTCATTCCATGGGCAGGATTTGCAGAAATCCCTTCCAGAGGAGGTGGCCATGGATGCCCCAGGGATGCAGGGATGGGGTTGGGAATTCCCTGAGTGGTTCCCAGTTCCTGGCAGGGCTTGGTTCCATCCCCAGGGCTCCCCAAGGAGAAGGCAGCAGGAAAATCTGAGGGAGCTGCGGCTCCATGGGAAAGGATTCAGGGACAGGCACTGGAGCATCCTGGGCACCAAAGGCAGCCCCAGATCCCAGCTGCTTCCTCAAGGGAAGGGATGAATTCCTCCAAGGAATTCTGGGGGGTTTTGTTGGTTTTTTTAAAATAAAATTTGTAAAATCTGCTCAAAGCCAAGCGCTGCTCCTGGGGCATTGCAGGATGGGAAGCTCAGCCCCAGGTTTTCCTTGGAATCGGGGAAGAGCCTCAGACCCCTAGAGTTAATTTGGGACAGACCCCTGGAATTAATTTTGGGAGTTTGAACTTGCAGTCAGTGCAGCTCTGGAGTTGGGGTTAATCCAGTTTATCCCGAAGTGCAGGAGGAAGGAAAGGGATTTTGTGTCCTTGCAGCATCTGTGGGACCTGGCAGCATTAATTGAGATTGATTGTTCTGGCTGATTAGCCCACATTGTTCTGGGAGATTTACAAAACACATGGAAACCTTCTCTGGGTGGATTTTCCGTGTTTGCTTTCCTTCTAGTCCATGTTTTGGATAAAAGAATTGGTTTTTGTGGCCACCAATCCCAGGAGGAGCCACAGAGAGCTCCCAGGCCAGGGGGTAAGAACTGGTTCTGGATCAGAGCTGGTTCTTATAATAAAAAATCTTTTTGATCCCATGGGTACAGATTCACTTGATTTACCTGAGGATTAGGGTGAAGCTTCTTAAACCTGCAGGTGCTCAACCCCAAATCAGCTTTCCCTGGGATGAGCAGGATCAGGAATGGCAGGATCAGGACAGCAGGATCAGGGAGCTTTGTGACCGTGTTCACAGGGGTCCGAGGATGAGGGAAGAGATGAGGATCTGACTCCGTGTTTCAGAAGGCTGATTTATTATTTTATGATATATATTACATTAAAACTATACTAAAAGAACAGAAGAAAGGATTTCATCAGAAGGCTGGCTAAGAATAGAAAAAGAAAGAATGATAACAAAGGGTTGTGGCTGGGACAGAGAGTCTGAGCCTGCTGACTGTGATTGGCCATTAATTAGAAACAACCACATGAGACCAATCACAGATGCACCTGTTGCATTCCACAGCAGCAGATATTTATTGTTTACATTTTGTTCCTGAGGTCTCCCAGCTTCTCAGGAGGAAAAAAAATCCTAAGGAAAGGATTTTCCATAAAAGATGTCTGTGACAGAGCTCCTGGGATCTTCAGGGCTGGGAAATGTCCTGGGGTGATGGGAATGTGAGAGGGACAGAGAGAGGAGCTGAGGGAGGGTGAGGTGACAGTGGCACCACCACAGGCTCTGCCTGGCCCTGGGAATTCCAGAAATTAAAGTAGAACCTCTAATCAAACTTTGGGGACAGAAGGACTTCAAAGGAAGGAGCTTTACCTTAAATCTCCAATTCTGGAGGCTCCCAGCCAAGAATTCCTGCCCAACATCCCATCCATCCCTGCCCATGGTTCCCAGCAGGGAGGGACCCTGTCAGAGCTGGCACAGAGGCAGCACAAAGCCACACACTCCATTTTCAGGCGGCTTCATTCAAGTGTTTTTTTTATTATAGCATGCATGCTTTTTATACATTCTTACAAAACTCATAAGTTTACACTTTACTCATTGGTCACCAGAGACAAACCAAGTGCTCATTGGAACAGGCAAAGACAAACAAAGTGCTTGTTGGAATAGGCAGTTGCAGGGTTTTTCTTATTTTCTTATTTTTATTCTTATTTTCTTATTTATCCTTCTTTCTTTCTTGGTTTCTGTGTCAAGGACCTTGGTAGCAAATTCTTTCAGGGGTAAACGTGGATCCTCTGATCAAACTCCTCTCTGGCTCACAGAAGTCACTGCAAAACCTCTTCCAGAGGATCCCACCCCATGGAATGCTGTGGGCACTCCTGCACTCCCAGGGGAGTCCTGGAAGTGCTGGAATGCTGAGAGGAGCAGGGACATCCCTGCCATGGTCACACCTCCCACACTCTGGGCTTCTCACTGATGGGAGGGAGCTGAATCCTGCTGGAATGAGGAGGAGGAAGTCCAGAATTCCACATTGGGGAATGAGGAGGAGGAATTCCAGAATTCCACATTGGGGAACGAGAAGGAATTCCAGAATTCCACACTGGTGAATGAGGAGAAGGAATTCCAGAATTCCACACTGGGGAATCAGGAGGAATTCCAGATTTCCACATTGAGGAATGAAAAGGAATTCCAGAATTCCACATTCCATCCCTGTCACCCCTGCCTTCCAGGCTGGGATGGCCTCAAAGGATCTGCTCAAAATTCCAACCCTGGGATCCCAAGGATCACAATTCCAGCCTGGACAGTGGGAGATGACCCTGCCTATTGGCAGGGGTGGAATGGGATGAGTTTTAAGGTCCTTCCTGTGGAAAATGGATTTGTAGGGAATTCTCCAAGCCTGGCAGAAGGCTCACACAGTGTGAGCATCTGTGTGCAAACCTGGAGATGAGAAATGCTGGCTTAGAAATGCCATGGGACAGGACAGACATTGCTGGGAGAGAAATGGAACTCGAAACAAGTTTCAAAGGATGGTTTTATAAATAAGATTAGATACTTTGGAGAAATAGAACTGTGAAAGATGCATTGTAGTGGGACCCATGAGGGGTAATTTTAGATTATAGGATTTAAGGCATTTACAGGATGGGGTGGTGTGGTGTTTGTGGGATGAGGGAAGAGATGAGGAATCTGACTTCATGGTCTCAGAAGACTGATATTATCATAATATAATATCATCCTTCTGAGAACTTGGAGTCAATTCTCATCTCTCACCTTGTCCTGGAGACCCTCACAACACCACAACACTCAATCCCTATTTTATGGAGGATTCTCGTGGTGCAGGATATCCCTGCACAGCTGAAGGGTGTGGGATTGGCACAGACACTCCAGCTGCAGGTGTTTTATCCCCTTTTTCCGTCAGGTTCTGTGGCACTGCAGGGGATGGGCACTGAGGGCACCTGGGGGCTGCTCTGGGACACTCAGAGGAGTTTTGGGACACTGGAATGTGGGAATGTTGGAGGAGTTTTGGGGCACTGCAATGTTGAAATGTTGGAGGAGTTTTGGGGCACTGCAATGTTGGAATGTTGGAGGAGTTTTGGGACACTGCAATGTTTGAGGAGTTTTGGGACACTGCAATGTTTGAGGAGTTTTGGGACACTGGAATGTTGGAATGTTGGAATGTTGGAGGAGTTTTGGGACACTGGAATGTTGGAATGTTGGAGGAGATTTGGGACACTGCAGTGTTGAAATGTTGGAGGAATTTTGGGACACTGCAGTGTGGGAATGCTGGAGGAGTTTTGGGACACTGGAATGTTGGAGGAGATTTGGGACACAGCAATGTTGGAATGTTGGAGGAGTTTTGGGACACTGTAGTGTTGGAATGTTGGAGGAGTCTGGGGACACTGCAATGTTGGAATATTGGAATGTTGGAGGAGTTCTGAGATGCTGGAATGTTGGAGGAGTTTTGGGACACTGCAATGTTAGAATGTTGGAATGTTGGAGGAGTTTTGGGGCATTGGAATGTTGGAGGAGATTGGGACACTGCAATGTTGGAATGTTGGAGGAGATTTTTGGGACACTGCAATGTTGGAATGTTGTCAGTGCCAGAGCTGGGCACGGAGTTCAGCTGAGGGAATGGACAGGAGCTAATTAAGGCAATCAGTGGGGATGGATGGAGGGGGAGCACAGATTTTAATTAGGATCCAAATTAATCCCAGACTGGAAGCTGTGCCTGGCACCGGCCCCAGGGCTCCAGGGCTGGGATGGAGCAGGGCTGGAGCCACCCTGACCCTCCCTGACTCCTCCTCCTGCTCCATCTGCTGCTTCCCAAGGGCCTTTTCCAGGTGCCTGTAGCCTCGTGTGACCCAGCCAGCCCCAGGTGGGGACATCAGCCTGAGTGTCCCAGGCCAGCCACCTCAGGCCACCCCTTTGCACATTCCAGGTGATCTCAGCTTTGTGCTGGGGCCTGTATTTTTATGGATTTTTAATTTATTTTAATGGATTTTTATGGGTTTTAATTGATTTAAAATTGATTTTTTATGGATTTTTATGGGTTTTTGTGGATTTTAAAATTGATTTTAATGGATTTATAATGGATTTTTATGGAGTGTACAATTTATTTTAATGGATTTTAAATTGATTTTTATGGAATTTTATAAGATGAGAAACCATGACACCCTGTACTCAGCACTGGTGGGGTCACACCCTGAGTGCTGGGTCCAGCTCTGGCCCTTCAGTTTGGGAAGGACCTTGGGACACTGAGCACATCCAGAGGGGACAGTGAGGCTGGAGAAGGGCTGGGAACACAGAGAACCCGTGAGGGAGCTGGGGGTGCTCAGCCTGGAGAAAGGGAGACTCAGGGGTGCCCTCATCACTCTCACAGCTCCTGAAAGGTTCCTGTGCTCAGCTGGGGCTGGGCTCTGTCTGCAGGAACTGACACAACCAGAGGGGACAGTCTTAACCTGCACCAAGGGAAATACAGGTTGGATATCAGGAAAAAGTTTTTTACAGAAAAGGAGATAAAGTTCTGGAATGGCTGCACAGGGAGGTGGTGGAGTCCCCATCCCTGGGGTTGTTTAACAAAGCCTGGGTGTGGCACTGGATGCCAGGGTTTGGTTGAGGTGTTGGGGCTGGGTTGGACTCGATGATCTTGATGGTCTCTTCCAACCCAGTGATTCTGTGAATTTGGGGGAATTTTGGGAATTCCCAGGTACTGGGGAGGTGGTGGAGTCACCATCCCTGGGGTTGTTTAACAAAGCCTGGGTGTGGCACTGGGTGACAGTGTTTAGTTCAGGTGTTGGGGCTGGGTTGGACTCGATGATCTTGAAGGTCTCTTCCAACCCAGTGATTCTGTGAATTCTGTGAATTCTGTGAATTATTGGATTTGGACTCCTCATTTGGGAAGAACATTCCCATTAATGCTGGGAACGGGGTTGTTCTACCTTCAGGGCCTGCCTGGAACCTGGATCAGTGGGGTCTGGGGCAGCAGCCTGGCAGGGATCAGGGATCAGTTGTGACAGTGTTCACAGGGGTCTCAGGATGAGGGAAGAGACGAGGATCTGACTCCATGTTTCAGAAGGCTTGATTTATTATTTTATGGTATATATTACGTTAAAACTATACTAAAAGAATAGAAGAAAGGATTTCATCAGAAGGCCAGCTAAGAATAGAATAGGAAGAAATGATAACAAAGGTTTGTGTCTCAGACAGGCTGAGCCAGCTGACTGTGATTGGCCATTAATTAGAAACAACCAACATGGGCCAATCGCAGATGCACCTGTTGCATTCCACAGCAGCAGATAACCATTGTTTACATTTTGTTCCTGAGGCCTCTCAGCTTCTCAAGAGGAAAAATCTTAAAGAAAAGATTTTTCATAAAAGATATCTGCAACAATCACTGGGGCTGGGGGCAGCAGCCTGGCCAGGATCAGGGATCAGGGGAGTTTGGGGCAGGGATCAGTGAGGTTTGGGGCAGGAATCAGGGGGGTTTGGGCCAGGGGTCAGTGGGTTTGGGGCAGGGATCAATGGGTTTGGGGCAGGGATCAATGGGTTTGGGGCAGGGATCAGTGGGTTTGGGGCAGGAATCAGGGGGGTTTGGGGCAGGAATCAGTGAGGTTTGGGGCAGGGATCAATGGGTTTGGGGCAGGAATCAGTGAGGTTTGGGGCAGGAATCAGTGAGGTTTGGGGCAGGGATCAATGGGTTTGGGGCAGGAATCAGTGAGGTTTGGGGCAGGGATCAGTGAGGTTTGGGGCAGGGATCAGTGGGTTTGGGGCAGGGATCAGTGAGGTTTGGGGCAGGGATCAGTGGGGTTTGGGGCAGGGATCAGTGGGTTTGGGGCAGGGATCAATGGGTTTGGGGCAGGGATCAGTGAGGTTTGGGGCAGGGATCAGTGAGGTTTGGGGCAGGAATCAGTGAGGTTTGGGGCAGGGATCAGTGGGGTTTGGGGCAGGGATCAATGGGTTTGGGGCAGGGATCAGTGAGGTTTGGGGCAGGGATCAATGGGTTTGGGGCAGGGATCAGTGGGTTTGGGGCAGCAGCCCGGCACAGGAGGCTCTGCAGAGCCGGAGCTGCTGCAGGGGAGCCCGGGCTGCCTTCCCTGGCAGCGCTGCCTGACAAATCCCAGCGGGAATCTCAGCCTTGGAAAAGCCTCAGCTTGTAAACACGGCCCTGACAAGTTCCCTGGCTGTGCTTCCCGGGCTCCACGGGGAGATCAGAGCTGCAGGGAGGGAGGGATGAGCGTTTCCATGTCTGACATCGCCTTCCTGACAGCACCAACAAACGGGAGTTTAACAGGGAGCAGATGCCAAACTCCTCCTCTCCAGGGGTTCCCCCTCCTGCATTTTGTTCATTTTTAGAGAGGTTTGCCTTATGGTCGGGTGAGGGTGACCCAAATCCCCTTTGGCATCCACGGCTCTGGGATTTTTGCATTCTCCGGTGGTTTTGTAGGATTGGGGTCTGGAGAATTCATGAAGAGGATGCCCTAAAGGCTGGGCCGGGCTTGCACCCTCTCTGTGGGATTGGCCTTGGATTCATTCCCTCTGCCCTTTGTTGGGAAAGGACATTAAATCCTTTATCCCATTCGAGGATCTCCCTCCTTGCCCAGGTCAGCCCCTCTGGAAGGAGATTCCTTTGGGATCCCTCAGACCCCTCAGGGCACCTGCTGGGGTTTTGTTCCCATTATTCCATCATTTTTAAAGAATGTCCCACTGCCCCCTGCCTGGAAGGACAAAGGGACCATTGGGATGGACTGGGATGGAGATTGGGATGGGCTGGGATGGAATTTGGGATAGAGACTGGGATGGAAATTAGGATGGAAATTGGGATGGAGATTGGGATGGACTGGGATGGAATTTGGGATGGAGCCCAGGATGGAGACTGGGATGGAGATTGGGATGGAGCCTGGTATGGAGCCTGGAATGGAGATTGGGACAGACTGGGATGGAGACTGTGATGGACTGGGATGGAGCCATCCCTCAATCCAAGTGCCATTAGGACAGGGCTTGGTGCCACCCTTAAAATTTTGATTTTGGGGTTTTCACCGAAAAATCTTGGGGTTTTCCTTTAAAATCTTGGAGTTTTCCCTCAAGACCTTGGGATTTTCCCCTCCAAATTCTGGGGTTTTCCCCTTTCAAATCTTAGAATTTTCCTCTCCAAATCTTGGGGGTTTCCACTCAAAATCTTGGGGATTTTACCTCAAAATCTTGAGGATTTTCCCTTTAAAATCCTGGTGTTTTCCCTCAAAATCTTGGGGTTTTACCCTTAAAATCTTGGCGCAGTGGGAGAGCTGGGAGCCCTGGGAATGGATCCCTCTGGCAAAATCTGGGGTATAAAGTATTTTCTCCTCCTAAACAGGATCTTTTCCCCATCCTCTCATGGATATTCTTGCACAAACACATCCCAGTTTTTCAGCTCCACATTCCCCTTCTCCTGGACCCATCTTGAAAATTGCTTTGTTTTCTTTTTTTTCCCCACTCTGATCAATACTTTGGATGTGGCTTGCTGGGAAATGTCTCTCTGAGCCTTTGTGTCTCACAATTGTGAGAAATGACTGCACAGGATTCCAATTCCCTCTTTTCCCTTGCTTTTACCTCCATCTGGCACCTCCTTCCTGCCTTACCAGTGCACCCTCACCTGCATCTGCTTCTGCATTTGGAAAAGTCATTCCCAGGCTTCCAATGAATTCCTTTTCCCATCATTTTTCTCTGGACTGAAGGGCAGATTTCTCAGGAGGAATGTTTTTTTTCTGTGCATCCTGCTAGAAGCTGCAATGCCTCATTTTCCATGACTCTGGGCAGGCCTCTGGAATGCCAGTCCCAGGCCTGATGGATTCACAGTGTGAAAAACGCCAATCACTGGTTTTTAAAATTTTAAATGTTTAATAGTAATAAAATGCTTATAAAATAGTAATACAATTACAATAACAATAATTTGGACAACTTGAATTCGGACAGTTTGAGACAATAAATACAATGAGTTACGGACGTCAGGGTACCTTTTTCTGGGCAGCAAGAGCCTGAAAAAGGACACCCGTTAACAGAGGATTAACCCTTAAAAGCAACAGCCTGTTGCATATTCACACACTTCATACATGATGCATAAATTCCATTCAAACACAGGATTCTGTCTGGTCACCCTCAGCTTCTCCCCTCTAATCCTAACAGCGCCTTCGAGGTGGGAAGAAGTTCGTTTCTTCTGGTAATGGAACAATAAATTCCTTTTCTCTGAAAGATTCAGGTGTCCTGTGGCTGCCATCTCACTGTGAGTCCTTTCTTTAAAAAAAGTATCCTACACATCATAATTTCTATTTTAACATTTTTATAACTTAAAACTATATTTAACACAGTACTTAAGAGAATTATTACAGCATTACTTTCTATCACAACACATATAATATTCATTTGAATATTTGTGAAAAGCCAATCATAAAATACATGCATTTTTCACACCAGGCAGCAGGATTTGTTTATCCAGGGCTTTCTTGGAGCCTTTGGTGGTGGTGTCTGCTTTGTGCTGGAATCTGTTTGGGATACCCCTGCTCTGAGTTTTAACTTCCCAAAATGAACATTTTCCTTGGCTAAGGAGGGCTCAGGAAGTCACTCCAAGACAGTTCATGGGTTGCACTCCATCCTCTCAAAGGCTTTTCCTGACCTAAACGATCCCATCAAATCCCATTCCGCAGATTTAGAATTATTTCCCTTTATGCCCAAGCAGGGATTTCCCAAGGAGCTGTCAAAGGCCCTCATGCTCCTTCAGAGGGAACAAATTGGAATTTTTATGGACTACTCTCAGGGAACGTGTCTGGAATTTTGCTTCTGGCCCTTTTTATTGGAAGTTAAAGCATTTCCAAGAGCCAGAAGGATTTTTTCCCTCTCAGCCACACAAATTGAGCTTAAGTCACCCTGCTCTGCTCGTGTTTGCTGCCTCCAGTGAATCCCAGCCCTTCCAACAGCTCCAGGGTTTATCCTGATGATCTGATGATGAGTCCTTTCCTGTTGGCAGGGAGCCTGGAAACAAGAGAAGACTCTGGAAAAACAATGTTGGATTTCCCAGATAATCACTCCCAGCAAAGGGGAGAGGGGGAGGAAAATCCTCGGGAGGGGCTGAGGGAACAGGAGAGGGGCAGGACAGGGAATGGATTCCAAGAGGGCAGGGATGGATGGGGAGGAATCCTGGAGGAATTCCTCCCTGGAGGTTGGGGAGTAATGTGACGGTGTTCACAGGGGTTCTTGGATGAGGGAAGAGATGAGGATCTGACTCCGTGTTTCAGAAGGCTGATTTATTATTTTATGATATATATTATATTAAAACTATACCAAAAGAATAGAAGAAAGGATTTCATCAGAAGGCTGGCTAAGAATAGAAAGGAAAGAATGATAACAAAGGTTTGTGGCTTGGACAGAGTCTGAGCCAGCTGACTGTGATTGGCCATTAATTACAAACAACCACATGAGACCAATCACAGATGCACCTGTTGCATTCCACAGCAGCAGATATTTATTGTTTACATTTTGTTCCTGAGCCCTCTCAGCTTCTCAGGAGAAAAACTCCTATGGAAAGGATTTTTCAGAAAATATCATGGCTACATAGTGTCACTGTTATATTTTCTGGAAAAATTCCTTCATCCAGGATTTTTCTCCTGGGAAGCTTAGAGGCCTCAGAGAAAAATGAAAACAATAATTATCTGATTGCTTCTCCTGTGTTTTGCTGCTTTGGAATGTGTTTGGAGATTGTTTACCCACAGGTCATTGTTTCATTGGATTCTGCTGTGAGTTGTTTTGACTTAATGACCAATCAGGGCCAAGCTGTGTCGGGGCTCTGGAAAGAGTCACGAGTTTTCATTATTATCTGTTTAGCCTTCTGTGAGTATCCTTTCTGTATTCTTTAGTATAGTTTAGTATAATATTCTTTAATATAATATAGCTCATAAAATTATAAATTAGCCTTCTGAGGACATGGAGTCAGGTGCATCATTCCTGCCTCGGTCGGGGGTCCCACAAATACAAGAGGGGAGGGGCTGGAATGGAATGGAATGGAATGGAATGGAATGGAATGGAATGGAATGGAATGGAATGGAATGGAATTCCCGGAGCAGCTGGGGCTGCCCCTGGATCCCTGGCAGTGCCCAAGGCCAGGCTGGAGCACCCTGGGACAGTGGGAGGGGTCCCTGCCCATAGCACTGGGTGATCCTTAGGGTCCAAACCCAAAACATTCCATGATTTCATTGATCCTGGAGCACCATAATCCTGTTTACTGAGGAGTTGGAATGAATGCACGTGGGTTTTTGAACTTGGAAATACCTTTAAATGCCATTAGGAATAATGTTTTGTGTCTCTGGGAACGACAAAATCCCTGTGGTCGAGAGGTCCCATGGTTGTCCTTTCCCAGTTCCCATGAGGTCTCTTTCCCTGGGATTGTGATTCCAGCCCTGCTGCCCCTGTCAGGTTCCATCTTTTCCTTGGATAAACACATCCTAACAGGAGCTTTTACAGGGAATTTTTACAGTCATATAAAACCACCCCATCAAGTTGCCTGGATTTATTTGCCCGCAGACTCCAAAATCAATCCCTGGGCTGTTGTTCCCATTCCAGCCTTGTTGTTTCCCCCTGATTTTCTCCACTGCAGCTTTTTCTCCTTGCTGGGTTTTAAACTCCCCTCATTAGGAATTTTTGACTTCTGCCTTCAGAGCCTATCTGGGAAAACCCATCCATGGGGCTGCTTCCAGAGGCTGAGCTTCTCTTTCCAGCCTGAGCTGTTTAATCAGTCAGGCAAGTATTCAAACGGGATTATTTTTATTTGGCTATCAAATCCTTTTTAAAGGATGTATTGTTTTTTCCCCTCACAAACACTTCCCATTTGAATTCTCTCCCATCCCACCTGCTTCCCTGGCACTTGGATTACTCAGGATATGTCAATATTTGAGGGAATAAATCTCTGCTGGCTCCGGCTTCTGTTTGGGTTTCTGACTCATCGTGCGGTCAAATGAGCTCAGCAAATGTGGGAGAGATTCTGGAGGGACTGGAGCAGCTCTGCTCTGGCTCCCGGGCTCCAAGTGCTCTGTGCTGGGCTTTACTGGTTCTTACTGGTTCCCAAACTGGTTGTTACTGGGCTTCACCAGTTGTTACTGTTTAAATGGTTGTTATTGGTTTAACTGGTTGTTATTGGTTTAACTGATCATTACTGGTTTAAATGGTCGTTACTGGTTTAACTGATCATTACTGGTTTAAATGGTCGTTACTGGTTTAACTGGTCATTACTGGTTTAAATGATTGTTACTGGTTTAACTGGTCATTACTGGTTTAAATGATTGTTATTGGTTTAAATGGTCATTACTGGTTTAAATGGTCATTACTGGTTTAACTGGTTGTTACTGGTTTAACTGGTTCTTACTGAGCTTTCTGGAGCCTTTATCCCAGGAACAGTTCTGGATGTCCCCAGGCTGTCAGTGCAGGGTGGGGGGGATTGGTTTGGGTTAAATCTGGGATTTCTGGAAGTTTTCCCATTCTAGGGGGATCCTGAGCTGAGCCCGGGCCCTGAGTGGTGCCTGCAGCAAAGATGACATCTCTGCTGCCACCAGGAGCTTTGAGTTCCCACTGGGAATTCTGTGTTATATCCTACTGGGAAATCTGTGTTTTACCCCACTGGGAAATCTGTATTTTATCCCACTGAGAAATCTGTGTTACCCCACTGGGAATTCTGTGTTATCCCACCTGGAAATCTGCATTTTTTCTCACTGGAAACCTGTGTTATCCCACTGGGAAATCTGTGTTTTATCCCACTGGGAATTCTGTGTTACCCCACTGAGAATTCTGTGTTATCCCACTGGGAAATCTGCTTTATCCCATTGGGAAATCTCTGTTATCCCACTGGGAATTCTGTTTTACTCCATTGGGAAATCTGTTGGGTAACAACCTGTGTTCTTCACATGTCCAGCCCACTTGGAAATGTGTCCATCCCCCCTGGAATCCTGTGTCCATCCCACATGGAAATCTGTGTTTGCTCCCCTTGGAAACACTGTGTGATCCCTGAAAAAGCTGTGTTCCCTCTCTTGGAAACCCACGTGTCCTGCACCTGGAACCCTGTGTCCATCCCCCTGGAAAACCCATGTTCTCCCAGTGGAAAACCCACGTTCTTCCACTGGAAAAACTGTGTCCTCCCTCTGAAAAACTCATGTTTTGCCACTGGAATACCTGTGTTCTCCCACTGGAAAACCTGTGTTCTCCAATGGGTTTCCAGAACACTGGAAAACCCATGTTCTCCCACTGGAAAAACTGTTTTCTCCCACTGGAAAACCCCCATTTTCCCTCTGGAAAACCTGTATTCTCCAGTAGGTTTCCAGAACACTGGAAAATTCCTGTTTTCCCTCTGGAAAACCCATATTCCACACATCCCTCCTGGAGCCCCATGTCCACCCTGCACTGATGTCCCCCCTGCTCTGCAGTGCTGGTGATGGAAGTTCCACCTGGGCTTTGCCAGGAGTTTCTATCAGGAATCTTCCCCAAATAAGAGTGAAGAAGAGCAAAGTGATGGAGGAAATCTTTCCTCGTTTCCCCAAGTGTTTTTGACTCTTCCTATATTCCAAGCAGTGGCAGAGAGAGGAATGAAGGGATATTGGACTTTTAATGCCAGGAGAGCATTGCCATGGCCTAAATGGGCTGAGACTCCACCCAAAACCAGGGAATTGTGTGAATTTTTAGCCTGAGCTTAAGGCTAGAGTGTGTTTGTCAGAGTTTGGACTGACTGGAATGACTCCAGGAGCTTTTGAGCTTTCCCTCCAAACAGCTTTTCCTCCCTTCCTTCCCTCTTTTACTTTCCATAAGGAAACCACAATGATTAAATAAATGATTAAACCTGGATGGATTTCTGGGGATATTTGTGAGGCTATTTCTGAGGATATTTCTATGGATATTTATGTGCATATTTATGAGGATATTTATGTGGATATTTCTCCCTGACATGCAGCTTCTGGCTGTTTCCCTCTGCCAGTTGGGAATGGGGGTTAATTCTGTGGGAAATATTCCCTAATTCCTCTCTTTTTTTTCCCCACAGGTGTTTACAAAATATGGGAAATGCTACATGTTTAACTCAGGAGAGGAGGGGCGGCCTCTCCTCACCACAGTGAAGGGGGGGACAGGGAACGGCCTGGAAATCATGCTGGACATCCAGCAGGACGAGTATCTGCCCATCTGGGGAGAAACAGGTAAGAGCTTCCTCTTCCTTGGTTGATTTCCTTGGAAAAACCATCCCATCCCATCCCATCCTATCCCATCCCATGGATCTCATCCCTATCCCCATCCCATCCCATCCCATCCCATCCCATCCCATCCCATCCCATCCCATCCCATCCCATCCCATCCCATCCCATCCCATCCCATCCCATGGATCCCATCCCATCCCCAAACCTGCTCTGGGAGCAGGATCCTGCTCACTCCAGGATGTGTCACTTTTCTCCCCGGGGTTTGTGGTGGCCCCTTGGGAGCAGCATTTTGGGGAGTGCTGGGCTTGGGTGTCCCAGCCCCAAGGTTTGGGATGCCAGGCAGGAATGGCACTTCCTGTCCTGGGCAAGGGTGGCATTGTGGGTGACAGGAGTGTGGGGACACCTTCAGGGGCTCCAGCACATCCCTCTCCCCTGGAAAGGCATTTTTGGGAGGCTGTGTTCAAGGTGGACTCTCTGGGTTTTCCTTCTCCTTGGAATTTGGGAATATTTGCTGCCCTGAGTTGTGTTTGCTGGGTTGGTGCTGTGTGGGTGGACCAAGGACTGGGCTCCTTGGCTTTGGAACATTTGGGGTGGATGGAATCTGTGCAGGAATGAACCTGGGCTGGGCTGAGCATCTCTGGAGGAGCTGGAACCTTCTCATCCTGGAGCAGGAGGTGCTGACCAGGAGAGCTGGGCTGTGGAATGTCCCCAGGGCCTGTGGATGGGATACAGCTCCTGGAGTGGATGTGGAGTTGTGGGGAGCGCTGGTTCCTTCAGTGGATCATGGATCCTTTCATGGATCATGGATCCTTTCATGGAACATGAATCCTTTAATGGATCGTGGATCCTAACATGGATCCTTCAATGGATCATGAATCCTTTAATGGATCGTGGATCCTTTCATGGATCATGGATCCTTCAATGCTGCTGCAGAAATGATGGGCAGGAGCATGGGGGACAGGTTGGGGACAGTGCCACCAGGGCCACCCAGGCACAACAGCTCAAGATCAGAGGCTCAAGGAGGAAGTCTCATGTGCCTGGACCTGGTTTAGAGCTGGGTTCTCATGTCCCAGGATCTGAGCTGGTATTGGAGCCTCCTGTCCCTGGGTTATGTTGGATTCTCCTGTCCCTGGGTTGATTTTTGATTCTCCTGTCCCTGGGTTGATTTTTGATTCTCCTGTCTCTGGGTTGATTTTTGATTCTCATATCCCTGTCCCTGGGTTGATTTTGGATTCTCCTGAACCTTAATTTCCAATTTATTACAATTCAGAGGGTTTCCCTTCCCACTGAGCTCCTGTCTGCTGTTACTGGGAGGGTGCCACAGGGTTGTTTTTGGATTCTCATGTCCCTGGGTTCATTCTGGATTCTCCTGGACCTGAGCTGTGTTGGATTCCCCTCTCCCTGGGTTGATTTTGGATTCTCATATCCCTGGACCTGGGTTCATTTTGGATTCTCATGTCCTTGGGTTGATTTTGGATTCTCCTGTCTCTGGGTTGATTTTGGATTCTCCTGTCCTTGGGTTGATTTTGGATTCTCCTGTCCCTGGATTGATTTTGGATTCTCCTGTCCCTGGATTGATTTTGGATTCTCCTGTCTCTGGACCTGGGCTTAGATTGCACTGGGAGTTACTGAGGTCTCTTTAAACCTGGAATTTTACAGAATTCAAGGAAAAACTCCGTGAACAGGGCTCTGATTTGCTGAAGGGATGAAGGAGAAGCTCCTGGGCTCATTCCCAGGAGCCTTGGCCATGTTCTCAGGTAGAGCTGCTTGCCCTCAGAGCTGAGAACTCTGATCTTTGCCAAGCTTGGATCTTGGCCTTTCCTCGGGAGCCTTCTCCTCTCCCATCCAGCCTGTCCTGGATGCTCTGGGGCTCCCTGGACACCTGCAGAATCCCAAATGGGAGTTCTGCTGGTTGAGAGTGGCTGTTGCCATAGCAATGCCTCACTCAGCTCCGCTGGTGAGGGAGGGAGTTGATTATTTCCAAATATTTGCATATAATTTCAGTGTGCTTGGAATTCAATCCCCTCGGTGTTGCCTCCGGGCTGGGCTCTGCAAGGGAAGGAGCTCCAAGGGAATTCCAGCCCTGGAGGGGGACACGGGGTGGGAAATGGATTTCTAGAAAGTTCTCAGGATTGACAGAAGGCCCACACAGTGTGCATCCGTATGCAAGCTTTGAAATAAGAAATACTAACTTAAAAATGCCATAAAATAAAACAAATATTACTAAGATAAAAACAAAACAAAAAAAAGTTTCAAAAAATAGCCTTATAAATAAGACTAAATATTTTAAAGAAATAGAACTATGAAAGATACATTATAATAAGACCCATTGAAAGTAATTTTAGATTATTAAAATACCTACAATATAACAAAAAACAAAGAAAAAATACATATAGGATATTATATTATGCTATAGTATAGTACATATAGTATATTATAGATACTATATATATTATATATACTAAAATATACCATATTATATTATATTATATTATATTATATTATATTATATTATATTATACATATAGTATATTATAATTAAGAAATAATCAACTTCCATTTATAATAGCATAAATTCTAACATCTATATTATCTCACCATTCTCATGAGACTAAAATTGAATAAAAAATTATTTTATTAAAATAAAAATAGAATTAAAATAAATAACATAGAATAAAACTAAAAATAGAATAAAAATTTTTAAAACATCTCTCAGTTACCCCATCTCTAAATCAAAATAAAAGTATTATCCAATAGTCCCTGGTCTTCAGGGACAAAGGGGTGTGGGCAGAGGGAGATCCATGGGATGGGAGGAGTTGGGTTTTCCCTTCCCCTGAGCTCTCTGTCACTGGGAGGGTGGCACAGGGAATTGTGGATCCCTGGCAGTGCCCAAGGCCTGGCTGTATTATTGTCACACTTTTTAATGAAAGGATGGGACTGCTTTTGGGCTAGGAAGGATTTATTGCTCAGATAAACATCAGTCTCAGAGGCTGTGAGTGTCTGGTTTGAACAGCCAGGTGTCTGCTGAGGGAGGCAGGAGCCTCCCTGGAAATGGAAAATGTAAACCCCCTCCCTCCAAATTCTTATAAATTTGAAATTAAGAGGCTCTCCGGCAAAGATGTGGGAGCAGGAATAAAAGTTCTTTATTAGGGAGGAAAATAAAACCAAAATAAACAATGCAGTGATACAGAGGTCTCCTCCAGGCAGGTCCTTTGAGCTCTTGGAGATGTGTATCACACCTCAGATGGCATCAAATCAGCAGGATGGCTTCTATGACAGTGTTGGAAACAAAAAGGTTTTAATAAAAGGTAAAACAACAAAGCTCTTTACAGAGAAAAACCAATCCAGGTTCAAGGAGTTCTTGTTCGTGGTAAAACACTCCAGAAAAGCAATTGGTTCCTTTGTTCTCCTCTTTTTCTAGTGAATTGCTTAGGTGGGACCTTTTGGCTTCTGTCCAATTGGTTATCCTTAAGTTTCAGGTCCTATGAGGTGTCTTTTTACCTAATTGAGGAGAGAAACTTCTGAGCTTTTTTCCTTTTTAAGCAGACAGAGAATAATTTGGTCACTCTGTGAACAGGGGACACATTGCTACAATGCAGCAAACCAACACTGATAGAACCCAACCTGACACCCTGTGGGTCAGGGTGTTGGCAGCAGTGCCATTGGAATTGTGGCTGAGCCCTCCTGCAGTGTCAGGGCTGGTTCTGCTGGAGCAGGATCCTGTAGAAAGGGTGGAGTCTTCCTCTGAAGATCCAGTGGAGAAGAAAGTTGCTGTGGTGTCCCAAACCTCAGATTGTATCCAGGTAGGAATGCTTGGCTCCTCCCCTGGGCAGAGCATCTCCCCATGGGATGATGGAGTTTGATCAGCCATGCAGGGACACTCACTGGCCATGGACAGAAGAGATCTCCTGGAGGGAGGATCAGGTATCCTGGCTAACTCAGGGAATTCTGGCTAATTCTAGGAATTCTGGCTAATTCAGGAATTCTGGCTTATTCAGGAATCTTGGCCAATTCAGGAATTCTAGCTAATTCAGGAATCTTGGCTAATTCAAGAATTCTGGTTAATCCAGGGACTTCTGGCTAACTCAGGAATCTTAGCTAATTCAGGAATCCTGGCTAATTCAGGGAATTCTGGCTAATTATGGGAATTCTGGCTGATTCGGGAATTCTGGCTAATAATTTCAGGAATTCTGGTTAATTCAGGGAATTCTGGTTAATTCAGGAAATCCTGGCTAATTAATTCAAGAATCCTTGTTAATTCAGGGAATTCTGGTTAACTCAGGGAATTCTGGCTCATTCAGCAATTCTGGCTAACTCAGGGAATCCTGGGTAACTCAGGAAATTCTGGCTCTCCTCAGGAAAAGGGCCAGGACACTTTAGGTGACCCCAAGCAGCCTCTAAAGGTCCCCTTGCCTTGAGTGGGCTGATCCCAGAGCAGATTTTCCTATTCCATAAAAACCAACGGCTTCTCCTGGCCCGATCCCCTCTGGGTCATTCCTGCCCCAGGCCCCTTTTATTCCCATTTTCAGGAGGATGAACAACACTGAGCCCCTGGGTTTGGGGGATTTTCCCAGTTTTTGCTGCCTGGGAATGCCCAGCCTCTCCAGGAATCAGGATTGTCCCTGTACAGCCCCAGCTGGCATGGATTTTTCCAAAACAACTTCTCTGGGAATTCCATCCCTCCCCACCCTGCCAGGGAACAATTCCCAATTCCCAATCTCGCATCCAGCCCTGCCCTCTGGCAGTGGGAGCCATTCCCTGTGTCCTGTCCCTCCATCCCTTGTCCCCTGTCCCTCTCCAGCTCTCCTGGAGCCCCTTCAGGCCCTGGAAGTTTCCCTGGAATTTCTCCTCTCTGGAATTGTTCCAGAATTTTGTTCAGCCAAAGGCTGTGACCACAAATCAAACACAGGAAAATCCTTCCAGGGCTGTGGATGCTTCAAAAGCCTCCTTCAAAAAAAGAAAGAGAAAAAGAGAAAAAAGCCCCAAATTCAAGGAAATGCAAACCTGAAGGAATCCAAACCCTCTGGCTTTGGAAATCTGGGAGAGCTGAGATAAGGCCCTGAAAATCAAGGGATGAAGCATTAAAATGAAATCTGCATTTCCAGCTTTCCTTGGAGCTTTGTTGTTGTCAAATGCCCACAGCTGGATTAGGAACCCTCAAAATAGCAGGAAAATGTGGAAAACATGGGAAAATGTGGGAAAATGTGGAATAAGCATGGGGAAATATGGGAAAATGTGGGAAAACAGGGAAATATGGGAAAACATGGGAAAACACGGGGAAACATGGGAGAAACATGGGAAAATATAGGAAAATGGGGAAAATATGGGGAAACATGGGAAAATAAAGGAAAACATGGGAGAAACATGGGAAAATATGGGAAACCATGGGGGAAATATGGGAAAAACATGGAAAATGAGGGAAAATATAGGAAAACATTGGGAAGACATGGGGAAACATGGGAAATTATGGGGAAAACATGGAGAAATGTGGGAAAACGTGGGGAAACATGGGAAAACATAGTGAAAACGTGGGAAAAACCATGGATTTTGGGGTGGTGCCAGCAAGGTGACAAAATCTGGGGCTGTTTCCTGCCCCAGGAGCTCTAAAGGTGTTTGCAAACTTTGGATTTTTATTCCTGCTTTTTCCAAGTTCTGGGAATGAGGTCTCAGAGCCCCAGGTGAGGTTTGGAGATGCTCTGGTTTCCCTTGGGAACCATCCAGGCCATTCTCTGATCCCAGCCCTTCCCTGGGGGGCTCAGTTTCCTTCCTGGAGAAAGCTTGGAGCATTTTAATCAATCCCAGGGAGCCCCCAGGAGACCTCAGGGCTGGAAGAAGCTTTGGAGATTAAAGTCTCTTCCAAAGGCTCATTAAATTTAATTGGATTAATCCCTTCAGCTCAGGGATAATCTTTTGCTCCCATTTTGTCCAGTTGGTGCTTGAGACCTCCCAGGTGCTTCCCGAGGGCAATTCCTGAATTCCTGGTGCTGAGGAGATGTGGGATAGGGTTTCCACTCCTGGGAATGGGTTTTCCCTCCTGAGAATAGGTTCTCCTTTCCTGGGAATGGGTTTTTCATTCCTGGGAAAAGGGGTTTCCCTGCCTGGAAGGGTTTTTCCCTCCTGGAAATGGGTTTTCTCTCTTGGGAATGAGTTTTCCACTCTTGGGAATGCATTTTTTCCCTGATGGAAATGGGTTATCTCTCCTGGCAGTGGGTTTTCCACTCCTGGGAGGGGTTTTCCTTTTTGGGAATGGCTTTTCCTTCCTGAGAATGGGTTTTCTCTCCTGGGAATGGGTTTTCCACTCCTGGGAATGGGTTTTCCCTATTGGGAATGGCTTTTCTCTCCTAGGAATGGGTTTCCCTGCTGGGAATGGGTTTTCTCTCCTGGAAATGGGTTTTCCATCTTGGGAACAGAGTTTCCCTGCTGGGAATGGGTTTGTCACTCCTGGAAGGGGTTTTCCTTTTTGGAAATGGGTCTTTCCCTCCTGGGAATGGGTTTTCCCTGCTGGAAATGGATTTTCCACTCCTGAGAGGGGTTTTCCTTTTAGGGAATGGATTTTCCCTATTGGGAATGGATTTTCCCTATTGGGAATGGGTTTCCCTTCTGGGAATGTGTTTTCCTTTGCTTGGAATGGGTTTTTTCCTCCTGGGAATGGAGTTTCCCTGCCTGGAATGGGTTTTCCCTGCTGGAAATGGATTTTCCACTCCTGTGAGGGGTTTTCCTTTTAGGGAATGGGTTTTCTTTCCTCGGAATGGGTTTCCCTGCTGGGAGTGGGTTTTCCGCCCCGGGAATGTATTTTCCACTCCTGGGAAGGGTTTTCTCTGCTGGGAATGGGTTTTTCATTCCTGGGAAAGGGCTTTCCCTGCCTGGAATGGGATTTTCCCTCCTGGGAATGGATTTTCCTTTTTGGGAATGTATTTTCCACTCCTGGGAAGGGTTTTCCTTTTAGTGAATGGGTTTTTCCTGCTAGGAATGGCTTTCTCTGCTGGGAATGGGTTTTCTCTGGTGGGAATGAGTTTGTCACTCCTGGAATGGGTTTTTCTCTGCTGAGAATGAGTTTTCCCTCTTGGGAATGCATTTTCTCTGCTGGGAATGAGTTTTTCATTGGGATTGGATTTTTCCTCCTGTGAAAGGTTTTTCCATTCCTGGGGATGGGTTTTCCCTGCTGGGAATGGGTTTTCCCTGCTGGAGAGGCTGTGGAAGAGTTTTCCTTGTGCTGAGCAGCAGCAGGAGCTGGCAATGCTCTCTTAAACCGGCATTGCTTGGGGCAGCTCTGGAGGAGCAGAATAATCTGATCTGGAATATGAAACAATCTGTTCTGGAGGAGCAGAATAATCTGATCTGGAATATAAAATAATCTGTTCTGGAGGAGCAGAATAATCTGATCTGGAATATGAAATAATCTGTTCTGGAGGAGCAGAGAATCTGCTCTGAAAGGGAAAGAAATCCCTGCTCTGAAAGGACAAAGACTCTGCTCTGGAATATTAAATAATCACCTCAGGAGGAGCCAAGAATCTGCTCTGGAGGAACAAATAATTTGCCCTGGAGGAGCAAAGAATCTGTTCTGGAATATTAAACAATCTGCTCTGGAGGAATAAATAAACAGCTTGGAAAGAGCAAAGAATCTGCTCTGAAGGACAAACACACTGCTCTGGAAGGATAAAGCATCTGCTCTGAAGGAGTAAATCATTTTCTCTGAAGCAATAAATAATCTGCTCTGGGATACTAAATAAAATATGCTGGAAGAGCAAAAAATTTGCTCTAAAGGGGTAAAAGATCTGGTCTGGAGGAAAAAATAATCTGGTCTGAAATATTAAATAATCTGATCTGGAGGAGTAAATAATTTGCTTTGAAGGAGTAAAAAAAAAAGGTTTGGAGGAGCAAATAAACAGCTCCAAAGGCATAAAGGATCTGCCCTGAAGAAATAGATAGTCTGCTCTGGAATATTCAAAAATCTGCTCTGAAGGAACAAATAATCTGCTCTGAAAGAATAAATAGTCTGCTCTGGAATATTAAATCATCTGCTCTGAAGGAAGAAATAATCTGCTCTGGAATATTAAATAATTTGCTCTGAAGGAATAAATAATCTGCTGTGAAGGAGGAAAGAATCTGCTCTGCAGGGACAAATCACCAGCTCTGGAATATGAAATAATTTGCCCTGAAGGAATATTCAATAATCTGCTCTGGAATATTCAATAATCTGCTCTGAAGGAACAAATCTCCTCTGGAATATGAAATAATTTTCTCTACAGGAATAAATAATCTGCTGTGGAATAGTAAATAATCTGCTCTGAAGGAATAAATAATCTGCTCTGGAGGAGTAAATAATTTGCTTTGAAGGAGTAAAAAAAAATGAGCTTTGTAGGAGCAAATAAACAGGTCCAAAGGAATAAAGGATCTACTCTGAAGGAATAGATAGTCTGCTCTGGAATATGAAATAATATGCTCTGCAGGAACAAATAATCTGCTCTGGAATATTAAATCATCTGCTCTGAAGGGATAAATAATCTGCTCTGGAATATGAAATCATTTTCTCTGAAGGAATAAATAATCTGCTCTGGAGGAGGAAAGAATCTGCTCTGAAGGAACAAATAATCTGCTCTGGAAAATGAAATAATTTGCACTAAAGGAATAATTAGTCTGCTGTGGAGGAGGAAAGAATCTGCTCTGGAGGGGTGAATCAGCAGCTCTGGAATATGAAATTCTCTGCTCTGAGGGCAGATCTGAGCTGGCCGAGGGCTCCTGCTGGGCTCCCTGGAGGGGGCAGAGCTGGGCAGGGCTTGGGGAGGATGGAGGGGAGAAAATGGGTCTGTGGGGTTGGGGGGACCCAGCTGGGGACAGAGAGGGACAAGGCAGGGGCAGGGGTGGGTCTGGTGTGGGAAAGGCACCAAATCCAGGGATTCAGGCTTTTCCCGGTGTCCCACCATGGAGAGAGGGAACAGCTGGGGACAGCCCCTCAGAGGGGCCTTGGTGGCCTCGGGGCCTCCCCGGGGCTGTGGGCACAGCTGGCCTGGCACCCTGGGGACAGTGACAGGAGCCACGGGTGGCCTGGCACCCTGGGGACAGTGACAGGAGCCACAGCTGGCCTGGCATCCTGGGGACAGTGACAGGAGCCACGGGTGGCCTGGCATCCTGGGGACAGTGACAGGAGCCACGGGTGGCCTGGCACCCTGGGGACAGTGACAGGAGCCACGGGTGGCCTGTGCTGAGCTGGGCCCCTCCCTGTGTCTCCCTCAGGCCACATTGCCCAACCTCCCTCCTGTCCTGGCCCAGCAGGATGGGGACGGGCCTGGGACAGGCTGGGACAGTCCTGACATGGGATGGGGACAGGCCTGGGCTGGGACAGGGCTGGGGGCAGATCTGAGATGGGACAAGACTGGGGACAGTCCTGAGCTGGGGACAGTCCTGGGCTGAGGCTGGGCTGGGGACAGGCCAGAGGTGGAACTGGGGACAGTCCTGAGATGGGACTGGGTTGAGGGGACAGTCCTGTGCTGGGATGGGGACAGTTCCGGAGTAGGGACAAGCTGGGGACAGTTCTGGAGTGGGGACAGCAGGAAGGGAAGGGCTCTGTGGGTGGGAAAGTCTCTTTTCTGTCCCTGCAAGCTCAGGGTGAGGGAAGGAAAATGGGGGTGTCCAGAGAGGGGATAGGAGAGAGGGATTTGATGTTAACCATCCCAAAATGGGCCAGGCAGGGGGGGCAGAATTCCTGGTTTTGTGAGGAAAGATGGCTTGGAATGCAGGGTTATGGAATTGGTCAGGTTGGGAAAGTCTCTGAGATGAGTCCAGCATCCCCCAGCACTGCCAAGGCCACCACTGACTCCTGTCCCCAAGTGTCACATCCACCTGGATTTACATCCCTGCAAGGTCAGGGACTCCCCCAC
Organism: Ammospiza caudacuta; assembly: GCF_027887145.1. Taxonomy (NCBI): domain Eukaryota; kingdom Metazoa; phylum Chordata; class Aves; order Passeriformes; family Passerellidae; genus Ammospiza; species Ammospiza caudacuta. The sequence continues at coordinate 2,142,334 of NC_080619.1, forward strand.
TGGAATTTCCTCAATATCAGCCCGAGGCTGTTTCCTCTTGCGTGGAATCCATGCCTGGAGCAAAGGGCTCTGAGCCAGCTCTGCCCTCCCTGGTGTGACCGTGTTCACAGGGGTCTGAGGATGAGGAAAGAGATGAGGATCTGGCTCCATGTTTCAGAAGGCTGATTTATTATTTTATTATATATATTATATTAAAACTATACTATAAGAATAGAAGAAAGGATTTCATCAGAAGGCTGGCTAAGAATAGAAAAAGAAAGAATGATAACAAAGGCTTGTGTCTGGGACAGAGAGTCCGAGCCAGCTCACTTTGATTGGCCATCAATTAGAAATAACCACATGAGACCAATCACAGATGCACCTGTTGCATTCCACAGCAGCAGATAATCAATGTTTACATTTTGTTCCTGAGGCCTCTCAGGTTTTCAGGAGGAAAATCCTAAGGAAATGATTTTTCATAAAAGATGTCTGTCACACCTTAGGGCTCTGCTCACCTCTGACCCACCAGGGCACCTTCAGCTCTCTTGGCATTGTCCCTTCCAGGGAAGGATCTTCCCTGTTCTGCCCACATCCAACATCTCCCCAAACCCAAAGTCTGGAGCCAGCCCCAGCCTGGTCCCAGTGGGGATCCCCCAGTTTGCTCCTCCAGCCCCCAGAGTGTTCCCCTGAGGACTTCCCTGTTGGAGTGATGGGGGGTAGGATGGTCGGGACAGATGGAGATGAGAGATCTCTGCAGCCAGGTTGTGGAACTTGGGGTTTATTGCAAAGGGCCTGGGTGCAGGGCCCTGCTGGGAGCTGCCAAACACAGCTCAGAGCAGGCTGAGAGAAGAGAGGGGGAGAGAGGATGAGAGGGAAAGAGAGTAAAAGGGTAAGAGAGTGAAATTCCCGTTCCAATACAATAAATCTTCTCCTGTGTTGAATATTCTCCTTCTCACTCACCAATCTAGTTCAAGATACAAATCCTATGGCATTTACATACAGCCTATAAGAATCATTACATTACCATCCTGTGTTACATTTTAAACCCTAAAAACTCCTCTTTGGGCCCCTTCTGCCAAGCTGTAGGGTCTGCTCTGACCCTTGGGCCTGTCTGCAAGCAGAGGGTGTTGTTCCATCAAAAGGGGATCACCTTCAGCTGGCCACACCATTGTTTTCCAGTTGTTCAGTAACTGAGGGATCTCAAAGCTTGCTTTCATTTCAATCTCGCTTATAGTTTCCATATTCTCAAAATCTTTTGCCAGGCAATCATATTTATAAGGCTTTCCTGTTTCATCTTCCCCCATAATTTTTCCAACCTTTTCCTCCAAGTCCTCCAGGTCCTGCAGACTCTCTGGAATTCCAGGCTGGAGCAGCTCACAGTGCACATCCCAAGGGATGTCAGAGCTGATTCGGAGGGGAAAATCTCCAAGCTCCTCTTTATTTGCACCCTCAGCTGGGGCTGGCTGCCTGGAGCGTCCCCAGACGGAGGGGTTGGGGTTGGTATCCTGGGATAACCTGTTCCAGTCTGCATCCTTTGTTTTCCCCACTGTTTTTCCTGCCAGTGGAAATGTTCTGCTCCCGTCTGGTGTTTGCCTGGGAATATTTATAGAGAGGATCCGGAGCTTTCCCCTCGCCAGACACAACCCAAGCTGTGCTGGACTCCTCCCAAATCCCTCCTTTCCTGCTCCTCTTCCCATCCCAGCCCCTCTGGGTGCTCCTGTCCCCATCCATCCCCACCCCCTGTGACCAGAGCTGGCGTGGCATTTCCACTGCCCACCGTGGGGTGTGAGCACCAGGGAGGGTAGATTTTGGAGAGGAATGGGAGGAAATCCAAATTGGAACCACCCCACCCTCCAAAACTCCTTAAAAAGGGATTTTCCATCTCAATGAGGGATGGGTGGATGGATCATCACCGTGGTGATGGCAGGGATTGACGGCCAGCTCTGAGGTGGCCACAAGATGAGGAATTCCCTTTTTGTCTCCCTTGGGAAATCCATCTGGATTCAGCTCTGCCTCATTCTTATCTATTGCTGGATTTCACCGCCTGCTTTTTCTCCCCATTCCTTGAAAACCTTCCAGTGCCAGCCCCACCATTTCCTACCCCAATTCCCATCAGCCTGGCACTGATGGATATTTTGGTTTATTTTCCCTCTCTCCAGCCCAGTTCCAGCAGCCTGAGCTGCCTGGAGGTTTCCCAGGTTGGCTGGGAAATCCTGTCCCTCCTGCTGCCCCAGAGCTGGGAATGCCCTGTGCCTGGCAAATTTTCCATATTTCCATTTATTTATCCATAAAATCCTCCATTGGGAGGGTGGCAGGAGGGGACCGGGCTGAGGGACACCTGGGGACACTGAGGGACAAAGGAAGGGAGGTGCTGCAATGCCGAGGGATACAGAGAGGGAAATCCTTTCCTGGAGAGGAGAAGCTCCAGGGAGAGCTCAGAGCCCCTTGCAGGGCCTGAAGGGGCTCCAGGAGAGCTGTGAGGGACTGGGGACAAGGGATGGAGGGACAGGACACAGGGAATGGCTCCCAGTGCCAGAGGGCAGGGATGGATGGGAGATTGGGAATTGGGAATTGTTCCCTGGGAGGGTGGGCAGGCCCTGGCACAGGGTGCCCAGAGCAGCTGGGGCTGCCCCTGGATCCCTGGCAGTGCCCAAGGCCAGGCTGGACATTGGGGCTTAGAGCAGCCTGGGACAGTGGGAGGTGTTCCTGCCATGGCAGGGGTGGCACTGGGTGGGATTTAAGGTCGTTTCCAACCCAAACCATTCCATGATCCTGTGATCTGCCTTTCATCCATAACAAAAACTTGCTGGTCCCTTGAACATCCCAATCCCATCCCTCCATCCATCCCTCCCTCCATCCATCCCTCCATCCATCCATCCATCCATCCATCCATCCATCCATCCATCCATCCATCCCAAAGGGGCAGCCTCCCTGCCAGGACCCCTCCTCATCCCTGGGAATTCTGCTTCCCTCCAGCAGCCAGAACCAGCAGCAGCCTTTCCCTGTTTAATTTTTCAGGCTGTTCCAGGAGACACTCCTGGAGGGGGTGGGGGATGAGCAGGATCTGTTTCGGTGCCTTTTGAGCTGTTTTCCCTTATTTTGATTTATTTGGGATTATCCCAGTCCCTGGGGGCAGCAGCTGAGCAAGACTGGCAGATGGGTGACACCCCCGGCTCTGGATGCCAGAAGCATCCCTACCTCCTTCCCTCCTTCCCTGCCGGGAATCTCTCTCCTTCCCCAACCCCTGCTCCTGCCTGCAGCTCCTGAGGCTGCCCAAGGTGTTACAGGATTCTGGCTCTGCTCCCTCACTGCCACTCCTGATTCCCAAGGGATGCAAGGTGGGAAGGGAATTTTATCCTTTCCCCCTTTCCCCAGCACAGAGAAGTTGTGGAAGTAGCATCCCCTGGCTGCCCTGGGATGGCCCCACACGGGAGAGCAGGTTATAGGACACTTGTTTCCTCTTGTTCATGATTAAAAATTGAGTTTAGTAGGGAAGAGCAAGGAGCTGAGTATTGAATTCCTGGCTCCTGCTCATCCAACAAAACCTTTCCCAGCCTGGGGCTGAAGTCCTGGTGATTTCTACTGCTCCTGGATTATATAAGGAGCTTTTTAATAAAATCCATGGAGCTCTGGATCTTCTGGCTCTTGTCCCTCCCATGGTCACCCTTCACTGCCACACCTGATTCCCAAGGGATGCTGAGGTGGGAAGGGATTTTTATTCCTGGAGCAGCATCCCAGGTGCATCCCTGCCTGCCCTGGGATGACCCCCAGGGGAGCATCTTCCCAGACATTTGTTCCCTCCTTTTAATGATTAAAAATTAAACTTAATAACTTAATTAATTAATAGAACATGAGCAAGGAGCTGGAATATTGAATTCCTGGATCCTGCTCATCCAGCAAAACCTTTCCCAGCCTGGGGCTGGAGTCCTGGTGCTTTCTGCTGCTCCTGGATTATGTAAGGAGCTTTTTAATAATATTCATGGAGCTCTGGATCTCCTGGCTCTCCTGCCTCCTCCTTTCCCTGCCACACGTGATTCCCAAGGGATGCTGAGGTGGGAAGGGGATTTGTATTCCTTGCTCATGGAAGCAGCATCACCTGGCAGGAGCATCTCTGCCTGCCCTGGGATGACCCCAGGAGAGCAGCTTCCCAGAGTTTATTCCCTTTTCAATGATTAAATAGGAGTGAGGAACTGGAATATTGAATTCCTGGCTCCTGCTCATCCAGCAAAACCTTTCTCAGCCCTGGGCTGGAATCCTGAGGCTTTCTCCTGCTCCTGGATTATGTAAGGAGCTTTTTAATAATATCCATGGAGCCATCTGGCCCCAGATTTGGGATGCAAATGCAATATGTTCGCTAAAAATAGCACAGCGGCTCCATGGGGTTGTACAACACCTCCTGCTCCTCAGGAAGGGAGGGAGCTGGGAGAGGAGGGAGCAGGGAAAAGCCTCCTCTCCAGGCTGGGGAGGAGCTCTGGATCCCAGCTCCTGCCCCTTCCCACTCCGTGACCCAGGGATGGGGTGGAAAGCACCCAAATAAACCCAAATCAGGAATTTCTGCAGGGAGGCTTTGAGTCCCAGCCCAGGGCAGTTGGGGGCTGGGGTTTGTCCTGTTTATTTATCCCAGTTGATGCTGTAGGAATTCCAGAACCGTGGAATGCTTTAGGTTGAGAGGGGCTTTAAAGTGCATCCCCTGGGCAGGGACACCTCCCCCTGTCCCAGGTTCTCCAAGCCCTGTCCAACCTGGCCTGGGACACGTCCAGGCTGGAATTCCAGAGGAAGCATTGGCTCCGTGCCCTCATCCCTTGGGATCAGACTGCAGCTACCCTTTTGCTTCTTTCCCAGCCTTTGCTCCATCCTAAACTCCCTCTGTCTCCCTCTTTTCCTGGCAAATCCATTTTCCCTCCTCTCTCCCATTCCTGCCGTGCCCTCTCTCCAAAGCAAAGGGAAATGACAGCAGAGGTGATATTCTGTGGTGGCAGCTGGGATGACTCCAAACCACCCTGGGCAGCCCCTTCCAGGGCCTGACCACCCTTTCCATGAGGGAATTTTCCCTGAACCCAACCTGAGTCTCCCCTGGCACATCCTGGGGCTGTTCCCTTTCATCCTGTCCCTTTTCCCAGGAGAAATCTCCATCCCTCAGCTGCCTCACCCTGTCTGGGAGCTGTGCAGTCAGAAGTTCTCCTGCGCCTCCTTTTCTCCAGGATGGATTTATTCCCTTGGATCCAGCCAGGCTGGGCTCCCCAGACCCCACAGAGCCGCCAGGACTCACTCCTGCTGTATCCCAGGGTAGCAGCCCCTTTTCCCAGGTGGATGTGGCAGACAGATCCCTTTTATCCACCAGGAAATTTCTTGTCCCTGATTGCTCCCAGAGCTCAGCCCACAGCAAAAACACCCCCAGGACAAATCTGGAGTGAGTGATTTTCCCTGGAAAAGCTGCGTGGCCTCAGGTGGGATCAACACTCAGATTCCAGCTTCTCCTCCCCGTTCCCAGGGAACTGAAACCCCAGTTCCATGGAAATCAGAGCCCTCTCGGGGCAGCCAAACTGGTGAAACTGGTGCCTTCACAACTCCACGTTTTCCCAGGGTGGGATTGCAGCTCCCGCTTCCTTGGAGCCATGTTTCCATGGCAATTGGATTTTTTGTTTTAATATACATGCCTTGGTTTGAAAGGCCAGGTGTCTGCCAAGGGAGGCAGGAGCCTCTCTTGAAATGGAAAATGCAAACCCCCTCCCTTTTAATTGCTATAAATTTGAAATTAAGGGGCTCTCAGGCAGAGATATGGGAGCAGGAATAGAAATTCTTTATTAGGGACAAAATTAAAAATAAACAATGCAGTGATACAGGGGTCTCCTCCAGCCAGGTCTCATAAGCTCTTGGAGATCCGTATCACACCCAAGATAGCTCAGCCACCTCAGAAGGCATCAAATCAGCAGGATGGCTTCTGTGGCAGTGTTGGAAACAGAAAAGTTTTAATAAAAGGCAAAATAAAAAAGCAGAGAAAAACCGAGCCAGGTGCAAGAGGCTCTTGCTCCTGGTAAAACACTCCAGAAAAGCAATTGATTCCTTTGTTTTCTTCTTTTTCTAGTGAATTGCTTAGGTGGGACCTTTTGGCCCCTGTCCAATTGGCTATGCTTAAGTTTGAGGTCCTATGAGGTGTCTTTTTACCAAATTGAGGAGAGAGATTTCTGGGGTTTTTTCCTTTTTTAGGGGACAAAAGATACTTTTGTCACTCTGTGAACAGGGGACACATTCCTACAATGCAGTAATACAAAACAACCCTGCCAGAGTGAGAATAGGAGCTGTCACCCTGTGTGTCAGGGTGGTGGCACAGCCCCATCCCATGGGGGCTCAGCCCTCCTGCAGTGCCAGCTGTGGTTCTGCTGCAGCAGGGATCCTGCACAAGGGGGGAGTTTTCCTCTGCAGCTCCAGGGCTGCTGGAGATGGGCCTGGGCTCCCTCTGGCAATGCGGGGCAGCAGAAAGCTGCTCCTCTGGCAATGCAGTGGGCAAAGGCTGCTGGAGTGTCCCAAAGCTCAGATTGGATCCAGGTAGGAATGTTTGAAATCTCAGATTGGATCCAGGTAGGAATGTCCCAAACCCCAGATTGGATCCAGGTAGGAATGCTTGGCTCCTCCCCTGGGCGGAGCATCTCCCCATGGGATGGTGGAATTTGATCAGCCATGCAGGGACACTCATTGGCCACGGACAGAGGATAATTAATCATTAATGGCCCATGAAAGAAGAGATCTTCTGGAGGGAGGATTGGCTGTGGGAGAGATCAAGAAAATGAATAGAGATAACTGCCCCAGCTCTGACAGATGATAACAGAACACACACCCCAGCCACACCTTGCATTTCCAACCCAAGACAGTGTAAATCTTTGTTTGGGAAAAATGTGAGTGTTGGGAGTTTGGTCAGGAGTCCTGCATGGATAAGGAGGGGTTGGAGGTGCAGGAGCCTCCCTTGGAGCATAGGGAGCATTCAGGGATTCCCTGCCCAGCAGGGCCTGGGGGTGACCTGAGGACACACATCCAAGTCCTGCTTCCCAGAATAATGAGGAATGTGTAATAATATGTTACTCTTCAGGTCTTATGAGCTCTCAGAGAATCTTTCACACCTGAGATAGCCCAGCCACTCCAAATGGCATAAAATCAGCGGGATGGCTTCTGAGGTAGTGTTGGAAACAAAAAGGTTTTAATAAAAGGCAAAATAACAAAGCTCTTACAGAGAAAAACCAAGCCAGGGGCAAGAGGTCTTTGCTTCTACCAAAACACCCACAAAAGCAATTATTGTCTTTGTTCTCTTCTTTTTCTAGCTAATTACTTGGGTGGAACCTTTTGGCCTCTGTCCAATTGGCAGCCCCAGGTCTGAGGTGAAGTCCCCAGGGTCCTATGAGGTGTCTTTGTACAAACTGAGGAGAGAAACTTCTGGGCTTTTTTTCCTTTTAAGCAGACAAAGAATAATTTGGTCACTCCATCAACAGGCAGCACATTCCTACAGGAGGATTTGGGGAATCTCAGGGTTGGTGGGAACAGGGAGCACACCCAGAGCAGCCTCACAGCACTGGGAATTCCTGCCCTTCCCAGGGGTCACACAGGAGGTGGGGAGGTTCCTGGGAAGCAGGGGATCCCTGGAAAATGGGGGATCCTGGAAGATGGGGGATCCCTGGAAATTGTGGGAGCCCTGGAAGAGGGAATCCCTAGAAGGTTGGTGATCTCTGGGAAGGTTGGAGATCCGTGGGAAGAGGGAATCCCTGGAAGGCTGGAGATCCCTGGAAGGTTGGGAGATCCCTGGGAAGGTGGGGGAGCCCTGGCTCACTGTTTCCATGGTGATACCAAGAAAAGGATGCTGGAAAACCTCGGGATGACCTCAGCATCCCACAGCATTCCTGGGCCATGTCAGGCCCCTGCTCCAGGTCCCAGAGTGCCTTCCAGGGATGCACATCTGGGCCCCCTGCCAGATGTGGTTCCTGGGGCTCCCCCTGTGCCCCTCCTGGGGTTTGGGGGCACCTGGGGATTGGAAGAGCCCTTGGAATTCCTTGAGATGTCATTCCCGTTTTACGGAGGGGAGACTGAGGCCTAGGACAGTGAAACCTTTCCCAGCTCTGTTCCCTCTGTCCAGAGCAGGAGATTTGCAGGAATTAAGTGAGGAATTCTCAGATGGAGCCGTGTGGGACCTGCTTTGGCTTTGTCCAAGCAGGAACATCCCCCCTGGAGCTGCTGGCTGGGGATGACAGTTCCAGAGGTGGGGATGACAATTCCAGAACTACAAGACCACAATTCCAGGGCTGGGGATAACAACTCCAGAGGATAAAAATTCCAGGACTCAGGATAACCATTCCAGAGCTGAAGAATTACAATTCTAGAGCTACAGAATCACAACTCCAGAGCTACAGGATCACAATTCCAGACCTGGGGATGACGGTTCCAGAGCTGGGGATACCAATTCCAGAACTCAGGATAACAATTCCAGAGATGGAGAATAGCAGTTCCAGAGCTGAGGGATGACAATTCCAGAGCTGAGGATAACAATTCCAGAGCTACAAGATGATAATTCCAAGGCTACCAGGGCTACAGAATAACAATTCCAGAGCTGGGGATAACAACTCCAGAGCTGGGGATAACAGTTCCAGAAATGAGGAATAACAATTTGAGAGCTAGGGATAACAGTTCCAGAGCTACAGGATCACAATTCCAGAGCTGGGGATAACAACTCCAGAAGATAACAATTCCAGAACTCCAGGATCAAAATTCCAGTAACTTGGGATAACAATTCCAGAACTACAGGATCACAATTCCAGGGCTACAGGGTAACAGTTCCAAGAGCTGGGGGATAACAATTTCAGAAGTCAGGAATAGTAATTCCAGGGCTGTTGATAACAGTTCCACCAGAAGCATCTCCCAGCTCCAGCTGTATCCTCATTTCCCCATAAATCAGTGCCAGGATCAGCCTCAGCTGTTCATTCCCAGGGGGAATTGGATGTGTTTGCACAGGGCCAGGCAGGGTGAGAGGGAAGCTCCCTGCTTTTGGCAGCACTTGGCATTTTAATTCCTGACTTTTCAGGGATGAGCTTGGTCCCAGCTCTGCTGGAGATCCCTGTAGAGTTTTCCAGGGATGCTCTTCCCAAAAAAAGTCATGGGAAAGCAACAGCAGGAGTAAGAGCTGAGCTTCCCTCTGCAGCCAGCTGGGAGCAGGTGCTGAATTAATCCCAGCTTTAATTCAAGCTCCTTTAATCCTGCAGGGGAAAGAGTGGCTCAGGATTTGTTGGGAGACCCCACCCTGAGAGCAGGATTGGATTTAATGAGTGGGAAAATGCAGTTCTCAAGGAATTCTGGATTATTCCCAATCTGGAATGCTCTAAAACCTGAATTTCCAAGCTGGAGATGAAGGAAGGGGTTGGGCTTCCCCACATCCCAAAATAAGGCTTAAAACTGGGATGTGCCAAATCCCAAGGGATTGGGATTGATTTCTAATTTATCTGACCCAATCCAAAGATTTCAGCGTTATTTTTCCCCACATTGATGGGTGATTCCAAAAAATGGGCTCAGGATTCATTGGGAGACTCTGCTGGGTGCAGGAGTGGATTTACTGTGTGGATAAATGCAGTTTCCAAGGAATTCTTTATTATTCCCAACCTGGAATGGGCTATAAACTGAATTTCCAAGCCCTGAGAGTGGGTCTGGGGATAAATGAAGCGTTCCCAACATCCCAAACAAGTTAAAAACAAGTTGCACTGGGAGGTGCAACCCAAATCCCAAGGGACTGAGATTGTTTTTAGTTTCTCTGAGCAAATCCAAGGATTCCAGGATTATTTTTTCCCTCGGTGATGGTTGTTCATAAAAAAGGGGAAGAGCAGTGGCTCAGCCCCAGAGGTCCAGGAGAAATTCCCAGAAAAACCCATTCTAAATTATGCTAAAATTGGGAAAAATGGAAAAAAATTGTCAAATTGGACAAAAAAGTCAAGTTGTCAAAAACTCCTAAAATTTGAAATATTAATAAAATCATGGCAGGGTTTTTCCCTGGGATATTCAGAGTCCTCTCCAGTGCCAGGGGTTGCCACAGAGCCCTTTGGGATTTTTTGTGTGTCCAGGGAAAATTCCTTCAGAAATGAGTGGCCCCAAACCCGGATTTTTGGTGCTGCTGGTTCCTCCCTTTCCCCACAATTCCAAGAAATATTCAATCCCCACTAAAGCTCCTGGATCCCTGGTGGAATATTTAGGATGCAGTTAATGAGTTCTGATCCGGGCATTTCCATCCAAGCTGGGCTTTTAATTTGCCTCTCCTGGCAGCAAACAGGAATTTTGGAAGGAATAGATTTTTTTATGAGAAGGGACAATTTTTCCAAGCCAATCCCATGTTTTTTGTTTCATCTTTGTGCAGGAGAAACAAGGAAAGCTAAAAAAATCCTCTTTATTTTGTTTTCCTGGGTATCATCACTGATGGAATTCTGCAATTTTGGGGTTTAATCCCAAAGTTTTTTCCATGCTGTGGCCCTTCCCTCCCTCTCCATGGGCACCACTGGCTTCATTCCAGGATTTCCCATTTAGAATTCCAAATCCTCCTGGTTTTAAGATTAATTTGAATACCTGCAGGCTGGACTTTGGCATGGATGGACAGGGATTTACCCATGGACAGACCCCTGGGCATGGGAAATCCATGGAATTCAAGCTGGGGCAGGTGCAGAAATAGGCAGAAGAGTTGTGGATGGAAAATATTTTGGGAAAATGCCTGTTGCCCAACAAATTAAACGGAACAGGAGTTTTTTCATCTGAGGTGTCAGAGAATTAGTGAGGGAAGCAGATGGAATCTCCTCCGGAGTGCTGGAAGGGGATCAACACCCAGCAGAGCCGTGGGGGTGGGATGGGACCGGCAGGAGTGGGAAAATGGGATGGGAATTGGGGCTGGGGGGCCTGGGGGGAGCTTGGGAAGGGCTTGAGCCTGGCCTGGAATGGGATTGGGGCAGCTGGGGCAGAGCCTGGGGTGCTGTGGGGCTGTGCAGATGGGATTGGGATGGGGTTGGGAGAGGATTGGGATGGGATGGGATGGGATGGGATGGGATGGGATGGGATGGGATGGGATGGGATGGGATGGGATGGGATGGGATGGGATGGGATGGGATGGGGATGGGGTTGAGATTGGACTGTGGTGGGGTCAAGATGGGGTCAGGATGAGATTGGGATGGGATTGGGATGGGGTTGAGATGGGATTGGGATGGGGTTGGGATGATGTTGGGATGGGATGGGATTGGGATGGATTGAGATGGGAATGGGGTGGGATTGGGATTGGGATTAGGATTGAGATTGGGATGGGGCTGGGATTGATATGGGGTTAGGATGGGGATGGGGTTGGGATGGGGTTAGGAAGGGATTGAGATGGTGTTGGGATGGGGTTGGGATTGGGATAGAATTGGGATTGGATGAGATTGGGATAGGATTGGGATGGGGTTGAGATGGGATTGAGGTGGGTATGGGAATGGGATGGGGTTGGGATGGGGTTGAGATGTTCTCCATCACCAAAATCATTTGGGAAGAGCTGGTAGGGGTTTGTTCCCAAAAACAGTGGGGATGTGCAGTTTGGGGCTGGGGTTTTCCCAGGAGGTGACAGCAGAATTCCAAACTCCTGGATCAGCCCTTGGCCATGGCTTTGCTGAGTTGGGAGGTGACACCTTGGTGGGGCTGGAAGGGAGGGGATCCAAACACTGGGATGCTCCTGTTTGTCCTGGCAAATCCCAACCTAAACCCATCCCACCTGTGGGGTCTCGCTGTATTTGCCTTGGTGGCTCCTGGGTGAGCAGGGTCTGTTTAGGGGGATTTTGGGAAGGAATTCCTGGCTGTGAGGGTGGGCAGGCCCTGGCACAGGGTGCCCAGAGCAGCTGGGGCTGCCCCTGGATCCCTGGCAGTGTCCAAGGCCAGGTTGCACAGAATTTGGAGCACCTGGGACAGTGGGAGGTGTCCCTGCCATGGCAGGGGTGGCACTGGGTGGGTTTAAGGCCCCTTCCCACCCAAACTATTCCAGGATTCGATGATCCTGTGAGGAAAATCCTCTTGGGAGAAGGCAGCAGATCCCTTTGCCAGCAGAGTTAAATCCTGAATTCCTGAAATCCACAAAACCTCATCCAGAGTCCCCTCACTGTCCCCTTGTCCCCTACCCGTGTCCTCCCACCCCTCTTTGTGCAGGCCCTGGAGAAGCAGCTCCAGAGCTGTGGATGGCTGGGATTCCCAAGGTTCTCCCAGAGCTGTCAGAAATTGAAATGCACAATGAAATTGTAGGAAAATGCTACGGGGTAGTGGGAGGCTGAGGAATGATTCATCCTCCCAACAGAAACTCCTCAGATGTGGAGGTGGCACTGCTGGCCACCAGCAGGGATCCAGAGCCAGGAATATTCCAGGTTTAGGTCAAATTGGGCCTCGTTAACAACTTCCTCTGCCAGTCCCTGTTCCCAAATGGAATCTGGGGTTTGCTGAGGTGTGGGAGCAGCAGGAATCCCCAGGAGAGGAGGTGACACCGCGGGTGTGTGGGGACAGGAGCCCACAGGGCTGATCTGAGCTCATCAATTCTGCTTCCAAAACCACTCTGTGACTTTGGTCCACTCATTTTAATGGAACAAAGGGATTGACCTCGAGTTCCTCCACATGGATTTGGGATGTGGGAACCTCCCATCACCCTGAGCTCTGATGTGTCCCAGCCCAAAAGGCCTTTCCAGCTTGGAGCTGCTGCCAAACCCAAAATTCCTTGAAATTTAGGACATTTTTAATGTCATTTCATGACCAACATTCCCAAGTGGCCTCGGGCTGTGCCAGGGATGGGTCAGCAGAGGAGCATCCATGAATTCATGAATCCTTAGTGCTGGAGCCCTCCTGAAGAATGGGAACAGCTCAGGTTGGGGAGGGAGGAGCTGGTTTGGTTTGGTGATGTGGGAATGTCACCAAAGTGTCCTGGAACCAAATTCCAGCTGGAAAGGGGAAGTTTTCTCCTGGTTTCTCTTCCTTGGAAGTTCAGAGCTGGCTGGAGCTGCTGTGCCAGGGAGGGGGAGCTGGGATCAGGAGCTGGGGATGCTCCTGGTGCCCATGGGAGGTGATTTGGGATGAGGCCCAGGAGTGATCTGCTCCTGGCAAACCCTGCTGCTGGATCTCCTCCCTCAGTTACCAGGGATCCGATCATCCAGGTGGGAACATTCCAGCTGTTCCTGAGCTCCTTAACCTCCCCCTTCCCTTGCAGAGGAGACGACGTTCGAGGCCGGAGTCAAGGTGCAGATCCACAGCCAGTCCGAGCCTCCCTTTGTCCAGGAGCTGGGATTTGGGGTGGCCCCTGGATTCCAGACCTTCGTGGCCACCCAGGAGCAAAGGGTAAGTCCCAAATTCCTGTTCCACCCCTGGATCCCTCCAGGGCTTCTGTAATTGATGCCCCTTGAGATGCAGCTCCATCGTTAACAGGGTTTTGATGCCTTGCTTCAGATTTCTTGGGATGAGGGCAGCTTTTCCAGGTTATCTCCCATGGTTATTCCAGAGTCCTGCATTCCCACAGTTCCTTAAAGTCCCTCGGTAATTCCATCTCCAGGATGGATTTCATCCCTTGCTCTTCCATGGTTGGAGCTGAACTATGCTCCACGTGTTGGGTCCTGTCCAACCCACTGGGGTTTTCCTGGAAAAAATACATTCCAAGGAAATAAAGAGGCAGGAGGACAGAGTTTCCTGAAGGAGAACAGCAGGAATCTTTCAGGTGACACCAAAACATCCAAATGATTGATGGCAAACTCTCCTGGGATACCTGGAAATCATTATCTTCTGTGAATCCCAACAGTGACACATCCAGATGGATGGATGATGGATGATGGATGGATGGATGGATGGATGGATGGATGGATGGATGGATGGATGATGGATGGATGGATGGATGGATGGATGGATGGATGGGTGGATGGATCATGGATGGATGGGTGGATGGATCATGGATGGAATCCATGGATGGAATCCATGGATGGATGGATGGGCAGGGGTGGAAAGGGCTGGACAGGGCATCATGTGGTTCCTGATACTCAAAGATTTTGAGAACTGCTCCTCAAGTCAGACCCACCTGGCAGCTCCAGCAGTATTGAAAAGATTTGCCTTCCTTAAAAATCCCATCTTGAACAAGATTTGGGAGCAGGGCTGGGAGCTGCAGCCTGCAGAGAGGATCTCAATGGCTCTGGGTTAAACTGGTGCAAATTCCAGGACTTTGCTGCAGCTGCTGAAATCCTTCCCCACCCCACTGCCAGCACTACCTAGTCCAATATTTCCACTGAAAAATGAGAATTCCAACCAGAACATCATCCAGATGAGAGGGGAAAACATTCCACCCCAAATCCCCCCTTCCACATGGGAGATGTAGAGGAGAGAAGAACAGATTTAGGCACTCTCAGATCCAGGGTCTCCCTTTTCCAGGGGTTGTGCCAGAGTTTTGGGAGAGGGAAGGGCTCATTCCTGGGATTTTCTGACTGGTTTAACATCATCTGAGGGTTCCAAAGCCTTTTCTCAGGAGAGCTGGAGGGGTCTCCAGCGTTCAGCTCCTACCCTAATCCCTCTTCCCAGGAAATAATTTTTAACCTAATTACAACCATTAATAACTTCCTCTAATTAATTATTAGTCCTCAGGGACCTTAGGCTTCCCCTACCTTCCCAATGTGCAGCTTTTATCCCAATCCCTGATTTAGTCTGGGGTTTTTCCAACTAAATCTCTCTTTCTGTGCTGCTCCTTTAATAAACCAGAGCCAAAGGTGGAAGAGCTCCAGTAAATCCCCCAGGGACTGAGCCCAGGCAGTTACTGGGGTCCTGAACCCGGAGTTTTACACCCTGGGCCATAAAATGAATGATCCTGCAGCTGGAAAATGAAACAGGAATAAAGAAAAAGTGGAGCTGATTTCCCATCTTCCAGCTCATAGCAGCCTGAGGGAGTTAAAATCTCTTCTTACAGGGATAAAAGGTGTGGAGTGGGGAAGATTTGGGATGATGAGGAGTGGGTCAGAATTTGGGATGTTGGGGGTTCATTCCTGGCTGTGGAATTGTTCCCTGTGGCCCTGCTGAAATCCCTCCCTTCTTTCCCCATCCCACTCTGGAAATCAGAGCATTCCCTGGGATTTGCTCCCCGATTCTCTGCCTTCCCAGGGCTGCAGCTGCTCAGCACCAGTGAGGATTCACATCTTGGGACCATAAATCCTGGCTTTCCACCCAGTGCTTCCCAAAATCCCCCTGTCCAGAGCCAGCTCTGCTCCATGGTTGGCATCTCATTAAAAATCTCCCTTCACAAGGAGCTTTAAGGCTGGAAAAATGGGAATTAAATCAGCTTTGCTCCTCCTCCTGCAGAGGCTGAGCCCCGTGGTTCCTGCAAGGAGACACTCCTGGGATGCATTTCCCACCTTGGGAGTTACTGCAGGAGTGACCTTGGGAGGGACCTGGCAGTGGCGGGTGGGAATGCTGAGTCAGCAGCAAAAACTGCTGAGGAAGCAATTCCAACAGGAATTGTCCATAAAATGTGGTGGATGGGTTAAGGAGCCCAAGCTGCTTCTGGACACGTGGCCAAGGGAGATGCTTCCTGGTTAAAGAAAAGTGGGATTGTTCATCCTCGAGGGGCCACCAGGGGTGACCAAACTGAGACCTTCCAGGACCTGAAGGGGCTGCAGGAAAAATGGAGAGGGAATATTTCCAATATTTCCATGGAGAGGGATGGAGGGACAGGGAATGGCTTCCAGTGCCAGAGGGCAGGGCTGGATGGGAGATTGGGAATTGGGAATTGTTCCCTGGCAGGGTGGGCAGGCCCTGGCACAGGGTGCCCAGAGCAGCTGGGGCAGCCCTTGGATCCCTGGCAGTGTCCAAGGCCGGGTTGGACGGAGCTTGGAGCAGCCTGGCATAGTGGAAGGTGTCCCTGCCATGGCAGGGGTGGGAATTCAATGATTCTTAAGGTCCCTTCCATCCAAACCATTCCAGGATTCTCTTAGGCAATGGGTGGAGATGAGGCAGAGCCTGGAAGAGGCAGAGGGTGGGAAGGGAGGTTGGGAAGAGCCATCAGATCCGAGGATGAGGGAATGGTTTGGGTTTCCTGCTCCCCCTGTGCCCTGTGGAAAAGAGGATTTTATAAAAAGGTGGAAAAGTGAGGACAGGAAAACTTCAGAGTCCAATTCCTCCCAGCCCCCAAACTGGCACCTCTGCCAGAGCTTGGGAATTGGGTCCAACAAATCCGGGCAGATTGTTCTGGGAGAACGAGGGGGAATGGCCTGGCTACCTCTGGGTGTGCCAGGGAATGAGCAGGGGGAGAGGCAGAGATTCCTGGGGCGAATCCCCATCCCTGAGGGGTTTCATCCATGTGGATGTGGCATTTGGGAACATGGGGCAGTGGTGGCCTAGAGGGAACAGCTAGGCTCAATCTCAGAGGTCTTTTCCAACCTTTACAATTCCATAATTCCATTTTATTGGGAATTTAAGGCTGATTTTGCACCTGAGCCCATCCAGGGGGAGCAGGAATGGGAACAAACCTGGGAGGGGCTGCCCTGGACTTTTCATGGATCTGCAGGAGGTCTCAGTGCTGCTGTTCCTGTTGGATTTGCAAAGAAGGATCCTGGAGCTCCAAAATCCCAAATTCCCTGGGCACTCATGAGCCCTGTACCACCCCCAAGCTCTGCCCCAAGGGGCTGGAAGGGTCAAATTCATCCCTGAAAACCAATTCCTCAGGAAAGGAGCAAATGGGAAGGAACAGGCAGGATGGGAAAGGAGCTGGAGATGCAAACAGACAATTCCAGCACCATTAACTGGGAGCAGTTCCAGCATCATTAACTGGGAGCTGGGATCAGCCAGCCGTGCCTGCTCTGGGTTTCTCAGCTTTCCACAAGGGCTGGAGCTGCCTGGGATGGAAATTCAAGAAGCTGCTGCTGCTGCTGCTGGAGGTCTCCTTAAGGAGCAGAGGGTTCTGGTTCTGGTTTCATTGGGAACCCAGCCCAGGTGGGGACGTTCAGGGAGGGCTTGGATCCTTCCTTGGGATCACTGGAATTTGGTGAGGAGGTCTGGGCAGGGATTGGTGCTGGATCCATCCCAGAGCCAGAGGGAAATGGGGCAGGGAAAGGTTCATCACCCAGAGGTGCTGGCACTGCCCAGGCTCCCCAGGGAATGGTCCCAGAGCTCCAGGAGGGTTTGGACAGCGCTGCCAGGGATGCCCAGGGTGGGAGTGTTGGGATCCTGGGGGATTGTTGGGATCCTGGTCAGGAACAGGGGCTGGACTCAATCCTTGTGGGACCCCTCCCAACCTGGGATATTCTAGGATTTTATCAAACTGCTCCGATCATCTCCACACGTTTCCCTGTTTGAGAAAATGAAACAGGCAGGGAAATCAGGGATAGCAGTTCCAGTTAACTGAAGGTCACTCCTTCAGTGTGGGCAGATGCTCCGTGCCAGGAGCAGTGTGGAAAGGCAGGAATGTGGCCAGGGAAGGGCTGTGGCAGGAGCTGATCCTCCCCTGCCCTGGGATCTCTTCCCTCCAGGTTTTCCAAGCTCATCCCCTCTTTTCCTGGCATTTGGGACAAGCAGAATCCATCCAGCTTCCAAGGAGTCAAATCCATTTTTTCCTTCCCCTTTTAGCACCTGGCAGCTGGGAACTGATCCCAGTAATCCTGGAGAAAGCCGGGATCAGGAGGGCAGGAAAAGCATTTAATTCATTAATTAATTATTAATGACTGCAAAAGGGCAAGGCTGGGAGTTTGTCACCCTCAGTTAGAGGCTGGAGCAGGATTTCTTACACAGGAACAGGAGGAGGAGCCTGGAGAAGCTTCCAGGGAGCACAAATCCTGCAGGATCCAAGGGCAGGGATGTTCCTGCTGCCTTTCCCTGCTTTTCCTGCTGCTTTGCTGTGGTTTGTTGCCACTTTGGGGCAGCAGGGGAGGGTGGATGTGGCATTCACATTCAACAGAGAGAGACATCATTCTCTCTCACAGGATTTTTCCTGGAGAAGCACAGAGAGAAGAGAAAACAATTCTTATCTCTATTCTCTGCTCCTGTTGTTTTTGCACATGTGGAATGTGTTATGGAGATTGTTTACCCAAAGTGATTTGTTGATTGGGTTCTTCTGAGGGTTGTTTGGTTTCCTTGGCCAGTTGGGTCAAAGCTGTGTCGAGGCTGTCTCAGAGAGTCATGGGTTTTTCTTTAGTATCTCTTTAGTATAGTTACGATATATTATTAATGTAATATAGTGTTAATAAAGCAATTGTTCAGCATTCTGAATCATGGATCAGATGCCAGTTGTGGGAATCTACCAAATTAGAGAATTTTGGGAAAGCTGCAAAAGGCAGGCCTCAGAGACAGCAGAACTGTGATTGGAGCTAAGCAGCAGCCGTGAGATATGTCAGCAGAAAAATTATTTAAACTGTAGAAAAGCAAGGACAAGTAGAACAATGGTCTGTGTATTAATGCTTGTCTAGAATAACTCTCTAAGCTGCAGAAAAGTTTATCTAGCATGATATTAGGAAGGTTAAAGCTTAACAATGGAGCTCTGTGCATTGTGTTTTAAGGCTCACAAGCAGGTATTGTATTTAAAATAAGCAAGCATTGTTTTAACCAAAAGTACATATGCTTATAGTGATTAGATAAAAGTACTGTCAATGTGCTTTTGCTTTGTGTGATTGGTCAAAAAGATTATAAAATAAGTTGTGACATTGAGTTCCTGGTGTGCTGCCTGGGATGTGAGCTCCCAGCATCACCAACCATTGCCAGGTGTTGGGGTCACCCTGCATTCCATAGGTGGAGGGAGCAGCTCCACATCCCGAGGCTGATCCAGCCCAAATCCCTCTCACTCCAGCTGGGATAATCTGACAGAAAGGAAAGGAATTCCTGAGGGAACCCCTCAGGAGGAGGATCAGGATCTGGATCAGGAGGGGCTGCAGGGAGAGGGATCAAGCCCAATGAAGTCTGTCCCATTAATTCTGAGGGCTGGGATTGCTCCCTCCATCCTGCTCCAGCTCCTTGGGTGCCTTTCCCAGCAGCTCCAGGGCCACAGGAGCAGGACTCCAGCTCTGAAGGGAGTTCAGCAGCTCCACGGGATTGAGGCTTTGCTTGGAAAGGCTTTTCCTGAGGTTTCAGCCCTGATTTGGCCAGGCAGGGCTTCAGAGGAGCCCTCAGGGATGGATTCCCCCTGGATTTAAGCCCAGGGATTCCTGTGCCAGGCTGGGAGCAGCAGCTGGGGGAAAACTCCAGGCTTTTCCAGGGAATGGGCAGATCCTCCTGCTTTGGGAGGGTTTGGTGGAGCTTTTCCAGTTTGTAAAGCAGAGTCTGGCAGGCAGAAATTCCAGCTGATCCCTCCACCGCTGCTGCCACTCATGAGATGTTCATTGTCAGCTGGGAGTGTCACCTCCAGGATGGAGTGTCACCTCCAAGATGTTCATTGTCACCTAAGAGTGTCACCTCCAGGATGTTCATTGTCACCACGAGAACATTCTTTGTCACCTGAGAGTGTCAGCACCAGGACATTCATTGTCACCTAGGAGCGTCACCTCACACTGGGAGTGTCACCTCCAGGATGTTCACTGTCACCTGGGAGTGTCACTCAGTGGCACTGGGACAGCTTGTCCCAGTGAGTTATGCCAGGAGTCAGGGAGCTCCTGGAAGGGGGGATGCCCTGAGGGGCTGCAGGGGCTGCCCTGTGACAGGGGACATGTCCTGCCCTGTCCCTGTCCCTCTTGCTGGCCCTGGCCCTGTCCCCAGCTCATGTCCCTGTCTCCCAGCTGATGTAGCTACCCCTGTCCCTGTCCACAGCTGATGTCCCTGTCCCTGTTCTCAGTTGAGGTACCTGCCCCTGTCCCACAGTTGATGCCCCTATGCCATCCCTGTCCCCAGCTGATGTCCCTGTCCCCAGCTGACCCCTGTACTGTCCTGTCCCCATCTGATGTCCCTCTGTGTCCCCATCTGATAGCCCTGTCCCTGTGCTGTCCTTGTCCCCAGCTGATGTCCCTGTGTGTCCCCATCTGATGTCCCTGTCCCTGTGCTGTCCCCAGCTGACCCCTGCCCCCATGAGTCCCCATTTAATGTCTGTGTCCCCAGCTGACCCCTGTCCCCATCTGACAGCCCTGTCCCTGTCCCCCTGTGTCCCCAGGTGACCCCTGTGCTGCCCTGTCCCCAGCTAATGTCCCTGTCCCCAGCTGACCCCTATCCCTGTGTCCCCATCTGATGTCCCCCTGTGTCCCCAGCTGACAGCCCTGTCCCTGTACCCATCTGACCCCTGTCCCTGTCCCCATGTCTCCCCATCTGATGTCCCTGTGTGTCCCCAGCTGATGTACCTGCCCCCTGTGCTGTCCTAGTCCCCAGCTGATGTCCCTGTCCCTGTCCCCATCTGATGTCCCTGTGTCCCCAGCTGATGTCCCTGTCCCTGTCCCCATCTGATGTCCCTGTGTGTCCCCAGCTGATGTCCCTGTCCCCCTGTGTCCCCATCTGACTCCTGTCCCTGTGCCCATCTGATGTCCCTGTGTCCCCAGCTGACGTACCTGCCCCCGCCGTGGGGCGAGTGCCGCTCCCCGGAGCTGGGCCTGGCGTTCTTCCCGGTGTACAGCGTGACAGCGTGCAGGATCGACTGCGAGACACGCTACATCGTGGAGAACTGCAACTGCAGGATGGTGCACATGCCAGGTCGGGGACAGCAGGGGACAGGGGGGGACAGCTGGGGACAGGGGGAGCAGCAGGGGATGGGATGGAGGGAGGATTCCTGGCGTAGAGCGTGACAGCCTGCAGGAACAGCTGGGGACAGTGGGGACAGGGGGGACAGCTGGGGATGGGCTGGAGGGACGATTCACATGGCAGGTCAGGGACAGGGACACCTGGGGACAGTGGGAGCACCTGGGGACAGCAGGGACAGCTGGGGATGGGCTGGAGGGATGGTCAGGGACAGTCAAGGACACCTTGGGGGACAATTGGGGCATGGACTGGAAGGAGAGACCACGTGCCAGATCAGTGACAAGGACACCTGGGGATGGGCTGGAGGGACAATTCACATGTCAGATCAGGGACAGTGACAGCGGGGAGAGCAAGGACAGCAGGGGACAGCTGGGGACAGTGGGGACACCTGGGGGTGGGCTGGAGGGACAGGCCATGTGCCAGATCAGGGACAAGGACACCTGGGACACCTCACAATGGGTTGGAGGGATCGTTCACATGCCAGGTCAAGGATAGGGACACCTCCAGGACAGCTGGAGCATAGAGTGGAGGGACAGGCCATGTGCCAGGTCAGGGACAGGGGAGACAGCTGGGCACAGCTGGGGATGGGCTGGAGGGACAATTCACATGCCAGGTCAGGAACAGAGACGCTGGGGACACGTAGGGATGGGCTGGAGGGATAGTTATGGACAAGGACATTTGGGGACGGGCTGGAGGGACAGGCCATGTGCCAGATCAGGGACAGGGACACCTGGGGATGGGCTGGGGGGACAGTCAAGGATGGGGACACCTGGAGGGACATCTGGGGCTGGGCTGGAGGGACAGGCCATGTGCCAGATCAGGGACAAGGACACCTGGCCTGGGCTGGAGGGGCTGGGGGTACCTGAGGGAAGAAGGTGCCCGTGGCCTTTGGGAAAGGCTGGATCTGAGCCAGCAGGGCCATCCCTGTCCTGGGGGATCAGGGACAGCAGAGGGGCAGGGAGGGATTGTCCAGCCCCGCTCTGGGTTGGGGCAGCCTCACCGAGAATTCTGGGGCGACTTTGGGCACCACAAAATAAAAATTACATCGAGGAACTCGAGAGGGTCCAAAGGAGGGACACGAGGATGGGGAAGGGTCTGGAGGGGTCACACGAGGAGCAGCTGAGGGCTGAGCTCAGTGTCCTCAGGAGGGGCACAGAAGGGGCAGCTCCCATCTCTGCTCCCTGTGACGGGGACAGGACCCTGGGAATGGCCTGGGGCTGTGTCACAGCGGGCTTGGGATGGATTTCAGTGAAAGGTTCTCCCCCCAGAGGTGCTGGCACTGCCCAGGCTCCCCAGGGAATGGTCCCAGAGCTCCAGGAGGATTTGGACAGCGCTGCCAGGGATGCCCAGGGTGGGATTGTTGGGGCATCTGGGCAAGGCGGGGGGTGGGACTGGATGCTCCTGAGGGTCCCTTCCAGCCCAGGATATTCCATAACTCCCTGTGAAATGGCCAAACCATAGAAGAGAGACTTGGGTGTGGTGAAGGCTGGAAATGCCTTCTGTGAGGATCAGATCCCCCCTGGGTGCTGCTCCCAGCAGCTCCTGCATGCCAAGGCCCCTATGGCTGGCATAGCTGGGCACAGCCGAGCTCACCTGGCTGCAGGGGGGTCCCTGGGTGTCCCCCTGAGATGGATTTGTCCTGTCCTTGCAGGGGATGCTCCCTTCTGCACCCCGGAGCAGTACAAGGAATGCGCGGAGCCCGCGCTCAGTGAGTACCGGGGAGCCCTGGGTCCAGGGATGGAATGTTCATGGAATTCAGCAGCCTGGATGCTCCTGGCTGGGCAGGAACAGGGGGTCTGCAGCCTGGAGAGGGGCTGGGAATAGCCCCAGGCTGCTGGGAAGTGCTGGATGCAGGCTGGGATGGAGTTTCTCCTGGTTTTCCACGAGCACAGAAACCCTTGGGATCAGGGGAGAGGGTTTGGGGTGGAGGGACCCATCCCCAGCCTGGATTCAGGGACTCAGCCACGGGTTCTCCAAGCTGTTGTTGATGACAGAGTGTCACCTGCAGCAAGAGGCCCCTCCAAGGGGGTGAGAACTGGGATGAACTGGGAGAGAAATGTCCAGAGTCCAAAAGTTCCAGAGGAACTTCAGGAACAGCCTCATCCCAGAATCTTGGCCCCTTTGTGGGAGGGATGATCTCTGCTCCTGTCCTGCTCCATGTCCCTGCTCCATGGGGTCCTTTCCTGCTCTGTGGAGTCCCTCCCTGCTCCATGGAGTCCCTCCTTGCTCCATGGGGTCCCTCCCTGCTCCACGAGGTCTCTCCATGGGACCCCGTGTGCTCCATGGGGTCCCTCCCTGCTTGCTCCATGCCCCTGTTCCATGTCCCTGCTCCCTGGGGTCCCTCCCTGCTCCTGGGGTCCCTGTTCCATGTCTCTGCTCCTTGGGGTCCCTCCCTGCCCTATGGGGACCCCGTGTGCTCCATGGCTGCCCCCCTGCAGGTCTCCTGGCAGAGAAGGACAGCAATTACTGCATCTGCAGGACCCCCTGTAACCTCACCAGGTACAACAAGGAGCTCTCCATGGTCAAGATCCCCAGCAAGACCTCGGCCAAGTACCTGGAGAAGAAGTTCAACAAGTCGGAAAAATACATCTCGTGAGTGGGGGAGGGCCTGGATTCCTTTGGGTTTTGGGTGGGAAATGTCTGGGAAATGCCCAGTCCTGGCCAATCCATCCCCAGCACAGGGATGAGCAGAGTGAAAACCTGGGAGAGATGAGGTTGATTTCTTCTCTGAGTTCCTTTCCAAGGATTGTCCTCATGGGAATCCTCCAGTCCCACCAAAAAGAAGTCCAAAATGTGCCACTCTGCTGGTCCTGTTGGAGATTTGTGTCTTGGGCTGAGCTCCTCAGGCCATGGAGCTCTCCCAGCCCTGGGCGTGTGATTGCTGTGTGTGGGAAGTGAGAGTTGTTCCAGATCCCTTGGATTCTCTTCCCAGAATTATGGAATCATGAAATGGTTTGGGTGGGAAGGGACCTTAAACCCACCCAGTGCCACCCCTGCCATGGCAGGGACACCTTCCACTATGCCAGGCTGCTCCAAGCCCCGTCCAACCCGGCCTTGGGCACTGCCAGGGATCCAGGGGCTGCCCCAGCTGCTCTGGGCACCCTGTGCCAGGGCCTGCCCACCCTCACAGCCAGGAATTACCATCCAAGAGAAGAGTTCCCAGCAAAGTGAGCTCCAGGATCCTGAGGAATTCTGGGCAAACCTTTCCCAGGTGCTCCAAAGGCTCCCAGAGCTCTGGTCTGCACCAGCTCCAGGTTCTGTGGGCTCTGAGGACCCTAAAGAGAGGAACAATCCATACAAAAAGGGGAATAAAGCCCAAAATCCCATTTTTCCCTTATCCCAGAGGACTGAGCCACCGGTGGCTCCTGGGCTGATGTTTCTCCTGTTCCCACAGAGAGAACATTCTCGTGCTGGACATTTTTTTTGAAGCACTCAACTACGAGACCATTGAGCAGAAGAAAGCCTATGAAGTGGCAGCCTTACTTGGTAAGGGGGCACTGGGACCAGTTTGGGGTCTCTGCTGGTCTGGGGGGAGAGAGAGAGACTGGGAGGGGTCCACAGCCTTGAAACGTCCAGCAAAGCCCCATGGCTGCTCTCCTCACCCCACCTCATCCCAGGGATGTCCCCATGGATACTCTGGGTGCTCATGGAAGATTCTGGAGCTGCTCCATCCCTGCCTGTTCCTTTTTTGGAGATTTGGTGTTGGGTGGGTGCTGGGTGCTCTCTGTGATGCAGGACGGGGAGGGCATCCCAAAACCATCTCCCCATCACCTCTTCCCTGCTCTAAATCCAAGTTTCCAAGCCAGGCTTGAGCTCTTGGCCTTCAGCTGCTCCATGGAGGAGGAGGAGCCCCATGGAAGGTTCAGCTCCATCCCTGCCTGCTCCCAGCACCCATTTTTGGGGATTCCGCTCCCCTGGCAGTGTGTGAGGGAGGACACCCCAAAACCATCTCACATCACCTCTTCCCTGCTCCAAATCCACCTTTTCCAGCTGGGCCTGAGCTCTTGGCTCATCCTCATGAAGGAGCTGAAGGGGACCCATGGAAGGTTCTGCTCCATCCCTGCCTGCTCCCATTTTTGGGAGATTTTGGGGCTGAGTGCTCTCTGGGCAGTGTGGGAAGGACACTCCAAAATCACATCTCCATCTTCCATCACACCTCTTCCCTGCTCCAATCCATCCTTTCCAGCAGGAGGTGCA
The DNA here is from genome assembly GCF_027887145.1 of Ammospiza caudacuta. Classification (NCBI taxonomy): domain Eukaryota; kingdom Metazoa; phylum Chordata; class Aves; order Passeriformes; family Passerellidae; genus Ammospiza; species Ammospiza caudacuta. Next base: position 2,167,186 of record NC_080619.1, read on the forward strand.
GGAGACCCATGGAAGGTTCTGGAGCTACTCCATCCCTGCTTGCTCCCAGCTCCCCAATTTTGGAGATTTGGGGTTGGGTGTGTGCCGGGTGCTCTCTGTGGTGCAGAGTGTGGGAGACATCCCAAAACCATCTCCCCATCACCTCTCCCCTGCTCCAAATCCAAGTTTTCAAGCCAGGCTTGAGCTCTTGGCCTTCAGCTGCTCCATGGAGGAGGAGAAGCCCCATGGGAGGTTCTGCTCCATCCCTGCCTGCTCCCATTTTTGGGAGATTTTGGGGCTGGGTGCTCTCTGGGCAGTGTGGGAAGAGCATCCCAAAATCACGTCTCAATCACCTCTTCCCTGCTCCAAATCCACCTTTTCCAGCCTTTGGATGCCTCATGGAGGAGCTGCAGGAGACCCTGACTGAGAGCTCAGCCCCAAATCAGCTCCAGCTTTGGGGTCCCAGCTGCAGATTTGGGGTTTGGGGTTTGGGGTTGGGGTGAGCCCTCCCCCAGCCCTGCAGCCTCCCTGGATCCCTCTGCAATGCTGGGGGTGCTCAGCCCCTTGGGAAGCTGGGGCTGGGGCACAGAGGTGTCCCCGTGTCACCCCACAGGGTGGCCCTACCAAAAGCCCCCTCAGGAGCCCTTCTGCACATCCTGGCGCTTTTCCAGGAATTCCAGGCAGGAACAGGAGGCTGCTGGAGCCTCTCTGACCCCAACCCTGTCTGCACATGATAGAACCCTCATTCCCAGGGCTCTGGAACTTCAGGAACAGCCTCATCCCAGAATCTTTTCCTCCAGGTGAATCCCCCTGGTGTAAACCCAGAACACCGCCTGGGATCATTCAGGGCTCTCACCTTGATCCCAAACTTTTCCCCCTTTTCCTCTCTCCATGTCTCATGGACACCCCTGGAAAAGGCCCCTTCCCCTCACCCATGGGTGCCTTTGCCCTGGGGGTCAATCCAGGGCTGTTTTCCAGCAAAGTCCATGGGGTTTGTCTTCCCTGAGCACCACATCCCAGTCACCTTCTGTGACCGTGTTTACAGGGGTTCTTGGATTAGGGAAGAGACAAAGGATTTGACTTTATGTTTCAGAAGGCTTGATTTATTATTTTATGATATATAGTATATTAAAACTATATTAAAAGAATGGAAGAAAGGATTTCATCAGAAGGCTGGCTAAGAATAGAAAAAGAAAGAATGATAACAAATGCTTATGGCTGGGACAGAGAGTCTGAGCCAGCTGGCTGTGATTGGCCATTAATTAGAAACATCCACATGAGACCAATCCCAGATGCACCTGTTGCATTCCACAGCAGCAGATAACCATTGTTTACATTTTGTTCCTGAGGCTTCTCAGCTTCTCAGGAGGAACCATCCTAAGGAAAGGATTTTCCATAAAAGATGTCTGTGATGGGGGGGACTGAAGGAGGCATCCAGAAGCAAGGCTGGGATGGATGGGAGAGCAGATGGTGCCCAAAGGATCCCCCAAGGACACAGAATGGGGAGGAGGAGTGAGGAGTCACCTGGAATGGGCAGGGCAGGAAGGGTGGGCTCGGGATGTGACCAATCTTTGCTTTAACATGAGAATAATGAGAGGAATGGGAGGGTGAAGCAATGGGCATTGCAACAGCCCTGCTGGACGTAACCCTGGGGTTACTGGTCAAACTGGGGCACCTCCAGCCTGGCCAGAGCCTGGGGACAGCTCTGTCACCTCCAGGGTGGGAGGGAACGGGGGTGGTGTTTGAGGGTCCCCAGGACAAGGGGAGAGATGGGAATCTTGACTCCATGTTTCAGAAGGCTGATTTATTATTTTATTTATGTTATATTTATGTTTATTTGTGATTTATTTATGTTATATTATATTAAAAGAAAATGCTATGCTAAAACTACACTAAAAGAATAGAAAGAAGACATCAGAAGGCTTGAAAGGAATTAATAATAAAATCTTGTGACTGACCAGAGCCCCGACACAGTTGGGCCTGTGATTGGCCATTAATTAAAAACAACCACATGACACCAATCCCAGATGCACCTGTTGCATTCCACAGCAGCAGATAATCATTGTTTACATTTTGTTCCTGAGGCTTCTCAGCTTCTCAGGAGGGAAAATCTTAAAGAAAGAATTTTCCATAAAAGATGTCTGTGACACCAACCCAGGCTGGGGACATGTCCCATCCCAGGGGATGTGGGAATCCCTTCCCACTTTTGGCCAGGCTGGGGTTTCTCCTTGGCTCCAGGGACATTCATTCTTCCCAGCACCTTGCCCAGAGTGGGAATTGGGATTCCTGAAGGATTCCATGCTCCATTAGCAGGAAAACCATTCTGGGGGTGTCCATTTGGGGTCAGGCCCGTTCCCGGGACACCCTAGATGCCATTGCAGGCCCTGCTGCTCCAGGGGGTTGTCCCCAGTTTGGGAGGATGGCAGGGCCCAGGCAGGGCCCAGCAGTGCCTGGGAGCCCTCACGGTGCTGTCCCCTGCAGGTGACATTGGTGGCCAGATGGGGCTGTTCATCGGGGCCAGCATCCTCACCATCCTCGAGCTCTTCGATTACCTGTACGAGGTAAGGCCTTCCCAGCCCAGGATAGCCCAGGATATCCCACCCTGGAGCCCCTCAGCCCAGGATATCCCAGGATTTCCCATCCTGGTGCTCCTCATCCCTGAATTTGCCCCTCATCGCCAGATTTGACTTTCCTGCCCCTCATCCCCAGATTTGCCACTCCTGGAGCCCCTTAGCCCAGGATTTCCCACCCTGAAGCTCCTCAGCCCTGTTTTTGTCACTCCTGATGCCCCCTCATCCCTGGATTTGTCCTTCATCCCAAGATTTGCCACTCCTGGAGCTCCTCATCCCCAGATTTGCCACTCCTGGTGTCCCCTCATCCCGGGATTTCCCATCCTGGAGCCCCTCAACCCTGGTTTTAACCCTCCTGGTCCCCCTCATCTCCAGATTTGCCATTCCTGGAGACCCCCAGCCCAGATTTGCCCATCCTGGTGCTCCTCATCCCTGAATTTCTGATGTCTCTCATGCCCAGATTTGCCACTCCTGAAGCCCCTTAGCCCAGGATTTCCCACCCTGGGGCCCCTTGTCCCTGTTTTTGCCACTCCTGGTGCCCTTCATCCCTGGATTTCCCATCCTGGTGCTCCTCATCCCTGGATTTGCCCCTCATCCCCAGATTTGACTTTTCTGCCCCTCATCCCCAGATCTGCTGCTCCTGGTGCTCCTCAACCCTGGATTTGCCCCTCGTCCCTGGATTTGCCATTTCTGACACCCCTCATCCCTGGATTTGCCACCTCGAGTCCCTCAGACCAGGATTTCCCATCCTGGTGCCCCTCATCACCTGATTTGACTTTCCTGCCCCTCATCTCCAGATTTGTCACTCCTGGTGCCTCCCAGCCCAGGATATCCCACCTGGATCCCCTCAGCCCAGGATATCCCAGGATTTCCTATCCTGGAGCCCCTTATCCCTGTTTTTGCCACTCCTGGTGCCCTGCATCCCCAGATTTGCTACTCTTGGTGCTCCTCATCCCTGGATTTCCCATCCTCGAGCCCCTCGTGCCTGGATTTCTGTTGTCTCTCATCCCCAGATTTCCCATCCTGGAGCCCCTCAGCCCTGTTTTTGCCGCTCCTGGTACCCCCTTGTCTCCAGATTTTCCATTCCTGATGTCCCCTCATCCCTGGATTTCCCACCATGGAGCCCAAGATTTCCCATCCTGCTGCTCCTCATCCCTGGATTTGCCATCCTGGTGCCCTTCATGCCTGGGTTTCCCATCCTGGTGCTCCTCATCCCAGGATTTCTGGAGCCCTTCATCTCTGTTTTTGCCATTCCTGGTGCCCCTCATCCCTGGATTTTCTGTTCCCTGGGGATCCCAGAGCCCCCCCACAAATTTCCAACCTGCCTCATCCAGCTCAGGGTGGGAACAGGGAGTTTTATTGCCATGGGATGGGAGAGTTTTCCGTTTTATTCATTGTTGTCCATTTGATTTAATGTGTCCCAGTCCAGACTGGGGACACATCCCATTCCAGGGAACCCCCACAATCCCAGCTCTGAACTCACTTCAAATCCTCTCATTTTCTTTTCTTTTTTAATATTTTTATATTTTCAGACAATTGCCTCCATCCCAATCCCTCCTGGGCAGCTCCAGCATTGGTGCCATTAACCAGGAATTAAAAACATGGAAAAATTCCAGGCCTAAAGCTCAGAGATCAACAAAAGCCGAGCCTGAATTTAGAGCTCGGCCTGGATACCCAAATATTTCATTACATTTGCCTTTTCCTGGATTTCTTGGGGATTTTTTCTTAAGTAGGCCATAAGAAACCTCACAAATTTGGGTTTTTCCTCTCTGTTTTCCTTCTTTCTTTGACATCTGCTGATAAAATATGTCAAATGTGGGGGGGGTTGCTGCACTTTTTATTTTTTTTCTTCCTATTTGGGCTTAAAATTCATTTTGTCCCCTCGGAGAAGCTCCCTGGGAATGCCCCATCAGGGGAATCTTCACAATCCCAGATATTTAACCCCACCAGCCAGGAAAAAAGGAATAAAATACCTTAAAATTAATAAAAATCCACACTGTTTTCCCCCTCTGTTTGGAGTTTCACAAAGTGGGGGTCAGCACCTCAAAAATTTGAGTTTTCAGCCAAAATATTTAGACATTCTGAGAATGAAAGCAACCAGATACTATTTTTTTTTTCATAGATTGGCCAAATTTGGAGGAAATATTGACCATAAAGAGGCTTTACTGTGATCTTCTGCTGAGCTCTGTCCTGCTGGTCCCAAATTCCCACCACACTCCCCTGCACCAACCAGGATCCACATTCCTTAGGAACTGACCCATTTTTGGGGGATTTCAGGATTTCAGCTTTCTTCTTGTTGGCTTTATTTCTCTTTTCTCCCAGTGGGAGCTTTCCAGTAAAACACTTCCCAAGTTTTATGGGCTTTCCCTAGAAGCCAAATCCTGCAGCAGCAGCAGGAAGATGAGAGGGCTGGGAAGGGAAATGGAGCTCACAGAGTTGGGAGCTTTCCCTGAACCCCAAAAGTGTCCCAAAAATGGAATTTTTGTGGGGTTTATTCCTTGTAAGAGAATGCTGGAATGGTTTGGATGGAAGGGACCTTAAGGATCATTGAATTCCCACCTCTGCCATGGCAGGGACACCTTCCATTGTCCCAGGCTGCTCCAACCTGGCCTTGGGCACTGCCAGGGATCCAGGGGCAGCCCCAGCTGCTCTGGGCACCCTGTGCCAGGGCCTGCCCACCCTGTCAGAACCCAGGACATTGCTCTGGCTGCCCTGGAGGACTCCAGATCCTGGCAGGGGGCTCGGAGACCTTGGCATGGAGTCACAGACACCTGTGCCTTTGATTTTAGTCCATGGAAACAACTACCAACCTTGTGTGAGGAGTTACAAGCCAAAAGGGTTTGAGTAGAATGACAGTGAATTTGTCACAGGGTGAAAAAGTAGAATTTTGGGGTTTTAGAATGGGGGTTCAGGAGGCAAGATGGAGGAATCTGGGCTGTCCTGCCTTTCTCCTTCTTCTTGTCCTCCATCTCCTGCTGTGCTGCTGGCACTTTTGGATTGGTTTAGAGTAGAGACAGACTGTCTAACATAGGTGATAGGTATTGGAAAATTATTGTAAATAAAGTACAGGTAGTTTTTAGTATAAAAATCTAACACCACCCCAAGGGCAGTCAGTGTGCCATGCACTGATGTGCTGGACAGATCTCAGCAGGTCACAGAAAGAATGTAATAGATAACAGAGAATAAACAACCTTGAGAACCAGAGCTGAGGAATCTCGACTTCTTCGGTCTCAGGGCTGGGAAAAAGAGACTTTTTAATACCTCAGGAGCAATTCCAGCAACACAAAACATGAGACCCACCTTTCCAGGGAACAATTGCTTCCCAATCTCCCATCCAGCCCTGCCCTCTGGCAGTGGGAGCCATTCCCTGTGTCCTGTCCCTCCATCCCTTGTCCCCAGTCCCTCTCCGGCTCTTCTGGAGCCCCTTTGGGCCCTGCAGGGGCTCTGAGCTCTCCCTGGAGCTTCTCCTCTCCAGGTGAGCACCCCCAGCTCTCCCAGCCTTTCCCTGGCCCAGCCCTCGGAGCTTCCCCCTTCTCCCAGCCCTTTGGAATGCAGCCCCAAACCCACCCCAGTGCTCCCCATCCCCCTGCAGCCTCTTCCCAGCCTAACCCTGCTCCCTCCTCTTGCAGCTGATCAAGGAGAAGTTATTGGACCTTCTTGGAAAAGAGGAAGAGGACGGGAGCCATGAGGAGAACGTGGTAAGGAGGGAAGGGGACACAGGGGTCTCCTCCAGCCGGGGCCAATGAGTTCTTGGAGATGTGTATCACACCCGAGACAGCTCAGCCACCTCAGATGGCATCAAATCAGCAGGATGGCTTCTATGACAGTGTTGGAAACAAAAAGGTTTTAATAAAAGGCAAAATAACAAAGCTCTTTACAGGGAAAAACAGAGCCAGGGCAAGAGGTTCTTGCTCCTGGTAAAACACCTTACAAAAGCCATTAGTTTCTTTATTCTCCTCTTTTTCTAGTAAATTGCTCAGGTGGGACCTTTTGGCCTCTGTCCAATTGGGTATCCTTAAGTTTGAGGTGAAGTCCCCAAGGTGTTTTTTTACCTAATTGAGGAGAGAAACTTCTGGGCTTTTTTCCTTTTTAAGGAGACAAAGGATAATTTGGTCACACTGCCAACAGGGGACACATTCCTACAAAGGGGAAATGCCCTGGGGACACTGGAGCTCTTCCCACCTGTGTCAGGTTATTAAAACCATCATTAGAGATGCCTCTGCCCCAGTCAAGCTGCAAATAGGACCAGATGCCAGTGACAACAGTCTGGGGTTTAGAAGAACTTTAGAAGAACAGGAAGACACAATTACCAAACAATCATGGCATTTAACAATAATAATTTATCATGGTCATTAAATAATTATACAGGTACAGTTTTGCATGATCCAGTAAAGCCTGACATTGTCCCAGGGCCTACCTCTTGTATTTGCAGAGTTCCCAGACAAATGGATGAATGATGAATCTGACTCCATGTTCTTGAAGGCTAATTTATTATTTTATGATGCTATATTATATAAAAGAATAGTAAACTAAACTACTAAGGAATACAGAAAGGATACTTACAGAATGCTAAAAAGATAGCATTATTATAATATTATAATAATATATTATTATATTAATGCTATATTAATGCTATTAATATAATATTATGTTAATATTATATAAGGTAATGAAAACTCGTGACTCTTTCCAGAGTCCTGACACAGTGGGGCCATGATTGGCCAAAGAATGAAAACAATTCACAGAAACCCAATGAAAAAAATCACTTGTGGATAACAATCTCCAAACACATTCCAAAGCAACAAAACACAGGAGAAGCAAATGAGATAATTATTATTTTCCTTTTCTCTAAGGCTTCTCAGCTTCCCAGCAGAATAATCCTGGGCAAAGGGATTTTTCCAGAAAATGTGATGATGACACCTACCAGGCCCAACTTTTTCCAACTCCCCTGAATACCCCATGATTTTAGAACCATTTTACCCCTGTGCTATCAGTGGGATAACGCAATTCCTGCTTTTCCATGGCAGAGCACCTGTGATCCAGTGCCAAACCACTCGGAGAGCCTGAGCCACACTGTGACCGTGCCCCTGCAGGCCCCGCTGGGGACGCTGGAGGAAATCGCCTGCTGACCCCTCCCCACCACAGTGCCCACCCCGAGGAAGGAAAACTGCACAGGGAAAACAGGGACCCAGCTCAGGTTTGCACTGGGGGGGAAAAAAAAATTTTAAAAAAAGATGGAAAAAAAAAAATATACTGGGAAAAAAATACTGGAGAAAAAAAATAAGCTGGAAAAATTATTAAAAAAATCTATTAAAAAATAAAAAAAAAGAAGAAGAAAAACTCGCTATGCATTAAAAGAATATAAAAATAATATAAAAATATAAATTCTAAATATACTCTGCCCAAAGTAAGAGGCGCCTTGGACCTGACTCCTGTTGTCCTTTCCTCCTGGGGGTTTGGCTCCAGCCTGGGAAGCAGCTCCCAGACTGGGAGAGCTGGGAATGTTCACCTGGAAAAGGGAAGCTCAGAGAAGAGAAACCTCAGAGCCCCTTCCAGTGCCTAAAGGGGCTCCAGGAGAGCTGGAGAGGGACTTGGCACATGGGATGGAGGGCCAGGACACTTTTTGGGATTGTCCAAGCCTGAGCAGCAGCAGCAGCAGCAGTAAATCCCAAAGGAAGCATCCCAAATACCCCGAGCACTGCATGCCAGGGCTTCTCCTGGCCCTGGGATTCCTCAGCTGCCTCTCTCAGCTCTGTTCCTCTTTGCAGTCCCTGGGTTTCAGTGGCAGAAGGAGCATCCCAGAATTCTCCATTCCCAGCGCCGTAGGCTGAGAGTTTTCCAATAAAGAGATCCCAAAGTCGGCGCTCTCGGATTCTTCCCCCGGCCGCGTCCTCTGCGTGAGCTTGGGCTGAATCCCGAGCTCAGCCCAAGGTGAGCATCCCTGGAGAGGAGCCACAGGGATCCCTATGGATCATCTCAGCCCTGCTGTGCCTGCAGAGGCCAGAAGCAGCAAGTGGGGTTGGGTTCATTCATTTCTTTAATTTTTTGGGGGGAATTTTTGCAATTTCCTTCTTCTCCCGTTCATGGATTCTGTGCTTTCTCCTCGTTCTCCTGACTGATATTAAAGCTGGTCTTGTGGAAATGGCCAGGCTGTGTCATTCCTGCCTTGCCCTCATTGCCAGTGGGAGGGCAGATCCCAGGAAAAGCCTCTTCCTCATCCCTTATCCCTCCTTTTCCTCTCCCACCACGTCCTCACACAGCTCAGGATGGGAGTGGTGCCATGGCCCTGCCCAGCTGCATCCCTGTCTCCCCTGGGATGCAGATCTCCAGGATGTGCTGGGATCTCTGGGACATTGTGGGATCTCTTTGCTGACAGAGGTGATGGAAACCTCTCTGTGATGTTTTGGGATTGTTCAGCCTGGAGAGGAGCAGCTTTGGGGTGACCTCACTGAGGCCTTCCAGTGCCTGATAGGAGCCTGGAAAAACATGGACAGGGACTGGGGACAAGGGATGGAGGGGCAGGACCCAGGGAATGGCTCCCACTGGCAGAGGGCAAGGCTGGATGGGATATTGGGAATTGGGAATTGTTCCCTGTGAGGGTGGGCAGGCCCTGGCACAGGGTGCCCAGAGCAGCTGGGGCTGCCCCTGGATCCCTGGCAGTGCCAAGGCCCGGTTGGACATTGGGGCTACCTGGGACAGTGGAAGGTGTCCCTGCCATGGCAGGGGTGGGAATTCAATGATCTTTGGGCTACTTCCACCCAAACTGATCCAGGATTCTGGGATTCCAACTTTACTGGTCCACTTTAACGGGCGTAACAAGAAAATCCATTTCCATCCAAGTGCATCCCAAAATGCATCAGCAGTGGCTCCACCCCTGGATCCAGGCACTGAGGGGCTGCTCTGCTGCATCTCCAGCACTGGGAGAGACCTGGGGATTTTAGGAAACACCCTCAGGGAGAGATGAGGGTGTCTGAGGGGCCTGGAAAAGGGCCCTGAGCCCTGATGGAGAGGGATGCAAGAAGATTTCATTTTTGATTCCAAACTTCATCAGGATTAAGGGTTCCTTTTCCAGAAAAAAAAGACAATAAAGATCAGGGAAAACTGTGAGGATTATTTGGAGATTCAGGAGAAGAAACAAGCAAAGTTCAAACTCCCAGCACAGCCCCAGCTCTGCTGAGTGCTCCAGGATTTTCCAGGGAAAAGGGAAGATCCATTATTGGCAGTAATTAACCCCAAGCTGGCTTGGAGCACATTCCAAGGAAAAGGGAAGGGAGTGGAAAAGGCACAGGTAGGTTCATCCCACCCCTGTTTGGTGTTGGATGGATCTGCCCAGGGATGGAGCAGGGAGCAGGGACAGAGATTGGAGCCAACCATCAGCTCTCAAAAACCCCAAAATCCTGATGGAAAAAATGAATAAAGAATCCCCGTGGGAGATGAAAACCCCATGGACAAGGTGGGAAAATCCAGAGTGGGATTGACCAGGGGGGTTGGCTGAGCTGCACCTCAGGAAATTCAGCCTCAACCACAAATCCATCCAACAAAGCTGGAATTGCCATCCCAAGGGATAATCTCCCTTGGAGCTCCACAGGGATGGAGCACTGGGTCAGCCCTGCTGGGCAGCAGGGCCCCAGGGCTGGACAATGAGGAAAATCCCATGGGACTGCTTCAGGAGGAAAAGCAGGAGCAGAAGCAGCTCTGAGAAGGGATTTCTGAAGTGCAGCTGCGTTTCTGGGGAATGGGAGAGCTCAGCTTGGCGTGGAGAGGGCAGGAGCCCAGGCCAGAGCACATTCCTGGGATGTGTGGCCCAGCCACCACATCCCTGAGCAGCTCCCACAGCTGTGTTCCCACAAGGAGCAGGAAAACACCCAGGAAATGCTCTTGGAGTCTCCTCCACTTGCTCAAGGTCACCCACGCACATCTCCCTATTCCTCCTTCATTCCCAGTTTCAGAGGCTCCTCGATCCCACAGGATGCTCCAAGGACCAGCACTTCATCAATCCTGGGAATCACCAACTGTGAAGGACATTCCATGGTCCATTCTCCCTGCTCCTCCCCCGAGCCTGCAGCAAGGACAGCAATTAGAGACAATTAATGGGAATTTTTAGCAGGAAAATTGTCCTTGTTTTGTGTTAGTTTGGGTGGGAAGAGCCAAATCCCAGCCCCAACCCCAACCTTAACTCCAATCCAAATCCCAATCCCAACCCCAAGACCAACCCCAACCCAACCACAATCCCAACCCCAACTGCAATCCCAACCCCAGTCCCCACCCGTATCCAAACCCCAATCCCAACCCCAATCCCAACCTAACTCCAACCCCAATCCAAACCCCAAAGCCAACCCCAGTCCCAATCCCAACCCTAATCCCAACTCCAATGCCAACCCCAACTGCTATCCCATCCCCAATCCCAACCCCTATCCAAACCCCAATCCCAACCCCAATCCCAATCCCATCCTGATGGGAATCCTTGTGATGGTTCCTCTCCCACCCCGTGGTGGTTTCTGGAGGTTTTGTTGCCTTCTCCCCTGCCAGAGCTCACTGATGATCCATGAGCCCATGGAATTTCTGGCAGCCATGGTCACTGTTTCCTTGGCTGGCTCTGAACACATCCATGTTGATGTGCTTCATGTCTGACTACAGTTTTAAGCCCTCAGAAGCTTCTCCCTCCCCTCCTCCCTGTGTTTCTCAGCATCTCCATTGTTATTCCAGGCAGGAACATCCCCCAGCCTCCTTAAGGAATCATCTCCACACTCTGCAGGGTTCCTGCTCTTCCTGAGCTCAGGAGCAGCCCCAGAACACACCCTTTTCCATCAATCTCCTGCAGGAAGATGTGACAGGAGAGGAGCAAAGTGGAGCAGGACCAGGTGGGGAGATCCCACCTTTGGCTCTTGCTGGAAATATCCCAGTGATTGTTCCCAACTCCAGGGATGCAGCTTTGTCCTGGTTTCCCACATTCCTTTGAGAACATTGGTCATCCAGAGGCTCCCTGAGGGGATTTTGCTCCTTAGGGTAATTAATGGCTGGAATGCTTGAATTCCCAACTGGTAATTTCACCATCCAACCACAAATCATTGCTGTGGGTGCAGGAGCACTGTTTCCATGAGCAGGATCTGCAGGAATAACCTGGCAGGGTTTGGCACAGGAATGTCCAGAAGAAGGGAAACAACCACTGAGAAAATCCCAGCAACCTGATCCCAAAATAAATGTGGGATGAAGAATCTGGAGAGGAGCCCCCTGGGGAACACCTCATGGCATTGCTCTGCTCCTCAGTCCCCTCTGGACTGACCCTGACTGGATCATACCTCTCCCAAATCCCTGAACCCCCAGGAACAGCTCCAAGCCCTTCAAGGGCACTGGGATTTCAGGCACAGCTGGATTTTCCTAGTTGGATTTTCCCAGTTATACCCTTGGCTGAAATTCTGGGAATCTGTTTTAATTTGGATATCCCAGAAGTGCCATTCCAGCTGAAACAAATTCATCTTGAATTCCATTTTCCATCCCCCTTCTTGCCAAGGGGCTTCCCAAGGCCCCCAGAACCTTTTTTCCATCAGGATTCTCCAAATCAGGAATGGGAGCACTGGAATTTGTCACCTTCCAGTTCATTCATAACTCCCACCCAAACTCCAGCCTTGGGGACACCAGGATTGCCCAATTCCCCTTCCCATGGCACAGCTGTGACAGCAATGTGGCAGCACCCTGGGCTGCCTTGGCTGGACAGAGCTGAGCCAGGGCTGCTCCTGGAGCAGGAAAAATCCACAAAAAACAAAGTCCAAGAGCAGTCCCAGGCTAGGATTGGAGGCAGAAAGCAGAAACAGTGGGAACAGGATCTGGGAGAAGGGCAGAGCCTCGGGAACACCTTCAGCCACTTCCAACAGGGATTTCTCCATCTGCAGCCATGGAAAACCATCCCCAAAGGGGCTCTGCCACCACCCAGCAGCAGCCTGAGGAGGAAGGAGCTGCTCCAGGGGCTGGGAGGAAGCATCCCTGTAAATTCCCTGTTTGTGGGCTGAGAACAGGATTTGGCTGTTTAATTATGGATGAGAAAATAAGGGATAATGGATGGATTTACAAGCAGCACTTTGTCATGTAGGGCATCCATGAAAAATTCAGGAGCTCGGGAAGTGCTTTTTTCCCTGCACAGAATTCCCAGCCCTCCCCTCACAGCCAGGCTGGAAAACGCTGTGCCAGGACCTGGAAACAACATTCCTAAGAGGCTCCCAGTTTGTAGCTAAACTGTACATTAAATATTCCAAATTTGTGTCTGGTTCCTTGTGGGAGAGAACTCCTACATGGAGATGGGAATGAGGCCTGGGAGGAGGGAATTGTGTGCAGGGATCCAGAGGGGAAGGGAATAAGGATAAAACACAGGAAAGGAACAGGGATCAGACACTGGGAAAAAGACAGGCATCCAGAGGGGAAGGGGACAGGGATCAGATGCAGGAAAAGGGACAGGGATCAGATACTGGGAATGGGAACAAGGATCAGACACTGAGAAAGGGAACAAGGATCAGACACTGGGAAAGGGACAGGGATGAGACACTGGGAAAGGGACAGGGATCAGACACTGGGAAAGGGAACAAGGATCAGACACAGGGAACAGGACAGGGATCAGACACTGAGAAAGGGAACAAGGATCAGACACTGGGAAAGGGACAGGGATCAGACACTGAGAAAGGGAAGGGATCACACACTGGGAAAGGGAACAAGGATCAGAAACTGAGAAAGGGACAGGGATCAGATACTGGGAAAGGGAGCAAGGATCAAACATAGGGAAAGGGTGAGGAATCAGACAGTGGGAAGGAGACAAGGATCAGACACTGGGAAAGGGACATGGATCCAACACTGGGAAGGGGTCAGGGATCAGACATTGGGAAAGGGAACAAGGATCAGACACTGGGAAAGGGGACATGGATCCAACACTGGGAAGGGGACAGGGATCAGACAGATCCCAAAGGCTGGAGAAGCAGAGAGGCACAAAAGCAGGGACTGGGAAGAGGACAAGGATCCTTTCCCAGTGTCCCAGCCCCCCCCAGTGCCTGACACTCCAAACACAGAGTGGGAAGAGCATCCTGGGCTCCTCATCCCTCCTAGCTGTAAGGAGTTTTAAGATCCCTAAACAGGGATCAGCAGCACTTTGGAGCACAGGAATCTGGCCTGGATCCCCAAAACGTGAGATCAGATCTATGAAAGGAGGGAATTAACCCCAAGAGAAAAGCCTGGATCCCCAAAATGCGAGAAGATCATCCCCATCAAAAGGAAGGGGTGAATCCCCACAGAAAATCCTGGATCCCCAAAATGTGAGGAGATCATCTGCATGGAAAGGGGGAATGAATCCCAAGGGAAGAGCCTGGATCCCCAAAACATGAGGAAAACAGCCCTGTGGAAAAGAGGGGAATAAATCTCAAGGGAAGAGTCTGGATCCCCAAAATGTGGGGAGGTCAGGACAAGGATGGGTCGGGACAAGGATGGGTCAGGACAAGGATGGGTCAGGACAAGGATGGGTCAGGACAAGGATGGGTCCAGCCCCCCTGGGTGACAGTGACATCCCCAAGTCCTGAGCCACCTCCTGATCCTGCACATCCTGCCCAGAACAGTCACATTGGTGCAGCAAGGCCAGGTTTCAGGGACACAAATCCAGGGAAAAGCCCCAAAGGCAACAGGAGCAGCAGCTGGACACCACCTGGAGGTGCCACCCTCAGCCCTGTCCCCACCCTGAGGCAGCAGACACAGAGCTGAGCGCAGGAATTTGCCAGATCCACGGACAATGAGGCCGCTGATGTGTTTTTAATGGCATTGTTTACTGGCAGGGAAATCTCCCGGAGCCAGAACTTGTCTCTCCTAATAAAAAACAAGGAAATAACAACAGGAGCGAGGAGGGAGAACATTTGGAAGCCATCAGGGTTTGATTTGATTGATCCTGGTAATAAACCAGGAATTGTTAGGTTGGAACAGAGGTTGTAGATCCCCATCCATAATTTCAGAGGGAATGAGAGCTGTGAATGTGTAAAATCCCCTCAAACTCTAGGGTGAAAAATTCAGAAAGGGTTGTGGAAAAAACTGGGAAGAAGATTGGGGGTCCCAATGCTCAGTGCTGCTGGATCCCAGTCCCAGTCTCTGTCCCAGTCCCAGTCCCAGTCCCAGTCCCAGTCCCAGTCCCAATCCCAGTCCCAGTCCCAGTCCCAGTCCCAATCCCAATCCCAGTCCCAATCCCAGTCCCAATCCCAATCCCAGTCCCAATCCCAGTCCCAATCCCAGTCCCAGTCCCAATCCCAGTCCCAGTCCCAGTCCCAGTCCCAATCCCAGTCCCAGTCCCAGTCCCAATCCCAGTCCCAGTCCCAGTCCCAGTCCCAGTCCCAGTCCTAATCCCAGTCCCAGTCCCAGTCCCAGTCCAGTCCCAGTCCCAGTCCCAATCCCAGTCCCAGTCCAGTCCCAGTCCCAGTCCCAATCCCAGTCCCAGTCCCAGTCCCAGTCCCAGTCCCAGTCCCAATCCCAGTCCCACTCCCAATTCCAGTACTAGTTAGGAGCTTGTGGAAACAGGACATGGGAAGAAGGAAAGAGGGAAAAGGGGAGAGTGAAAAGGGACTTGGAAAAGGGGAAAGGGGGAGAGGGATCCAGGGAATGGGAAGACAGACACTGGGGAGAAAGGAAGAGGGGGCTGGGCAGAGAGGAGAGGACTCTGAGCACAGTCCCTGAGCAGCAGCAGCAGGAACAGCGTGGGATGAGCTGACCATGGGGTGAGCTGACCATGGGGTGAGCTGACCATGGGGTGAGCTCACTGTGAGCCCCATTCCCATCTCCCTGTGCTGCCAGAGGGGTGAAAGAGAGCCTGGGAAGGAGGGAAGGCTGTTGAGATCCATTCTATGAAAAGGAGCCTGGTGGGGAGATGCTGTTGAGATCCATTCTGCTTCTGTTTTTCCTGCTCTGATTTTGCTGGGAATAAATTCAGATAATATTCCCAAGTTCTGTCTGTGATGGGATCAGGGAGAGATCTCTCCCTCTCTTCCTCTCAGCTGCTTTTCCCTGGATCCCTCACTCTGAGCAAAACATTCCCATTTCTCTGTGCTCTGGCTTTGAAATGTTCTTCCCTTCCATTTTGCCAAAGGATTTGGTCTAAAGTGGGAGCTTTGCCCTCATCTCTGTCCCTTTGAGGTCTGGTTTAGAACCAATTCCCTCTCCAGGCCCAGTTTAACTCCAGTTCCGTTTCCAGGCCCAGTTTAGCACCAATTCCCTCTCCAGGCCCAGTTTAATCCCAGTTCCCTTTCCAGGCCTGGTTTAGCCCCAGTTCCCTTTCCAGGCCCAGTTTAACCTCAATTCTTTCTCCAGGCCCAGTTTATTCCCAATTCCCTGCTCACTCCTGCTGGAGGATGAAGGATTTTTCTGACACAAACATTCCTCACATCTCTCTGGACACATAAAATGGTTTCCCTTCATTCAGGACCAAAGGAGGGGTTTGGATGGAATAAAAGGAGCTGTTTCTTCCCCCTCCTTGTCTTTCCAAAGCCATTCCTCAGGGAGTGGCATCAGAGCTGATTTGGGGACGTTTGGTGACAGCTCCCATCTCCCTCCCCAGCCCTTCCCAGTTTTTGAACTGCTTCCCTTTGTTTTCCTTGCATCCAACTTTTTTGAGGAATCAAAGGATCCTCTCTGCCTTCAAACTTTGGGGTTGTGCCTTTGTGCACAAAGTTGATTTCCACAAAGTAAAAGGAGCATTTTTTTCACACACAACTTACAGTTTTCCAAAATTTCCACCCCAAAAAAGCCTCATTCCAGGGAGATGGAGGCCAGAGAGAATTTGCTGCCAGCCCCACAGCTCTTGTGGCCTCCAAACTCAGCATTATTTATGTAAAATATTAATTTTAATCAGATTTCTGAATGCAAATAAGAGCAGGAAGCTCCCATTTCTCCCTCATATTGGGACAGCCCTGGAGAGGCTGACCTGGGGCTCACCTGGAATTGTCCCTTGTCCCCTCACAAGTCAATGGGAACAAGCCCCACATGCACTGGGGATTATAAATATGATTGACCCTCCCAGGCTTGATGGAGTTTTAATTAAAGGCTTTTAAAGGTTTATTGGAGCCTTGGAGGATCCACATTCACTCCAGGAAGGATCTGCTGGAGTGGAAAATCCAGGGTGGGTTTGGTTTGTGTGCTCTGGGTCAGAGTTTGGAAATGTGGGAGATGTTCCCCCACCTTCACCTGGAGGCCAAAATGTTCCTTCACCATAAATCCTTTATTCACAGAATAAAGACATCCAGGACACAGAATTGCAGCTCCCACTTTTCCATGACCTTCAGGAGCTCAAGCAAAGCTGAAGATCCGCTGGAAAACCAATTCCAGCCTGGCAGAGCTCCCAGCTGTTTGTTTTATTGGGAATTTAACAAACAAATAACAAAAAGGCCTCATTAAAGAAAAATCCATTTTTCCCATTACTGCTCACTGAGCGAACCAAAATCAGGAGTGAAATTGGCAGCTCCCAGGAATCCGTGTGGAAATAGGGATGGAACCAGGGAATGTTCCTGTGCTGCCTCCAGCTGGAATGACCAAACAGCAGCTGGAACTCACCTGGGGCTGCAGGGGCTGGGGGGCACTGGGCACCCCTCACTCCTCTGGATGCTCCAGGGGGGCAAATCCTGGAAATTTCCTGGGATGCTGAAACAGGATTTGGCTCCAGGAGTTCCTGCAGTGCCTCCCTGGGGAGGGAATCACCAGGACAGGGAGAGCCAAGGACCAACGCGGGGCTTCTGTTTTGTTATTGCAGAGGTTCCAGTCCTAGAATGGTTTGAGTTAAAATCCTGGAATGCTTTGAGTTAAAATCCTGGAATGGTTTCAATTAAAATCCTGGAATGGCTTGGGGTGGGAAGGACCTTAAACCCACCCAGTTTCACCCCTGCCATGGCAGGGACACCTTCCACTGTCCCAGGCTGCTCCAAGCCCCAATGTCCAACCTGGTCTTGGACATTCCAGGTATCCAGGAGAAGCCCCAGCTTCTCTGGGAATTCCATCCCAGCCCCTCCCCACCCTGCCAAGGAACAATTCCTTCCCAAAATCCCACCTCAATCCATCCATCTGTTTTTCACATGGCTGAATCCCAACTTTATCTGCTTTATTTACCAGGAGCAGAACCATCCCAGAGCTCTCCCCATATGGAATTGAAGCCGCTAAAGAGAGAAGAAATTTGCAAATTAGGGCAAACCCAACTGGGGCACAAAGGAGAAAATTCCAAGGAGCTCAAACACCTGAGCAAGGGCTGCCTTGTTCATCCCTGGGTCTCAAAACTCATCTCACACATGGAAAGTCTCACCAGGAAACCCAAATCCTAATTCATGCCTTAGGGATCATCATTACCAGGGGATGGCCATGGCCCCAAGACTTGGACAACATTCCCAGGCCAGGGTGGGATTGTTGGGGTGTCTGGGCAGGGCCAGGTTGGGAATGGTTGATCTCCGTGGGTCCCTCACAGCCCAGGATATTCCCTGATCCTCTTCCAGCCCCTCTCAGTGGAGCTCATCCCTGAGCTTTGGTGGAAAGCACAGATCCATGTCTGAGATTTCCATGGTCAGTTTGACACTAACCTGACATGCTGAGGGTCCACAAATGTTCCCACGTGTTTTGGGAGGGATTTGGGATTTTTGGGAGGGATTTGCCCCTGGAGAAGGTCTCTCCATGGATGGTCCAGGGCACAGGAGGAGGGAAAGGATTTTATCTGCAAAAAGGGCTGCAAAGGCAAGGGAAGGCTTGGGAGTGCTGGGAAGGAGAAAGAGGCTCCCTGAGGACAACCAGATTCCATCTCCTGGTGGAGGTGACTTCTGGCACTATCTGGGGACAGGAAACCCCCTGAGCTTTCCCAGGGTTCCCAGAGCAGAGGCACAGCTGGGGCACAGAGTGAAACCCTGGGCCAGGTTTGGGATCCCAGCCCTGCTCCTGTGGCCAGGGAGGCTCCAAACATTCCACAGCCAAGGCCACCTGATCCAGATATCACCAGTGCCACTGGTGACAGCTCTGCCAAGCCTCAGCTCCTCCTCCTCTTCCTCACCCAGAGCAGCTCCTTGCCTTGGGAAGACCCTACAAAACCCAGGGCAGGGGATAAATCCCCCTGTTCCCAGGGCATCCCAAATCCCCTCTGCTCCACCTGGAACTGCTGGTCCCACCCCAATCCCAGTAGGAACCTCTTCCAGATCAGAATTCCCTCCAAGCAAGGCCAGCCAGGCCTGGAGAATTCCTGCTGGGACATCACTGAGGGAGCTCCTGTAAACCTGGGGCAGTTTTTGTCCCGGGATATGCAGGAATTCCGAGGACCTACAGGGCTGCCGGAGCTTTGTTAATGAATACAATTAGCTCAGGGTGTTAATGAGGCTCTGATGGGGGAGTCTTTGCTGGGGACTCACTTCCAAGAGCTGATGGGAATGAGGAGAATTCACAAAGAAATGAAGGGATGCTCTTCCCGAAGTTAAAACCCACTCAAAGCCTTCTCCTGGAAATACAAACCCCTGCAGCTCCCATTCCTTCCCAACCCCCAGCACTATTTTCAGGGAAGCAGTAACTGGTGATTCACAGCTCATCCTCTGCTGTTTTTCCCATAAAACGCAGCTTCAGTTCCATTTCTCCTGTGCTCATGCTGAAATGAGGCCTCATCCTCAGCTCACAGCTCCCTAAAATCCCTTTCCCACCTATTTTTTACTGCCTTTAACATTTCCTTCGCTTTCCCTTTTGCCACTAAAACTGCTGGAGAAGCACCCTCAGGGATAATTTCCTGTGCTGAGAAAGGCTGGGAAGAATCCAGCAGGAGCTGCAGGAGCTCCCCTGCCCTCAGCTCTGTTGGAATCCCACCAGGGAATGGTTTCATCCCAAACTCCCTCCAAATTTAGTGGACAAGGTCTCTAGCCCTCTAGCCATGGATGGGCTGGGCTGCAGCAAGGAGAGGATGGCACAAAAACTGTCCCAGGAGCCACAATTCCAGCTTTTCCTTCATGGAAACTTCCAGATTAGAATGGGTTTGGGTTGGAAGGGCCTTAAGGATCACCCTAAAATTTGGATTAATTCCCTTGTGGTTCTTAGAGCTCTCAGGAAACCCTGAAGGATGCAATAAAGGAACAGAGATGCAATAAAGGAACAAGGATGCAATAAAGGAACCTCTTTCCTTCTGGGGTTTTGGAGGGGCCCAGCAGAGATCCTGGGGTCTATGGGAATGGATGGTCCTGGGTCATTGCTTGGACACTGCCAGGGATCTGGGGACAGTCAGAGCTGCTCTGGGATCTGTGCAGGGCCTCAGCATCGCCCAGGATAGGATGGGAGGGAAATGATCCCACAGAAAGGTGGGACAGCACAGAGTGGTGGAAGTGGCCATAAAAGGGAAGGGGGAGAATGTTGTGGTGTTGTGAGGTCCCCAGGATGAGGTGAGAGATGAGAATCTGACTCCAAGTTCTCAGAAGGCTGATTTATATATTATATTATATTATATTATATTATATTATATTATATTATATTATATTATATTATATCGTATATCGTATATCGTATATCGTATATCGTATATCGTATATCGTATATCTTATCATATTTTAGTATAGCATTGTATTATTATATGCTATGCTAAAACTATACTAAAGAAAGAGAAAGGAGACATCAGAAAGCTAGAAAAGAATGAATAATAAAAACCCGTGACAGATTCAGAGAGTCTGACACAGCTGGCTGGGATTGATCATTAATTAAAAACAATTCACATGCTGGGTAAACAATTCTCCACATCACATTCCAGAGGAGCAAAACATGGATAAGCTGAATCTTCCCATGAGAAGAAATCTTGGCAAAGGGATTTTTCATAAAATATCACGGTGACAGGAGAGCCCAGGGGAAGGGTTTGGGTTAGGTGGGAGATTGGGAATCAGGAATTGTTCCCTGTGAGGGTGGGCAGGCCCTGGCACAGGGTGCCCAGAGCAGCTGGGGCTGCCCCTGGATCCCTGGCAGTGTCCAAGGCCGGGTTGCAGCAGCCTGGGATAGTGGAAGGCGTCCCTGCCATGGCAGGGGTGAAACTGGGTGGCTTTAAGGACCCTCCCAACCCAAATAATTCTGGAATTCTCTGAATTCCCATTCCCAGACAAAGTCTGCCTTTTGAGAACATTGCCTCTGTGTTCCAAACCTGCAATCCCACAACCACCACCTTCAGCTCCCCACGGGAGGTTGTTCCAACCATGCCTGCAAACACCCTATAATAAAAAAAAAAAAACATAAAACATTTTTATTTTCCCTCTAAGAGCTCCAGGAAAGCTCATTCCACAATATTCCCACCCCTTTCTTCTCCTTCTTTCTATTGACGTGGCAGGAATTAAATCCACACTGAGCTGTTTAATTTGTTTATTATCAAACCAAACCCACAGTTTTTGCTCTTGGATCACTTTTTCCTTCAGGCAGGTTTACCCCAAGAGGCAAAATCCTGTCTGCAGCTGCCTGGGATACATTTTTCCAGAACAAAGGAATATTAAGATGATGGAAGGAAGGATTTTGTTTAACTGAGAGTTGGAGCAGGAAGATCAGAACCCGCCCTGCTGTGACATTTCCCAGGGATTTGCACCTAGCCCAGATGAGCACTTAACAAAAATCAGGATCTATGAACACCTCCAGCCCCTAATTTAACAATTCCATCAGAAATGTAATTAACTTTGTCCAGCCTGATTTATTCCTAATAAACCCAAGCTCTGTTCTGCTCCTGGTGTTCAGAGCCATCAATATTAGCCCAGCAAATTTGCTGGGATTTGAACAAAGATTCCCAGGAAGTCTTATCCATTATCCAATTAACAAACAACACTAATCCAGTGAGCAGTGCCTGGTGTTTGCAGGGAATTAATTTCAATCCCTGCCTCTCCCTCCAGTTCCATGGGAATGCTGGCATGGAGGCTCAGGCTCGGTCCTGGAGCCAAGAAGGGATGGAAAATCATGGAAAAATGGGATATCCTGAGGTGGAAGTGACCTACCGGGATCCTCCAGTGCCACTCTGGCTCTGCACA
Source organism: Ammospiza caudacuta (assembly GCF_027887145.1). Taxonomy (NCBI): domain Eukaryota; kingdom Metazoa; phylum Chordata; class Aves; order Passeriformes; family Passerellidae; genus Ammospiza; species Ammospiza caudacuta. The sequence goes on from NC_080619.1 coordinate 2,188,733, forward strand.
GACCCCAACAATCCCAGAAGCAGCACTGTCCAAATATTCCTGCCTTGGGCTGGGCCCATTCCCTGAGACCCTCACACCAGAGGCACCTCAGATGAATGTACTTGTGTCCCTGTGGCCCTGTGCCCCTCTGTCCCCATGTTCCCATGTCCCTATGTCCTTGTGTCCCCATTTCCCCGTGTCCCCCATCCCCATATGCCCATGTCCCCATGTTCCCATGTCCCTGTGTCCCTATGTCCCTATGTCTCTGTGTCCCCATGTCCCCATGACCCCATAATCCCATGTCCCTGTGCCCCTCTGTCCCTATGTCCCCTTGTCCCCATGTCCCCATGTCCCCCATGTTCCCCATGTCCCCATGTCCCCATGTCCCCCATGTTCCCCATGTCCCCATGTCTCCATATCCCTGTGTCCCCCTGTCCCCATGTCCCTCTGTTCCCATGTCTCCATATCCCCGTGTCCCCATATTCCTGTGTCCCCATGGTCCATGGTTGCCTGGAGAAGAGGAGCAGATGGAGATGTCCCCAGCTGTCCCCTCCCATCTCCTGCTGTCCCCTGTGGCTGTTGGTGCTCTGGGGACATCCCGAGCCCCCTCCCACCTTGTCCTGCTCCCAGACCCCATCTCCTGCTTGGACCAGAAGTGTTCCTGCTCCTCTCCCTGCTGGGTTCCATCCCCTCCTCATCCCTGTGTTTCCCTGGAAGGGAATTAACACCTCCATGGGATAATTAAACATTTGGGGACACCAAACAGCCCTGAGTGCTTTCATGGAGAGCTCCAGGAACCCAAATGTCCTGTGGATCCGTATGTTTTCTATCCCTATCCCACACTGGACCTTGATCTCATATCCTGCATCTGCAGCTTTTCTCCTGCACATCCAGAACTTCCAAGTTCCACCCAGAACCCATCTCCTGCTTGGACCAGGAGTGTTCCTGCTCCTCTCCCTGCTGGATTCTAGCCCCTCCTCATCTCTGTGCTTCTCTGGAAGGGAATTAACACCTCCATGGGATTATTAAACACTTGGGGACACCAAACAGCCCTGAGTGCTCTTTGGGAGAACTCCAGGAACCCACATGTCTTGTGGGTCCTGTGCTTTCTACCCCACATCTCACACTGGACCTTGATCTCATATCCTTCATGTCCAAGTTTTCTCCTGCACATCTAGAACTTCCAGGTCCCACCCAGAACATCCAGGTCCCTCCATCTCCTCCCCCACACAGGATTCTGTGGGCCAGAATAAAGCTCTGGATCCAAACCCTCCATCAGAACCAACTCCTTTCCTTCACCATCGCCTTAAAGCTTCTCCAGCAGAGGCAAACCTGAGGAGCAGCCCCTGTTATGGGGGGAAGCTCCATCCCAGCACCACCAGAGCTCCTGCAGGCCTGGCCTTGTCCCCACGGGCCCAGCTGCAGCTCCCAGCCAGCCCAAAGTGTCTGTGAGAGAAACACCACACACCCACCAGCCAAAAGTGTCTGTGAGTGAAACACCACACACCCAGGCAGCCCAAAGTGTCTCTGGGGTGAAACCACCACAGCTGCCACCCTTGGTCAAGCAGCAAGGGCCAGACGAGCCCAGGCACGTCCCACCCAGCTATATTGGTATTTAATTCCTATATATTGGCACCCAACGTGGGGCAGCTCCATCCTGGGGACGGATCAGTCAGGGAAGAGATCCCTGTGAGGGGACACCCTCACTTTTGCTGCAATATCCAGCCAGCCAGAAGCGTCTGTGGGGCGAAACACCACAGTTGCCACTGTTGGGTTCAGCGCCAAGGGCCAGACAAGCTCAGGCACATCCCATCCCCAATATTGGTAATACCAATACAGAAGGTTCCCTGCTCCTTTGGAGATGGATTTCCCAGGAACTCAGCCCATGGATGGCTCATTTGTCCATGCAAAGCACGGCTCAATAACAGATTAAACAAATGTCACCCAGGTCACAGCGTGCTGGGAGAGCAGGGGACACGAGCCAGCTGCCCCCATCACCTCTGCACAGCTCTGATCACACCTTGGGAAATCTCCAGGGAAACACAGGCAGGGATGGCTGGAAATAGAAATCAAGGCAAAGGAGGGCTACAAATTAAGTTTTTGATGGGAATTTGGCATTTCAGCAGGAGGAAAACATGCACAGAAGCAGTAAAGAATAAGAATGAGAATAAGAGGATAAGAATAAGCATAAGAATAAGAATAAGAGAATAAGAATAAGAGAGTAAGAATAAGCATAAGCATAAGAATAAGAATAAGAATAAGAATAAGAATAAGAGAGTAAGAATAAGCATAAGCATAAGAATAAGAATAAGAGTAAGAATAAGAATAAGAATAAGAGTAAGAATAAGAATAAGAATAAGAATAAGAATCCAATTATAAATCCAGGAGAAGGTTGTGGGTTTTTGGAAGTTATTTCTTTTTTCAGATCACAGCCCACATTTCCTGAAGAAACCCTGCAGCTCCAGCCTGGTGCTGCCCAGATACTCCAGACATTCCAGCCTGGGATGGGAAGGAGATGTTGAGCCCAGCCTGGGATCAGGGGTGGCTCCAGATGGAGGGAACAAGGGACGGCCCCAGAGCCAGTCTGGGATCCCAAGGGATCCAGAGGGCAACAGGCTGCAAGAACTTCTGGGATACACCAGGATTGAAGTGGGAGGATGAGCAGGGACATCCATGTCCCACCAGGAGAATGGGGAAAATCCCTCTTCTTCGCCTATGTCCATGGAATATCTGAATTTAGGGATTGGTTCATGGATGAGCAGCTCCAGGAGTGAGATGATCCCAGTGAGGGACCAGGAGGATCCATCCTGGACGCTGAGGGGCTAGAGAATGACCAGAGAAGAGAACAGAGCTAGGGAAGGGGCTGGAGAATCCCTGAGGGAGCTGGGCAGGGGCTCAGCCTGGAGCAAAGGAGGCTCAGGGGCCCTTGTGGCTCTGCACAGCTCCTGCCAGGAGGGGACAGCCCAGGGGCCGGGCTGTGCTCCAGGGAACAGGGACAGGAGCAGAGGGAACAGCTCAGGGTGGGCACGGCAGGAATTTCCCCATGGAAAGGGGGCTCAGGGCTTGGCAGGGGCTGCCCAGGGAGGGTTGCAGTGCCCATCCCTGGAGGTGTCCCGGGAACACCTGGATGTGGCACTCAGTCTCTGGGCTGGGGACAGGGTGGGGATCAAGCACAGCTGGGACTCAATGACCTTGGAGGGCTTTTCCAACCTCACTGATCCTGGGATTCTGTGAGCTGCTCCACAAATGGAGCAAAATTAACATATTTTGGGGATCTGCCCCAAAATTCCCCCACAGCTGCTCCACATCCCCTTCCTCATCTCCTGGAGCTGGTGCTGGAGGATTTGATCCCTGTTCCCTATTCTCTATTCTTTATTCCCTATTCCCTGTGCCTGTTCCCTATTCCCTGTCTCCTCTTCCATGTCCCCTGTTCCCTGTCTCTATTCCCTGTTCCCTGTTCCCAGTCCCTGTCCCTGTTCCCTGTTCCTGTCACTATTCCCTGTTCCCTGCCTGTTTTCCCTGCTCCCTGCTCTCCCCCTCCCATCCCTGCCCACTCCAATGAATTTAAAGGAGCATTTATATACCAAAGTCCATGTTTACAGTTTCTAATGGAGTTCCAATTACAGGCTGGGGCAGCAGCTGGAATGGAGCCTGTCTCCAGAATTTATGGGCAGTGCAATCCCAACCCCAGGGATCCCTCTCAGCAGGAACAGGAACATTTGTCTCCAGAGCCCCAGCAGCAATTCCTCATGCTAATAGAGTCTGTGATCCCAGGGAAATAATCCTGCCCAGGTGCTGGGTGGGATGAAAGTTTGACAAGAAAGTCTCACAGATATCTGGGCTTAGCAGAAAGATTTTGGAATGTAGAATCTGAAGAAGGAATAGCGATGGAAGCAAGTTTTGATATATGAGAAAAGAATTGCTGAGCCAGTCTTACTGGATAACCAAGGAGGCAAAGTGTGTGTTAGTTAGAAAGGGTTTTTATGGCTTAGAGCAAAGGATAAACCCACCTCAAACAAGAAGATGTTTTTATCAAGCAGAAAAATAGCACAGACAAACAAGCCTGCCCATGGTGCAAGTAGAAAACCCAGGGACAGCAGCGTCCCCAGGGATCCAGAGGGCTGGAGCTGAAGGCAACAGGCTGCAAAAACGTCTGGGATACACCAGGACTGAAGTGGGAGGAGGAGCAGGGACATCCATGTCCCACCAGGAGAATGGGGAAAATCCCTCCTCTTGGAAAATCTGTCCTCGTGGAAAATCCCTTCCCTTCCTCTCGGAATATCTGAATTTGGGGATGGGTCCATGCCCCTCTGACAGCCCAGTTTTCTCCAGGCTGTCTCTCTAAGGGGAACCAGCCCAGCAGCGACTTGGACATGGGGCCTGGTGGCTTTTAGGACACCCAAAATTCAGATCTGCCCCGGGTGCCTTTTCCAGGCTGGATGAGCCCAGGTGTCCCAGCTCCTCCTGCAGAGTCCCAGGAGAGGAATTCCAAAGGCAGCAGATCTCAGGAACATTTTGGGAGTAGAAACCTTGTCCTGGTGTGTCCCTGCACAAACCAATCCATGGCAACTCCTCTGAACATTCCCAGCTTGAAGGGACAGTGAATCACCCCAGAATTCCAGGATGGTTGGGAAGGGACCTCAAAGCCCACCCAGTGCCATGGCCAGGGACCCCTTCCACTGCGCCAGGGTGCCCCAAACTCTGCCCAAATCTGAACAATCCCAGGATCCAGGGGCAGCCCCAGCTGCTCTGGGCACCCTGTGCCAGGGCCTGCCCACCCTCACAGCCAGGAATTCCCTCCCAATATCCCATCCAAACCCTCAGTGTCTCAATTTGAAGGATGTAATTTATATTAAAAAGACATTTTTGGCTCAATAGGGCCCATGAGGAGCAAGATTCCCAAATAAACCCTCCTCACGCTCCTCCAGTCTCTCCCCCCAGGGCTCTGCCAGGCTGTAGAAGAGCAGCAGTGCTGGGACATCATCTCCATCTCCATCTTGATGACCTTGATTTTGCATGACAAGCTGCATATTAATTAATTAAAGAACAAGCCCGGCGTTCCCCTGAAAGGGCCATTCTTTTCATCCTGACAGGTAATTACAGCAGCAGAAATGATAAATCTTCCCAGGCACTGTTTGTCTTGAGGAGAGGCTTTAATGATGGAGATTTAAAGGCTGGAGGGAGCTGGGGATGTGTCAGGGGATGAAGGAAGGCTCGGGACCACCTGGAGTGCAGCTCCCTGATCCAGCCCCATCCCTGCCTTTCTTCCCAGCCCATGGGAGGAACGCTCTGCTGAAGGGAGCAGCAGGGATGGGAACAGGCAAATAAAATCCACTGGAGAAATTCCTAACAGCAGGACAGAGCTCTGGGAGTCACTGCCATCATCTGTCTCCTGGCAGGGTCTGAGGAGGGATCTCCCTTTTATGGGGATAATAGGAAAATCCATATTTATAGGAAATAAGGGAAAAGAAAACAGAGATATTCTGTGAGCAGTAGAAATCACAGCCTGGTTTCTCATTCACTGCTGTGCCCTTAAACATCACACAGCAATTCCAGCTCTTCCTGGTGTCCTCCATAAGGAGAGGAAAGCCCCAGTTTGCTTCAAATTCTTTCCAGCCACCACCAAAGCCTTGGACAAGGCAGGAATTTGAGGCTCTCTTTATCCAGCCAAGAACATCCACAAAGCTGGAGGACTTCCTTCAGCCCATTGGGGTCTACAGGATCTCCATGACCCCATTGGGGTCTACAGGATCTCCACCAGCCCATCAGGGTCTGCAGGATCTCCAGCAGCTCACTGGGGTCTGTAGAATGTCCAGCAGCCCATCAGGATCTGCAGGATCTCCACCAGCCACGGATCAGGATCTGCAGGATCTCCAGCAGCCCATCAGGGTCTGTAGGATCTCCACCAGCCATGGACAGGGACCAGGCCCTGCTGTCCTTGCATCCCATATCCCAGGGGATCCCAAAATCCCAGGTGATGTTTTAAGTTGCCATGGCCAAGTTCTTCCTTGGCTCAGCTCTGAGAGGGAATTCACGCTGGGAGGTGACAAATCCAAGTCCCCAAAGCCCCAGGATCTGCCAGGAAATGCTTTGGCTCCGAGCTGGCCTGGGAGGAGCAGCTCCAACAGGTCCAGGTGGCTCCTGGTGAGGAGCCAAAGCAGCCACCAACACACAGGAAACATGGGTGTGTCCAACTAAAGGCTCTTTGGCAATTTCTGAGGAATATTTACCTGTCCCATCCCTGGAAGTGCCCAAGGCCAGGCTGGATGGGGCTTGGGGCAGCCTGGGATAGCAGCCGGTGTCCCAGTGGGTGGGACTTGGTGGGCTTTAAGTTCCCTTCCAACCCAAACCATTCCATGTTGAACATTTCCCATTCCTGAAAAATATTAAATCCATAGAGACCAAGTTCCCTCTCATTTTCTCCCCCATCCTTGCAATGATCACACAGCAGGAACAGAATCATTCCTTCCATGTGCTGCTCCAGGACTCGCTGGAATTCCAAGCCCATGGGAAGAGCCCAGCCCGTATCCAGACAGAAGGTGTGTCACAGACATCTTTTATGAAAAATCCTTTCCTTGGGTTTTTTTCTTCCTGAGAAGCTGGGAGGCCTCAGGAACAAAATGCAAACAATGGTTATCTGCTGCTGTGGAATGCAACAGGTGCATCTGGGATTGGTCTCATGTGGTTGTTTCTAATTAATGGCCAGTCACAGTGAGCTGGCTCAGAGTCACAACCCTTTGTTATCATTCTTTCTTTTTCTATTTTTAGCCAGCCTTCTGATGAAATCCTTTCTTCTATTCTATTAGTATAGTTTTAATATAATATATATCATAAAGTAATAAATCAGCCTTCTGAAACATGGAGTCAGATCCTCATCTCTTCCCTCATCCTCTGACCCCTGTGAACACGGTCACAGAGGTGCTGCAGGATGGAGCAGGAGCTGCTGGGATGCAGGAATACCCCTGGAAAGCATTGGAAAGCACAACAGTTTAGGTAGAATAATAGTGAAGTTATCACAGGGTGGAAAAGTAGATTTTAGGGTTTTTGGTATGGGGGTTCAAGAGGCAAGATGGAGGGAACTGGGCGTGTCCAGCCCTTCTCCTTCTTCTTCTTGGCCTCCATCTTCTGCTGTGATGGTGGCACTTTTGGATTGGTTTAGAGTAGAAGCTCACTGTCTAACATAGGTGCTAGGTATTGGGAAGTAATTGTAGACATTGTACAGGTAGTTTTTAGTATAAAGACATAACACTGCCCCAGGGGAGGGAGAGTGCCTGGACTGTCTTGCTGAACTGACCTCGGCAGGGCAGGAGAAATATTTTTATAGATAAGATGCAATAAACAACCTTGAGACCAAGAAATGAAGAGCCCTGACTCCTTCTTCAAGCGCCAGGCTGGGAAAAGAGACTTTCTAACTTTTCTCGAGGTCACTCTGACAAGCCAGAGATCCCGACAACCACGATGGTCCCGTTCTCAACCTTTGGGCTCCAGACATTCCCAGCCTGGCTGTGGGGACAGGCCAAGGCTCCGGGACACCCGCAGGAGTCATTAGCGGGGCAATTAGCGCTCTCTCGGCTCTGAACGTTCATTAAGAGCAATCAATCAATCAATCAATCAGAGCTGAGGGGACATCAAAGCAAGGCTTCCTGCAGGAGGTGACAGCCGGGACACCCCGCCACGGGGTCATTCCTGGTTTTCACAGTTTAAAGTGTGAAAGAGCTGTTTTATTTTCCAGAATTTGTCTCATTACGTGGTTATGACAATGGAAAGATCTTATTAGCTTACATTTCAGACAGCTTTCCCAAAATCCTTTGATTTTATGGATTCCCACATAAAATTGGGATTAAACACAAGGATTGAGGAGCCTGTGATCAGTCAGTGCCAGAGCCCCGAGCGCTGCGGGAAGTGTTGGAGCAGGGATCAGGATCCAGCAGCATCCCGGCTCCATCTGTGCTCTCCAGGAGGGTTTATCTCATCCTGGAAAAAGCGGAATTCGGCTGCGGGAAAAGCCACAGGATCCTGGATCCCTGACGGATCCTGATCCCTGCTGGATGCTCATTCCTGCTGCATCCTGAATTCTGCTGCATCCTGAATTCTGCTCTATCCTGAATTCTGTTGGATCCTGAATTATGCTGGATCCTGATTCCTGCTGGATCCTGACCCCTGCTGGATGCTGATCCCTGATGTATCCTGGCTTCTGCTGGATCCTCATTCCTGCTAGATCCTGATCCCTGATGGATGCTGATCCCTGCTGGATGTGGATTCCTGCAGGATCCTGACCCCTGCTGGATCCTCATTCCTGCTGTATGCTGATCCCTGCTGGATCCTGGCTTCTGCTGGATCCAGATCCCTGCTGGATCCTAATCCCTGCTGGATCCTGATCCCTGCTGGATCCTGATCCCTGCTGCATTCTGAGCTCCCCACCCCCCTGGAGGCACTGTGCTCCAGGCTGGCCACGCATGGAATCTCACATGAATGGTTTGGTTGGAAGGGACCTTAGAGATCACCCAGTTCCATGGGCAGGGACACCTTCCAGGGATCCAGGGAGGGGCCAGTGGGGTCAGATCCTGTGGAATCCACAGGATCCCTGCTGTGGATTCCTGCAGCTCCATTCCCGTGGAGGGCTCTTCCCTGGTAACCAAGCCTAGATCCTGAATTCTGCTGGATCCTGATCTCTGATGGATGCTGATCCCTTCTGGATCCTCATTCCTGCTTGATCCTGATCCCTGCTGGATGTTGATCCCTGCTAGATCCTGATCCCTGCTGGATGCTGAATTCTGCTGGATCCTCATTCCTGCTGGATTTTGATCCCTGTTGGATCCCGATTCCTGCTGGATCCTCATTCCTGCTAGATGCTGATCCCTGCTGGATGCTGATCCTTGCTCGATCCTGCCTTCTGCTGGATGCTGATCCCTACTAGATCCTGATCCCTGCTGGATCCTGGCTTCTTCTATATCCTGATTCCTGCTGGATCCTGATCCCATGGAGGCTGATCCCTGCTGGATCCTCATTACTGCTGGCTCCTCATTCCTGCTGGATCCTGACTCCTGCTGGATCCTGGCTTCTGCTGGATGCTGATCTTTGCTGGATCCTGATCCCTGCTGGATCCTGATCCCTGCTGCATTCTGAGCTCCCCACCCCCCTGGAGGTACTGCCCTCCAGCCCCTCCTGTGCTCTGTGGCAGGGCAGGACCCCTCCCTTTTCCATCCACAATTTCCAGACACAGCATTGAGACATCCCAGGAAAATCCCAAATTCCCTGCAAACCACTGGGAGCTCCACATGGAGCCCATCCTGCTGAACCCTGGGGCCATGTGCTGCCCTTGGAGCTCATTGTCCCACCCAGGGATGTGCCAAGGGAAGCATCCCTGGGTATTTCTCCTGAGCCATAATCCCCCTGGAGCCACCTCAGTGCTCCTGGAACAGAAACAAAGGATAAATCCAAATTGGGAACATCTCAATCCCTCCCTGTCCCCAAGTGAATCGTCCCAGAATTCCAGGATGGTTGCGAAGGGACCTCAAAGAACACCCAGTGCCACCCCTGCCATGGGCAGGGACACCTTCCACTGTCCCTTGAACAATTCCCATGATCCAGGGGCAGCCACAGCTGCCCTGGGCACCCTGTGCCAGGGAGCAGGGATGAGGTGTCACCATCCATGGTGACATCCCCATGGAACCCAGCTGGGGCTGAGCAGGGATGAGCCACCAGCCATGGACACCCTGCCCTGAGCTTCTGTCCCCAGCCAGGGTGAGCACACCAAGGTTTGGGGCTGTCAGGGGGTTCTGGTGGCCACTTCTCTTGGGGTTTCTGTCCCGAGGAGGAGGGGACAGCAGTGCTCCTGTGCAGGGATATTCCAGGAATGAGTCTGGAGCTGGTGAGGCATTGCCATGGAAACAGGAGCTCAGCACCTGAGCAGCCCTGGAGGGAGCAGAGAGGGGCAGGAGAACAGGAGAGATGCTCCAACCTCGGCCAGGCAGGAAGAGGAGGGAGGAAAACCGGGAAGAGAGGAAACTGAGGAGATGGGAGAGGGAGGAGAGCTCTGCTGGGAGGGACATGGGGCCACCTGCAGCTCCTGTGTGACTTCATGGCTGGGAAAGAGACAAGTGGCTGTCACTGAGGAGGTGATGTCTGTAGGAGCATTGGGGGGTAGGATGGCTGGGACAGATGGAGATGAGAGATCTCTGCAGCCAGGTTGTGGAACTTGGGGTTTATTGCAAAGGGCCTGGGTGCAGGGCCCTGCTGGGAGCTGCCAAACACAGCTCAGAGCAGGCTGAGAGAAGAGAGGGGGAGAGAGGATGAGAGGGTGAGAGAGTAAAAGGCAAGAGCTAAGAGACAGGAGGTAAGAGAGCGAGGTTCCCATTCCAATACCATAAAATCTTCTTCTGTGTTGAATATTCTGATTCTCACTAACCAATCTAGTACAAGATACAAATCCTACAGCATTTCCATACAGCCTATAAGAATCACTACATTACCATACTGTGTTACATTTTAAACCCTAAAAACTCCTCTTTGGCCCCTTCTGCCAAGCTGCAGGGTCTGCTCTGACCCTTGGGCCTGTCTGCAAGCAGAGGGGATTGTTTGATCCAAAGGGGATCACCTTCAGCTGGCCATGCCATTGTTTTCCAGTTGTTCAGTAACTGAGGGATCTCAAAGCTTGCTTTCATTTCAATCTCGCTTATAGTTTCCATATTCTCAAAATCTTTTGCCAGGCAATCATATTTATAAGGCTTTCCTGTTTCACCTTCCCCAACAGATGCCCCCACGCTCCTCTCCTGCAGGTCAAACCCCACCAGCCCAGCAGTGTGTGCAGGGAAGGATGGATTGAGATCCAGGGGCATCCTGGAGGAAGGTCAGGCCTGTCCTGGTGTGAGGACAATCATGGCAGGCACACACATCCCCAGGGATGTTCAGCCTTGAGACCTTCCCATAAATCCTGTAGGAGTGAAGCAGCTCCCAAATCCTCTGGGCTCAGCAGCAAATCCATCTCTTTTTTCAGATGTGTTGAACTCTCCCTGCTGGAATCACCTCGTTCCTCCCCCCATTCCCTCCCAGCCACCACTTCCCCTTGCTCCTTATCCCCTGGATGTTCAGCTCTTCCAGGGATGCACCCACTGGAACAAGAACAGCTCCCAGTCTTCTTTCTGAGCAGCTGAACAGCTCAAACTCTTTTTTCCACCTATCAGATCCTTCCACCCCATCCCTAAAAATAGAAAATAAAGGGATTTATTCTCCTTTTTCCCAAGCCCTGATCCTTATAAAGTTGTTTTTTATTCCTCACCTGCAGGAAAATTGCTCCCACAGGTGTTTGAGGGCTTGGAAAAGCAACAACTTTATCATTTAAGCATTGAAGGATTTCAAATCCCTCAATTATCCCCAATTCTGAGTGGATTGAAGGAGCCGAGGAGCAGCAGCTCTGTAACAATCAACACAAAGCAGCTTCCAAGTGTCTCTTTAATGTGGTTTTGTCCATGATCGTGGCAGGAAGATAAATTCTGGAATTTATTCCCTCTAATCCAGGCAGGCAGGAATTGATGGGTTTTTAGGAGGGTGAAAATGGCCGAGGGATGTTCCAATGTTTATGGGCCGCTAAATTTGATTTATAGGGAATTATCAGCGCTGCCATTGGGAAGGGTCCAGGGAGCTTAATATGATTTGCATTGATGGGATTAATATCAATTAACAGATGCCAGGTTTGTGGAGCACAGCTGAGGCCTGATTCCAACAGCTCCAGCCTCTGATTCCCAATGGCTCCAGCCCCTGATTCCCAATGGAATCAACCCCTGATTCCCACTGGCTCCAGCTCCTCATTCCCAATGGCTCCAGCCACTGATTCCCAATGATTCCAACCCCTGATTCCCACTGGCTCCAGTTCCCAATGGCTCCATCTCCTGATTCCAAATGGCTCCCACCCCTGATTCCCACTGGCTCCACCTCCTGATTCCCAATCCTCTTTGCCCAGGATTTCTTCTCCTGGGAAGCTGAGAAGCCTCAGAGAAAAATGAAAACAATATTATCTCATTTGCTTCTCATGTGTTTTGCTGCTTTGGAATGTGGTTGGAGATTGTTTATCCAACAGGTGATTGTTTGATTGGTTTAATGTGAATTGTTTTGACTTAATGACCAATCACAGCCAACTGTCTCAGACTCTGGAAGCAGTCATGAGATTCATCATCATTCTTTGTAACCTTCTTTCTATATCCTTTCTCTATTCTTTAGTATAGCATAATATGATATGATATGATACGATATTATATGATATGATATGATATATGATGTAATGTAATGTAATGTAATATAATATATAATAATATAATATAATATAATATAATATAATATAATATAATATAATATAATATAATAAACACGGAGTCAGATTCCCAATTCCTCCTTTGTCCTGGGGACCTCACAAACTCAACAAAAGATTCCCTGGTCCCTGCAGAGAGCCAGGAAGAAGCACCTTCCCAGGAAAGCACTGAGCCTCACCTAGGTTGATTACCAGAGTCTGGTTAATTTGGTTTCAGCCTAATGATAGAGAAGAAGGCAGAGTAATCACCTTTAACCACACAGAAATGATCCTTTAATCGGCACACTCTGGGTATATCCTGAGCTGGCTGGGAAAGTTCCTCATTTCCAGAGGAATTCCAGCAAAGCCATTCACTGCTGGGGTCTCCACATCTTGGAAAATGTCCCAGGAGGAGGAGACTGAAACCAGCACCTGAGGGAGGGAGAGGACGGAGCCTGGTGATCCTGGGAGCTCCAGGGGCTGCAGGGAGGGAAAATGGGAATGAGGCTTTGGGATGGAGCAGTTCCCACTCCAGAGGGGCAGGAACACTGAGGAGAGAGGGAAAAGAGGGAAAAAAAGGAGGAAAAAGGGAAAAAGCAACTTGAATGAAGGTCATTCAGCTAGGCAGGGATGGGAGGAGGAACTGATGTCCTGGACTGTCCCCAAGCCCAGGGACATTCCATGACAACAGAGCTGGAAAAGCAACAAAGCCCTAATCCCCACAATCCCTGCCTGATTTCCCTGCAATCCCATCCCTTCTCCATCCCAGAGAGAGAAATCAGGCTCAGTTCAAGCCTTGTCCTTGCCCACCTGGTTTCCAGTTTATTTTGCTTTGGAAGCATTGCTTCCATCTCAGTAAAAGCAAAAAATCCACCAGGAGAGGCTTCTCCAGTTCAAATTTTTTTTTCTTAGCTACGAGTGGGAAAATGAGCTCTGGATCCTGGAAAATTGTTTTCTATGGGAAAGGGAAAGAGAGCCCTCTCTGAAAGAAGCAGGAAAATCGTCTCAGTGACTGAAAAGCAGAGCCCTGGGTGTCTGCCAGGGAATGAACACTTGTCCCCACTGCTGTCCCAAGAGCCACCAGGAACGACACTGGGACAAATCTCACTGTAAGGGAAGGAGCCTTTTCCAACCTTTAATGCACAGGAGTTCTGCTCAGGGGAGGGTTTTCAGTGACACCCACGGTGTGAGGAGCCTCAGCTGTCACTTGTGCCCTGTGCCTGGGCTGTTGTGGTGAAGCCACAGCACAAGAATGTCACTGTCACTTTTCCTGCCCATCCCTGGGCAGACAGGGACTAGGCAGCACACAGAAATCCTGGAAACCTCCCCAAAACCACGGGAAAACTCGCTGGGATGAGAGACAGCAACTACACCTGCAGTGAGGGCGTGATGCCAGCCTGGGATGGGCTCAGCAGTGAGGAATTCCTGGGCACGGAGCGGGCTCTGAGCATCTCTGAGCATCTCTGTGGCAGCACCCAGAAATTCCAGCCCTTCCCGGCATTTCCCTGCGGGTTTCCAGCGGCTCACATGGCCCCGGGACAGGGTTTGGTTGCGTTTATGGAGGTGTCAGCCCTCCCGAAGGGTTTTAGTGATGGTTCAAGAGCGCTGGGGGAGCATCCAGGTGTGGCTGCAGGGCAGGAGGGTTCGGAGACACAGCCCTGAACCCCCGTCCCGTGCAGGGCCGGGGCGGTACCGGCCCGGACATAGGCATTTAACGGGATTTTGGGGCATTTAATGGGAATCTGGGGCATTTAACGGGAATTTGGGGCATTTAAGGGGATTTTGGGGCATTTCGGGGCTTTTGCGCCGACCCAACCACGGAGCGCGGCCCTGTAGCGCCCCCTGGCGGCTGCATCGCGGCACAACCGCGACCCCCGGGACGACCGGGACCCCGAGAACACCGGGACCGCCGAGAACACCGGGACACCGGGACCGCTGAAAACAACGGGACACCGGGATCAACGGGACCCAGAGAACACCGGGACCGCCGAGAACACCGGGACACCGGGACCGCTGAAAACAACGGGACACCGGGATCAACGGGACCCAGACACCACCGGGACCGCCGAGAACACCGGGACACCGGGACCGCTGAAAACAACGGGACACCGGGATCAACGGGACCCAGAGAACACCGGGACCGCTGAGAACACCGAGACACCGAGATCACCGGGACCGCCGGGACTGCCGGGACCCAGACACCACCGGGACCGCTGAAAACAACGGGACATCCGAGACACCCGGGACCACCGGGACCCCAGAGAACACCGAGAAACCCGGGACCACCGGGACCGCTGAGGACACGGGACCATCAGGATCTCTGAGACCACCAGGACCACCGGGACCGCTGAGAAAACCGGGACCACCAGGACCCCAGACAACAACGGGACCACAGGGACTCAGAGACCCCCGGGACCCCAGAGAACACCGAGACCCCCGGGACCTCCTGACTCCCGGGACCACCGCGACCCCCGAGACACCCGTGATCACCGAGCCTCCCGGGACCCCTGGGACCCCCAAGGTTCCCGCAGGTGCCCCGCGCTCCGCAGCCGCCCCCGGGTGTTCCGTTACCCCCGACTCCACACAGCCCCAGCCGAGCTCTGCCCGTGTGCGGTGACCCCGTGTCCCCCCCGCGTCCTGCCCGTGCACACGCGTGTGCAAACACTTGAGGTGCAAACGCACGAGTGCTCACCCTGTTAGGTGTGCAAACAGGAACCTGTGTCACACACGTGGGTCACACACACCTGTGCCACACACACACCTACAGACCTACACCTGTGTCATACACACCTGCACAGACACACCTGTGTCACTCACACACATCCACACATGTGTGCACCTGGACACCCTCTCGGGCCCATGCTGCACACACACACACAGACACACACACACAGGTGTTCATACATACACGCACGTGTTCATGCACACACACACGTGTTCATGCACACACACGTGTTCATGTGCACACACACACACGTGTTCATGTGTACACATGTTCATGTGTACACACACACACACGTGTTCATGCACACACGCACACACACATGTTCATGCACACATACATGTTCATGTGTACACACACACGTGTTCACGCACACAGACACACACACACATGTTCATGCACACACACACACACAGGTGTTCATGCACACACATGCACACACACACAAGTGTTCATGCACACATACACACATGTTCATGTGTACACACACAAACAAAGGTGTTCATGCACACACACATTCATGCACACACACACACACACACACATGTTCATGTGCACACACACACAAGGTGTTCAGGCACAGACACACACACACACATGTTCATGCACAACAAGTGTCCATGCACACACACACATGTTCATGCATACACACACACACACACACACACATGTTGATGTGCACATACACACACCCACACCTGTTCACACACACACTCTCACAGGTGTTCTCACACACTCACGTGCACGCAGCTGCACACACGTGCACGTGAGACACGCCACACGCTGACGTCACACAGGCGGGCTGGGGGTGGAGCCTTTGCGGAGGTGGGCGGAGCTCCCGGGCGCGCGCGCGGCGCCGCGGGCGTTGCACTGCGGGGGCGGGGCCTGAGGCGGAGATGGGCGGGGCTCCCGCGGTGGGCGGGGTTATGCCGGGGCGGGACTCTGCCGGGGCGGGGCTATGTAGGGGCGGGACGCTGCCGGGGGCGGGGCTATGCCGAGGGGCGGGGCCTGAGGCGGCGGGCGCGGAGCTGTTCCCGTTCCCGTTCCGGCGCCGCCGCCGCTCGGAGCCGCCACCGCCGCCGGGGCCTCTCCGCCCCGCCCCGTCCCGTCCGCTGCGGCCCCGCCATGGCCGGGCGCGGCGCCTTCCCGCTGAGCCCCCTGCCCCCCTCGGCCGCCCCGCCGGCCCCGGGGCCCGGCACCGCCCTCCTGCGCGGCCCCAGCCCCGCGCCCGCCGCCGCCCCGGGCTACCGCGCCATGGGCCCGGCCGCCGCGCAGTACCAGGTGAGAGCCCCGGGCTGCCGGGAGGGCTGCGGGGGGCACCGGGACAGCGCTGGGGTGGCCGGGCGGGCCGGCGGGGCCTTCCGGGGGCAGCGCGGCCGGGCCTGGCCGGCATCGCCCGGAGCGGGCCCGGCACCCCCGGTGCGGCCGTTCTGCTGCCCCCGTTAGCCGGGACAGCTCCCTGTTAGCCAGGACACCTTTCTGCTCCCTGCTCTCACTTTGCATCCTCAGAGCCCGCTCAAAGTTGGGCCGGGCCCGTCCCGTCCCGCAGCGGGTGAGCCGGGCCCGGCCGGGGTCGCTGCCGTGGGCCCCGGGCCCGATCCGGCTCCGCAGCCTCCTCGGCCCTGCCCGGCCCTTCCCATCCCCCGGCACCGAGCCGGGGGCGCGTTCGTGTCCTTGCCAAAGGCGGAGGGAACGCGTGGTGTGCAGATGTAACTCGGTGTAACCTCGGAGTATCCTCGGTGTGCGCTCCGGAAGAGCGGGCTGGGTTGGCGGTGGGAGAGGGGAGCGGGCGCTCGGTGATGTTGGGGAAAGTAAATCAAATAATGTTGGGGAAAGTAAATCAAAACAACGAGCAGCCCTCCGAGAGCATGTGAAATCACTCAGTTTTGAGCCTGGCATCTTTTACAAGTAAATTCAGGAAGTAAGAACTGTGTTTACAAGCGCCTGCAGGGACAGGGCACAGGGAATGGCTCGCAGTGCCAGAGGGCAGGGATGGATGGAAGATTGGGAATTGGGAACTGGGAATTGTTCCCTGTGAGGGTGGGCAGGCCCTGGCACAGGGTGCCCAGAGCAGCTGGGGCTGCCCCTGGATCCCTGGCAGTGCCCAAGGCCAGGCTGGATGGGGTTGGAGCAGCCTGGCATAGTGGAAAGGTGTCCCTGCCATGGCAGGGGTGTCACTGAGTGGGTTTAAGGTCCCTTCCCACACAATTCCGTGTTTCTATGCTATTCCAGCAGTAAGAAGTGTATCCTGACACACATTCCTACTCCCCCTCGCCCACCCGGCTTCCCAGTTCACTCCCAAGCTTGTGCTGAGTACTTTGGGCTGAGTTTTCAGATGTGCAGCTCAGTTTTCCAGGCAGGCTGGAAATGGAGGAGCCCCGTTGTGCAACACGTTCTCCTGGGCCACCCCTGCCTCCTCCAGAGCCGTGCCTGATTTACATGATTTAAAACTCAGGAAATAAACCGAGCTCAGGGAAATTCCGGCTCCTTAACACAGGAGAAGGAAACAACTTCCTCCTGCAGCCTTCAGAAATGCTGTTGGAAGCTGAGCTGGCCGAGCATGAGCCGCTGGTAACTCGAGGCGGGGGCACCGCCTGACCTTCCATGTGCAGGGTGCAAAATCCAGCTGGGAGTAAACAGGGCTGGCAGATGCTGCTGGGCTGGCAGCAGGTGTCGGGGGCAGGGGGCGATGTCCCCTCGGTGATGTGATGTGCTGTCCCCATGTTGATGTCCCCGCGGTGTCCGGCACCGCTGGCGCAGCAGGATCAGCCCCCGTGGCCTCTGGCTGAGCCTGGGAAAGGAGAGGATCCCGAGGGTCTCTGCCTTTTGTTTTGCAATTCCCAGGCTGAGCAAAACAGCCCCTCCCTTCCCTGCCATCCCCCCAGGGCTTGGGTCTGTCCCAGTTTTAGGAAGAGCTGCGTTGTTTGGGCTCCAGGAGACAGAAGAGGCCCTGGCCAGGGCAGTGAGGGCTTAGGAGCTCTAATCTTGGGATTATTAAACATATGCTCATCCTTGGACATCCTTGTGTGCCTGCTGGGGATTTCCTGGCTGCCCAGGCAGGGAATCCAGGGGGCAGCTTTGGTGGGAGCTGATGTTTCCAGAGCAGCCAGGGGCCCGTGCCATGCCTGGAGCAGGAACATCAGGGCTGGTGGGGCCCATCCTGATCCCTCTCCCTGCCCCTGGAGCCACGAGGCTGAGCCCCAGCAGCCAGGTTCCATGGGAGTTCAGCAGGAAGGAGCTTTCCTGGTTTTTCAGGTGCTGGTTTCAGGTTTAGAAGAGTTTTTCCCAAGTTTTGGGGTTAACACCATGGCCTGGAACAGCGTGGGATGAGACCTTGGAACTCAGCACTCTGACCTTGCAGTTACCCTCGGCTGATGCAGAATTAGGTGCCCGTTAAATGGATTTTATTGGCACATGTTGGGAGGACAGGGCCTGGATTCCCTGGCCAGGAGGCTGCAGCAGCCTGAGCATTCCCAAGGCTGGAAGCAGCTCTGTGATCCTGTCCCTGGGCAGTGGGAAGGAGATATGTGCTTCATGGAGAAATCCATGGAGGAGCTGAACAAGTGTGGGATGTTGTGCCAGGTGAAACTGGGGAGGCCTGGACATGCTGGAGAGGGTGCAGTGTGGGAGAAATGCCCCCTTGGGGAGCAGGGAGAGCCGTGTTCCTGCTCATGGCGGGGACCAGGGGCCAGCAGGCAGGGCTGGAGCTGTTCCAGAAGGCTGCTGGGGCTGGAGAACCCCACCCTTCCCCAGGGACAGGCTTTCCAAGGCAGGTTTCATCAGAGCCCCAGCCCGGAGCTGCTTCCAGCCTGATCCAAAGCAGATGGACAGTGTCCTCTGGAGCAGGGGGAGGAGGGCAGGGCAGAGCCCAGGCACGCTCTGCTGCTCTGGGAAACGTGACAGGGCAGGGGGAGCAGCAGCTCCTCCAGCCCTGCTGCTCCCTCTGCTTCCACAGGAGCCCCCCAGGAGGTTTGGCCCTGCAGGAGCACCACGGGCAGGGTTTGTGCCAGGCCATGGCTGCTCCTCCCCAGCACCTTTGTTCCTTGTTCCTGCTGCTGTTCCTGAATCCCTGTGCCCTCTCCTTCCCCTGCCCTGGGACATTCAGGGCTCCAGCTGCAGGGCTGTGGACAGGCAGGTTTGGCCAGCCCAGCTCTGCTGCTGCTGGAGACATTCCAGGATGTGTCCTGGCTCTGCTGGGGGCTGTGTCTGTGCTGTGCCCTTCTCCTTTTGATTTACCACTTCCTCATGTCAGCTTTACAGCTCAGATCTGGCTCCTGGAGCTCCTCCTGTGTCCAGCACGGAGCTTTTCCAAGTGTGAGGGGTTTGGGGTTTGCAGGGAGCCGCAGCAGGGTTTGCAGCATCTCCATCCCAGCAGCACCTCCCAGCTCAAGGTCTGTGCCAGCACCAGCCCGGGCTCTCCCTGGCACTTTCCCATGATGGATTTGCTCACAGATAAGGAGGAACAAAGGGGAAAACCACTCTTTTGGGGTGTGCAGGGGGCTCATGATCCCAATCCACGCCAAGCCCTGGGCAGCAGAGCTCTCCTGGAGCCCAGCCCAGCGTGGAGCTGGAGCCCTGTTGAAGCAGGGATTGTTTTTGTGTCCCTGTGGGAAGTGCTGCTGCCTGGGCACGAGGGGAGGAACTTGCAGCAGAGCTGTTGGTGCTGGGCCAGGCTGTGCTCCAGAGCCCAGGGTGAGGATGGATGTGAGCTCTGGTTCCTGTCCCTGTGCAGAGCTGGATCCTTGAGCAGCACAGGAGGGGCTGGGGAGGTGCAGGAAAGAGCCAGGGTGCTGGAAGGGCCATGAACAAGCTCTGGAGCTATTTGCAGAATTCCTGCTTTGCCTCAAGCTCTCTCTCTTCCTGCAGATCCATGCTGGGATTTATTGCTTCTCCTTCCTGCTGTCAGCCCCCGATTTCTGGGCTGTCCCTCCTCAATCAGAGACCTTTGGCAGGCGCAGAGGCTCCTGCCATGCCAGCAGACATCCCTCAGGGACCCTCCCAGCTACTCTGGGTTCAGCCGGGGCCGGTTCTGGGCAGAGTTGCCCCAGGCCCGTGGGCAGAGCAGTGCCATGGCATGAACCCCGGGCACAGCCCCGTCCCTGGCAGGGAGCAAACACGAGCTGCTCACTGTCCCATTTGCAGAGGCTCTGCAGGGAGCTCTGGATGGGATCCAGGCTCTTCCTCCCGCTGAGCCTGCAGGGTTTGCCCTTTGTCTGCCCCTCGGAGGGGAGGGGACAGGGCGGGCCTGGGGGTGCCACAGGCACTGGGGGTGCTGGGCAGGAATGAGCTCCTGCTCAGGGCTGGTTTAATCGAATTTCCTGAGTTTAAGCCCTCTGCATCCTGGGAATTTCCAGACAGGCTTCGCCCCCAGGCTGTGGTGCTGCTTCCTGGCTTGGCTGGAGGTTTTAGGCTGGGCTTGTGTGAGAAGGATTTGGGAACAGATCTGCCCCAGGCACTGGTGACTGAGCCAAGAGGCTTCTCTGGTGCAAATTTGAAAATCCTGAGAGTAAACTGAGAGGAAAATTCCATGTGGAGGGTTCTGCCCTCCCCTTATTGCTCTTCCAGGCAGTCCGGGGTGGGTCCCTGGTGGGCTGGAAGTCGCTCCCTGGCAGCTGAGCTGTGGCTGATGCTTCTCAGATGGTTTGGTGAAGTTAAAGTGTGACAAATCTGTGTGTCCTTGTGCTGAACCTCTCCCTGCCAATGGAATTGTCTCAGTGGAGCCCTGGAAGGAGCAGCTGGACACACAGGAGACCTTGCCCAGGATGTGGAGCTGTCAGAGACTCAAGCCTCCAAATCTCTCCCTTTAGGGGTAGATCCAAAATGTGCTCCATGGAGGGGCAGAGGGAGGGAGGAGAGACCTCAGGGCTGCTCTGACTAAAGGAGAGGAGCTGGGGCAGCTCCAGGCAAGCTCCTGACAGCATTCCCAGGACAGGGAATGTCTCTGGGGCTGTGGAGCCTCCCTGGCCCTCCAGGCGCTGATGAACACCGGGGCAGGCTTTCCCTGGGAGCCATTTCCTGCTCCTGCTGCCTCCAGACTCTGCTTCCAGCCCAGCCTCTGCACTCAGCTGCTCTGGGGCCCCAGGAGTTTCAAATTAAAACTTTCCCAGCTCCTTCTGGGGTTTCTCTGCTTTTCAGAAGTCCTGACAGGTGTCAGCACAGGTTTGGGTTTCCCGGTGCTGCTGGAGCTGAGCAGCAGAACAACATCCACTGTGGTTTGTGGTGCTGTACAGGCTGTGGGTCCACCCGGCCCTGCCACAACGGATTTCTTGATAAACCCCGAGAAACTGGGCCTGGCCTCGTGGTTTTGGCACAGAGAGGTGCCAGAGTCACGAGAAGCTGCACAAATGGGGCTGAGCAGGAACATCTGGGAGCAGGAACAAGGAGCCTCCTGCCCTGGGGAAGGGAGGGTCAGAGCCCTGGCTGTTCAAAGGCTGTGCAGCCTGTGTGCTGCTGCTTGTGCTGTTTGTTGTGTAACAGGCTCAGCCTGGCCTGGAGGGTTTGAGCTTCCACGTGCAGCCCTAATCCTGGGGCCCTGCTGCTGCCCTGATCCTGCCTGGAACATTTCTCCTCTCGGCATCTGCCACAGGCTCCAGGGGCAGCTCAGACTCTTGGCTTTGTGTCCCTCTGCTTTTCACAGAGCTGGGGGTGATTTTTGGGGTTTTTTAGGCTGCAGCTCCATCAAACCAACCCTCTGAGCAGTGTAGGGCAGGCTGGCTGCATCCCACACTCCCAGCCCTGCATCCAGGCATTGCTCCCACATGTATCCCTGTGTGCAGGGAGTAGTGAGGTTGTTCCTTGGCTCCCTGCCCTGCTGGGCTGTGGGGATGTCCTGGCACGTCGGGAGCCTGGGGCAGGGCAGAAATGTTGCTCTGCTGGCTCGGTGGCTCTCGCAGCCTCCCCCCTTGGCAGGGGGAGCTGAGGATCAGAGGATCCCCGGGTGGAGCAGGAGGGGTGCCTGGTGTGTCCTGGTGGCACGACCTGGTGGCACCTGGGGCACCAATCATTGCTCTGAGGGTGCAGAGTGGCTGCCAGGGCTGGGACCCCTTTTGTGGCTCCCAAATTCCCTCTGTGTGTCCCTGGAAGGGGCAGGAGGGGGCTGGTGCTGCCAGGGGGGAGCTGCTGCCTCCTCCATCCCTGTGGGAGGAGCTGGGATTGGGATTGCCCTGCTCCCCCTGCTCTGCTGCTGCCCAGAGAGGAACCCACGGGGTCCCCAGGGTGGGGACACTGCTGGCAGTGCCCTGGTGCTGCTCTGGGGCTGGCACAGGGCCTGAGTTTAGCACCAGTGCTGCCAGGCCAGGCTCCCCAGCTCTCCTTGGCCTCTCCTGGTCCTGCTTTCCCAGAGCCTCCTGCAGCTCCTGCTGGCATTGCCTGCCCTGGGCCAGGAGGCGCCGGGGGGAAGGGGTGGCACCAAGGGGGTGGCACTGAGGGTGGATGGCACCAAGGGGGTAGTACGAAGGTGGATGGCATCGAGGGTGGATGGCACAGACCTGGGGTGGGTGGCACCAAGGGGATGGCACCCAGGGTGGGTGGCACCAAGAATGGGTGGCACAGAGGTGGATGGCACTAAGGGGATGGCACCTAGGGTGGGTGGCACAGAGATGGGTGGCACCCAGGGTGGATGGCACCCAGGGTGGGTGGCACAGAGATGGATGGCACCCAGGGTGGGTGGCACAGAGATGGGTGGCACCCAGGGTAGATGTCACCAAGGGTGGATGGCAAAGAGGTGGATGGCACCAAGGGTGGGTGGCACCGAGGGTGGGTAATAACACCCAGGGTTTGTGGCACAGAGGTGGATGGCAGCCAGGGAGGGTGGCACTGAGGGTGGGTGGCACCCAGGGTGAGTGGCACTAAGGGGATGGCACCTAGGGTGGGTGGTACCGAGGGTGGGTAACACCCAGGGTTTGTGGCACGGAGGTGGGTGGCACAGAAGTGGATGGCAGGATGGCATAGAGGGGGTGGCACCAAGCTGGATGGCACCCAGGGTGGGTGGCACAGAGGTGGGTAGCACTGAGGGTGGATGGCACCCAGGGTGGGTGGCGTCAAGGGTGGATGGAACCCAGGGTGGGTGGCACCCAGGGTGGGTGACACAGAGGTGGGTGACACAGAGGTGGGTGACACAGAGTTGGATGGCACAGAGGTGGGTGGCACAGAGGTGGGTGCCACCACAGCCAGGATCCCGTTTGACCCCGTCCCCATTTGCAGCAGCGCCCTGGGATGCCCCCCGGGGGCAGGATGCCCATGGCAGGGCTGCAGGTGGGACCCCCGGGGGCACCCCCGTACGGAGCAGGGACCCCGCTGCGGCCCGGCCTGCCCCAGGCCATGATGGATCCCTTCAGGAAGCGCCTGCTGACCCCCCAGGCACAGCCCCCCATGGCCACTCCCCGGAGAGGGTAAGGCTGGAGTGTCCCACCCCGGGGGGGTCACGGGGGGGGGGGGAACTGCTGGGTCCTGCTGGGTCCTGCTGCACTTTGGGAAATCAGGGGTGGGGGGTGGAGGGACCTCAGAGCCCATCCCGGCCCACCCCAGGGCTCCTTCCACTGCCAGGGTGCTCCAAGCTCCGGAACATTCCCAGTCCCACACCAGGGCCCATCCATTCCCATTCCAGGGCCCATCCATTCCCACCCCAGAGCCCATCCATTCCCACCCCAGAGCCCATCCATTCCCACCCCAGAGCCCATCCATTCCCACCCCAGAGCCCATCCATTCCCACCCCAGAGCCCATCCAATCCCATCCCAGAGCCCATCCATTCCCACCCCAGAGCCCATCCATTCCCACCCCAGAGCCCATCCAATCCCATCCCAGAGCCCATCCATTCCCATCCCAGAGCCCATCCATTCCCATCCCAGAGCCCATCCATTCCCACCCCAGAGCCCATCCATTCCCACCCCAGAGCCCATCCATTCCCACCCCAGGGCTCCTTCCACTCCCAGGGTGCTCCAAGCTCCTGAACATTCCCAGACTA
This sequence comes from Ammospiza caudacuta, assembly GCF_027887145.1. Lineage (NCBI taxonomy): Eukaryota > Metazoa > Chordata > Aves > Passeriformes > Passerellidae > Ammospiza > Ammospiza caudacuta. The sequence goes on from NC_080619.1 coordinate 2,212,680, forward strand.
CCACACTAATCCATGGGAGCTGCATCCCTGCTGCTCAGTGCAGCCAGGTTCCATTCCATGCATTGTGTTTCACCTCCTGTTTTCCATCTGAACTGAGCCTGGAGCTGCTAATAATTAATATAATTAAATAAAAAATAATAATTATCATCTATGCCAGGAGCATGTACAGCTCACACTACCACAGTAATCCATGGGAGCTGCATCCCTGCTTCTCAATGCAGCCAGGCTGTTTCAGCTCCTGTTTTCCACCTGAACTGAGCCAGGAGCAGCTAATAATATATACTATATAATATATCATATATCATATATACTATATAATATATCATATATCATTATCATATATCATATATCATAATCATATATATTATATATATATTATATATTATATATTATATATTATATATTATATATTATATATTATATATTATATATTATATATAGTATAGGATATAGTATATAGTATAATATAATAATAATAAGCTGTGCCAGGAGCAGGTACAGCTCACACTACCACACTAATCCGTGGGAGCTGCATCCCTGCTTCTCAGTGCAGCCAGGTTGTGTTTCACCTCCTATTTTCCTCCTGAACTGCTAATAATTAATAAAAAAATATAATTATATTATCCATATTATAATATTAATTATCAATAATAATATAATAACATGTTAATATAATAATAATAATCATCATCATCATCTGTGCCAGGAGCAGGTACAATAATTCATTCCCAACAGGATCTTCTGCTGGGAAACTTCCCCAGAGCACAGGAGAGCCCTGTTCAGGAAATACCTGTATAAATATAAATATTATTTAATATCAATGTAGATATCAATGAGATGTCACTGCAGACACAGAGCTGTATAAATGGATGTAATTCCATTCAGGACAGGGATCCCAGGGCTGGGTGCAGTCAGAGTTTGACTCTCTTTGAGACCCCAAAGCCTCTCCAGGTCCCCACTCAAGTGTCACATCATGCAGAGTGCCACAGCTCCTGTCCTGCTGCAGAGGGGGGCACCAGCAGGGTTTTCCTCCAGCCTGGCACCTGCCAGAGCTTGGGAACGGGATGTTCTGGGTTGGAGGCAGAGATTCTTCACTTTGCAGCTTCCTCTCACTCTGATCTCCACACCAGGAACCAAAGAACCTCGTGGGGTCTCCAGCAGCAGCTCCTGGGGGTCTTCTTCATCCTCCCAGGGCTGCCTGGTGGCTCTGGCAGGCGCAGATGTGGCTGCAAGTGTGGGGTGGGACTGGCAGATTTTAGGAAGTGTGGGATGAGGCTGAAAGATTTTGGGAAGTGTGGGATGAGGCTGAAAGATTTTGGGAAGTGTGGGATGGGGCTGGCAGATTTTGGGGATGCTCCCTGGAGCTGCATTCAGGGCAAGACTGTTTGGGCTCTGCCAGCAGCTCCTCGCTGGTTCCCAGCCCTGCTGATCCCTCTCTGGTTCCTGGAATCTCCAGGCAGGATCCCTTGGTGCTCAGCTCCCATTCCTTTCCCTGGCAGCTCCTTTGGCTTTCTGATCCCTCCTGGGCCATCCCAGCACTGCAGAGCTGGAGTGAGCTGGGGCTGGGGACAGGAGCAGCCTGGCACCCTCAGGGACATCATGGCTGGGATCAGGGATCAGCCAGGCTCACATCTGGGCTGGATCAAGGGATTAGGAGCTTCCAGCTGCCCTGGGTGTTCAGACCCTGCAGGAGGAGGGGTTGGATGGGTCAGGAACTGCTCCAGAGCAGGGCTCTGACCTCTCCTGGAGAGTTCTCCTGGACTGCTCCTATGTGATCCTGCTGCTCCAGGTGCAGCTGGAGGAATGGGAATTCCCTGCTGTGCCCAGGCTAAGCAGGAGCTGCCTGGGCACTGGGGTGGGCTCAGGGTGATGGGAGTCTGCAGAGGGCAGGGTTGGATCCAGCCACGCTGGATTTCCCCAGGATTTCAGCCCCACCACAGCAGGGCTTGGTTTGAGCTGGGTTTAAGGGATTTCCTGGTTTAAGGGTAGTTCCTTAGGTTGGAGCACTGGGAGAATGGGATGGCTGCTTTGAGAGGGGAGATTTGGGAATTCTGTCCTGCAGCCCTGCCTTTGCCTTGGTATCACCTGGATTTCCTTCCCTGGTGTCAGGCTGCAACATCCAGGAATATCCTGAGTGAGAATGGACCCCCAAGGCTCATCCAGTCCCACCCCTGACCCTGCCCAGACCCCCCAACACTCCCACCCTGGGCACCCCTGCCTGCCCCAAACCCTCCTGGAGCTCTGGGACCATTCCTGGGGAGCCTGGGCAGTGCCAGCACCTCTGGGGTGGTGAAGAACCTTTCCCAGTGTCCATCCTGTGGGAGCTCTCATTTCTCCTGTTTGCCAGGGTGAAGAGGAGGAAGATGGCTGACAAGGTGCTGCCACAGAGGGTGAGTGTCACCTCAGCCTGGGGCACAGAGCTGAGCTGCTGCAGGGTTGGGGGGGTCCCCAAAAAGGGAGGATCTCCGTGAGTTCCCTCCTGCCCCCTGGGAGTTTCTGTGCAATCCCAAACCACCCTGGAGTGTTTCTGTCTGTGGGGTTGGACTCTGAGCAAGCAAGGAGCAGGAATGGGGTGGGATGGAGATCTCAGGAGGTCCCCAAGAGTCCCTCTCAAGATTCCAGACTTCCATTCCATGCAGGAACGCTGCTGGGAGCAGCAACAGGCTCCAGACTGGTTTGGGCAGAGCTTTGCAGGGCTCCAGGCTGGGTTTAAAATAAAAACTGGATGCTGGACTCATCACCTGGTGTCTCCCTGGCTGCTGGGGCTGTGGGGGGGTCCAGCCCATGCCAGCAGGCTGGGATTGAGCATTCCCATGTCCAGATCAGGGAGCTGGTCCCAGAGTCCCAGGCCTACATGGACCTGCTGGCCTTCGAGCGCAAGCTGGACCAAACCATTGCCCGCAAGAGGATGGAGATCCAGGAGGCCATCAAGAAACCCCTGACGGTGAGCTGGGCCTGGCAGGGGCTGGAAATCATGGAATGTGGGAAAATTAGGGTTGGAAAAATCCCTTGAGGTCATCCAGTCCAACCATCACCCTAAGCTGTGTTCCTAGGTGGAATACCCATGGGTTTCTGGGATGGGGGATTCCACCTCTGGCCAGGGCAGCCCATTCCAGTATTTTCCAACCCTTTCCATGGATAAATGTTCCCTGATATCCAGCCTAAACCACCCCTGAGGCCTTTCCTGTGATGCTGAGCTGGAGGTGGTGCTGCAACCCCTCTCACTCCATCCTGCCTCTCTCTGTTCCCATTCCACAGCAAAAGAGGAAGCTCAGGATTTACATCTCCAACACCTTCACCCCGGCCAAGGAGGAGGGAGAGGGGGGAGAACGTGTGGCCTCCTGGGAGCTCCGTGTGGAGGGGAAGCTGCTGGAGGATGTGAGGAGCCACAGGGATGGAGGGAGGAGCTCTGGTGCATCGGGAGCATCCAGGGGGAGGGAGGAGCTGGTCAGGATCCAGGAGGGATGAAGTGAGGGTAGGAGGAGCTGGGATTGGGAGAAGGTGATGGTAGGAGGAGCTCTGGTCCATTGGGAGCATCCAAGGGGAGGGAGGAGCTGGTCACGATCCAGGAGGGATGGACTCATGGTGGTGGGAGGAGCTCTGGTCCATAGGGATCATCCAGAGGGAGGAAGGAGCTGGTCTGTCAGGATCCAGGAGGGATGGAGTGATAGTGGGAGGAGCTGTGATAGATAGGGATATGGTGATGTTGGGAAGAACTGTGGTCCATAGGGATCATCCAGGAGGGATCAGGTGCTTGTGGGAGGAGCTCTGGTCCATCAGGAGCATCCAGGGGGAGGGACGGGGGGAGGGAGGAGCTGGTCAGGATCCAGGAGGGATGGACTGGTGGTAGGAGGAGCTGAGATAGGGATGAGGTGCTGGTGGGAGGAGCTCTGGTGCATTGGGATCATCCAGGAGGGATCAGGTGGTGGGAGGAGCACTGGTCCATTGGGAGCATCCAGGAGGAGGGAGGGAGGGAGGAGCTGGTCAGGATCCAGGAGGGATGGAGTGGTGGTGGTGGGAAGAACTCTGGTCCATGGGGATCATCCAGGAGGGATGAGGTGGGAGGAGGAGCTCTGGTCCATCAGGAACATCCAGGAAGGATGAGAAGGTGCTGGGAGCACTAGTGCTGTGCTGAGAGCTCAGCTGGGGCAGCACCTGCCCCACTTTGGAGCTGGATTTGAGATCAGGAATCTCTGCTGCCCTGTCTGCAGCCCAGCAAGCAGAAGAGGAAGTTCTCCTCCTTCTTCAAGAGCCTCGTGATCGAGCTGGATAAGGAGCTCTACGGGCCGGACAATCACCTGGTGGAGGTGAGCTGGGAGTGGGAAATGGGGCCCTGTGCTGCCCCTCTGAGTGCCCAGCTCTCAGCCCAGGGCCTGTCCTGCTGGGAGAGGGGCCTGAGGAGGTTTTTGGGGCTGGGGCAGTGCCAGGCTTTCCATGGGGACCACACTGCTGCATTCCCAGCTCAGCTTTAGGGATGCCTTTTGTCCCTCGCAAAACTCAGCTGTGCCCTCTCCCAGCCCAGGTCTGAGCTAGAGCTGGGGCTGTGTGGGGACAGGGATGTGACCCTAGGGGCAGCTGTCCCCCAGGCTGGCACAGCTGGGTCCCCACAGGGTGCTGATCCCGCAGAACCTCACCCCAGGGCCCTGTGGGAAGGAGGGTTTGCCCTCCTGCCTGTCCCTGAGCTGGGGAGAGGGATCAGAGCTTCTTTGGGTGCTCCTGCCTGGAGCTCTCCTTGCACCCAGCTTCTGCTTTTGCCCTGGGAGATGCTGTGGAGAGGCTGAATCCCCTTCCAGAATTGATCCAGAAGCTGTGGGAGTCGAGCACTCAGGGCTGGAGCTGCCCCAGCCCATCCCAGTGCTGGAACTGCCCCAGTGCTGGAACTGCCCCGGCCCATCCCAGTGCTGGAACTGCCCCAGTGCTGGAACTGCCCCAGCCCATCCCAGTGCTGGAACTGCCCCAGTGCTGGAACTGCCCTGGCCCATCCCAGTGCTGGAACTGCCCCGGCCCATCCCAGTGCTGGAACTGCCCCAGTGCTGGAACTGCCCCAGTTCCATCCCAGTGCTGGGGCACAGCCTGGCTGAGAGGGACTGGGAGAGCTGTGAGCTGCCAGCACTGGGACCAGGAGCTGCCAGGGGTGCCCCAGGCTGTGCCAGCCCTGCCCAGAGCCCCAGCCCAGCTGGCAGGGTTATTCCATGGCCCTGCCTGAGCTGTGTCCCCGTTGTCCTCGGCAGTGGCACCGGATGCCCACGACCCAGGAGACCGACGGCTTCCAGGTGAAGCGCCCCGGGGATGTCAATGTGAAGTGCACCCTGCTGCTCATGTTGGACCACCAGGTATGGCCTGGGGGGCACCCAGGGGTGGGGATGGGCTGGGACAGGGCCTTGGGTGAGGGTTTGGGGTGCAGGGATTGAAAGGAGCTCAGGGAGCTCCAGGAATGGAGCCACAGTGACACAGGGGCTGTGGGGGACTCCTGAAGGCCCCCCCTTCTTCTTTGGGCAGCAGGAGGAATTTCTTAATAGAAAGGGAGTTAAAAACTGGGACAGGGCCTTGGATGAGGCTTTGGGGTGCAGGGATTGAAAGGAGCACAGGGAGCTCAGGCATGAACCCACAGTGACGCAGGGGCTGTGGGGGACTCCCAAGTGCCTTTTCTTTGGGCAGCAAGAGGAATTTCTCCATGGAAAAGGAGTTAAAAACTGGGACACAGCTTTGGGTGAGGGTTGGGGGATGCAGGGATTGAAAGGAGCACAGGGAGCTCCCAGCATGGAGCCACAGGGGCTGTGGGGGACTCCTAAGTGCCTTTTCTTTGGGCAGCAGCAGAAATTTCTCCATGGAAAGGGAGTTAAAAAGTGGGACAAGGTGCCCAGAGAGTGACCATCCCTTGAGCTGTCCCAGGACACTCAGTGCTCTGGGCTGGTGACAGGATGGGGTGGGTCAGGCTGGGCTCTGCTCTGGGGGTTTTTCCATCCTGCCTGCTCCCATGGCTGACCCCTGCTGTCCCCACAGCCCCCCCAGTACAAGCTGGACCCACGGCTGGCCCGGCTGCTGGGGGTGCACACCCAGACCAGGGCCAGCATCATGCAGGCCCTGTGGCTCTACATCAAACACAACAAACTGCAGGACAGCCACGAGAAGGAGTTCATCAACTGCAACCGCTACTTCCGCCAGGTACCTGCACATTCCCCCCTCATCCAGCTGGGAAAGGCCCCTCACAGCTCCCACAGCCCCTCCAGGCTCTGGCTGTGCCCGTGCCCTGGGCACAGGTGAGGGGAGCCCCTGCCATGGGTGCCCAAGGCTCTGCTTTGCCCCCCAGATCTTCAACTGCGTCCGCATGCGCTTCTCCGAGATCCCCATGAAGCTGGCAGGGCTCCTGCAGCACCCAGACCCCATCATCATCAACCACACCATCAGGTGAGGGCACAGCCCTGGGCTGGGCACTGGGTGGGCAATGGAGGGGGCTGAAGGGGCTCCATGGGATGGGGAGTGTCTGCAGGACTGGGGGTGCCCCGTGGGATGGAGAGTGGGCAGTGTCCCCAGGACTGGGGGGCTCCACAGACCAGGAGGTGTCCCCAGGGCTGGGTGAGTCTGTGAGACCAGCACTGTCCCCAGGGCTGGGGGCTCTCTGTGGGCCAGGAGGTGTCCCCAGGGCTGGGGGTGCTCAGGAGGGTGGGGAGTGAGCCCAGAACTGTCCCCAGGGCTGGGGGTCCATGAGCCAGGTTGTGTACCCAGTGCTACGGGTGCTCACTATGGTGGGGAGTGAGCCCAGAACTGTCCCCAGGGCTGGAGGGCTCTGTAAGCCAAGCAGTGTCCCCAGGGCTGGGTGACCCCATGGGCCAGGTTGTGTCCCCAGAGCTGTGGGGCTCCATGGGCCAGGTTGTGTCCCCAGGGCTGTGGGGCTCCATGGGCCAGGTTGTGTCCCCAGAGCTGTGGCCTCCATGGACCAAGCAGTGTCCCCAGGGCTGTGGGGCTCCATGGGCCAGGTTGTGTCCCCAGGGCTGTGGCCTCCATGGACCAGGTTGTGTCCCCAGGGCTGTGGGGCTCCATGGGCCAGGTTGTGTCCCCAGGGCTGTGGCCTCCATGGGCCAAGCAGTGTCCCCAGGGCTGGGGGGCTCCATAAGCTGAGGGCACAGGAGGCTTTGAGGTCTCCAGCCTGAAGGACCAGCACAAGTCACCTGGGAGGGGAAGAACCCCCAAATTTGTGGCTTCCTGGGGCACTGGTGTTGCTGTTGGGGGTCCATGCACCCCCAGCTCAGCAGGACCCCCCAACCCATTCCCCCAGCGTGGACCCCAATGACCAGAAGAAGACAGCCTGCTACGACATCGATGTGGAGGTGGACGATCCCCTCAAGGCCCAGATGAGCAATTTCCTGGCCTCCACCACCAACCAGCAGGAAATCGCCTCCCTGGATGCCAAGGTGGGAGGGGACGCTGCCAGGGGACAGCTGTGTCCTGGGGGGTGGACACAGCTCCTCTGACCCCTGTCACCTGCCCAGATCCACGAGACCATCGAGTCCATCAACCAGCTGAAGACACAGAGGGATTTCATGCTGAGCTTCAGCAACAACCCCCAGGATTTCATCCAGGAGTGGATCAAATCCCAGAGGAGGGACCTCAAGGTAGAGGAGAACAATTCTGGGGGGGTTTAGGTTGGATATTGGGAGAAACGTCTTCTGGAAGAGGTTGTCCAGCCAAGGGCAGTGGTGGAGTCCCCATCCTTGGAGGGTTCAGAACCATGGATGTGGCCCTTGGGGACATGGGGCACTGGTGAACGTGGTGGTGGTGTTGGGCTAAGGGTGGAAGGTCTTTTCCAACCCTAACAATTCCGTGATTCTGAAGACCTGGGGCTGGGCAGAATGGGGGGCTGGGAGGGATCTGGGTTCCTCATGGAGCTCACAGACGGCTCTGGGTTCCTCCCTGGGAGCTCAGGGAGGGGTGTGTGTCCATCCTGGAGTTCAGGGAGGGGTCTGGGTCCCTCATGGATCTCAGAGAGGGGTCTGGGTCCATCCTGGAGCTCAGGGAGGGGTTTGTGTCCATCTTGGAGCTCAGGAAGGGCTGTGGGTCCATTTTGGGGCTCAGGGAGGGACCTGGGTCTCTCATGGATCCCTCACGGGGCTCAGAGAGGGGTCTGGCTCCATTCCGGAGCTCAGAGAGGGCTCTGGGTTCCTCATGGAGCTGGGGGAGGGGTCTGGGTTCCTCATGGAGCTCAGAGAGGGGTCTGGGTTCCTCATGGAGCTCGGGGAGGGGTTTGTGTCCATCCCAGAGCTCAGGGAGGGGTCTGGGTCTGTCCCGGAGCTCAGGGAGGGCTGTGGGTCCCTCGTAGATCCCTCATGGAGCTCAGGGAGGGGTCTGGCTCCATCCTGGAGCTCAGGGAGGGATTTGTGTCCATCCCGGAGCTCAGAGAGGGGTCTGGGTCTCTCATGGATCCCTCATGGAGCTCAGGGAGGGGTCTGGGTCCGTCCCAGAGTTCAGGGAGGGTTCTGGGTCCCCTCTGGGTCCCTCACTCCCACTGCCCTGCCCCGTTCGGGTCAGATCATCACGGATGTGATCGGGAACCCCGAGGAGGAGCGGCGGGCCGAGTTCTACCAGCAGCCGTGGGCGCAGGAGGCCGTGGGCAGACACATCTTTGCCAAGGTGAGCTCGGGGGTGGGGATGGGGTCGGGATGGCGGTGACAGCGCCCCGGGAGCCCGGGCAGTGTCCCCTGTCCCTCCCTGACCACCATGGTGTCCCCAGGTCCAGCAGCGCCGGCAGGAACTGGAACAAGTGCTCGGGATCCGCCTGACCTAGGGCTGCCCGAGCCGGACGGTACCGACTGGAAGCCACAGCACTTGCACAAAGCCCCATGTGCCTGGAGGGATGGGCGGGAACCCCCCGGGGCTGGAGCACTGCGGAGCCCCCGCTCCCCCCAGGCCCCCGCAGCGCCTCCTCCGCTTTGCATCGCGTCCCTTCCCTCCCCCAAACCCCCCGGAGCCGGGAAGCGCTGCCCGAGCCCAGGGAGGAGCTGCCAGCCCCAGCCGAGCCCCGCAGGCCCTGCCCTGCCCCTCTTCTACCAACCAAAGTTCGTCATTCCAAACGCCAGCTCCCCTACCCCGACGTTTTGCACTATTTTTGTGAACAGGTTTTATATAAAAAGCAAAAAAAAAAACACGAAAAAGAAAAAAAAAGGCAGCATTTTGTACAGTGGGTTTGTATTTGATGAATTAATTAATATATTGATTGAGTTCCTCTCCCTGCACTGGGCTCTGCAGGGGCTCAGGGAGGCTCCCAGGGCTGCTCTGGGGATATGGAACCGAGGGCTGAGGCTCATTTTGTGACAATCAGTTTATTCCTTCCCCCCCTCCCGCTGTTCTACAGAATTCCATAATTAACCACTTGACTTGACGAGGTTTGGGGGCAGAGGGGCTGGCTCTGCCCCAGGAGCCTGTGGGGGCACAGGGGCACCAAAAACTGGAGATACTGGGTGGAGGAGGGGACCAGGGGGCAGTGCCACCACTGCCACCCCACTGAAGTGCCTTTGCCCCCCTGCAGGCTCCGGGTGGGGGAGCGTTTACAGATTCCCAGGGTTGGGCTCAGGGGTTCCTGCTCTGCCTCTTGTGTAACCAGTTTTTGTCTATTTTGGATCTTTTCTAATAAAAGCAGTTAGCAGCAGCTCTGTGGGGTGTGTGCTGTGTCCTGCAGCCCCCACCCCGTCCCCAAATCAGTCCCCAACTCAGTACCCAGGCCTGGCCACAGCAGCTCTTTATTCACAGCACAGAGGGAGCAGCTCCAGCCTCACCGTTACTTCCACAGCTTCTTGATGGACATGTTCTTCTCACTGTCCTTCTGCATCACCTGGGGGAGGGAACGGATTGGGTGTTAATTACCCCAAAAACACCCCAAGACCACAGGGAGGGCTCAGCAGCCTCTCCCATGTCACTCCTGTGGTGACAACCCCCTTGTCTGTGCTCCTGGCAAATGCCACCCAGGACACTTAGTGCCCCCAGTGCCACCTCTCCCCTGGCACCCACCTTGGCCACGGCCATCTCGAAGTCCTCCTGTGTGACGTGCACTCTCCTCTCCCTCAGTGCATACATCCCAGCCTCTGTGCACACACCCTGAGGGGACAGGAGGGGAGCATCAGCCAGTGCCCCCCACGGCAGCCCCGTGTCCCCAGAGTCCCCAGCTCACCTTCACCTCAGCCCCCGAGGCCCCCGGCATCAGCTCCGCGATTTTGCGCAGGTTGATGCCCCGGGTCAGGTTCATCTTCCGCGAGTGGATCTTGAGGATGTCCAGGCGGGCCTGGAGCAGGGCACAGGGAGGGTTGGAGCCTGGGAATGGCTCCCAGGGACAGGGTGGGGACAGCAGGGACAGCAGGGGGTGACTCTGGTACCTCCTCGTTGGGAGGGGGGAATTCGATTTTCCTGTCGATGCGGCCGGGGCGCAGCAGGGCCGAGTCCAGGATGTCGATCCTGTTGGTGGCCATGATCACCTGCACAGGGGACAGGGGACGCTGTCACCACCCCGGGCACCGCAGGGCTGGCAGGACCCCAGGCAGGGCCAGCCCCTCTACCTTGATGTTTTTGGTGGCCTCGAAGCCGTCGAGCTGGTTGAGGAGCTCGAGCATGGTGCGCTGCACCTCGCTGTCGCCGCCGGAGCCGCCCTCCAGGCGGGAGGAGCCGATGGAGTCGATCTCGTCCATGAAGATGATGGAGGGCGCGTGCTCCCGCGCCATCACGAACAGCTCCCGCACCATGCGGGCCCCTGCGGGCACGGGGTCAGCCTGGCACAGCTGGCACAGCCTGGCACCGAGCCCATGCTGCCCCAGGAGCCCCAGAGCCACCCAGGTACTGCTGTAGTGTGTTTTTATACTTTGTAATACTTCAAAGTAGTTTTGTTTTGTATCCCTGTATTTTTCCCAAATTGTTTTTCCCAATGGTTCCCCAGACTGTACCCCCCTCCCTTTACCTGTGTAATCCCTCTCCCTGGATGAGATCACCCCCAAACCCGCACCCTGGCTCTCTGTCCATCACTCAGCATCTCATCCCCTCCATCTAGAAGTTTCGGTCCAGGTCCTGGAGTGATCAGCCAGAGGCCAGGGCTCAGCCCCCCCAAGCCTTACAAAGAGTGTGTTAAAGCTCTACCCTACAAAAATATAAGAACTTTATGACTCTCTCCCCATTAACAGGCTAACCTATATTTAAATGGCAGAATTAACGCTGTCCTAAATGTCCATCCCCCAGTACCCATCCCTTAGGGTCACTCATTGGTCAGTAAATGTTCTCTGCTTTGGGTTTCCACCTCCCTTTAAATGTAACCTTGGCACATCTCCAGGGCTCTCGGCAGAACCCCCTGAGGTGTAGGGGCTCCTTTGGGACTCCTAGAATAAAACCTTGGATTGACCCCTGCTAAGAGTCATCCCTTTATCTTCTACCAATGTTCTGCTGCAAAGGTGGCCAGCCTGGCTGCCCTCAGTACCCTCAGGGCACAAGAGAGGGGAGTCAGGGTTGCCCCCTGGTGTCTGCTGAGTTGGGGCTGGTCAAGGGTCCCTGAGAGGCTCCCAGAGGGACAGGGACACGGTGCCATCCCTGAGGAGCTCCCAGAGGGACAGGGACACGGTGCCATCCCTGAAAGGCTCGCAGAAGGACACAGACATGGTACTTTCCCCTAGAGGCTCCCAGAGGGACACAGACATGGTGCCATCCCTGAGAGGCTCCCAGAGGGACAGGGACACAGTGCCATCCCTGAGGCTCCCAGAGGGACAGGGACACAGTGCCATCCCTGAGGCTCCCAGAGGGACAGGGACACAGTGCCATCCCTGAGGCTCCCAGAGGGACAGGGACACAGTACCATCCCTGAGGCTCCCAGAGGGACAGGGACACAGTGCCATCCCTGAGGCTCCCAGAGGGACAGGGACACAGTGCCATCCCTGAGGCTCCCAGAGGGACAGGGACACAGTGCCATCCCTGAGGCTCCCAGAGGGACAGGGACACAGTGCCATCCCTGAGGCTCCCAGAGGGACAGGGACACGGTACCTTCCCCGATGAACTTCTGCACGAGCTCAGAGCCGGACACACGGATGAAGGTGCAGTCGGTGTGATGGGCCACAGCCCGCGCCAGCAGCGTCTTCCCCGTGCCGGGGGGGCCGTAGAGCAGCACCCCCTGGAACGGGCACAGAGCCCCTCAGAGCCTGCCCAGGGCACAGCCCAGCCCAGCCCAGGCCCCCCAGAGCAGCACTTGCCTTGGGCTGGGCGATGCCCAGAGCCTCAAAGAGCTCCGGGTGCTTCACGGGCAGCTCGATGACCTCCTTGATCTCCTTGATCTGCTTGTCCAGGCCCCCGATCATCTCGTAGGTGGAGTCTGGGACCTTCTCCACCATCATGAGGGACACCAGCGGGTCCACCTTGTTGGGCAGGATCTTGTGCAGGGTGTAGCTGTCATTGCGCAGCGCCACGCGGCAGTTGGGGGTCACCTGTGGGGACAGCACTCAGAGGCGTGTCCCTGCCAGCCTGGGGTGTCCCTGCCCGCCCTGGGGTGTCCCTGCCCGCCCTGGGGTGTCCCTGGGGAGTCCCTGCCATCCCTGGGGTGTCCCTGCCAGCCTGGGGTGTCCCTGCCAGCCTGGGGTGTCCCTGCCAGAGCCTGGGGTGTCCCTGCCAGAGCCCGGGGTGTCCCTGCCAGAGCCCGGGGTGTCCCTGCCATCCCTGGGGTGTCCCTGCTGGCCCCAGGGTGTCCCTGCTGGCCCCAGGGTGTCCCTGCCCACTCTGGGGTGTCCCTGCTGGCCCCCCAGCACTCACATCATTGATGTCGATGTTCTTGTCCACATCCACCACGAACTTCCCCTCTGGGTGCACCTGGAAAGGAGGAAAGAGCCCTAGGATTCATTTCCCTGGGAATTCCCTGCTGAGGGACATGGGGATGCCTGGGAGGAACCAGGAGCTCCAACCCCACTGGGGCAGCCCCAGGTCCAGCAGAGCCATCCCAACAAGCTCCTCTGCACCAGGAGCTCCCACCCCATGTCCCCAAGCTGTCCCATCCCTATGGGGACACGGGGCTGTCCCCCAGCCCAGCCCTGTCACCTCGTACCTTGACCAGCACCTTCTTCTTGTCCATGGCTCTCACCACCTCTCCCACGTAGGATCCCTGCTCCTGCAGCAGCTGCAGCTCCTCCCGCAGCAGCCGCACTGCGGAGGGACAGCTCAGCTCCAGAGCCCCCAGAGCCAGCCCAGAGCCCCCAAAGCCTGGCCTAGAGGTCCCAAGGCCCAGCCCAGAGGCCCCCCAAGGCCCAGCCCAGAACCACCAGGCCCAGCCCAGAACTCCTCAGGCCAGCCCAGAGCCCCCCAAAGCCCAACCCAGAACCCCTCAGGCCCAATCCAGAGCCCCCATGCCCAGCCCAGAACACCTCAGGCCCAGCCTAGAGGTCCCCTGGCTCAGCCCAGAGCCCCAGGCCCAGCTCAGAACCCTTCAGGCCCAGCCCAGAGGCCCCAAAGCCCAACCCAGAACCCCCAAAGACCCCTAGGCCCAGTCCAAAGCCCCCAAAGTCCAGTCCAGAACGCCCAGACCCAGCCCAGAGCCCCTCAGATGCAGCCTAGAGCCCTCAAAGACCCCCAAGCCCAGCCCAGAGCCCCGAACCCAGAGCACCGAGGCCCAGCCCAGAACCCCCAGGCCCAGCCCAGAGCCCCCCAAAGCCCAGCCCAGGGGCCCCAAGGCCCAGCTCAGAACCCCTCAGGCCCAGCCCAGAGCCTCAAAGCCCAGCCCAGAACCCCCAGGCCCAGCCCAGAAGCCCCCCAAAGCCCAGCCCAGAGCCCCCCAAAGACCAACCTAGAGGCCCTCAGGCCCAATCCAGAGCTCCCAGACCCAGCCCAGAGCCCCTCAAACTAAGCCCAGAGCCCCTCAGGCCGAGCCCAGAACCCCCAAAGCCCAGCCCAGAGCCTCCCAAAGACCCTCGGCCCAGCCCAGAACTCCTCAGGCCAGCCCAGAGCCCCCAGGCCTTGCCCAGAGCCCCCAAAGCCCAGCCCTGAACCCCTCAGGCCCAGTCCAGACCACACAAAACCCAGCTCAGAGCACCCAGACCCAGCCCAGAGTCCCCAAGGCCCAGCCCAGGGCAGCAGGAGGAGCTGCAGCCCCTACCCTTGGCGTTAAGCTCGTTCCTCTGTGCCTGCAGCCGCCGCAGGTTCTGACTCTTCTCGTTCACAATGAGCTGCAGAGAAAGGCTCTGCTGAGCAACCTCGGGCTCAGGGACACCCAGCACACGGAATTGTGGAATAGTTTGGGTTGGAAAACATCTCAGAGCTCATCTCATCCCAGCCCTGCCACAGCAAGGACACCTTCCACTATCCCAGGCTGCTCCAACCCCAATGTCCAACCTGGCCTTGGGCACTGCCAGGGATCCAGGGGCAGCCACAGCTGTGCCAGGGCCTGCCCACCCTCCCAGGGAACAATTCCTAATTCCCAATATCCCATCCAGCCCTGCTCTCTGGCAGCTAGGACAGGGACAGGAGCACACCCAGCTCAGAGCACAGCCCCAGCTCGTGTCCCCAGCGCCCCCAGGGAGGATCCTGCCTGCCCACAGCCCTGAGACACGGGCAGGGACACAGGCAGGGACACGGGCACACCACCCATCCCGGTGTCCCCCGCAGCTGTGCTCACCTGCAGCTCCTCGATCTTGGACAGGTAATACTGCCGGAGTCCCGAGCCGCCCTTCCCGTCGTCCATCTCCATCTGGGACAGCAGAGCTCAGCGTCACCGACACCCCCCGGCACCCCGGTTCCCCCATCACCACCACCGGGCCGGCTCCTGGCTCCTCTTTTCCCCTCTTTCATCCCGGTCCCAGTCCGCGGTTCCCCGTCCCGAGTGTCCCTTCCCACCCCTCACCCCTGCCCGACACCCCCGAGCCGAGTCCCGCATCTCCCAGGTGCCCACAGCAGCCCCAGCTCCTGTTTCCCTGCGAGCTCCCCGCTCCTGCTCCCCGTCCCAGTCTCGATCCCGTCCCCATCCTGATTCTGATCCCGATCCCATCCCGGTTCCGGTCCCCGTCCCGATCCCGATCCCATCCCCATCCCGGTCTCAGTCCCGCTCGCGGTCCCGGTCCCGTCCCTCAGACTCCTCCGCCTTCCCCAGACCCGCCGAGTCATGCCGCTGCCAGGCCCCGAGCAGCCCCAACCGCAGCACATCCTGGGGCAGCCCGGAGCGCCCCAAGTCCCTCCCCGAGCTCCGCCGGTGCCCCCAGCCCGGCCCAGCCCGCCGCACCTGCTCGGGCCCGTCCAGCGCCATCTTCTCGGCCGGCATCAGGCCCCAACAAAGATGGCGGCCGCCGCTTTCCGCTGTGCGGCTCTGCCGCCCGCCTTGATGGCGTCACTTCTTCTTCCGGAAAAAGCACCTACGGGAGGCGCAGTGCGCATGCGCAATCACTCATGTCGTGACTGCGCTGCCATCTTGGAGCGGTCAAAGGTGACGTGACCGTGGGTGAAGCACCGAGGGGACGGACAGGGCTGTGATGGCGGCACCGAGCGGGCCCGTTATTGTTCACCGCACCTCCGAGGGACCCGTTATCCTTCACCATCTTCCGCCCACAGGCGGCGGAGGAGGGGTGCGCCACTCCTAAAATGGCGGCCAGAGCAGGAGGAAGCGGAAGCTGAGTGTGCACGCAGGGCACGCCGGGAAGGCGGTGCGGGCACGCGGCGGGACCGGGATCAGGACCGGGACCGGGATCGGGGTTTGGATCAGGGGCAGGGTCTGGATCGGGGTCGGGCAGGGGAAGGGGGTACGGGGGTGTCAGGGCCGGCGGAATGTCGAGCCCGGGTGTTCGGAGGGTTCAGGAGAGCGGCGGGGCCGGAATGCGCCGCGGGGGCAGCGGGTGCGGGTCGGCCTGAGGGGGCAATGGCGGGAGCGGTGAGAGGCGCTGGGGGCAGTGAGGGAGGAACTGGGAGCGTACTGGGAGGGCACTGGAGGGGTACTGGGAGGGCACTGAGGGAGGAACTGAAGGGACAGTGGCGGGGGGTACCGGGGGGACAGTGAGGGAGGAACTGGGGGGGTACTGGGAGGGCACTGGGGGAAGAACTGGAGGAGTACTGGGGGGGGCACTGGGAGGCAGTGAGGGAGGAACTGCAGGGGCACTGGGAGGGTACTGGGGGAGGTACTGGAGGGGCATTGGGAGGGCACTGGGAGGGCAGTGAAGGAGGAGCTCGAGGGGCACTGGGGGGTATCGTGGGGACCACTGAGAGAGAGCTGCAGAGACACAGGGGCACTGGAGGGGACACTGGGAGCGTACTGTGAGGGAGGAACTGGAGGGGCACTGAGGGATATCATGGGGACCACTGAGACAGAGCTGCAGAGACACAGGGGCCACTGGACGACACTGAGGGAACACCTAGAGAGGCCGGGGCTCCTCGGGGTCCCCAGGCCCCCCCTCAGCCCCGTGTGTCCCCCCAGGCCCGAGCCCTCGGCTGACTGCACATCCCAGCCCCCCCCAGGGGCCGCCCCGCCACCACCATGGGCAAGAAAAGCAAACTGGGCAAGAGCCGGCGGGACAAGTTCTACCACCTGGCCAAGGAGACGGGTGAGGGCCGTGCCCGGCGCTGGGGATGGGGATGGGGGGGCTGCAGCCCCGGGCACCTCCTGAACCTCCCTCCTGCTGCCCCCCAGGCTTCCGCTCCCGCTCCTCCTTCAAACTGCTGCAGCTCAATCGGAAATTCCAGTTCCTGCAGAAAGCCCGGGCCCTGCTGGACCTGTGTGCGGCCCCTGGTGGCTGGTGAGTGGGACAGGCCACAGATTTACTAAAAATATGGATGTTGATCTAGCGCTGATAGCCAACTGTGAGGGACAAAAACCGTACAACAGTTTAAAGTTAGAAAGTGTGTGTTTATTGTGGGATAGCTCCTAAATACATACCACAATTAACAGGTGTTTGCAGAGTCCTTTTATCTATACAGGTATTGAATACCCAAAATACAAATGCATATTCATAACTTTGGTATATCCCATTCCCAATATGGATATTGATCTAGTACCAATATCCAAAGACTCTCTAACAGTTTAAAGGTAGAAAGTGCATGCTTATTGTGGGATGACTCCTAAATACACACTGTGATTTACAGGTGATTACGGAGTCCTTTTATTTATATAGGTATTGAATATCCA
Organism: Ammospiza caudacuta; assembly: GCF_027887145.1. Taxonomy (NCBI): domain Eukaryota; kingdom Metazoa; phylum Chordata; class Aves; order Passeriformes; family Passerellidae; genus Ammospiza; species Ammospiza caudacuta. The sequence continues at coordinate 2,229,787 of NC_080619.1, forward strand.
AAACACAAATGCATATTCATAACTCTGGTAAATCCCATTCCCCACTTCCCATGGCAATTAGTTCCAAAGCCATTAAGCATGCAGAGTTTGTTCCTTGAAATGGGTCAGTGGTCCCTTTCATGGGGCGGGGTCCCAAAATGAGGAAGTAAATGAAGTCTTCCTCGTTCTGACCTTTCTGCCTTTTCAATGCAAATCTGACAAATGAACCCATTGGTAGAACTCCCATTCCCCATCTTCAATTGGTTTCAGAACAGAGAGGCTGCAATTGGCTTATGTTCCTAAAACCTATTTATCAGTTTCTGCATTCCTCGTTATAAACCTAGCTAACGAAACATTGTATTGACAAGCAATCGATTATTAGTTAACTCCTGACTTTTTACTTCATCAAGGCCTGCCCATTTATTTTAATTAACTCCAATAAAGCTGATTTCTAACTAATACCTCAGCTCCTCTAAGATCCCTAAATTCTTTTAAGTTTATGTCTCACCACCACAGTGCCACCAGCTGACTTAGCAGTGTCCCTGTGCTCTTTGCCTAACCCTGGGGGCACAGTGCCAGGCTGAGAGCTCTGCTGGGCTCCTGGGGGCACAGTGCCAGACTGAGAGCTCTGCTGGGGCCCTGCTCAGCTCTGCTCCCCTCTGTTCTTGCCAGGCTCCAGGTGGCTTCCAAGTTCATGCCAGTGTCCAGCCTGATCATCGGTGAGTTTTGGGGACAGTCCCTGGCTGTGACAGACAGAGGGGATCCTGGCAGGAGTGGGACTGGGTGGGGAAGCCCCTTGGGATGGTCTGGAGCCCCTTCTGAGGGGCTTTGCTGTGTTTCCTCACCCAGGGGTGGATCTGGTGCCCATCAAGCCCATTCCCAACGTGGTGACCCTGCAGGAGGACATCACCACTGAGAAGTGCCGCCAGGTACTGCCCAGGGTCACCTGGGGCCCTGCAGGTCCCTGTGGTGGCAGGGGGGTCACAGGGGGTGGGCTGGGGTCCTTCTGAGGGACAAACAGGTGTCCTTGTCCCACAGGCCCTGCGCAAGGAGCTGCAGACGTGGAAGGTGGATGTGGTGCTGAACGATGGAGCGCCCAACGTGGGAGCCAGCTGGGTGCACGATGCCTACTCCCAGGGTGGGCACACAGGGACAGCTCACTGTTGCTAGAGAGTTCTGGGCTGCTGTGGCTTGGGAGGGGCCTTAAAGCCCATCCAGGGCCACCCCTGCCATGGCAGGGACATCTTCCCCTGTCACAGGGTGCTCCACACCCAGTCCAACTTGGCATTGGGGATGGGGCAGCCACAGCTTCTCTGGGAAACCCACTCCAGCTTGTCTCTACCCTCCCAGAGAAGGGGAATTCCCTCCCTCCCTCCCTCACTCCCTGTTCTCTTCTGCTGCAGCCAACCTGACCCTCATGGCCCTGAAGCTGGCCTGTGAGTTCCTGTGCAAGGGTGGCTGGTTCATCACCAAGGTGTTCCGCTCCCGGGACTACCAGCCCCTCATGTGGATCTTCCAGCAGTTCTTCCAGAAGGTCCAGGCCACCAAGCCCCAGGCCTCCCGCAACGAGTCTGCTGAGATCTTTGTGGTGTGCCAGGGTGAGAAGCCAGGGGGGCCTGGAATGGGCTGGGATGGGGCTGGGAGAACCTGCTGGTGGCTCTGATCCCTCCAGCCCAGCAGGAATAGCTCTGATTCCTCCATCCTAGGAGGAATGGTTTTGATGATTTTAATTCCTTCTGGGACAGTGGAATGGCTCTGAGCCCTCTCTCCCCAGAGAAGTAGCTCTGATCCCTCCATCCCAGCAGGAGTGGTTCTGATGCCTCCATCCTAGAAGGAATGGTTTTAATGGTTTTAATTCCTCCTAGGAGGGATGGTTTTGATGGTTCTGATTCCTCCTGGGACAGTGGAATGCATCTGAGCTCTCTCTCCCCAGAGAAGTTGCTCTGATATCTCCATCCCAACAGGAATAGTTCTGATCCTTCCATTCTGGGTGGCTCTGATCCCTCCATTCCAGCAGGCATCCATTCTGATGCCTCCATCCTAGAAGGAATGGTTTTGATGGTTTTAATTCCTCCTAGGAGGGATGGTTTTGATGGTTCTGATTCCTCTTGGGATGGTGGAATGGCTCTGAGCCCTCTCTCCCCAGAGAAGTAGCTCTGATCCCTCCATTCTGGGTGGCTCTGATCCCTCCAGCCCAGCAGGAATGGTTCTGATGCCTCCATCCTAGGAGGAATGGTTTTGATGGTTCTGATTCCTCTTGGCATGGTGGAATGGCTCTGAGCCCTCTCTCCTCAGAGAAGTAGCTCTGATCCCTCCATTCTGGGTGGCTCTGATCCCTCCATACCAGCAGGAATGGTTTTGATACCTTTATCCTGGGAGGAATGGCTCTGCTGGCTGGGATTCCTCCATCCTAGGAGGAATGGTTTTGATGGTTCTGATTCCTCCTGGGACAGTGGAATGCGTCTGAGCTCTCTCTCCCCAGAGAAGTTGCTCTGATATCTCCATCCCAACAGGAATGGTTCTGATCCTTCCATTCTGGGTGGCTCTGATCCCTCCATTCCAGCAGGCATCCATTCTGATGCCTCCATCCTAGAAGGAATGGTTTTGATGGTTTTAATTCCTCCTAGGAGGAATGGTTTTGATGATTCTGATTCCTCTTGGGATGGTGGAATGGCTCTGAGCTCTCTCTCCCCAAAGAAGCAGCTCTGATCCCTCCATTCTGGATGACTCTGATCCCTCCATCCCAGCAGGAGTGGCTCTGATTCCTCCATTCTGGATGACTCTGATCCCTCCATCCCAGCAGGAGTGGCTCTGATCCCTCCAGCCCAGCAGGAGTGGCTCTGATCCCTCCAGCCCAGCAGGAATAGTTTTGATGCCTGCATCCCAGGAGGAATGGTTTTGATGGTTTTAATTTTTCCTAGGACAGTGAAATGGCTCTGAGCTCTCTCTCCCCAGAGAAGCAGCTCTGATCCCTCCATCCCAGCAGGAGTGACTCTGATCCCTCCATTCTGGATGGCTCTGATTCCTCCATCCCAGCAGGAATGGCTCTGATGCCTCCATTCTGGTTGGTTCTGATCCCTCTGTCTCAGAGAAATGTCTCTCATGGTTCTCATCTCTCCATCCCAGGTTATCAGGCTCCAGACAAAATTGACAGCAAGTTTTTTGACCCCAAATACGCCTTCAAGGACGTGGAGGTTGTCACCAAGTCTGTCAGTGAGCTGGTCAGCAAAAAGAAGCCCAAGGTATGAGCAAGGCCAGACACAGATGGGACTGGGCCTGAAGAGGGTGTGAGAATTAAAATTGTTCAGGAGAATGGAAGATTTTGGGATGAGAAGTGTTGAAAATGCCAGTTTGGGGGAGGTTTGAAGCCCTAAAGTGGAGATTGTGAGGTTCAGGCTGGGTCAGTTAAACCCTGCAGGGGTTGAGCACAGGGTTTGTGTCTCTCTGAGGTGGCTTTAGGACAGTAAATCTGTGTCAGGTGCTCTCAGCTGATTGTAGGGCTAGCACAAACCTGCCGTTGTCAGCTCTTGTGTCTGGGCTGGGGCTGGTCATTTGTTCTAGCTCAGGCTGAGACTGGAAATGATTTCTAAAGTCCTCAAGAACAACCCACAGGCACATTGGTGTGGCCACTGCAGCAAGACACGAGTTAGGTGACCCCATGCACCATTCAGGGCTGGTGCTGTCTGTCTGTCCCCTGCCCTGGCTGTCACAGCCCCTTTTCCCCCCAGGCCGAGGGCTATGCCGAGGGTGACACCACCCTGTACCACCGCTTCACCCTCATGGACTTCCTCAAGGCTGCCAACCCTGTGGACTTCCTCTCCAAGGCCAACGAGGTGAGTGCCTGCAAGGACTCCTGTCCCTGTCCCTGTGCTGTGGAGGGGAGACTGGGATTGCAATTTCAATCCTTTTTCCTGTGCCAGATCACCTTGGGGGATGGGGAGCTGGAGAATCACAGCTCCACCACGGAGGAGCTGCGCCAGTGCTGCAGGGACATCCGAGTGCTGGGCCGCAAGGAGCTCAGGTGCTGGGGGACACTGGGACAGCCACACCTCCCAGCTGGGCCTGGGGGACAGCTACACCCCCCAGCTGGCCCTGCTGCCTGTCCCTAACAGCTGCCACCCCACCCAGGGCCCTGCTGAACTGGAGGACGAAGCTGCGGCGGTTCCTGGCCAAGAAGCTGAAGGAGCAGGCCAAGGAGATGGATATCAAGTAGGACCAGGGAGCAGGGCTGTCCCCAGGCTGGGATGGGCTGTCCCCAGCACAGCTCCTCTGAGCTCCTTCCTTTTGGCAGCCTGAGCTCCGGTGAGGAGGAGGAGGGCAGGGAGGAGGACAAGAAGGAGAAGATGGAGGCCAAAGCTGCAGCTGCTGAGGAGGAGAAGGAGCAAGAGGAAGTGGAGCTGGCTTTGGCAGAGATGAAGGCCAAGGAGCTGGCAGAGCTGAAGAGGTACAAAGAGGAGCAGGGATGGGGTTGCAGCCATGGAGACAGAGGGTGGCAGTGTCAGCCTGTCCCTTTGCTGGGGGCGTTTGTGGGTTTGGAGTCCTTGGGCTCCTCTGCTCCTCCAGGCAGGTGTTCCAGGGTGTCCCAGCACTGGGCACCCCTCACAGGGTGCTGACAATGGGGTGTTTGTCTGTGATGGGGACGGTTGGCCTCGTTCCTTTGCCTCCTGCAGGAAGAAGAAGAAGATCCTGAAGGAGCAGAGGAAGCAGCGGGAACGTGTGGAGCTGAAGATGGACCTGCCTGGAGTGTCCATCGCCGATGATGGTGACACCAGCATGTTCTCCCTGAAGAGCATCCACAGGACCCCGGTGGGTGGGAGCTCCTGGGCACAGTGGGGTGAGGCAGGGCCTGCCTTGTCACCTGTGTCACTTGAGTGACTCTGAGCTGTGCTGCAGCTGCTGGATGAGCTGTCTCGGGGGGACATGGCGTCTGCTGACACTCTGCTGGAGATCAGCCCTGGGGACGATGACATTTACGTGTCAGATCACGAGGAAGAGGATGATGATGTGTCCCTGGCCAGCGACCTGGACCCCGAGGAGCTGCTGGAGATCGAGGCCCGGCAGCGGAAGCTGCAGCGGGAGCAGCGAGGGAAGAGGTGAGAGGGGAGAGACCTCCTGGGGCTGCTCTGGGACAGCTGCAGGAGCCAGCCAGGGCTGGGGACACTGATCCTGCTGCTCTGGGTCACAGGACAAAGTTTAAGCAGAAGGAGGAGGAGGAGGAAGGGCAGGAAGTGGAGAATCCCCTGCTGGTGCCTCTGGAGGAGAAGTCGGTGCTGGAGGAGCGACAGACCAGCCTGTGGTTTGGGAAGGTGAGTCCCACTTGAGGGGCAGGAGTGATGGAGCAGCCTCAGCCCCAGCAGCTTCCCTGGACTGCCCTGGGGCTGATCCCCCTCCATCCCTGGGGCTGATCCCCCTCCATCCCTGGGGCTGATCCCCCTCCATCCCTGGGGCTGATCCCCCTCCATCCCTGGGGCTGATCCCCCATCCCTGGGGCTGATCCCCCCTCCCCATCCCTGGGGTTGTGCCCCCCATCCCTGGGGCTGATCCCCCTCCCCTGCCCTGAGGCTGATCCCTCCCGTCCCTGGGGCTGATCCTCCCCCTCCCCCATCCCTGGGGCTGATCCCTCCCATCCCTGGGGCTGATCCTCCCCTGCCATGGGGCTGATCCCCCCATCCCTGGGGCTGATCCCCCTCCCCAGGCCTCTCCTGGGTCTGACTCCACTGTTCCCCATGCCAGGATGCCTTCGCTGGCATTGAGGATGATGCAGACGAGGAGCTGGAGCTGGGCCAGGCTCAGATGTTGGCTGAGAAGCAGCGTGAGGCTCAGAGAGGTGAGGGGACACAGAGGGACAGTCCCACAGCTCACTGTGGGACAGTGGGTCCAGCCTCAGTGGGGATGCTGCCCTGAGCAGGAGTGGTTTGGGTTGGAAAGGATCTCAAAGAGCCCCAAGCCTGGCCATGGGCAGGAACACTGCCACTAGACCAGAGGGTGGTCCCAGCCTGTGTCACTAATGAGCTGTCATTAGTGCTGTGCTAATGAGCAGGATCTCTAGAGGAGGATCTGCCTTGGCTCTGTCTCACGCAGTGCTTCCCATTCCCAGACAAAACAACAAAGAAAGGGCAGAAGAAGAAGAAGGAGGAGGCCCAGGAGGAGGCTCCAGCCGAGCCCAGCCCTGCAGCAGCCCCAGCTCCCAATGCCAATGAAGAAGCTAAAGAGGAGCAGAGCAGTGATGATGATGATGATGATGACAGCAGCAGTGAGGATGAGAGGTGAGGGCTGAGGGGGCCTAGGTGTCCTTCAGCTCCACAGTCCTGGAGAGCTGAGGGACCCCAGCCCTGCCCACTGCTCTCCACAGGCCACTGGCACCAGTGGGAAGGAAGCGGGGCCGTGTCGAGCCCTGCGGCTTCGAGGTGGTGCCTATTGAGAAGCCAGGTGAGTGGGGGGCCATGGGGTGTCTTGGGAGGGACAGGAGGCAGGGACAGACCCGGGGTCTCTCAGGAGGGACAGGAGATGGAGGCAGGGACAGACCTGGGGGTCCTTTAGGGAGGACAGGAGATGGGGACAGGGACAGACCTGGGGGTGTCTTGGGAGGGACAGGAGGCAGGGACAGGGACAGACCTGGGGGTCCCTTGGGATGGACAGGAGATGGAGTCAGGGACAGACCCGAGGGTCCCTGGGGATGCACAGGAGGCAGGGACAGACCTGGGGGTCCCTTGGGAAGAACAGGAGGCAGGGGCAGACCTGGGGGTCCCTCGGGAAGGACAGGAGATGGGGGCAGGGACAGACCTGGGGGTCCTTTAGGAAGGACAGGAGATGGGGGCAGGGACAGTCCATGCTCCCCAGGGCTGCTCCCTGCCTCTTGGGCTGCAGCCAGGCCAACTTTGCCATGTCCCACAGTGAAAAGAGTCCTGGATGCAGAGGGCCTGGCCCTCGGCTCTGTCATTGCCAGCTCCAAAAAGGCCCGGCGGGACCTCATCGACGACTCCTTCAACAGGTACCAGCTGGGGGCTGCAGGAGCTCTGCAGGGCTTGCTCCCTGGCAGGAACAGGTGTGGTGGGGCCCCCTGTCCTGCTCACAGGTCTCCTGGCCCCCCCCAGGTACTCGTACAACGAGGAGGAGGGGGAGCTGCCCGAGTGGTTCACGGAGGAGGAGCGGCAGCACCGGCGCCGGCAGCTGCCCGTGGACAGGCAGACGGTGGAGGCCTATCGGCAGCGCTGGAAGGAGATCAATGCCCGGCCCATCAAGAAGGTGGCAGAGGCCAAGGCCCGCAAGAAGAAGAGGGTGAGTGGGGGTGGGCTCCCAGGGGTGCCCTGGCTCCTCTCCCAGCGCCTCAGTCCTCCCTCTGACCCCCCTGTTCTTCCTCTGATGTTCCTGCCCCATCTCTGACCCCCCATCCTTTCCTGACCCCCTGTCCCATCTCTGATTCCCCATCCTTTTCTGACATCCTGTCCCATGTCTGATACCCCATCCTTTTCTAACCCCCTGTCCCGTCTCTGACCCCCCCATCCCATCTCTGATTCCCCCTCCTTTTCTGAACACCCTGTCCCTCCTCCAATGCCCCTGTCCCATTTCTGATTCCCCATCCTTTTCTGAACCCCCTGTCCCTCCTCCCCTGTCTCATCTCTGATACCCCATTGTTTCCTGACCCCCCTGTCCCTTTTTCAATGCCCCTGTGCCATCTCTGATTCTCCATCCTTTTCTGACCCTCCCTGTGCCATCTCTGATTCCCCATCCTTTTCTGATCCCCCCTTGTCCCATCTCTGACCCTGTGTCTCATCTCTGACACCCCATCCTTTTCTGATCCCCCCATCCCATCTCTGATTCCCTCCCTATCCTTTTCTGACCCGCATTGTCCCATCCTTGAACCCCTGTCCCATCTCTGATACCCCATCCTTTTCTGACCCCCCTGTCGCTCCTTCAATGCCCCTGTCTCATCTCTAATACCCCATCCTTTTCTGACCCCTTCTTGTCCCACCTTGGACCCCCCTGTTCCACCTCTGACCTCCCCCCCATTCCTCTTCCAATTCCCCTCTCTCCTGTGACCACCCCCTCTGATCCCCTGTCCCTCCTCTGACACCCCTGTCCCTCCTGTGACCCTCTGTCCCCCCGGCTGTCCCCCAGATGCTGAAGAAGCTGGAGCAGATGAAGAAGAAGGCCGAGGCTGTGGTGAGCACCGTGGACATCTCGGAGCGGGAGAAGGTGGCCCAGCTGCGCCGGTGAGTGGCCAAGCCAGGATCCAGCTCGTCCCTTTGTGGCTGGGCCGTGTCCCTGCAGCCACTGGGACAGATCTGTGTCCCCAGCCAGGCTGATCTGGGGCTGGCAGAGCCACAGGAGGGGTGGGACTTGATGTTGTCCCAACACTGGGTTTAGTTTTTGTCCCACCCAAACTCACTCTGACCTTTGTGCTTGTGCTGCAGCATCTACAAGAAGGCTGGGCTGGCCAAGGAGAAGCGCCAGGTCACCTACCTGGTGGCCAAGAAGGGCGTGGGACGTCGGGTGAGGCGTCCCCCTGGTGTCAAGGGCCAGTTCAAGGTGGTGGACAGCCGCCTCAAGAAGGACGTGAGGGCTCAGAAGCGCAAAGAGCAGAAGAAGAAGCGCCACAAGTGAGGTGGGAGTGGCTCCATCCCCAGCAAGGGACTCTGCTCGGGGCACAGGGCTGGCTCCTGTGTCCCACTGCCACCTCAGGAGCCCTGGGGACAGCCTGGGGCTTGGCCACACCTTGCTTAGTCCGTGCCTTGCTGTGACAGTGCCTCATGGCCTCCCCTGGGCACAGAGGGGTCATTTGGCCCCAGCCCCTGGTCACAGATCCAGGTGTCACCAGGCTGTCTCTGCTGGGTGACTCCCCTGGGGACATCACAGGAGCATCCCCAGCTGTCCCCAGGGAGGGTGTGGCTCTGGGGACACCCCTGGGCCAGATTTGTCACTGAGGTGGCAGAACAGTGGTGGCTCTGCCCAGAGCAGCTGCTCAGGACAGCAGAGTTTGACCCGTCTGAGGCTGCCCAGGGCTGTGTCACGTGCCTGGGTGGGGTGAGGTACCCTGCTGCACATGTCCCCTTGTGCCATGTCACTGCTGGCTGTGTTCTGTGCAGCTGTTCATGCCTCCAGAGCCCTCCCAGCTTTGTCTGACAGGGATTGACTCTCCTGACCACAGCAGCCACCCTGTCCGCTCTGTCCCCACCCCCTTTCTCCCTCAAGGAGAAGAAAGACCAAGAGTAAAGAAGTGTTTGACTGCATTGCTTTATTAACACCCAGGGCAGGGGCTGGGCTCCCCCCACCCTGACTGCTTTATGCTGGGGTTGCAGTGTCCCCAAATCCCTGGGGGTGACACTGGCATTGTGTCAGTGCTGGGGAGGGGGCTGGGGTAGCACTGTGGGTCCCAGGGGGAGTGAGGGGTGGTGGGGACCTGCCAGGCAAGCTCTGGCACAAGGGAGGAGCTCTGGGTCCCTTTCAAGTGGTGTGGGGAGGGGAGAGGCCAGAGCTGGCACCCCAGAGCCCCGTGCAGGGTTGGAGGAGGTGACCTGGGGGTGTCCCTGTGCAGGTCCCACTGTGGCTGCTCAGCCAAGTCCGTGTGTGTCCTTGGGCCTGCAGGAGCCCCTCGGCTGCAGATCCTGGGGGGGAGCTGGGGCTCCATCCAGAGGGGCCCTGGTGGGGGCCAGTGCTGCTGGGAGGGTCTCTGGGCCACCTCCTGCCCCCATGGAGGGTCAGGACCAGGCCAGGGTGGGAGCAGAGACCCTCAGCTATCCCTGTCCCTGGTGGCTGCAGGAGCTGGGGCAGGAACAGGGATGGGCTGCCAGGCTCCAGGCTGAGTTAGACGTTTTCCTTCTCTTCAAAAGGGAATATGGGGGTGCTGTGAGAGGAGAGTCCCCAGAACCACCACCCCATCACCACCACCACCCTTGCTTGGCCCTGACCCTCTGGCTGAGCGCCATCCCTTGGAGCTCAGTGTCCCATCCCCTGTGTGACCCCAAAGCCCCTGTCCCCACTCCCTGCCCTCCTTTCCCCGGTGCCCTCCAGGTCCCCATCAGGGTCCCAAGGGTGGGGTACCCCATGCCTGGCAGGCTCAGCCCCTACCTGAGCTGGGGGGTGCAGTGTAAGCCACATCCACACGGTCACCTGCAATGGGAGGGGTGGTGACCATGGGCCTGGGAGGAGCTGCTCCCTTAAGGAGCCAGAGCTCATCAGTGGGAGCTGGGAGATCAGGCAGACCCCACTGAGCCCCTGGGGCTGCAGGGTTGGCAGCAGGACCAGGGGACACGGCCCTGCAGGGCTCACCTGTCTCGTAGTAGTCGTACAGGGACACGGTGGCCGGCTGGAGGTTGCTCACCACGAAGTCCTGCTGGGCTTGGAAGGAAAAGGTCTTCTCCTCCTTGGTCAGCTGTGGAGACAGCCCAAGAGGGAGGTGTAGCCACTCACCATGGGAAAACCCCCCAGATCCCAGGGCTCCTGCTTCTGTACCCATCTCACCTCATCCAGGTAAATGGTCACCTGGTCAGGCTGCACCTCCACCTTCTTCACCAGGTTCTGCCTCTTCAGCTGCAGGGACATGGCTTAGGAGGGGCCACAGCTGCTCCATGGGTGCCCAGCACCCCAAGTGGATGTCCCTCCATGTCCTACAGCCCCAGGCAGGGGCCTGTGGCATGGGGTATCCCAAAGGGGGGCAGGGGCTCCTCACCTCCACTGTGGATTTCTTATCGGGGCTGTATCCCGATGGCAGCTTGGCCTCGATGACAACCATGTTGGTGGCAGGGCGCTCCCCAGTGTACCTGCAAGGGCAGAGCCCCAGGGTGGGCTCAGGGATTCCCTCCCTCCCTCCCTGGCTGCTGCTGTCCCCCCCAAACCCGGGCCAGCCCCAGTCCTACCGTGCCCAGAGGCGGAGCAGGAACCCCGGGTTCTTCGTGCCTGGCAGCGGCTCCGTCTGCACCCGCAGCTCAAAGGCCCCGGTGCTGGGCGGGGGAGGCACATTATAGCGCAGGGTCACCTGGGGGACAGGGACAGCACGTTATAGCACAGGGTCACCTGGGGCACAGGGGACAGCACGTTATAGCACAGGGTCACCTGGGGACAGGGGACAGCACGTTATAGCACAGGGTCACCTGGGGGACAGCACAGGGTGAGCCCAGCGAGGGCACAGCGCCCAGCACAGGCAGCCCAGGCTGTACCCACCTGTGCCAGGGCACAGCCCTGCCCGCGGGCTCGCAGCCCGTAGGTGCCCGGCAGCTCGGGCAGCGCCGCCCGCTGCAGCACCAGCCGGTTGCTGCTGTCCAGCACAAAGTCCTGCGCCGTCCCCGTAGGCGATGTCACCGTCACTGTCATGTCCCCGTTGCTGCCGTAGGTCAGGGCGGCGTATTTGGCCAGGGCTTGCAGGGCCACCACGGTGTCCTGTGCACGGGGACAGTGCCAGGGCACCCCTGAGCGCTGCTCCCAGGAGGGGCCAGTTTGGAGCAGCCCCTGGAGCCCAGGGCCGGTACCTGCGTGGAAGCAAAGCCCCCGTAGGGGTTCTGCTGCTTGCAGAGCCAGCGGACGATCCGGGACGCTGTCCCCAGGTCAGCAGGGGACACCGAGGGCTGGGACAGGTAGGCCAGCAGGACATAGGCTGTCATCTCCACCTCGGCCGACGGGGCCGCGGCCCAGGACAGCTCCAAGTCCTCCTGAGCCTGCCCCTTCCTCTTCCAGTAGAGCTGCCCATCTGCAGGAGGAGGGGCAGCAGCTCAGCCCCTGCCATGGGCTGGGGTCCCTCTGGGGGGGCACTGCCCACAGGGCCCTGCCCAGGCAGTACCTGCACTGACGCTGTGCTGTCCCAGGCGCTGCAGCTGCGCCTGCTGCTGCTCCTTCAGCCCTGCCAGCCCGAACACGTAGGCCAGCAGGGCTTGAGTGTAGGGGTCGTCCGTGGGAGAAGCCTCCAGGCACTTGAGGGCTGAGCTCAGCACCGGCTCCTGGCATGGCAGAGGAGTCAGGAGCCAGCCCAGGGCATGGGACTCGCTCAGAGACCCCAGTGTGACCAGCTGCACCCAGTTCATGCTGGTGGCCTGGAATGGCCAATGCCTGTCCCAGCAGCTGTCCCCACCCCACCAGTCCCTGTGGGAAGAAGGGTCCATCCTCACCACCGTGGGCAGTCCCAGCTCCAGCATCGCTGCCGTCACGTATGCCGAGAGCGAGAGCTCATCCGAGACACCGCCCTGTAAGGAGACAGGAGGATGTGGGTCCGACCAGGCTGTGACACCAACACAGGGACACCCCCACGCCCAGAGCACGCTCTGGGTCCCCAGCCCAGCCCTGCCCCACCTGCAGGGCGTTGTGGAAGAGTTTGCCCACTTTGCGGAAGCAGCCGCTCTTCCTCTGGCGCCGCTGCAGCCAGCGCAGCGCGTCCGTGATGTGCCGCTCCTCGATGGCCACGTAGGCTCGGGCCTGCCCGAAGGACTTGAGGACAAACGCTGTCAGCCTGGAGCCAGGGAGACACCAGAAGGCTGAGTCAGCACTGGGGCTGCCTGGACGGCAGGAGGAGCCCTGGGTGCAGCTGCAGAGCCCTCACCAGGTGTTGCCCGAGGGATCGCTCTTGCCAAAGGCGCTGTAGGAGCCGTCGTCGTGTTTGTACAGCAGCTCCCGCTGGTACCCTGCGGGGGGACGTGGGCACAGAGCACTGTTTCTGTGCCCAGGGGAGCCAGGTGGGGTGAGGAGGGGGCTGTGGGACTGTGGTGTCCCTGCCAGGCTCTCACTGACCGCTCTGCAGGAACCCCTGGGCCTTGGCACGGATGTCCGGCAGCAGCTGCCCCGTCTTCTCCAGGTACTGCTGGATGTAGATGTTGGGGGCAAAGCGAACCATGTTCTGCTCCCCACAGCCGTAGGGCATGGCCAGGAGTCCGTCCAGGTTCTGCAGGGCATTGCCCAGGATGTCACCTGTGCCAGGGGGACACATCATCAGCTCTGTCACCCGTGTCCCCTTCTGTGTCAACTCTGGGTGGTCCCACATCCTGCTGAGCCTGGGGACCTCTGCACCAACCCTGTTCCCTGTGGTCCCCAGGCCCCCCCAGCCTGTCCCTTACCCATCACGTTGATGTGGGCCCTCTGGGAGCTCTCCAGGATGTTTGCAGGAATCTCCAAGGACACTTCTTCAGCACCTGTGGGGACAGGGGACTGTGACAGTGGGAATGCCCAGCTCTTCGCAGCCTGGCCCGTGGCAGCCTCACCCACCCTGTTCCTGCCCAAGCACCCTGACCCTTGGCTCCTCTGAACTGGTGGCCCTTGTGACCAGTGGCCAAGCATCCCTGGCCATGTCCCACGGCCCTGCCCAACACCCCTGGCCAGTCCTACCTTCCTGGCAGAGCAGGGAGCTGTGAGTCTTCTCCACCAGGATCCCGCCGGGCTGTGAGGAAGCAGCACCAGAGTCAGTCAGGAGGAGGGACCTGCCTGTCCCCCAGTTCCCTTCATGTCTGCGTGCTCTCCCACTGCCCCCCAGGGGCTGTTTGCTCCCACATCCATCCCATTTTCCTCCTCCCTGCAGCCCTCTGACCTGCACCAGCAGGGGCTTTATCACGGTGTCCACGCGGCCCTGGGTCGGCACCAGGGGCAGCTCATTGCCACAGGGCTCGGAGGAGCTGAGGGCCTCGGTGCTCACAGTGATGTTCACCTCCCCTGAAGGTGCAAACACAGCCCTCAGTCCCCAGAGAGCCCCCAAACCTGAGCACAGTCCCCTGGGCTTGGGCTGGGGCTGGCTGGACTGGGCTGGGGGTCCCCAGGGAGGGTGGGAGTAGAGTGAGGGAGAACTCCCCAGATCCCGTGGGGTTCCTGCCCTCCCTGCCCACCCAACCCCATCCCCTGAGGGGTCCCCGGGCAGCAGGGTGGGGTGGTGGCAGCTCTGTACCCAGGCTGGTGGCTCGCACGCCCCACTGGAAGGTCTTGGCTTCATCTGCACAGACACAGCTCGTGTATGTGTCCCCTGCCCTCGGTGACACCTCCAGCTCGGCCGACTCTGCCAGCGTCACCTGAACCTGCAGGGCACAGCCATGGCTCCATCAGCCCTCAGAGCCAGGGTCACCTCACCCAAACCTGCCAGAGCATGGCACAGCTCCATCACACCCCAGAGCCAGGGTCACCTCCATGGGCTCCCCCAAACCTGCCAGAGCATGGCACAGCTCCCTCAGAGCCAGAGTCACCTCCATGGGCTCCCCCAAACCTGCCAGACCAGGGCACAGCTCCCTCAGAGCCAGAGTCACCTCCATGGGCTCCCCCAAACCTGCTAGACCAGGGCACAGCTCCCTCAGAGCCAGGGTCACCTCCATGGGCTCCCCCAAACCTGCCAGAGCATGGCACAGCTCCCTCAGAGCCAGAGTCACCTCCATGGGTTCCCCCAAACCTGCTAGACCAGGGCACTGCTCCATCAGAGCCAGGGTCACCTCCCCAGCCTCCCCTGAACCTGCCAGCCCCTGGCACAGCTCCCCCAGCCCCTGGCACAGCCCCTGTCCCCGCCTGTCCCCGCTCACCCGCAGGCACTGGCGCAGGTAGTTGAAGACGGTGGCCCTGAGGGTGAAGCTCTCGTGGCGCACCACAGCATAGGGCAGCGCCAGCTCCACGAAGAACGGCTGGAAGGCCGTGAGGGTGACAGCAGGGGACAGCCCCAGGCCCTGTGGGGCTGTACAGAACATCCCAGCCTCCCACTCTGTGATGGTGTCGGGCACTGTCACCGTCATCTCGGCAGAGCCACTCTCCCTGCGTGGAGAACGTCATGAGGCCACCCCAGCAGGGCTGGTGGCATGGCCTGAGTGGCACCACCGTGACACTGCTGGTGCCACCCCACAGGGAGAAGGAGTCCTGAGGTCCCCAGGTCCCCTTGGGAGCTGTCTCTCACCCTACAGGGACCAGGTCCCACAGCCACGTCTCTGGGAAGTACGTCCGGGGTGCTGGGGGCTCTTCCCCGCCCTCAATGAGGGGTGAGCTGGCTGAGGTGAACATTGGCATAATTCCTTCATAAACATTGCTTCCCACCTCCCCACGGAGTAGTCCCCCGTCTCCTGGAAAAGGCAAAGCAGAACTTGGGAGCCTGAGGTCCCAGCTGGACCTTGCCTGCAGCCAGCACAAGGGTGACCAAAATCCTTTTCCATCCCTGTCCATCCTCTTTGATGCCAGGGGTGTTTTCTGGATGGCTCCGAGTCCCCCTGAGGACATGACAGCCAGGACTGGCCACCAGCTCTTTGCTCTTTTCAGCCCAAGGGCTGTGCTCACCTCCAGGACCTGCCATTCCAACCATGTAGAGCCTGCGCCGGCAAGGCTCCCTGCTCTTGGTGAAGAGCTTCAGTGCTGCATCCTGTGGAAAAGCAGAGATTGTCCATCCCCCACAGCCAGCAGGAGGAATATCCCCATTCCAGCAGTGAGTAGTCCCAGGGCTGCAGAAAACAGGTGGGGAAGGAACCTGGGCTTGGCAGGAAAGGGAAGTCCTGTGCCACAGGTGTGGCTTTCCCAGCACTTGGGAGAAGCAGGGGCAGCTCTGGGAGGCCCAGGGGCTTCACCTGGAATAACATGTAGGGGTCCCTCTTGGAGTCCAGCCAGTCACAGAATGGTTCCTCCTGGATGCTGTGGGGGTTGCTGAATTCAGGCAGTGCTTTGTAGACCTGGGAATAAAGACACGCAAAACCCTCATTTCCAGAGCTCTGCCCACCGCAGCACTGGGTCCATGTCATAGGGACCAATATGACCCCAGCCCAGCCCAGGCTGCTCCTGGGGCTGCAGGGGGACCCTAGGCAGGGCCAGCACTCACAGCCTCAGCGTTGAGCTCAGCCTCAGGCTTGAGGAGCAGCACGCTGCGATCCACGGCCCGCACAGCACACAGGGAGCCCGGGGCAGCCCCCAGCTGCAGCGTCAGCACTGCCCCAGGCAGGGCCCTGGCCTCGGAAAATGCCATCTGCACCTGCACAGGGACACAGGGACACAGGGACACAGGGCAGTCACTACCGTGGAGGGTAGACCCAGACATGTGACAGTGTTCATATTCCCTTAGGATGAGGGAAGAGATGAGGATCTGACTCCATGTTTCAGAAGGCTGATTTATTATTTTCTGATATATATATTACATTATAACTATAGTAAAAAGAATAGAAGGAAAAGTTTCATCTCAGAAGGCTAGCTAAAATAAATAGAAAGGAATGAATAATAAAGGTTTGTGTCTCGGGCAGAGAGTCCAAGCTAACTGGGCTGTGGTTGGCCATTAATTCTAAACATCCAAGATGGGCCAATCCCAGATGCACCTGTTGCATTCCACAGCAGCAGATAATCAATGTTTACATTTTGTTCCTGAGGCCTCTCAGCTTCTCAGGAGGAAAAATCCTAAAGAAAGGATTTTTCATAAAGGATGTCTGTGACACAGCCACACATAGGGAAGGCTCTTCTCAGAGGGTTTGGGAGCAAGGAATGGGTTGGGAGACCCTGACACTGCAGTGATCCTGGGGTGGGATGGATCCCAAGGCAGCAGCCATGGACAGCCCAGCTCCTCTCACCTGGTTGGGGAAGCACTTGGCCACGGAGAGCTCAGTGCCATCAGCCACCACGTCACCGTTGGGCAGCAGCACGTACACCAGAATCCTGGCCATGGGCGCCAGCTCCACCCCAATGGGCAGCTCCAGGGAGAGGGAGGATCTCTGTCCTGGGCCATGGAAAGGAGGAGATGTTACTCAGAAAAACTGCACCTGCTCCAGCCCTGGAAGTGTCCAAGGCCAGGCTGGACAGAGCCTGGAGCACCCTGGGAGAGTGCAGGTTGTCCCTACCCAGGGCAGGGGAATGCAATGGGATGGGCTTGGAGGCCCCTTCCAACCCAAAGCATTCGTGGCTCTGTGAGGAGCAGAGCCCTGCACAGCCCCTCCATGCCATGGGACATACCAGGCTCTGCAGAGACCTCTTTCCTGAAGATGCTGGTAATGGAGCCCTTGGCCAGGACCTGCAGAGGAGGGGGGGAAACAAAACAGATGCTGAGTATGGAATCAAAGTGCCCTGGTGGAGGATGGACCCAGATGAGAGTTCAGGGATGATTTCTGACCATGCCCAGTCTCCAGCCCCCCACCAGCTCCCATGGGGGTGCAGGCCCCACAGTGTCAGCAGCCGCCTCCTCTGACAGGTCCCTCAGTCCCTCCAGGACAGGTTGCTTATTGTCCTGTCCCTGGGGACACCACCATGAACAACGTGGAAATGTGGCCCTTCCCACAGAAGCACCCTGATTCCTGCTGCTGGGCTCACCATGAAAACCATATCCAGGCTCCTCAGCTCAGTGCCCAAAGCCTCCTTGCCAAAGATGGAATCCACGTGGAGCAGCTGGAAGCGGCCGCAGGGCAGCTCGCCCCGCGGGGCGCGGATGTGCAGGAAGCTCCCGCTCTTGGACGAGTAGGGCATGAGGGTCAGAAAGGCACCTTGGGGCCTGAGCGAGCCCTCCTGGCTCTCAGCTGTCCCACTGACTTCAGCCTGAGGTGGGAATCAGGGGGTGAATCCACCAGCAGCCCCCGAGGCTGGGGCAGCTCCAGTGGAGGAAGCAGCTCAGGACCCCCGATGGAGGGACAAGGGTGGGCACTTACCCGCAAGGAGACCTGGTCCCCCCAGCCAGAAGTGTCCAGCTGGAAGGAGGCTCTCCCTGAGCTGTCAGTCAGGAGGCTTTGTGTCCTCTCTTCTCCCTTGTTGCTGATGGAGAGCAGGACCTGCCTCTGGGGCAGCCCAGAGCCGTCGGCTTCCTCCAGCCGGATCTGGGTGGGATGGAAGGGGGGATGATGCAGTGTGGGGCTGCAGCTGGTGCACAACAGGGCTGGGAGAGCAGGGACAGTGCTGGGAGCAGCAGGAACAGGGATGGGAGCAGCAGGAATAGTGATGGGAGCAGCAGGAACAGGGCTGTGAGGGCAGGGACAGTGCTGGGAGCAGCAGGAACAGGGATGGAAGCAGCAGGGACAGGAATGGGAGCAGCAGGGACAGGAATGGGAGCAGCAGGGACAGGGCTGGGATGGGCAGGAGCAGCAATGGGAGCAGCAGGGACAGGAATGGGAGCAGCAGGGACAGGGCTGGGATGGGCAGGAGCAGCAATGGGAGCAGCAGGGACAGGGATGGGAGCAGCAGGGACAGGGATGGGAGCAGCAGGGGCAGGGATGGGAGCAGCAGGGACAGGGATGGGAGCAGCAGGGACAGGGATGGGAGCAGCAGGGGCAGGGATGGGAGCAGCAGGGACAGGGATGGGAGCAGCAGGGACAGGAATGGGAGCAGCAGGAGCAGCAATGGGAGCAGCAAGGACAGGAATGGGAGCAGCAGGGACAGGGCTGGGATGGGCAGGAACAGGGATGGGAGCAGCAGGAGCAGCAATGGGAGCAGCAGGGACAGGGCTGGGAGCAGCAGGGACAGGGGAGCCCCAGGGTAGAGGAGAGCCCCCGTTACCGTCCCACTGTAGGGGAGCCCTGGCTTGTAGGCATGATCGGGGTTCTCAAAGGTGGCCGTGACAGATTTGCGTAAAAACTTGCAGGTCTTGGTGCTCTTCATCTCCAGCCCTGTGGAGAGCCAGTGTGGAGCTCAGGATGTTGCAGGACACAGGACACAGCTCAGCTCTGGCCAGTGCCCCTGTCCCCTTGCAGAAATGGTCCCTGGGCATTTGGGTGTCACAGACATGTTTTATGAAAAATCCTTTCCTTAGGATTTTTTTTTCTCCTGAGAAGCTGGGAGGCCTCAGGAACAAAATGGAAACATTGATTATCTGCTGCTGTGGAATGCAACAGGTGCATCTGTGATTGGTCTCATGTGGTTGTTTCTAATTAATGGCCAATCACAGTCAGCTGGCTTGGACTCTGTCTGAGACACAAGCCTTTGTTATCATTCTTTCTTTTTCTATTCTTAGCCAGCCTTCTGATGAAATCTTTTCTTCTATTCTTTTAGTATAGTTTTAATAGAATATATATCATAAAATAATAAATCATATCATAAATCAATAAATCATTCTGAAACATGGAGTCAGATCCTCATCTCTTCCCTCTTCCTCAGGGCCCTGTGAACACCACCACATTTGAGCTTTCCTCCAGCACAGTTTGCATCTCCTGCAAGAGCAGCACAAGCCCTGAGGAGTATTCCAGACCTAAAGCTGAGGTGCAGCTGGGGGCAGATCCCAGCCTGGCTCAGGATGGATTTTGAGCCTGGCTTTGGATGGATTTTGAGCCTGGCCCTGGGATGGATTTAGAGCCTGGCTCTGGCATGATTGAGCTGAGGGCACTGCCAGCATGGCACAGAGAGGTGGCATCTCCCAGTGCCTTAGGAAGGGTCCAGCACCCCTTTAATCCGGGGCCATCCTGCCCTTGCAGGGACCCCAGGGGTTTCTCAGGGTTGCCAGAGGCTGAGCCTGCTGCTGTTCCTGGTGCCTGGTGCCTTGGTGGCTATCAACACCTGAAATTCCAAGCCTTGCCAGGCTGCCCTGACTCACACCCCCACCCAAATCTCATCCCTGCATGTGCACCCCTAAACCCCAGCAGCACTTTTGGGTGTTCCTGGAGGGCACCAATCCCTTGGGATGGTCACACCCCCAATCCCGACCTGTGCCATCCTCCACCAGCGATGCCTCGACTTCGAGTTTCTTCCTCGAAAATGAAGGCAAAATCCCCTCCTTGAAGGCAGCCTGCGAAACCTCTGTGGAAAAGCAGCCGTTCTTCTCCGTCTGCAGGGAAAATCAACCCCATCAGCAGCATTCCCAGGAAGGAGCACCTGCAGGGACAGCCCAGCCCTGACCACACTCACCTGCCCCATAACCCGGGTGCAGATCTTCTGTAACCCGTGAGCCCAGAAGTTCTGTCTGAGGCACAGGTCAGCCTGGACCTTCCCTTGGACGGGCTTCCCGTAGGTGTAGCTGTGTGGGGACAGGAGAGAGGCTGTGCTTGGGAGCCCCCACTGTCACAGACATCTTTTATGAAAAATCCTTTCCTTAGGATTTTTCCTCTTGAGAAGCTGAGAAGCTTCAAAAACAAAATGTAAACAATGGTTATCTGCTGCTGTGGAATGCAACAGGTGCATCTGTGATTGGTCTCATGTGGTTGTTTCTAATTAATGGCCAAACACAGTCAGCTGGCTCAGACAGAAAGTCCGAGCCACAAACCTTTGTTATCATTCCTTGTTTTTCTATTCTTAGCCAGCCTTCTGATGAAATCCTTTCTTCTATTCTTTTAGTATAGTTTTAATATATGTCATAAAATAATAAATCAAGCCTTCTGAAACATGGAGTCAGATCCTCATCCTAAGATCCCTGTGAACACCGTCACACCCTATCCCACTGGATCCCCCCCATCTCCCCCATTCCCGGCTCCCCTCTCACCGCCCGCAAATCTCCACCGGGATCTTCTCGTCCTGCTCCCACAGCACGCTGGGGAGGTGAATGGTCACCTCAAACTTGGGCAGCACTGTGGACAGGCACAAGGACATGAGGCAAAGTGAAAATTTTCCAGGGTAGAAATGCATTTTGATTTAGGTGAAATGTGCATTTTTGAGTTGAGTCTGTGGTTGGAAACCATAGTTATTTAGCCAGACTGCAAAGCCTAGGCTCAGTGAAGTTGCTTCAGTGAAGGACAGAGATAAAGGGGAGGGAGAGACAGAGGGTGATAGAGAGTGACAGAGAGACTGCTGTGAGAGCAGCTCAACCTGACCTAGGAATTCTTTCTGATAAAGAAGAACTAGCGACAAATGTCACGCGAAATTCGTAAAAATGGATATGTATGAACCTATGGTGATATTGCATGCATATGTATCTGAGAGGTGGATAAAAAGGGACTTGAAGTTCCCAGAGGTACACATGTCATCTTGAGGGGAACAATTCCCACATGTGTCCAGAGCTGTAACAACCATACCGGCTTTACAACTTTCACAAAGTTGTGGAGTTTTGATTATCTCCGCAAAACAGACACGGGGGGGGGTTGCTCCCAGGACAGTGACAACATCTCCTGGGTGGCGGCAGGGGCCAGGACCTGCTGCCCATGATGGGGTCCCCTTTCCCAGAGCCCAGTACTGTTGTGGTGTGTTTTTATTTTATAGGTTATTGTTTGATTTGTTGTTTGTTAGTTTTTTTGGGCTTTTTTCCCCCTGATTTTGGAGTGACACAGACTTGTCTTTGTTATTCAATTTTGCCAGGTGTCCGTTTATCTCTTTGCTACTTAGCTACTTTTCTGCCAAGTTTCAAACCCTTTCCTCCCACATCCAGCTGTTAACCCCTCCTGTCCCAAGCAGTTTTCCTCCCTTGTATCCTTTGCCCTTGTGTTCCACCCCCATTTCTCCTGATTAGCTGAACATTGCATCCTCCCTTGAGACATGCCCCCCTGTATAAGCTGCCGCTTGTCCCCAACTCATTGCCTGGGGGACTGTCACCCCTCACTGTCACCATCTAGCCAGGACAGGTGACACAGTGCCACACAGTACCGTATTCCTCCACGCTGAAGGAGTGGCTCTTCCCCTCCACGCTGATGGTGTAGGTGCCCAGCGCCGGCTCCGAGGCCAGCGGGAGAGACAAATCCACGATTCCCTGCCGAGGGCTCAGCTCCCGCCACTGCGCGATGCGGTTCCCGCTGGGATCCTGGGGGACACCGGGATCAGCGCCAGGGAGGTGACAGAGAGACCTGGCTGTGCCCTGGGTCCCCTCTGCCACCCCGTGGGGGTCCCAAACTCACCTGCAGGAACACCAGGGGCAGCTGGAAGGCAAAGAGAGAATCGTCAGAGGAGCAGTTCCATTCCTTGGGGGCTCAGCAGGGTTGGCAGAGGGAGGGTGGGATGCTGTGAGCCCTCAAGGGGTTCTGGATGGAGATTGAGCCTGGCCCTGAATGGATTTTGAGCCTGGCCCTGGATGGATTTTGAGCCTGGCCCTGGATGGATTTTGAGCCTGGCCCTGGATGGAGTTCGAGCCTGGCTCTGGGAAGGATTTTCAGCCTGGCTTTGGGTTGGATTTTCAGCCTGGCCCTGGGATGGATTTTAAGCCTGGTTTTGGGATGGATTTCGAGCCTGGATTTGGGATGGATTTTGAGCCTGGCCCTGGATGGATTTGGAGCCTGGCTCTGGGATGGTTTTTGGCCTGGCCCTGGGATGGATTTTGAGCCTGGCTTCGGGATGGATTTTGAGCTTGGCCCTAGGAAGGATTTTGAACCTGGCTCTAGGATGGATTTTGAGTCACCTCCCCGTGTCCCAGCCCTGCTCTCACCTTCTGGCTGCTGGGGGTCAGGTCCTTGTCCAAAGAGACCACTCGGAACTTCACTGGGAAAGGAAATGGAGATGGAGGAGCAGCTTCATCCTGCAGGGAGGGGGATTCCCCGTGGGAAGGGGGAGGGAAACCCACCCTGAGCCCTGCCCTGCCCCCAGCAGCACGGCCCACAGCGAGTCTGGCACTGCTGAGCATTCCAGGACATCCTGGGATAACCCAACCCAGGGCATCCCAGGATAACCCCTGGCTGGAAACCCCAGGGTAACCTCTCCCAGGACATCCAGGGCTAACCTCCCCAGGAAAGCCTGGGATAACCACCCAGGACACCCTGGGATAACCCCTCAAGGAAACTCTGGGATAACCCCCCCCCCCCCCAGACATCCCGGGATAACCCCTGGAGGAAATGCCAGGATAACCCCTCGAATGACATCCCGGGATAACTCCACACAGGAAACCCCGGGATAACCCAACCCAGGATATCCCAGGACAAGCCCTCCCAGGACATCCCAGGATAACGCCCCCAGGACATCCCGGGATAACCCAACCCAGGACATCCTGGGATAACCCCAACCAGGAAACTCCAGGATAACCTCTTCCAGGACATCCCGGAATAACCCAACCCAGGATATCCCAGGATAACCCTCCCGGTTCCAGGCAGTGCAGAGCAAGGCTCGGCCCCTCAGTGCTGTCCCCAGGGCATGGGGGTCCCTCCCGGCCCCTCACCTTCCTGCCCGGGTTTGTACACAGCCTTGTCGGTCTGGATGAACACCCCAGGGCTCAGAACTCTCAGCATCACCTTCTTCTTCTCGGAGACATCCAGGGACTCTCCTCGGATGGAGACGTTCAGGGCCACAATCTCCTCCTTCCCTTGGGCAGGGGCCGGAGCCTGCGGGGATCAGTGGGCTCGGGGTGGGACAAGGACAGGGCCAGGATGGGGACAAGGACAGGGCCAGGGTGACCCCGAGCACGCCCAGCCCCAGGGACCCCACACCTGACACTGGCTGGGGGCTGTGTACAAATCACAAACAGGACGGGGCTGCTGGGAACTGCCTTGAGCTGTTTTATTTTCCAGCATCAGTCTCATTACATGGTTATGGCAGCAGCTCACATCCCAGGCAGCAGATTAAGAACTCAGTGTTACAACTTATAAGTTTTTTGACCAATCACACAAAGCAAAAACACATTGATAGTAGTTCTATCCAACCACTGTAATCACACGTACCTGTGGTTAAAACAATGCTTGCTTATTTTGAATAAAATACCTGCTTGTAAGCCTTAAAACACAATGCACAGAGCTCAATTATTAAGCTTCAAATTTCCTAATATCTTGCTAGATAAACTTTTCTGTAGCTTAGGGAATTATTCTAGACAAGCGTTAATACACAGACCATTGTTCTATTTGTCTTTGCTTTTCTACTTTTTAAATAATTTTTCTGCTGACCAATCTCATGGCTGCTGCTTAGCTCTAATCACAGTTCTACTGTCTCTGGGGCCTGCCTTTTGTAGCTTTCCCAAAACCCTCTGATTTTGTGGATTCCCACAACACCCAGGGACCATTCCAGCCAGGATAACCTGAATCCAGCTGAGCCTGAATCCATGGGGCAACCCAACAATCAGGGGTGGGAAACAATCAGAGTGAGGGTGAGACCCTGCCACAAGATGGGGAAGTCACATCTGTCCCCAGCCCTGGTGGAAATGGCCTGGAGGGTCCCCCCCACCTGCTCCCAGCTCCTTTGGGGTGATACTGGGGTGGCATTGGGGTGGCATTGGGGTGGCACTCACAGGGAAGGTGACGTTCAGGTACATCTGGGGCTCCAGGACCTCTCGGCTCAGCAGGGTGGTGGGAGGGGTCCCGCCGTCCCCCTGCAGCTGCACATGGAGCTGGACGGGCCCCTGGAGGTCCCTGAGGTGCACCCAGAGCGTGGCAGGCTGGGGGTGGTACAGCACAGCCGGGGACACCACCACGAAGCTCCTGGCAGGGACAGGGGACAGGAGAGCCCTGGGCTGATGCACCTCCAGCACAGAGACCTGGAACAGCCCCTGGAGCACAGGAACCCGCCCAGGATCCCCTCTGTGCTGCTGGGCTGCCCTGGGCTCCTCAGCTCAGCTCTGCAGGTGAGGGAACAACAGCTCCTGGAGCCACCAGGGCCACCAGAGCCACCAGAGCCGTGTCCTCAGTGCTTCTGGGCAGGGAGAGCCCCCAGCCTGAGCAGCTGGGGAGCCCTGGGCAGCAACCAGGGCATGGGAGGGATTGAATCCCACCAGGAACAGCAAGGAAAGCAAGGTTAAAGCACCCGAGCAGGCACAGGAGGGACTGAATCCCAGTAGAAACTGGAAGGAAAGCAAGGTTAAAGCACCCAGCAGGCACAGGAAGGATTGAATACCCCAGGAACTGCAAAGGAGCCAAGGTTAAACCACCCCATCAAGCACAGGAGGGACTAAATCTGACCAGGAACTGCAAGGGAAGCAAGGTTAAACCACCCAGCAGGAACAGGAGGGACTGAATCCCACCAAAATCTGCAGAGAAGCCAAGATTAAAGCACTCAACCAGGGCACAGGAGGGACTGAATCCCATCAGGAGAGGCTGAAGCCAAGAGGATGAAGCTCAACCACCCCAGCAGGCACAAGAGGGATTGAACCCCACCAGGAGCTGCCAAGGTTAAACACCCCAGCAGGGACAGACAGACACACAGAGGGGACTCACGGTGCTCCAGAGGCCCCGGCTGAGAGGAGCACGATGGCAAAGAGGATGGGAAGGGCTGGACACATCATGGCTCCAGCTGGATGTGGATGCTGGGAGCAGCCCCAGCCTCCCCCTGCAGCTCTGGGTCCCTCTGGGTCTGTGTCTGACCCGCTGCAGGCTCTGCAATGGGTCCCTGTGTCCCCACCAGGGCTGGCACAGCAGCCCTGGGCACCTGCAGATAAATCCAGGCAATGTTTGCCCTCTGCCCACGGCTTCCGGGGGTCAAGGACTCCAGGCATGTTTGCAATATTGGGAAAGGTCCCTGGTGCTTCACTCTGGGCCAGGATTCCACAGGTTTGCTGGGAAATGATGTCAGGAGGCAGCAGGAACACACAGGAAAGGAAAACAGGGAGCACAGCCTGAGGAGGGGCTGCGAGCTGGAGCTGATTTCTCAGAAATGAACAATTTACAGGTATTTCAAATGTAACCAGGTTTGGGCAAATCACGTGTCCCAGGCTGGCTTTTTGCCCAGTTTCACCCAGTCTGGACAGAGGAACAGGCCAGTGTGGGGATGTGGCATCAGCATCTGCTCCCATGGCACACATGGACACCTGCCAGGGCAGGCCCAAGCTGCTGCCTGTGCATTCTTCACTTCTTTTTTCTGTTAAGGGTGGGATCAAATGTGTGAGACAGTATTTTTTGTTCAGATCCAAATGTTTATTGGTTCTTATTCTATGTTACAGTCTCACAAACCCTGACTTCTACAGCACTTCATTCTAACAAACTAAAAATGGAGACCTGTCTCTCTCTCTCTCTCTCTACAAGGCCTTTGAAGGATAAGCTGTCTAATAATAAAAATTATTTATTAATTAATTATTTATTAAATTGGTTTTACTTTTAACCCAATAACCAACCACTTGTGGCCAACAATGCAGACTTTTTCATCCAATTACACAAAACCACCCAAACCCATGGAGGAGGAGGAGGAGAAGGAGAAGGAGAGGAAGAGGAAGAGGAAGAAGAAGAAGAAGAAGAAGAAGAAGAAGAAGAAGAAGAAGAAGAAGAAGAAGAAGAAGAAGAAGAAGAAGAAGAAGAAGAAGAAGAAGAAGAAGAACCAGCCTCCACCCTAAAACCTCCATCTTGCTTTATATCCATTACTATATTCTAAACCCTTAAACTTTAAGTTTTCCACCCTGTGATGTCACACACTTCTATCTAAACTCCACACCCACAATCCCAGTTCCATCATTCCATTTCGGAAGCTGCTCCACACCCTCAGGTCAATGCAGAGTTCTCCTGGGGGTCAGTGCCTGGCAGCACAGAAAGTCTGAAATTCTCAGTGTCCAGGGTTCCAACAGCTTCCCTGTGTCCTGGTGGGAATGTGGGACACCTGAGGAGCCCCACGTCAGCCCCACAGTCCTGAGCACATCCCCTGCTCTGGGGTTTTGCAGTTCCCTTCCCTCTGAGGCTGTGGGAACCTGGGAGTCATGGAATGGTTTGGGCTGGAAGGGACCTTAAAGCCCCTCCAGTGCCACCTCTGCCATGGCAGGGACACCTTCCACTATCCCAGGCTGCTCCAACCCCATCCAGCCTGGCCTTGGGCACTGCCAGGGATCCAGGGGCAGCCCTGGGAATCTGTGCCAGGGCCCCACAGGAAGCCATGGATGGGCCTGACCTTTTCCATGGGCTCTCAGATGACCACAGCTCTGTCCCCAGGCCTGCCCAGACCAGGTTTTGCTGGACACAGCTCTGTGCCCACCTCCTGCCCTTTGGAGCAGCCCCAGGGACCGTGGGTGGATGGAGGGGCTGGAGCTGCCGTGCCAAGGACACGAGGAGGGAGCACGGCCCGAGCTCACCCAGCCCTGCAGGAAATGGGCAGGGTCAGTGCCCGGCCAGACATCCCGGGGGGACAGGAGCTCACAGCTCCCCCAGCACTGCCAAGGCCACCGTGAGCCCTGTCCCCAAGTGCCGCCTCCACAGGGCTGTGAAACCCCTCTGTGACAGTGTCCACAGGATGAGGGAAGAGATGAGGATCGGACTCCATGTTTCAGAAGGCTTGATTTATTTATATATTTAATATATATTTATAGTATTATTTAATATTATTTATAATATTATTTAATATATATATTTAAAATAAAGATAGAAATTTCTATATTTATATATTTAATTATATATTTTATATTAAAATTTTGGCCATTCTGCCATTGCCCTGTGACAGTGTTCACAGGGGTCCGAGGATGAGGGAAGAGATGAGGATCTGACTCCATGTTTCAGAAGGCTGATTTATTATTTTATTACATATATTATATTAAAATGGTACTAAAGGAATAGAAGAAAGGATTTCATCAGAAGGCTGGCTAAGGATAGAATAGGAATGATAACAAAGGTTTGTGTCTTGGACAGAGAGTCTGAGCCAGCTGACTGTGACCATTAATTAGAAACAACCACATGAGACCAATCCCAGATGCACCTGTTGCATTCCACAGCAGCAGATAACCATTGTTTACATTTTGTTGCTGAGGCCTCTCAGCTTCTCAGGAGGAAAAATCCTAAGGAAAGGATTTTTCATAAAATGTGTCTGTGACACCCCTGCAGGGATGGGGACCCAGAGCAGCCAGGCAGGGCAGGCCTTGGAGCACCAGAATTTGTTTCCAGAGCCCCCATGCCAAGGTTTTTTCCTCTCCTCAAGCTTTCACCTCCCACTCCCAGTGGAAAACCCAGGGAGGGCGCTGGCTGGGCCCCTTCAGGCACGACAAGGATTTGTCCAGAGCAGCTGGGGCAGCCCCTGGATCCCTGGCAGTGCCCAAGGCCAGGCTGGATAGGATTGGAGCAGCCTGGGACAGTGGAAGGTGTCCCTGCCATGGCAGACCTGGATGGGCTTTATGGTTCCTCCCACCCAAACCATTCCATGGCTCCATTGATGCTCAACCCCCCAGACCCAAACTTTGGGCAGCCAAACCACGCCAGGGGTGTGGTGAGACCCCCAGGCCAGCTCAGAGCTGACAGATGACACCAATCCTGGGAAGCAGGAAAGGATTAAAGGAGCTTTCTGGGACGTGGGACCTTCCTGTGCCCTTGGCCATGTCCATGTGACATCTCCTGATCCCGTGGGTTGGTCCTCATGGGAAGCCTCTTTGCAGTTTGATGTTGCAACAGATTTGAGGAGGATTTCCTCCATAATCCAGCTCTCCTGAGAGCAGGAATGGTGCCAAACCGGAGCTCTGTACCTGGGTTTGCACTTTTTATCCCAGGGTGGGAGGGAAACCTCGCACACCCTGCTCCCCACAAGGGGACAGCCACACCCTGCCCTGTCCCTGCCCTGCTGCCACCCTGTGGGCTGGCACAGGAGCTGCTCAGCTGGGAAGGAGCCAGGAGATCCCAGACCCCTGCCTGGCTGCAGGGAACCATCCAGCTGTTGGATGGGTTGTGGTTCACAGGCCATGGAGAGGCACCTCCAGGTGGGACTGTGTCCAGGTGGGCACCATCCAGGGGTTGCTGGGAATTTGGGGCTTCAGTGGATGCTCTTCCTGTGCATTTAGTGGTGCAGGGAGGGCCCTGCCTCAGGGGCAGCCCCAGACCAGGGTAACCCTCACCCTGCCATGTGCTCCTCACACCAGCCCTGGGGTGGGGATGCTCTGTGTGCAGGGTGCTTTGTGTGCAGAGTGTTTTGTGCGTGCACTGAGCTCTGTGTGCAGAGTGCTCCATCTGCAGGGTGTTCCCTGTGCTGGGTTCTCTATATGCAGGGTGCCCTGTGTACTGGGTGCTCTCTATTCAGGGGTGCTCCCTGTGCAGGGTGCTCCATGTTCAGGGTGTTCTGTGTGCAGGATGCTCTGTTCAGGGGTGCTCTGTGTTCAGGGTGCTCTGTGTGCAGGGTGTTCCCTGTGCAGGATGCTCCCCGTGCTGGGTTCTTTGTGTGCAGGGTGCTCCTTGTTCAGGGTGTTCTGTGTGTGCAGGATGCTCCATGTTTGGGGCTGCTCCCTGTGCAGGGTGCTCTGTGTGTGCAGGGTGCTCTGTTCAGGGTGCTCCCTGCTCAGGGTTGTTCTGTGTGCAGGATGCTCCATGTTCAGGGTGCTCCATGTTTAGGGATGTTCTGTATGCAGGGTGCTCCCTTCTCAGGGGTGTTCTGTGTGCAGGGTGCTCTGTGTTCAGGGGTTCTCCTTATTCAGGGGTGCTCTGTGTGCAGGGTGTCCCGTGTGCAGTGAGCTCCATGTGCAGGGTGATCCATGTTCAGGGGTACTCCATGTAGAGGGTGCTCCCTTTTCAGGGGTGCTCTGTGTGCTGAGTTCTCTGTGTGCTGGGTTCTCTGTGTGCAGGGTGCTCTCTGTGTGCAGGGTGCTCCCTGTTCAGGGACGCTCTGTGTGCAGGGTACTCCATGCACAGGGTTCTCTGCGAGCAGGGATGCTCTATGTGCAGTGAGCTGTGTGTACAGGGATGATCCCTGTGCAGGGTGCTCTGTGCTCAGGAGTGCTCCACACGCAGGGTGCTCCATGTTCAGGGTGCTCTGTTTCAGGGGTGCTCCATCTGCAGGGTTCTCTGTGTGCAGGGTGCTCCCTTTTCAGGGGTGCTCCTTGTGCATGGTCCCCATGTTCAGGGTGCTCTGTGTGCAGGGTGCTCAGTTCAGGGTGTTCCCCGCTCAGGGGGGCTCTGTGTGCAGTGATCTCCATGTTCAGGGTGCTCCCTGTGCTGGGTTCTCTGTGTGCAGGGTGCTCCATGAGGAGGGTGCTCCATGTTTAGGGATGTTGTGTGTGCAGGGTGCTTTGTGCAGTGTGCTCTGTGTGCAGGGTGCTCCCAGCTCGGGGTGCTCTGTGTGTGCAGGGTGCTCCTAGCTCAGGATGCTCTTTGTTCAGAGGTGCTCCATATGCAG
The DNA here is from genome assembly GCF_027887145.1 of Ammospiza caudacuta. Lineage (NCBI taxonomy): Eukaryota > Metazoa > Chordata > Aves > Passeriformes > Passerellidae > Ammospiza > Ammospiza caudacuta. The sequence continues at coordinate 2,259,481 of NC_080619.1, forward strand.
TGAGCTCTGTGAGCAGGGTGCTCTGTGTGCAGGGTGTTCTGTGTTCAGGGGTGCTCCATGTTCAGGGGTGCTCTGTGTGCAGGGTGCTCCCTTTTCAGGGGTGCTCCCTGTGCAGTGTGAAGTCTCCCTGAGGAGATGGATCCCCCTCAGCACAGCCAGGACACATCAGATCCAGCTCCAAACTCTTTAATGTCCCACCCTTGGCTCACAGCTCAGCACCAAGGGTGCTCTCCCCCCTGGGATGATCTTCCCCCCCAGCAACCTCCCCTGGACCTCGTGTCCCCCCCAGGCCACACACTCAGAGCTGGCTGAACCCAAACAGCATTTCCAGCTTGTAGGAGCCTCTGGAAGGAGAATCCATGGGGGAGCCCAACAATCAGGGGTGGAAAATGGGGCTGTGAGTCCCCAGCCCTGCTGAGCCATCCTTGGGGACAACCACAGCTCCAGGTGTGGCAAAGGGACATCCAGGGGATGCAGTCACAACAAGGGGTTTTAAGGGGGCACCTTGCTCTGTTTTTGGGGGCACCTTGCTCTGTTTTGAGTCCCCATCCTGCCCTGCTCTGCTCCCTTAGGGCACCGTCCTGCTGGGACAGTGGCAGGGCTGCAGGACACCTCCTCAGGGGACAAGGGACACCTTCCTGATATCCCTGAGCTCCCTCTGCCTATTTGCTCCTCCTGGCTGTGTCCCCCTGGCCCTGGGGGCTGTCCCTGTCCTCCCCTGGCCCCAGCAGAGGCTGCTCCATGTCCTGCTCCCCGTGATCACTCATGGACATCTCGGCCAGGGCCTCGGCCATGGCCTGCTGGACACTCTCAGTCAGTTTGGGGACATCCTTTGGGCTCAGGCCACACGTTTCCACCCTGGGAAGGACTTGGATGGTGCAGGTCCCTGGGAGAGGAGGGAAAATCCAGAGATGTGTTAGAGGATCCCAGCAGGAATGGGGTAGTCCCGCAGGCATCTTCCACCCCAGCTGCCTCCGCACCCCTCAGCATCCTTCAGACACCCCCAGGTGCCTCATCCCCAGTGCCAGCCCTGCCCTCTGCCATGGGAATTCCTGCCCATCCCTTACCTGAGGTGAATCTCTTCTCCTCGGGGCTGAAGAAGTCCCTGTACGGGGAGATCACGATGGGGACAATGGGAACCTACAGGACACAAAGCGTTGAGGGGGCCACAGAGAGAGCTCTCTCCAGGTGGGACTCCTGCTCCTGCCTGCCCCTCCTTGGTGCTGCCCAGCACCATGTCCCTCCTTGGGGACCAAATCCCTCCATCCTTGGGAACCAAACCCCTGCATCCCTGGGAACCAAATCCCCTTATCTCTGGGGACCACACCCCCCCATCCCTGGGGACCAAATCTTGCACATCCCTGGGGACCAAAGCTCCTCATCCCTGAGGACAAAACCCCCATCCCTGGGGACAAAACCCCTGCATCCCTGGAGATCAAATCCCTGCATCCCTAGGGACAAAATTCCTATCCCTGAGGACCAAATCCCTGCATCCCTGGTGACCAAATCCCTGCATCACTGGGGACCAAATCCCTCATCTCTGGGGAGAAAATCTCCCCATCCCTGGGGACCAAACCCCCCTCCTCAGAGATCAAACCCCCGATCCCTGAGGACAAAAGATCCCCATCCCTTGGGACCAAACCTCCCCATCTTTGGGGACCAAATCCCTGCCTCCCTGGGGACCAAGCTTCCCCATCCCTGGGGACCAAATCTTGCACATCCCTGGGGACCAAACCCTTCATCCTTGGGGACCAAATTCCCCCATCCCTGGGGACCAAACCCCCCCCATCCCTCTGCCCCAGAGTTCACACCCACTCTGTTCCATCCAGGGTGAGCCAAAGGGAAGGAATCATTTTGGAAAAGGCCTCCAAGCCCATTGATTCCAACATTTGATTGCCCATTTCCTTACCTGGGCCTGCACGGCCAGGTGGAAAGCGCCACGCTTGAAGGGCAGCATGGACCTGCCTGGGTTCCTGGTGCCTTCAGGGAAAACCCACACACGGAGCTGCAGGGGACAGGGACAGAGGTGACCCCGTGTTTTAGGACAGAGGTGACCCTGTGTTTAGACCCCTGAAAGGTGTGGCTGGGGTGTGTGTACTATCACCATCTGTTAGAGTGAGGCAGTTATCTCTGTTCATTGGGCATTTTCTTTATCTCTCCCACAGCCAATCCTCCCTCCAGGAGATCTCTCCTGTCCATGGGCCATTAATTATTAATTATCTTCTGTCCATGGCTAGTGAGTGTCCCTGCATGGCTGATCAAACTCCACCATCCCATGAGGAGATGCTCCGCCCAGGGGAGGAGCCAAGCATTCCTACCTGGATCCAATCTGGGGTTTGAAACATTCCTACCTGGATCCAATCTGAGATTTCAAGCATTCCTACCTGGATACAATCTGAGGTTTGGGACACTCCAGCAGCCTTTGCCCACTGCATTGCCAGAGGAGCAGCTTTCTGCTGGCCTGCATGGCCAGAGGGAGCCCAGGCCCATCTGCAGCAGCCCTGGAGCTGCAGAGGAAAACTCCCCCCTTGTGCAGGATCCCTGCTGCAGCAGAACCACAGCTGGCACTGCAGGAGGGCTGAGCCCCCATGGGATGGGGCTGTGCCACCACCCTGACACACAGGGGGCAGGGCATGGTCTGACTCTGTCCATGGTTGTTGGTTTTGTTTGTACTATAGCATTTGTATTTTTTGGTTTCCTAATAAAGAACTGTTATTCCTACTCCCATATCTTTGCCTGAGAGCCCCTTAATTTCACAATTATAATAATTCAGAGGGAGGGGGTTTGCATTTTCCATTTCAAGGGAGGCTCCTGCCTTCCTTAGCAGACACCTGGCTTTCCAAACCAAGACACCCCGACCTCAGCTGGGTGAGTCCTGCCCACAGCCTGTGGCATTCACATTCTCTGAAAAAAATCCCTTCACCCAGGATTTTTCTCCTGGGAAGCTGAAAGGCAGCTGAGAAGCCTCAGAGAAAAATGAAAACAATAATTATCTGATTTGCTTCTCCTGTATTTTCCTCCTTTGGGATGTGTTTGGAGATTGTTTACCCACAGGTGATTGTTTCATTGGATTCTGCTGTGAGTTGTTTTCACTCTTTGGCCAATCAGGGCCAAGCTGTGTCGGGACTCTGGAAAGAGTCACGAGTTTTCATTATTATCATTTAGCATTCAGTAAGAATCCTTTCTGTATTCTTTAGTATAGTATAGTATAGTATAGTATAGTATTCTTTAATATAGTACAATAATAAATTATATTATATTATATTATATTATATTATATTATATTATATTATATTATATTATATTATATTATATTAATAAATATGAATGCATTCAATTTATATTATTAATTTATTTATTATTCTATATTAATACTCTATTAATATATAATAATAAATTCTATAATAATTATTCTTTAATAGAATATGGTATAATTAATAGAATATAGAATATAGTATAATTAATAGAATATAGTATAATAAAGTAATAATATGGTATAATAAAGTAATTAAAAAGTAATATTATAGTACAATAAAGTAAAAATAAAGTAATAATTATGGAGTAATAACTCCATATAATAACATTGAGTTAGGTGCATTGCTCTTCCCTGCCAGGGGGCTTGCTGTGCATTCACATTAACAGCCCCTGACCCCCCTGGTGTCCCCTGGTGTCCCCCAGCTGTGTCCCTCACGTTCTCTCTCCTCATGGTGCTGGCAGTGCGGGTGATGACCTCGATGGCCGCGTCCCTGCGCTGGCGCTCGATGAAGATGATGCCACTGAGCCAGCAGGCCCAGCCCACCGTGCCCAGGTAGAGCAGCTCCCGCTTGGCGATGGGCACGCAGCGCTCGGGAATCACCTCCACCATTCCTGGGGCAGGAGAACACCCATTAATACTTTCCCAACCCATGGCAGTGGCAGCAGAAAAATCACCTGGGAAAACTGCTTGGAAATGGAACCCCTGGGCTGGACCAACCAGCTGGATATCAGCAATAAATTCTGCAGCTCAGCCCTGAGAGGTGATAATTGCAGAGAGGTGATTATCAGTCCTGAGAGGTGATAACTGCAGAGAGCAGCTCTCTGGAGAGGCCAAATTACATCAGTGGACAGATTAATTAATCATTTATACCCTATTATAATTTATATTCTAAGTAATCATTTATACCCTAATATAATTTATACCCTAAGTAATCATTTATACCTTAATATAATTTATACACTATCTAATAATTTATACCCTAATATAGGACCAGGTTGGGGTTGTTTTAGCCTTGACTTAAAGGGTTTTAAGCTATCCCCAATCCCAGGACCACCCCGTGGCATCACCTCCCATTGTCCCTCCTCTCCCTCCAGCACAGCCCAGTCCCAAAACCCCTCCTGGTCCGTTCCCACCACACATCCCTGCCCTGATCCCGGTGCTGACCCCCCCAAATCCATCCTGGCGCACTCCTGGAGCCCGCAGATGTTCCGGGGGTCCCCCCACGCACCCATGAGGTCCAGGGAAGCCTGGTGGTTGCAGACGATCACGAAGGGGCCCGGCAGCCGCAGCCGCTCCGAGCCCCTCACCCGCATCCTGATGCCGTAGAAGCGCTTGAGGGGCAGGAGCGCCGCCCGCAGGAGCCTGTCGAGATAAGGGACCAGATAAGCGACGAGATAAGGGACAACATAAGGGATGAAATAAGGAACGAGATAAGGGACCAGATAAGGGACGAGATAAGGATCGAGATAAGGGACGACATAAGGGATGAGATAATGAACGAGATAAGGCAGAGGGATACGTGCGGAGAACGGCTCTGGGCGGGCGGGGTTAGGCTGGGCTGCCCTGCTGGACTCAGGCTCAAGGAATTTTGGATGGATTTCTCACACGTTTGCAGCCTGTGAGGCTCAGAACTCGCCTGGCTCCCACCTGAGCTGAGCCCAGCTCCTGGCTCAGAGCAGAGGGAGCAGCATGAGGTGGTGGCAGGGAAAAACCGGGATTTTGATGTGCAGGGATGATGGGAAAGCAAAAAGAGAAGGGGTGGGATGGAGATAGGGACGGGAAAAGGGGTGGAGATGGAGACAGGGACGGGAAAAGAGATGGGGGTGGGGACGGGGATGGGGATGAGGTTTGGGGATGGGGATGGGATCTTCACATCCCACCGAGGACAAAATCTCTCTGCCCCGGCGAGCCTCCCCAGGTGCTCAGCTGGATCCATGTGTGGATGGAAATCCCAGACTTCCAAAGCCAGAGGCGGATCCCAGCAGGGAGGAGCTGAGCTGGGGATGGGTGGCAGAGGGACAGACAGATCCCCAGTGATGTGGGGGACACCAGGGATCGCCCCTGCACCGCTTTGTGCGGCAGGGGGAAGGGAAAACCAGCTCGGACATTCCTATGGGAAATCACAAATGGCTCCACCGGAGCCGCAGTGTCGGGAAGAGAAGGATCTGAGCGGTGTCACACCCCGGGAGGGCTGGACAGGAGGAGGAATATCGGGATGGCAGCGATGGGTGACGCTCAGGACGGGAATAATGAGAGGAGTGGAGGGAGGAGGGGGCACCAGGGATTCCAGCAGCCGTGGAGACAAAATCCTGGGACACGTCGGTGTTGGAATGCGGCACTGTCCGACCCACAGAGGGTCTGTGCCAGGGTCCCCACATCTGTCACTGCCTCCAGGGGACAGCGCAGGACTCAGGGAAGGGCTCAGCACCAGGTGAGAAGGGAGAAGGCAGCACAGGGTCCACGGTATCGCCCCCATCCCTCGGGAACCGCAGGCTCGAAGATACCGGAGGATCCGAGGAGGAGCGGTGCTCCAAAGCCAGGATAATGAGAGGGAAGCGTCATCCCGCAGGCTCCGGGATCCGGAGGAGAGGGAGCTGGGCGGGCACGGAGCTGCGGTGGGACGAGATAAGCGGCGCTGATAAGGCGGGAGAGGCGCGGCCTCCCTCGGGATCGCCGCCCAGGCGGAAGCGCTGGAGCGGCCCGGGTTGAGCCCGGCGTTCCCCGGGAAGAACCCGGGACAGGCTGCGGAACCGCCGGTACTGCCGAACCACCGTCGGGAACACCGAACCACCGTCGGGAACACCGAACCTTGGACTGATAATGCCGAACCTCAGACTGATAACACCGAACCACCGCCGGTACCACTGAACCAGCTCCAGGAACGCCAAACTACCACCAGTACCACCGAACCACCTTCAGTACCACTGAACCACCACCGGGAGCACCAAACCTCGGACTAATACAACCAAACCTCGGACTGATAAGACCGAACCACCACCGGTACCACTGAACCTTGGGCTGAAAACACTAAACCACCACCGGGAACACCAAACTACTGCCGGGAACACCAAACCTCAGACTGATAACACCAAACCACCACCAGTACCACCGAGCCACCGCTGGGAACACCAAACCTCAGATCGGGAACACCAAACCACCACCAGTACCACTGAACCACTGCTGGTACCACCAAACCTCAGGCTGATAACACCAAACCACTGCTAGTACCACCGCTGCAGCACTGCCAGTACCACCAACCACTGCCGGGAACACCGGACCTCTGACCAGTACCACCGAACCTCGGACTGGTAATGCCGAACCTCAGACTGGTACCACCGAACCACCGCTGGTACCACTGAACCTCGGGCTGAAAACACCAAACCATCACCGGGAAGACTGAACCGCTGCTGGGAACACAGAACTCAGACTGATAACACCAAACCTCCGGTCAGGAACACCAAACCACCACCGGGAAAACCAAACCTCAGACCGGTACCACCGAACCGAGTGGGTGGTACCACTGAACCTCAGACCGGTACCACCGAACCACCACTGGGAACAATGAAGCACACCGGGAACACCAAACCTTGGACTGGTAACACTGAACCTCTGTCTGGTAACACCAAACCCCCACCAGTACCACTGAGCCTCTGATCAGGGACACCAAACCTCAGACTGATAACACTGAACCACCTCTGGGAACACCAAACCACCACCGGTACCACCAAACTACTGCTGGGAACACTGAACCATCACCGGTTCCACTGAACCTAAGACTGATTACACCGAACCATCACCAGGAACACCAAACCACTGCCGGGAGCACTGAACCATCACCAGTACCACCAAAGCTCGGACTGATAACACCAAATCACCGCCAGGAATGCTGAACCTCAGACTTATAACACCAAACCTGGGACCAGTACCACCAAACCTCAGACCGGTAATACCGAACCACCACCAGTACCACCAAACCTTGGACTAGTACCACCGAACCCCAGACTGATAACACCGAACCACCACCGGTACCACCAAACCACCTCCAGGAACACTGAACTTCCAGCCAGGAACACCGAACCACCACTGGGAACACTGACTCTCAGACCGGGAACACCAAACCTCCAACCAGTACCACCGAACCTCGATTGATAGCACCAAACCTAGACTGATAACACTGAACCATCACGGGTACCACCAAACCTCAGGCTGGGAACACCAAACCACCACCAGGAACACTGAACTTCGGATGGGGAATAGCAAACCTCAGGCCGGTACCACCAAATCTTGGACTGATAACACTGAACTTCTGACCAGTACCACCGAACCTCCAGGTGACAACACCGAACCTGCGGCCACGCTCCCACTGTGGGCCAGGATCCCTCCACACAAATCCTCAGAGTTTCTCAAGCTGGGACATTTTCCTGTGTAATTACATCTGTGCTCATCCTGCCTGGGAATCCAGCAGTGGGATTGCAACACCCTGAGCGCGCCCATGCCTTCTCCCGGTGTTACACTGAGATGTTATCTCCTCCCCGCTGTTATCTCCCCAGTGTTGTTATCTCCCTGGTGTTATCTATCTCCCTGCTTCCACCCCCGGGAGCAGAGTCGGGACAGGGCTGTGATCAGGACATGGCTGTGACAGGGACAGGGCTGTGCCCCTGACAGGTGATGGCACCAAGACATCCCAAAACCATAAAAACATGGAACGGTTTGGGTTGGAAGGGACCTTAAACCCACCCAGAGCCACCTCAGCCATGGCAGGGACACCTCCCACTGTCCCAGGCTGCTCCAAGCCCCATCCAGCCTGGCCTGGGACACTTCCAGGAATGGGGCAGCCATGGAATAATCTGTGCCAGGGCTGTCCACCCTCAATCTCTCTGCCAACGTGCTGTTCCTGGGTCTCCCATGGGCAAAACCAGAGCCAGGGATGCAGCACTGGCCATGTATCTGCCCCCTGCCCTGATGGCTCCTCCAAACCCCACCATTACCCACCCAGGTGATGACCCCAACATTGCCATGGCCAGGAATGATCCCTTTTATGTTATTTCATCCCTCAGGGACCACAAATCCCAACTCCAGCATAGCCTGACCCTCCCTGGGCACAGGCAATACCACAAGCTGCCCTTCACTGCCCCATGGATGTGACCACAGCCCCGGCCTTGGCCCCAGGGCTCTGTGACCCAGCTGTGGTTCTGGCCAGGGCAGGACAGAGCCTGTGGCCACAAACCACAGGATTTCCTTGCTGAGCCAAGCCCCAGCCAGCTCTCTCCTTCCCCATCCCTCACTCACCTCATGTTCTCCACGGAGCGTCCCCGGAAGGCAGCCAGGGGGGACAGCAGGGTGGCCAAGGCCACGATCCAGCAGTTGAAGAAGGCCACCTTGCAGAGGAACTGGATGTGGGGGCTGCACCTGTAGAGCAGCAGCACTGCCAAGGGCAGGAGCAGCAGCCCCTGGAGCAGCAGCAGGTCCATGGTGCTGCCCCAGCTCAGCCCGGGCCAGGTGAATCAGGAGGATCCTGTGTGGGTGGCTGGGGCTGGCCCAGGGGAAGGCTCTCTGTGGAGCTCATCCTGAGGATGGAGTGGCTCAGGTGGAAGCAGGACACCCACCCAGGGGTGGAGAGTGGCTGTGAGTCACACGGGGACCCTGAGTCACCTGAGGTGTCGCTGCTGTCACCTCCTGGGCCATTGAAGACTCCAGGTCGGTGAGATCAGACATGCTGCTCACTGAACCCTTCCTGTCCTGGGTATCTGTCCTGTGTTGCCACATTTCCCTTCACAGAGAAAAGCAAGGCACAATTCTTCCCAAGGATTTCTGAGATTCACGTTCTCTGAACCTCCGAGAAAGGGAAAACACAATTCTTACTTATCACTTGTTGTGCCTGTGTTTGTGCAAAAGTAGAATGCAGTATGGAGATTTTTTACCCAAAGTCATGGTGTTTTGTTTCCTTGGCCTGTCAGGGACAGGTGTGTAGCCTCACATTTCTCTTCACAGAGTAAAGCAAGGCACAATTCTTCCCAAGAATATTTCTGGGTTTCACATTCTTTGAACCTCAGAGAAAGAAAACACAATTCTTATCTCATTTATGCTCCTGTGTTTGTGCCAAAGTAAAATGGAATATGGACATTGTTTACCCAAAGTGATGGTATTTGGGTTCCTTGGCCTGTCAGGGCCAGGTGTGTAACCCCACATTTCTCTTCACAGAGAAAAGCAAGGCACAATTCTTCCCAAGAATATTCATATCTCATTTGCTGTGCCTGTGTTTGTGCCAAAGTAGAATGCAATATGGCGATTGTTTACCCAAAGTGATGGAGTTTTGTTTCCTTGGCCTGTCAGGGCCAGATGTGTGTGTGTGTTGGACTGTTGGGTGACAGTCACAGGATTCTGTGCAGGGTTGAGTGCTTGGCAGGTTCAGTTTAGATGTATAGAATAATATAGAGTCATTAATCAGCTTTCTGATGTCCATGGAGTCAGATCCATCATTCTCTCTCCCTCACCAACATCAGAGTCACTTTGATTCCCAATAGTCCTGGCCAGGGGCTGCCAGCCCTGGGACAGGGAGGCTCAGCTGGTGGGGGCAGCAGGAGCTGCTCCGGTCCATGCTGGGCACCCAAACCTCCCCCTGCAGAGCCTCGGATGGCTGGGACACATCTCCCACCTGGGAAGGCAGCAGGAACTCCTGCTCCCCTCCCCTGCTCAGTTTGGGCAGCAGGAGCCCCTCTGCCCTTCCCCTCCAGTGCCCAGCTTGTGTCCCCAGGGTCCCACAGTGCCTGGGGACTGGGGTGGCTCTGTCACCCCTCTCTGCCAGTCCTGTAGGGGTGGCAGCCCTTGGCCCAGTTGGCAACCAGGGGCCGTGTTGCATGAGGTGTTTTCAGGGGTGCAATTAGCACAGGCTGTAATTAACCTCTCCTCCTGCTCTGGTGCCTTGCAGGATCCAGGCCAGCCCCCTGGAAACTCCTAGAACCAAGTCCTGGTGACAGCAGGGACACTGGGCCGGTGTCAGCCCCCAGCCCCTCCGGTCCATTCCCAAATCAGGAATCCCAGAATTCCAGGAGGGTTTGGGTGGGAAGGACCTCACAGCCCACCCAGTGCCATGGCAGGGACACCTGCCACCATCCCAGGTGCCTCCAAGACCATTCCCACCTGGCCTGGGGCACCCGCAGGGCTGGGGAAGGGGGGACATCCCTGTGCTGCTGCCATCCCTGGGCTCAGCCTTGACCCAGCAGCAGCAAAATCCCCTTGTGCCTCCCCTTGTGCCTCTCTGGGGTCTGCCAGTCCCCGCAGGCACACCTGGGCATTGCCACCTCTGCTGGGACCCCCAGCCCTCCCTGGCAGGCCCCAGCCTCAGCCCAGCATCTCTGCATCACTGCCCTGACACTGTGATATTTTCTGAAAAATCCCTTTTGCCAGGATCTTTTCTCCTGGGAAGCTGGGGAGCTTCAGCTTCTCCATGTTTTACTGCTTTGGGATGTGATTTGGAGAATTGTTTACCCAGCGTGTGTCATTGTTTTTAATTAATGGCCAATCACAGGCCCAACTGTGTCGGGGCTCTGGTCAGTCACAAGATTTTATTATTAATTCCTTTCTTAACAGGATTTTATTGTTCATTCCTTTCTAGCCTTCTGATGTCTCCTTTCTATTCTTTTAGTGTAGTTTTAGTATATAATTTTCTTTTAATATAATATAACATCATAAATTAATAAATCAGCCTTCTGAAACATGGAGTCAAGATTCCCATCTCTCCCCTCGTCCTGGGGACCCTCAAACACCACCCCCATTCCCTCCCACCCTGGAGGTGACAGAGCTGTCCCCAGGCTCTGGCCAGGCTGGAGGTGCCCCAGTTTGACCAGTAACCCCAGGGTTACGTCCAGCAGGGCTGTTGCAATGCCCATTGCTTCACCCTCCCATTCCTCTCATTATTCTCATGTTAAAGCAAAGATTGGTCACATCCCGAGCCCACCCTTCCTGCCCTGCCCATTCCAGGTGACTCCTCACTCCTCCTCCCCATTCTGTGTCCTTGGGGGATCCTTTGGGCACCATCTGCTCTCCCATCCATCCCAGCCTTGCTTCTGGATGCCTCCTTCAGTCCCCTCCATCACAGACATCTTTTATGGAAAATCCTTTCCTTAGGATGGTTCCTCCTGAGAAGCTGTGAGGCCTCAGGAACAAAATTTAAACAATGGTTATCTGCTGCTGTGGAATGCAACAGGTGCATCTGGGATTGGTCTCATGTGGTTGTTTCTAATTAATGGCCAATCACAGCCAGCTGGCTCAGAGCCACAACCCTTTGTTATCATTCTTTCTTATTCTATTCTTAGCCAGCCTTCTGATGAAATCCTTCCTTCTATTCTTTTAGTATAGTTTTAATGTAATATATATCATAAAATAATAAATCAGCCTTCTGAAACATGGAGTCAGATCCCCATCTCTTCCCTCGACTTAAGACCTCTGTGAACACCATCACAAGTCAAGGCACATCCCATCCCCAGTATTGGTAATACCAATACAGAAGGTTTCCAGCTCCTTTGGAGATGGATTTCCCAGGAATTCAGCCCCGTGGATGGCTCATTTGTCCATGCAAACCACATGTGGTTGTTTCTAATTAATGGCCAATCACAGCCAGCTGGCTCAGAGCCACAAGCCTTTGATATCATTCTTTCTTTTTCTATTCTTAGCCTAGCCTAGCCTTCTGATGAAATCCTTTCTTCTATTCTTTTAGTATAGTTATATATATATACATATAATATAATAATATATAATATAATAAAATAATATATAACAAATATAGAAATATTATATTATATTATATTATATTATATTATATTATATTATATTATATTATATTATATTATATTATATTATATTATATTATATTATATTATATTATATTATATCAAGCCTTCTGAAACATGGGGTCAGATCCTTGTCTCTCCCCTCACCCTCAGACCCCTGTGAACACTGTCACACCTCCCAGCAGGAGGAGCTGCATCTTCCTGCTGGAACCCACCTGATCCTTCTGCTCCACATCTGGGAGCTCCTCCAGGGGCCAGGCTGGGGAGGATCTGCCCATTGCAGAGCTCAGGGAAGGGAGATCCCACCTTCCACCGGGCAGAGCAGTCCAAGAAGGGATTTTTCTGCATCCTCAGAGCTCCAGACCACCGGCTCTGAGGCCTTCTTCCAGGGAAAGGCCTGGAGACCCCAGGGCACAGCAGTGCTGGGGGGTGGCACGGGCAGGGAACAGCTCCCAGCACCCAAAGCCTCCTCTGCCCCTTCCTCCTGCTCCCGGGGAGCTCAGGGGTCACTGAATGCTGGGGAACTCCGGGATTTCCTTCTCAGGCTGCTCTCCCCACCACGGCCCCCCCAAAAATCCAGCTCTGCCTCCCTCAGCTCAGCCAGGAGATCTCAGCCTGGAGCTCCAGCACTGCCCCAGCGCCACCTTACACCCACAGACCTGACAGGAACCCCCCAGACCTGACAGACCCCCCAGCACCCCCTCAGCACCCCAGGCTCAGATAGACCCCCCCCAAGACCTCCCCTCAGCACCCCCAGACCTGCCATACCCCCCCAGACCTGACAGACCCCCCCCCCCAGCACTCGCTCAGCACCCCAGGCTCTGATAGACCCCCAGCACCCCCTCACCCCCCAGACCTGAGAGACCCCCCTAGACCTGACAGAGCCCCCCAAGGCCTCACAGACCCCCCCAGGGCTCCTCTCAGCCCCCCCAGGCACTGCCAAACACCCCCCCCCCCCACAGCTCTGGGCTCCCCCAGCCCCGAGGGAGCCCCTGCACCCGGGCACGGAGCCACCAGCCCATTACAGATTACACGTGCAATTAATGTAATTACAGATGCTTAATTAGCCACAGCAGGGCGCTCTCTTAACAAAGCACATTAATGACAGGCGATGCTGTGCTGAGAGCTGGAGGGACAGATGGAGGTGGGGACCATCCTCTGTCCCAACCCCGGGGACAGCACGGCCTGGAGGGGACTGGGGTGACACTGGGGCTGGGACAGCCCTGCTGGGGGGCTCAGAGGGGAAACCACCCCAAAACCCAAAACCCCAAAAGCACAGGAATGGTGGAGCATCCATCCAGGATCTTTGGGGTCCAGGGAGGCAGAGCTCAGAGCCCCCTTTGCTGCTCCATGGTGTAAAACTCTGTGGGGTGGGATGGAATGGGATGGGATGGGATAATGAGATGGAACATTATTGGGATTGGATAGGACATTGATGGGATGGGACATTAGTGGATGGGATGGGACTATGGGATGGAACATTATTGGGGTGGGATCCATGGGATGGGATAATGGGATGGGATCCATGGGATCCATGAGATGGGACGGGACGGGACAGGACATTACTGGGATGGGATGGGATAATGGGATGGGACATTACTGGGATGGGATGGGACATTATTGGGATGGGATAATGGGATGGGACTTTATTGGGATAGGATGGGATAATGAGATGGGATAATGGGATGGGATAGGACATTATTGGGATGGGGTCCATAGGATGGGATGGAATGGGAAAATTGGATGGGACATTATTGGGATGGGATAATGGGGTGGGATGGGACATTATTGGGATGGGATGGGATTATGGGATGGGACATTATTGAGATGGGATGGGGTGGGATGGTATCCATGGGATGGGATAATGGGATAGGATGGGATCCATAGGATCCATGAGATGGGATGGGACGGGACAGGACAGAACATTATTGGAATGGGATGGGGCATTATTGGGATGGGACATTATTGGGATGGGATGAGACAGGACAGCATGGAATGGAGATAGGCAGCAGGGAAGCTCAGCCTGGGGTGACGGAAGCCCGAGGGACAGCTGCCCTGTGGGGGCCATGGGGACAGTGTCGGTGTCCCCGGGCTGTCCTTACCCTCTGCTGGGGGCACACCGGGTCCCACAGTGCCGGTGGCGCTGGGGGGCGGCGGAGGGGGCACAGCTCTGCCAGAGAGGAGCAGGGACAGCTCAGTGACCATGGATGGTGTCCCTGGAGGCGCTGCCACACCAGGATGGCACCGACCCCCTGGCACTCACCGCCCTTCCTCAGGTGAGCAGCGCAGGAACCGCACGGGGGGCAGGCGGGGAGGGGTCCAGGGCACGTAATGATGGTGGAAAACCACGGCCTCCTCTTCCTCCTCATCCTCGTCCTGCCAAGGCCCTGCCAGCGCCTGGGGAGGTGGACAGAGGCAGGGCTGGGCCGGGGCTCCCAAAGCGCCACTGGCCGGTGTAGTAAATAGGTATGATTGAAACAGCAATCAATATTGATGCAGCAATTAATATTTGGAAATAATAATAAAACAGTTAAAAGGTATAATGCCAAGAAAGAAAGGGAGAGGAGGGGCTCCACCGCCCCCCCTTTCCTGCAGATGTTCAAGGACAGGAAAAAGCAAGAGATAACAGTTACTAAAAATTAACAGAAAGAAGGGAAAATCTGGTTGGGTCCCAGGAAAATGCCAGCCATAAGAGATTTATTGCTTTGATGCTTAAATATAATATTATGTTAATCTTGGCTTGGTGCGCATGTGTAACCCAAGGGTGAATTAAAGGACATCAAGGAAGAGGAGAGGCCTTCATCAAAAACGACCCCCAAAGACTTGTGCGACCACCAAAATGAGTGGTGGTGCATGCGTGGTAAAGGTGGTGATGAGGGCGGAGGTAGAAGTGTGATGAATCGAAAGTGGGAGGAGATGGCATTGACACATGGCATATAAGGGGGGAATCTTCACTTGGCAAGCTTGTACATGAGGTGGCAAGGGTCCATGACCCCTGCACTCCCTACCCCGCAGTTATCTTTTGCTTATGCGCTATTATTGGAGCCAAATTATCCCTTATTTTAATCATATAATATTGTCAATATTTGAAGTGTATCCGATTTTATATATTTTCTAAACTATTCAATTAAAATTGCTGCTACCTCTAATATTATTTTGCCACAGACATCTTTTAATGAAAATCCTTTCCTTAGGATTTTTCTTCCTGAGAATCTGAGAGCCCTCAGGAACAAAATGTACACAATGGTTATCTGCTGCTGTGGAATGCAACAGGTGCATCTGTGATTGGCCCATCTTGGATGTTTAGAATTAATGGTCAATCACAGCCCAGTTAGCTTGGACTCTCTGCCCAAGACACAAACCTTTATTATTCATTCCTTTCTATCCTTATCTTAGCTAGCCTTCTGAGATGAAACTTTCCCTTCTATTTCTTTAGTATAGTTTTAGTGTAATGTATATCATAAAATAATAAATCAAGCCTTCTGAACATGGAGTCAACATTCTCATCTCTTCCCTCACCTGAAAACCCCTGTGAACACTGTCACATTGTTTGGTTTTTTTAATGATGGAATAATTGGGCAAACATAACACCGGGATCACACCCAGCTGCTCCCACTGGCTGGGCTCAGTCCCAACAGACCCCCTGGGGGACACGGGGGGTGGCAGCCCCACAGATGGGACCAAACCTTGTGGGAAGAGCCTTTGATCTGCTGAGAGCCAATTGGGCAGGGTCCAGTCCTAGCCAGCCCAGCCCTGGTGGCAATGGGAGGGCAGGGCTGGGTGCCAGGAGGTGCCAGCTGGCAGCGAGCTCAGCAGCTGCCACAGCCCAGCCCTGCCCCAAAAGCTGCATTGTTCCCCCCAAGGAGATGAATTGTTGTGGTTTGAGATGGATTTCTAAATGGCAGCCCCTGCAGAGCTCTTGATGGGTTGGCCTGTGTTTCCAGAGGGTCCCAGCTGGGCAGAGCCTCTGCCCAAGGCCTGGCTGCCGTCTGAGCTGTCAGAGCTGGGTTCCAAACAAAGCCCCAAAACCCCAAAGGGCTGCTCTGAGCTGGGCTGGGACCACCCAGGTGCTGCCCCCAGAGGGTCCCAAAGCAGGACGTGGTGACCCTGAACAGCCCTGGGGGTCTCTCTGCTCCCTCTTTGATCCTTTTTCCCCCTCTTTGGTCCCTCTGCCCCATCTTTGGTCTCTCTGTCCTTTCCTTGGTCCCTTTCCCCCTCTTTGGTTCCTCTGCCCCCTCCTTGGTCCTTCTGCCCCCTCTTTGCTCCCTTTGCCCCATTTTTGCTCCCTTTGCCTCCTCTTTGTCCCCTCTGCCCCATCTTTGGTCCCTCTACCCCTTCTTTGGTCCCTTTGGCCCCTCTTTGGTCCCTCTGTCCTCTCCTTGGTCCCTCTGCCCCAAATTGGTCCCTTTGCCTCCTCCTTGGTCCCTTTTACCCTCTTTGGTCCCTCTGCCCCTTCTTTGCCCACTCTTTGCCCCCTCTGCCCCCTCTTTGCTCCCTCTACCCCATCTTTAGTCCCTTTGCCCCCTCTTTGTCCCCTCTGCCCCCCCAAGCCTCACCTGGGCTGGGGCTGTCCCTGCCCCGAGGGGCATCAGAGCTGCCATGGCCAGGCCGTGCATCACCAGCTGGTGCATTTGGGAGCCTTGGATCACCATCAGCTCCATCAAACCTGCCCGAGGGTGGGAGATTGTGCGTCAGAGAGGGAGCAGAGGGAGCAGGGCCTGGGATCAGTGCCCGGGATGGGGCGGCCCCCAGGCTCCTCCCTGTTCCCAAGCAGTGGGAGCACAGCCAGCCTTCCCCCACCCCGCTTTGGAAGCCTCATGTGGTGTTTAAAAATTATTTTGTTTGGCTAAAACTTGAAAATTGCCACATTTGAGGCTTTTCTTCCTTGCTGGCTCATGTGGGGGAGCTGAGCAGGGACAGCAGGAACAGGGGCTGTGGTCAGTGGTTAATGGGGCTGGAGGGACCAGATTTTCCTCCCATTCTGGGCCGAGTTTCTGCAGCTATGGCAGTGCCCAGGGCATTGAGGGGCAGAGCACCACGTTCAGAGCATGCCAGGCTCAGCCCCGCGCTGGACATGAGGGGCAGTGTTGGGGAAGATGGAACAGGAAAGCCTTATCAATATGATTGCCTGGCAAAAGATTTTGAGAATATGGAAACTATAAGTGAAATTGAAATGAAAGCAAGCTTTGAGATCCCTCAGTTACTGAACAACTGGAAAACAATGGTGTGGCCAGCTGAAGGTGATCCCCTTTTGATGGAACAACACCCTCTGCTTGCAGACAGGCCCAAGGGTCAGAGCAGACCCTGCAGCTTGGCAGAAGGGGCCCAAAGAGGAGTTTTTAGGGTTTTAAATGTAACACAGTATGGTAATGTAATGATTCTTATAGGCTGTATGTGAATGCTATAGGATTTGTATCTTGTACTAGATTGGTTAGTGAGAATCAGAATATTCAACACAGAAGAAGAATTATTGTATTGGAACAGGAACTTTGCTGTCTTTGCTCTTGCCTCTTTTACTCTTGCTCTTACCTCTTGCCTGTTAGCTCTTACTTTTCTATGCTCTTACCCCTTTTATTCTCTCACCCTCTCACCCTCTCTCCCCCTCTCTTCTCTCAGCCTGCTCTGAGCTGTGTTTGGCAGCTCCCAGCAGGGCCCTGCACCCAGGCCCTTTGCAATAAACCCCAAGTTCCACAGCCTGGCTGCAGAGATCTCTCGTCTCTGTTCGTCCTGACCATCCTACCCCTGATGCTCTTACAGGGCAGGGGTGAGCCCAGGACTCCAATCCCCACTCCTGGGATCCAGGGAGGAGCAGGGTGTGGATGCTCAGTGCCCCCTCAGCTCCTGCCGCTCCCTGTTCCCTTGGCTGGAGGCCACACTGAGGGTGTGAGGCTGCTGAGGCCCATCCACGCGGAGAAAGCCCCAAATCTGCCTCTGCACCCCAGAAAAACACCCCCATTTTCTGCAGGTGTGAAATTCCCATGGAAAATTCTTATAAACCTGCTGGAATCCCCTGAGATCCTGCTGGCTTCATCCACCCTGAGCAGCTGTGGCTGCCCCTGCATCCCTGGCAGTGCCCAAGGCCAGGTCTCAGAGCAGCCTGGGACAGTGGAAGGTGTCCCTGCCATGGCAGGGGTGAAACTGGACGGGCTTTGAGCTCCCTTCCAATCCAAACCATTCTGGGATTCTCTGGAGTAAAAAAGGGTTTGGACCACCCCATAAGGGCTCAGAGCCAGATCCCCAGAGGCTCCAGAGGTGCCAGGCTGGCTCCCAGGACACAGGAGGTGGCTGTCCCTCCAGGCAGGAGCACCCCAGCACCCCAGGGACTGAACTGGGGTGGGACACGGGGTGCTGGCAGCTCTGGGTGGGTCCACCCATTCCACCGGGGCCAGCCTGGCTCTGTTTGCTTCCACACTGATTTGAAGCATCCTTTTCCCCCTGATTTTTAAGGATTTCCTTGGATTTTTAAGGACAGCTCCACCTCCCCCCTCCCCACAGCACAAGGTGACTCTGCCTGTGGTGTGTCCCCAGTGATGACAGCTCTTTGTCCCTGCTGTCCCTGGTGACCACAGCCACTGTCCCTGCTGTCCCCAGTGATGACAGCCCCCTGTCCCTGCTGTCCCTGCTGTCCCCACTGACCCCAGCCCCTGTCCCTGCTGTCCCTGATGTCACCACAGCCCCTGTCCCTGCTGTCCCCAACCCCTCACCCTGATGTCCCTGGTGTCACCACAGCCCCCCGTCCCTGCTGTCCCTGCTGTCCCTGGTGTCACCACAGCCCCTGTCCCTGCTGCCAGCCCCCCCAGCCCAGATTTCAGTCTGGGGGTACCCGGGTGGATTAAGCCCCCCCGGGCAGGGGCACAGCCCAGGGCTCCAGTCCCTCTCAATCCCACCTTGCAGTTCCAGGAGTCTGTCTGTCACACCCCGGTGTTCCCTGGGGATGGATGGATGCCAGCAGGAAATGGGGGTTTGGAGAACAAAAACAACAGAATTTTGAAACCCCCCCCCAAAAAAACAAACAAACAAACAAAAACACACCACCAAAAAAACCCACAACAACAACAAAAAAAACCAACAACAGCAACAACAAAAAAGACCAGAAAAAACCAAACCAAACAAAAAACCCCACCAAAAAACAAACAAAATAAACCCAGAAAACACCCAAAACCCCCAAAAAGCAACAAAAAACCACAACAAAAACAAAAAAACCCACAACAAAAAACAAACAGAAAAAAACCTAAAAAAACACCAAAAAACACCAAAAACCCACCAAAAACCAAGCAAAAAAACAAAACAAAAAAAACCCCAAAAACAAAAAAAACCCCAAACAAACAAAAACAACCAAAAAACCCAGAAAACAACAAAAAAACCCACAAAAAACCCACAAAAAAGAACCCACAAAAAAACCACAAAACAAAAAACTAGAAAAAAAACAAAACAAAACAAAACAGAAAAACAAACACAAAAAACCCCCAAAACAAGCAACAAAAAAAAAAAAATCAACAAAAACCTTCCCCCGCCCCCCCAAAAAAAATCAGTAGAACAACCAAAAAACCCCAAAACCCAAAAACTGTTCCCTGGGAGCATCTTGGAGCCCAGAGTTGGTAAAAGCCCCAAAATTCTCAGCCCGTGGGGCTGAACGCCCACCCGAGGACCCAAGGATGGATGGACACGGCTGAGTGTGGCTCTGCCCGCTGCTGTTCCCCGGGAAGGGCCCGATCTGGGATCTGGGATCTGGGATCAGGAGCGGCTGAGCCCGGCCCGGTTCGGCTCTGCCTTTCCCGGTTCGGTCCCCACGAACCCGGCCCGGTTCGGCTCTGCCCTGCCCGGTTCGGTCCCCACGAACCCGGCCCGGTTCGGCTCTGCCCTGCCCGGTTCTGTCCCCACGAACCCGGCCCGGTTCGGCTCTGCCTTTCCCGGTTCTGTCCCCACGAACCCGGCCCGGTTCGGCTCTGCCTTTCCCGGTTCTGTCCCCACAAACCTGGCCCGGTTCGGCTCTGCCTTTCCCGGTTCGGTCCCCACGAACCCGGCCCGGTTCGGCTCTGCCTTTCCCGGTTCGGTCCCCACGAACCCGGCCCGGTTCGGCTCTGCCCTGCCCGGTTCGGTCCCCACGAACCCGGCCCGGTTCGGCTCTGCCCTGCCCGGTTCTGTCCCCACGAACCCGGCCCGGTTCGGCTCTGCCTTTCCCGGTTCTGTCCCCACGAACCCGGCCCGGTTCGGCTCTGCCTTTCCCGGTTCTGTCCCCACAAACCTGGCCCGGTTCGGCTCTGCCTTTCCCGGTTCGGTCCCCACGAACCCGGCCCGGTTCGGCTCTGCCTTTCCCGGTTCGGTCCCCACGAACCCGGCCCGGTTCGGCTCTGCCCTGCCCGGTTCGGTCCCCACGAACCCGGCCCGGTTCGGCTCTGCCCTGCCCGGTTCTGTCCCCACGAACCCGGCCCGGTTCGGCTCTGCCTTTCCCGGTTCTGTCCCCACGAACCCGGCCCGGTTCGGCTCTGCCTTTCCCGGTTCTGTCCCCACGAACCCGGCCCGGTTCGGCTCTGCCCTGCCCGGGTTCTGTCCCCACGAACCTGGCCGGGCGGGCGGGGGTCCCGCGGGGGCGGCGCCGGGCCCGGGCAGCGGCTGCAGGATCAGCACCGGGCACCGGGAATGCTCCGGGAACGCTCCGGGCGGCGATCCCGGGGCGCGGGGCTGCGACGGAGGAGAGGAGGGAACGGGGATTGTGAATTCAAGGGTTAATGCGGAGTCCCGGCAGCGGGACAGGGGGGACAGGGAGGACATGGCTGGGGACAGGCGGGACCGGGCCCGGGATGGTGGCGGGGAGGAGAGGGGACGGGACTGGGGGCGGGACAGGAGGGACAGAGGAAACAGGGCTGGCAGGACAGAGGGGACAGGGATGGTGGGAGGATGGAGGGGACTGGGGTGGGGGCAGGATGCAGGGGACATGGCCTGGGGCAGGACAAGGATGGTGGCAGGACAGGGGGACAGGGGTGGCAGGAAGGAGGGACTAGGATGGTGACAGGACAGAGGGGACGGGGCTGGGGGCAGGACAGGGGTGGTGGCAGGACGAAGGGGATGATGGTGGCAGGACAGAGGGGACAAGGATGGCAGGACAGGGGGGATGGTTGTGGCAGGACAGAGAGGATGGGGCTTGGGGTGGCACAGAGGGGACTGGGATGGCGGCAGGACAGAGGGGACAGAAGGGACAGGACAGAGGGGACAAGGATGGTGGGAGGATGGAGGGGACATGGCTGGGGGCAGGACAGAGGGAACGGGGGTGGTGGCAGGACAGAGGGGACACGTTTGGGGACAGGCAGGATCGGGACAGTGATGGTGCCAGGACAGAGGGGACAGGGGTGGTGGCAAGATGGAAAGGACAGGGCTGAAGGCAGGACAGAGGGGAGGGAGCGGTCAGGACAGAGGGGACTGAGGTGGTGCTAGGATGGAGGGGACGGGGCTGGGGACAGGACAGAGGGACGGGGGGGTGGTGGGACAGGGAGGACAGAGGGGACAGGACAGAGGGGACTGGGATGGCGGCAGGACAGAGGGGACAGAAGGGACAGGACAGAGGGGACAAGGATGGTGGGAGGATGGAGGGGACATGGCTGGGGGCAGGACAGAGGGAACGGGGGTGGTGGCAGGACAGGGGCGACACGTCTGGGGACAGGCGGGATCGGGACTGGGTTGGTGGCAGGACAGAGGGGGCAGGGGTGGTGGCAGGACGAGCGGGTGGCCCAGGGGAGCAGGACGGGAGCCCTGGAGATGGGAATTCTCTCTCCCTTGGTTTTCCAGGGACAGCGCCCTCCCATCCTGGGTCACTCCCAGACCCGCAGTGTCCCCACCCCTGGGGACAGGACCCGGGCACCTTTCGGGGTCTGCGGGGCGTTTGCAAAGCCCGTACCCCACCCAAAGCCCCGAGCCCACCCAAAGCCCCTCTCCCAGCCCCTCTCCACCCCTATCCCATCAATCCCGAGGCAGGAGCGCTCCGGGCTCACCCCAAGGAGGGGGGTCCCTGCCCGGGGGTCCCCCCAGAGCCCGCGGGGGCCCCGGGCTGCTCCCCGCTCCATGGCTCGGGATCGTCTCCAGGGCTCCGGGCAAACAAACCCGGCCCAGGGAGGCTCGGCCGAGCCAGGAATGTCCCGGGCGGCTCCTCCCGGCGGGAAATGCCCGGGAAAGGCCCTGGGGACACCGGCCCGGGTTGTTCTGGGTCCCCACGGGCTGGGCCTGTCCCCGAGTGTGACAGTGATCACAGGGGTGCCAGCATGAAGAGACGAGTATCTGACTCCATGTTTCAAAAGGCTGATTTATTACTGTGAAAAATTCTTGTATTTTATGATTGGCTTTTTACAAATATTCAAATGAATATTATATGTGTTGTGTTAGAAAGTAATGCTGCGTTAATTCTCTTAAGTACTGTGTTAAATATAGTTTTAGGTTATAAAAATTGTTAAAATAGAAACTATGCTGTGTAGGATTTTTTTTTTTTAAGAGAGGACTCGCAGCGAGATAGCAGCCACAGGACACCTGAATCTTTCAGAGAAAAAAAATTTATTGTTCCATTATCAGAAGAAACGAACTTCTTCCCGCCTCTTGGTTCTGTCAGGATTTGGAGGAAGAAGCTGGCCATGACCAGACAGAATCCTGTGTTTGAATGGAATTTATGCATCATGTATGAAGTGTATGAATATGCAACAGGCTATTGCTTTTAAGGGTTAATCCTTTGTTAACGGGTGTCCTTTTTCGGGCTCCTGCTGCCCAGAAAAAGGTACCCTGACATCAGTAACTCTTTGTTTTTATTGTCTCATATTATCCTAATTCAAATTGTGCAAATTGTTATTGCTCCAATTGTATTACTATTTTCATAAGCATTTTATTACTATTCAACTTTTAAAATTTTAAAAAACAAGTGATTGGCGTTTTTCACATTATTTTATGATATATATTCGATTAAAGCATAGAACAAATGCTGAGGAACAAATCTCTCCCAAAACTCTCATTCTGCCCCAGAACGGCACCAGAGACCACCCCCCAAATTCCCCCTCCAGCCCCCAAATCCCCCCCCCGGCCCCCCAAATCTCCTCCTCCCCCCGAGCCCGGCTGCCTCAGCCCCTCCCTTGGCTCCAGTCCGGGCTATTTTCTGCTTGATTGGGTTTTTCTCTGTGTTCCTGATTTTCCCGACCCCCTCTGGATTGCTTTTCTGCCTTTTGTTAGAATCCTAAATTCCCATTATTTGCCCGTTTAATTACCGTGCTGCTTCCTGCCCGTTTTGGCAGAGCCGGCCTGGGCTGATCCCGATCTTATCTCCCCTGAGGAGGGGCTCAAACACCGGGATGGGGGTGAGGAGTGCAAGGGAGCCTCGTGCCAGGGACAGGAGGGGTGACAGGGACCTGCTCGGGGTGTCCTCAGCACCCCACGGCAGCCTGAGCCCTCTGGGGGGACATTGTGGACAGAGGGGAGGAGGAGGAGGAGGAGGAGGAGGAGGAGGAGGAGGAGGAGGAGAAGGAGGAGGAGGAGGAGAAGGAGGAATTTCAGAAGTTTTCTGCAATGGGATCAGAGGGATCCCTGCAATGGGATCAGAGGGATCCCCTGGAGTGGGATCAGAGGGATTTCCTGCAATGGGATCAGAGGGATCCCTGCAATGGGATCAGAGGGATCGCTGCAATGGGATCAGAGGGATTTCCTGCAATGGGATTAGAGGGATCGCTGCAATGGGATCAGAGGGATCCCTGCAATGGGATCAGGGAGATCCAGCCCCTCTCTGGGCATCACTCAGCGTTGGCAGCAGAGCAGGGCAGAGGCGGGCAGGGCGTGGGGGAGGCTCAGACCGGGAGGGGAGGGGAGGAACGGAGCCCTGAGCTGCCCTGGAGGTGCCGGCACATCCCTGCTGCCACTTCCCTTCCCGGGACACCGAGAGATTCCCAGAGTGAGCAAACCCCGGCAGGATCAGGCTCGCCCAAGCCTCGGGGGAGATGAAGAAACACTGCGGCTGAGGCACCGCATCCCCCGAGCTGCTGCTGCATCCCGGGGTTCCCAAACCAGCCCAGAGCAGATTGTCACTGCACACCGGGACAAACCCTGGCAGAGAGGGAGCTGCTGGCCCCTGGGCTGCCCACCATCACTGTCACACTCAGGACACACCTCTGGGGACGCTCTCTGCGTCCGGAGCTGTCAGTGGGTTTAAGCTCCTGTCCTGGTTTTACATGGGAGTAATAAAATGGTTATAAAATAGCAATATAGTTAGAGTAATAAAAATGTGGACAATTTGGGTTAGGACAATATGAGACAATAAAGACAAAGAGTTACAGACAGTCCAGGTACCTCTTTCTGGGCAGCATAAGCCCAAAAAAGGACACCCATTAACAAAGGATTAACCCTTTAAAGCAACAGCCTGTTGCATATTTATGAACTATAATTATTTTGAACGATAACTACAAAAATCCCGTTTCCCTTCCCAGGAGGTCTCACGCTGCCAGCGCTTTGATCTTCATTGTCCCCAAGCTGTCACCAGCCTCCTCTTCCTCGGAATTCCCCTTCCCAGACTTGTCTCCTTCTATAGAGGAAAAGACCAGAAGATGCAGCTGGTGCGGGGCGGGGACGGCAGCTGGCACCAGCACATTCCCTTCCCTTCCCTTCCCTTCCCTTCCCTTCCCTTCCCTTCCCTTCCCTTCCCTTCCCTTCCCTTCCCTTCCCTTCCCTTCCCTTCCCTTCCCTTCCCTTCCCTTCCCTTCCCTTCCCTTCCCTTCCCTTCCCTTCCCTCTGCTCATCACCACTGTCACTGTCACCAGACACGGCCACCCCAAATGGGACCCTAAAAGTCTCCCCCAAATTGGTGATGGGACCCACAGAAACTCCCCCAAAATTGGGAATGGGACCCCTAAACATTTCCCCTAATATTGGGGATGGGGCTCTCAAAAAACTCCAAAAGTCCCCCAAAAATTTGGGATAGGACACCCAGAGACTCCCCCAAAACTGGGAATGGGACCTCTAAACATGTCCCCCTAATATTGGGGATGGAGCTCCCAGGAAACCCCCAAAAGTCTCCCCAAAACTGGGGATGGGAGCCACGGACACTCCCCCAAGGGTATGGGGAATGGGACCCTAAACATCTCCCCTAATATTGGGGATGGGGGTCTCAAAAAACTCCAAAAGTCTCCCCAAAATTTGGGATGGGACCCACAGAGACACCCTCCCACAACATCAGGGATGGGACCCCTAAAATCTCCCCTAAAGTTTGGGTGGGAACTCCAGGAATCCACAAAAATTTCCCCAAAAATGGGGTTTGGAACCAGAGAAATTTCCTCATAATCTCTCCAAAACTGAGAGTGGGAACCCGAAAGTCCCCCCAAAATTGGGTACAGCACCCCTAAATTCTCCTCAGAATTGGGGCTCCCATTACTAAAATAATTAAAATTGTGACTTCTGAGTCAAAATTCTCCTTACTGAGGGGGCTGGGGCTTTCCAGCAGAGAGAATTCTATAAATGGATTTATTTTACATATCCCCAATACATATTTATATGGATTTTATCCATATTTATATATTTACAGATGCAGATTTTTTTTTCCTGTAAGAACAGCCCAGGTGATGCTTGGGGCCAGCAGAGCCACGCTGGGGACAGCAGAGACACCTTGGGGACAGCAGAGTCACCCCGGGGACAGCAGAGCCATCCTGGGCCACTGGAGCCACCTTGGGGACAGCAGAGACACCTTGGGGGCAGCAGAGTCACGCTGGGGACAGGGCTGGAGGGACCGTCCCTGTCCCCGCCAAGGGATGTGACCTTCGCACCCCCCACCCCATTCCCGCAGCGTTTCTCCAGCTGTTTTCCAGCTGTTCTCCATCCCGGCTGCCCCGAGGGGCCGGGAGGGGCTCGGTGTCCCCCTGGGGGTGCCGAGGGCGGTGGTGCCGAGGGTGGGGGGGCAGCGCCAGCCCGGGGTCCCTCCCGAGCTGCTCCATCCATCCCGGCGGAGGGAGGAGCCTCCGCATCCCCGAGCGGTGACACCGAGCCCGGCGGCTACAGCGACAGCGACAGCACAGCAGGGACAGGGACAGGGACAGGGACAGGGACAGGGACAGGGACAGGGACAGGGACAGGGAAGGGTCCGGAGGGACACGGGACAGGACAGGGCAGAGGGAGGTGCGGGGCATCCCCGGAGCCCCGGGCCGTGAAGGAGCAGCCGGGCTGTCCCCAGACCCTCCTTTGGGACAGAACCGGGACCCCGCTGCCTCAGCCATGGGGGGTCCCTGGCAGCCACCCCGGCCCCGCTCGCTGCTGCTGCTGCTGCTCCTGCCCATGCTCCAGGTGAGCGACCCTGGGGACAGGATGGGGGGCACCGGGGGTCCCCCATGCCAGACACCTGTGGGGATGGGAGGAGTGAGGGGTCCTTCTGTCCAGGGTGGGGGTGCCCATCCCATTATCCCATCCCATCCCATCCCATTATCCCATCCCATCCCTCCCATCCCACCCCATCCCATCCCATCCCATCCCATCCCATCCCATCCCATCCCATCCCATCCCATCCCATCCCATCCCACCCCATTATCCCATCCCATCCCATCCCATCCCATCCCATCCCATCCCATCCCATCCCATCCCATCCCATCCCATCCCATCTGTGGTCCTCCAAAATTGCCAGCTCCCCTTGGGGACTTTCCCGCAGCTCCTGGGGACAATGTGGTGACAAAGGTTCAGCTGGGACCCCCAGGACCCAGCAGTGCTCAGGGACACCCCAGGGCAGAGGTCCCGAGGGTTCAGGTCCCAGGGATGATCCCTTGGGAACGGCTCCTCCACCCCACACCACACAGAGCACCCCCAGCACAGGGGTTGGGTGCAGGGGGTGCAGGGGACAGGGACAGCCACCGGTGACCCCCAGGACAGGGATATGGGCATGGCTGGCACCAAATCCCTGCGGGAATGGGGGCACTGGGGCGGTTGTGCTGCCAGAGGGAGAGAAACAGCGCTGGGGTGGTCAGGCTGTGCTGGGGAAAGGGGAGGGGAAGGGAAAGGGAAAAAAGGAAAAAAAGGGGGAAAGGGGAAAAAGGGGGGAAAGGGGGGAAAAGAGAAAAAAGAGAAAAAAAGAGAAAAGGAAAAAAGGGAAAGGGAAAGAGAAAAAGGGAGAAGGAAAAAAAGAGAAAAGGAAGAAAGAGAAAACTAAAAAAAAAAAAGAAAAGGAAAAAAGGGAAAAGGAAAAGGGAAAAGGGAAAAAGAAAAAAGGGAAAAGAAAAAAAGAGAAAGGGGAAAGGGAAAGGCGAGGGAAAGGGAAAAAAGGGAAAAGGAAAAAATGGAAAGGGAAAAAAAGGAAAAGGGAAGGGGAAGCTGGGTTGTGGGAGCACTGGAGGCTTGCAGGGTTTTATAGACTGATGGCATCAGTAGGGAAACTGAGGCACAGCAGGAATTCCCTGCCCTGCAGGGAGCTCGGAAGGGAGCCCAGCACATTCCCTGTTCCTGCTTCAGCATCCTGGCCCTGCTGCCATAACTAAGAAACCAAACCCAGCAGCTCTGCAGCCCAAGAGGGGTGAGAGAAACCCCCCTGCCCCATCCATGCCCCCATCACTGGAAGGATGGAGGAGGAGCAGAATTCCTGGGCCTTCCCAGTGCTGTGCCCAGAGCCATCCCCAAAACGCCTTTTCCAGGCTGAAATTCCCTTGAAATCTTGTATTCAGCAGGAAAAGGACACAAAATCTCCTGGGGGAAGTGAAGGGACCCTGAGGAGCGGGCGCATGGCCAGGACAGGCAGGGCAGGGCTCAGCCAAGGGATGCTCCAAGGTCCCACATTCCCTGTGCTGGGAAGCTCAGGGATCCGTCCTCATCCCTCTGTTCCTGCAGCTCCTACACCTCTGGCCTCTCACTGAAACAATCAGCAACACAAACCCAGGTGCACCAGATCCCTGTTCCAGACAGCCCTGAAACTGCTGGGATGCTTGGGAATAGGCAGGGATGTGGGAATGGGCATGGAGGGATACATGGGAATGGACATGGACACTTGGGAATGGGCAGGGATGTGTGGGAATGGGCACAAACACCAGGGAATGGGCACAATTCCATTACTGCAATTCCACAATTCCACTACTCCAATTCCACAATTCCAGGGCAGGGCGGGACTGGGATGGGTTTGTGGTCCCTTCCAACTCAAATCCATTATTCCATTTCTACAATTCCACTACTCCAGTTCCACAATTTCATTACTCCAATTCCCCAAATCCATGGCGGGTGGAGACTGGGATGAGTGTGGATGAGTGTGTGGTCCCCTCCAACCCAATTCCATTATTCCATTTCTACAATTCCATGATTCCATTTCTACAATTCCATGACTCCAATTCCAGAATTCCATGACTCCAATTCCATAATTCCATGTCAGATGGAGACTGAGATGGGTTTGTGGTCCCATCCACCCCAACTCCACGATTCCCTTTCTGTAATTCCATGACTCCAACTCCACAATTCCATTACCCCAATTCCACAACTCCATGATTCCAATTCCACAATTCCATGACTCTAATTCCATAATTCCATGGCAGGTGGGGTCTGGGATGGGTTTGTGGTCCCTTCCAACCCAACTCCATTATTCCATTTCCACAATTCCATGCTTCTACTTCCACAATTCCATTACTCCATAATTCCACAATTCCATGGCAGGTGGGGACTAGGATGGGTACGTGGTCCCTTCCAACCCAAATCCATTATTCCATTTCTACAATTCCATGACTCCAATTCCACAATTCCAAGACCCCAATTCCACAATTCCAAGACTCCAATTCCACAACTCCATGATTCCAATTCCTCAATTGGAATGCGGCAGGTGGGGACAGGGATGGGTGTGTGGTCCCTTCCAACCCAAATCCATGATTCCATTTCTACAATTCCATGATTCCATTTCTATAATTCCATGACTCCAATTCCAGAACTCCACGA
This sequence comes from Ammospiza caudacuta, assembly GCF_027887145.1. Lineage (NCBI taxonomy): Eukaryota > Metazoa > Chordata > Aves > Passeriformes > Passerellidae > Ammospiza > Ammospiza caudacuta. The sequence continues at coordinate 2,288,425 of NC_080619.1, forward strand.
CCCCAATTCCACAACTCCATGACTCCAATTCCACAATTCAATGACTCCAATTCCACAATTCCATGGCAGGTGGGGACTGGGATGGATGTGTGGTCCCTTCAATGGAATCCATGATTCCATTTCTACAATTCCATGATTCCATTTCTACAATTCCATTATTCCATTTCTATAATTCCATGACTCCAATTCCACAATTCCATGACTCCAATTCCACAGTTCCAAGACTCCAATTCCACAACTCTATGGCTCCAATTCCACAATTCCATGGCTCCAATTCCACAATTCCACGGTTCTCCTGCCTGCCCTTTCCCCTCTCCAAGGTGCAGGGGACTCATCCCGACTGCTCCATCGTGCTCCACTTCCAGCAGCTGGAGGAGGAATGTCTGCAGAGGATCCGGAGCGAGAGCCCCAGCCCGGGGCAGGCAGGGCAGGGTGAGCCTGGATCAGCTCCCTGGGAGCAGGGGGGAATCCTGAGGGGTGCCTGGAGGGTGACCATGGGAGGGGATTGCAGAGCACTCGTGGGTTTGGGATTTCCAGGGAAATGAGAACAGCACTAAGGAAAGCTCAAGGAGGATCCCCGGAGAGTGCCAGAAATGCTGCTGGGATGGGATAGAGGGGATTGAGGGATGCAAACAACTGCCAGAACTCAGCCCTGGTGGGTTTAGAGAATCTTGGAATGTTTGGGATTGGGAGGGACCTCAAAGCCCACCCAGTGCCACCCCTGCCATGGCAGAGACACCTTCCACTGTCCCAGGTGCTCCAACCCCAATGTCGAACCTGGCCTTGGACACTGCCAGGGATCCAGGGGCAGCCCCAGCTGCTCTGGGCACCCTGTGCCAGGGCCTGCCCACCCTCCCAGGGAACAATTCCCAATTCCCAATATCCCATCCAGCCCTGCCCTCTGGCACTGTGAGCCATTCCCTGTGTCCTGTCCCTCCAGCCCTGTACCCAGTCCCTCTCCAGCTCTCCTGGAGCCCCTTTGGGCTCTGCAATGTCAGTATCTCTTGCTGCTCAGAGTGACCCCAAGAAAAGTTGGAAAGTCTCTTTTCCCAGCCCTGCGCTTGAAGAAGGAGTCAGAGCTCTTCATTTCTTGGTCTCAAGGTTGTTTATTTTATCTTATCTATAAAAAAGTTTCTCCTGCCCTGCCAAGGTCAGCTCAGCAAGACAGTCCAGGCACTCTGCCTGCCCCTGGGGCAGTGTTATGTCTTTATACTAAAAACTGTAGACAATATTTACAATTACTTTCCAATACCTATCACCTATGTTAGACAGTGAGCTTCTACTCTAAACCAATCCAAAAGTGCCACCATCACAGCAGGAGATGGAGACCAAGAAGAAGGAGAAAGGCTGGACATGCCCAGATTCCTCCATCTTGCCCCCTGAACCCCTATTCTAGAAACCCCAAAATCTACTTTTCCACCCTGTGATAACTTCACTATTATTCTACTTAAACTGTTGTGGCTTGCTGGTCTTCATACAAGGTTGATAATTTGCTCCACGGGTCATAACCAAACCCACAGGGGCATTTTGGGCTCTGTGCCAGGGTCTCTGAGCCCCCTGGCAGGGCTCTGGGCTGCTCAGGACAGACAGAGGGATGTGCTGGGTCCTGACGCTGCAAGGGGCTCTGAGCTGTCCCTGGAGCCTCCTCACCCCCCCAGGGAGGGATTCATGGAGTTTGGCAGTGCTGGGTTGGTCCCTGCCCCTGGCAGAGTCCCCTCCATCCCCCTGCACCAATGCCAGGCTTGTGGCCACCAGCACCGGGGTCACTCTGTGGTGTCACCACCTCACATCTGCTCCCCTTCCTAATTCAGTAAATTTTACTGCCAAACATTTTTTTGAGCAGCTCAGTTTTCCCATATCTGGGGTTTTAAATGAATTAACTGGTTGAAAAACCAATTTTCAAGTGCTGCTTTTGGACATCCTTTTTTTTTAAATTGCATCTCAGTTTCCATCCAAAAGTGGAATGGCCCAAATCCCAGGCAAAAATTGTCACCTGGAGAATAAGGAAGGCATAATTCCAGGGGTTTCATCTCATAGCAGTGGAAAAATTAAGCACTAAATGCATATGAAGGTGCATAATTGCTTAAGTAACTCTGCAGAAATGTCATTTATCCTTCAGCTTAGCAGGGAAAAGCCAAATTGATTGGAAAAGGTCCATTTTGCAACCTGAACTGTGCCAGCCAAGGGGAAGGAACCTCACTGCAGGAAAATATCCGAGATGTGGGAATGCATAATTAATATCTGGGTTTAATCCTGGGGCTTCTGCTGTCCCTGTCCACCTGAGCTGCATCCATCCCTTTCCCTGCTTGCACCAGCGTGGGGAGCCTGACTCCAGGACAGGCTCAGATCCCATCCATGGGGAGGGAGGGCCCTGGGATCTCCTTATTCCTTATTCCTTATTCCTTATTCCTTATTCCTTATTCCTTATTCCTTATTCCTTATTCCTTATTCCTTATTCCTTATTCCCAATATCCCATCCATCCCTGCCCTCTGGCAGTGGGAGCCATTCCCTGTGTCCTGTCCCTCCATCCCTTGTCCCCAGTCCCTCTCCAGCTCTCCTGGAGCCCCTTCGGGCCCTGCAAGGGGCTCTGAGCTCTCCCTGGAGCTTCTCCTCTCCAGATGAGCACCCCCAGCTCTCCCAGCCTTTCCTCTTCCATCTCTTCCATTCCTTGCACCATATCCATGCTATCCTCTGGACTATGGGGGCTAAAATTTCAGAGGAGGCCCTGGAGAGGCTCCAAAGGCTCCTCTGAGCCAGGCTGGGAGAGCTGGGGGTGCTCACCTGGAGAGGAGAAGCTCCAGGGAGAGCTCAGAGCCACTTGCAGGGCCCGAAGGGGCTCCAGGAGAGCTGAAGAGGGACTGGGGACAAGGGATGGAGGGACAGGACACAGGGAATGGCTCCCACTGCCAGAGGACAGGGATGGATGGGAGATTGGGAATTGGGAATTGTTCCCTGGGAGGGTGGGGATGGGTTGGGATGGAATTCCCAAAGCAACTGTGGCTGCCCCTGGATCCCTGGTAGTGCCCAATGCCAGGTTGGACATTGGGCTTGGAGCAGCCTGGGACAGTGGGAGGTGTCCCTGCCATGGCAGGGGTGAAACTGAATGAGTTTTAAGCTCCCTTCCAACCCAAACCATTCCAGGATTCCCTGCTCCCAAAACCCCAAGAAATGAAGGGTCTGCTCTCAGGGATGATCCCAATTCTGTGCTCACTTCCCTGATCCTCCAGAACAAAAACCCAGCCCCACTTTGACATTGTGGATGCAAATCCCTCTCTGCCAGCACTGCCACCCCCAGGCTGAAATCAGAGGAAATTCATCAGCCCTGTCCAGTTCCACATTCCCTGCTGGGAATGGCTCCATGAATAATGTGGATCTGCAGGGTTAATGATGGAGGCTGGGACAGCAGCTGGCCGGCGCTGGGATCTCCTTGTCCCATCATAAATTCCTCCAGGCCCTGAGTCTGCCTGGCTGTGTTCATTCCCCAGAAAACTGAGAATGATTTAAACAGGAATTCAGTGCTGGATAGGGAAGTAAAAGTTGTTTAAGCTTAAGTCATGCAGAAACCCTTGCACGACTTCCTTCTGTCCTTGGGGACACATCCTGAGCTGAGCCTCCAGCAAAAGGAAAAGGGGAAGGGGAAATGGGAAAAGGAAGCAAAAAGGAAAGGGGAAAGGGGAAAAGGGAAAGGGGAAGAGGGAAAGGGGAAGAGAAAGGGAATGGGGGAAAGGGAAAAAAAGGGGAAAAGGAAAAAAGGGGAAAAGGGGGGGAAAGGGAAAAAAAGGGAAAAGGGAAAAATAGGGAAAGGGGGAAAAAGGAAAAGGAAGAAAAGGGAAAAGGAAAAAAAGAAAAGGAAAAAATAGAAAAGGAAGAAAGGGAAAGGAAAAAGGGGAAAGAGGAAAGGGGAGGGAAAGGGGGAAAAGGGGGGAAAAAGGGGAAAAAGGGGGAAAAAAGGGGAAAAAAGGGGAAAAAAGGGGAAAAAAGGGGAAAAAAGGGGAAAAAAGGGGAAAAAAGGGGAAAAAAGGGGAAAAAAGGGGAAGGGGAGAAGGGGTTGGGGAAAAAAGAGGAAAGGGGTAAAAGGGGGAAAGGGGAAGAAAGGGGAAAGGGGAAAGGAGAAAAAAGGGGAAGGGGGGAAGGGGGGAAGGGGACGGGGAAGGGGAAGCTGGGCTGAGGGAGCACTGGGGGCTTGCAGGGCTTTAGAGGCTGATGGCATCAGCGGGGAAACTGAGGCACAGCAGGAATTGCCTGCCCTGGCGTCCTTTCCCTCCCCAGGCTGCCCCACCGAGTGGGACGGGCTCAGCTGCTGGCCAGCCCTGCCCCAGGGCCAGTCCCGAGCTGTCACCTGCCCCGAGATCCTGAGTGTCTTCAAGAAGCCCAAAGGTTTGAATCCAGCGGGGATCGCTCATCCCACGGCCCCACCCGCCCTGCCAGGGCCCCCAGAGCCACCCCAGCCCTTCCCTCCCACCCCACAGCTCCTGCCCGTCCCAAAATGTCCTCGGTGGAAACTGCAGCCCCAGCAGGGACAGGAAAACAGAGATTTGGGGACCCAAATCCTTTCATCCCTCTGTGGGTGCAGCTCTTGGGGACCTCATCCTCCATCCTGGTGGCACCAGGACAGTCCCCTCACTGCCCTCCCTTCCCATCCCAGGGCTCCCGAGCTCCCACTGGAACATTCCAGCACTTCCTCAGACAGGAGTAATTCAGGAAATGTTGGGAAATATTTGCTTTGGGGTAGGAACAGCTCAGGAGAGGCTCGAAGGAGCCCTCACAGGACGACTGAGCACTTTTACAGCCTTAATTCCCAATTCCCTTCACCTGGAGGGATCTGTGCCTGTTTTCACACCCTGTCAGAAGTTTTCCTGGCAGCTCCAGGCATGGGGCCATGGGATCCAGAAGGGATGGGATAGCAATGGGATTTGGGAGGGAGGGGTGGGGTTGGGGAGGGATGGGGCAGTGATAGGGTCCAGAAGCAGCAATGGGATCCAGGAGGGACGGGGCAGCCCACAGGTACCACGCTGCTGTCCCTGTCTGTTCCAGACCGGCCATTTTGGGGGTGCCATCAGAGGTGACACCCGTGGCTCCCCTGAGGTCCCCCCTTGTCCTGCAGGGCTGATCCAGAGGAACTGCACCGAGTGGGGCTGGAGCCCCCCCAGCCCCCCCTACCACAGCGCCTGCCAGTTGGAGATGCTGGGCAGCAGCAATGACACCGAGGCCAAGGCACGTGGGACACCTGGGGCTGTGGGGATCTGGCCCCATGGCCCCATTTCCCCTTGGCCACATGTCCCCACATGGCCACACGTCCCCACATGGCCCTGTGTCCCCATGGCCCCATGGCTCATTGTCCCCATTGTCCCCATGGCTCAATGTCCCAATTTCCCAATGTCCCCAATGTCCCCCATGACCCCATGTCTCCATTTCCTCATGTCCCCATAGCTCTGTGTCCCTATTTCCCTATGTCCCTATGGCCCCATGTCCCCACGCTGCCCCATAGCCGCATGGCCCCATGTCCCCACACTGCCCCATGTCCCTGTGTCCCCATGTCCCTATTTCCCCATGTCCCTATGGCCCTGTGTCCCCAAACAGCCCCTTTTCCCAATGTCCCCATGCCCCTGTGTCCCCATGTCCCCATACTGCCCCATGTCCCCATGGCTGTGTCCCCATGTCCCCATGGCCCTGTGTCCCCACACTGCCCCATGTCCCTGTGTCCTCATGTCCCCTCACTGCCCACTGGCCCCGTGTCCCCTGTCCCTGTGTCCCCACACTGCCCACTGGCCAAAGAACCATGGAGATGCTCCTGGGTTATCCCATCGCCCCTGCCTGTCCCTGTCCCCTCCCTCCACTGTGCTGTCCTTTGCAGAGAGGCCACTTTGTCACCATGAAGGTGCTCTACACCTGTGGCTACTCCACGTCGCTGGCAGCGCTGCTCCTGGCCATCGGCATCTTCTGCTGCTTCAGGTAGGGCTGGGAGCTGCTCCAGGGCTGGAGGGACACAGGACAAACCCCAGCAGGAACGGCTGCCCCCAGCCTGGCCCCTCCTGGAGCAGCCAGGACCCATCCCAGCCGACAGGGAAACAGGAGAGCAATGGCAGCTTTGTCCTTCCCTGGTGGCCCTCTTGGGTTCTGGTTTTGCACATGTCCCCGTGCTGCAGGTTTGGGCTCTCCAGAGGTTTCTGGGATGTTCCCTTAAGGTCCTTGAGCAGCCCCAAGCACAGCGCTATTGTATTAGCAGGGAAATGCCCTGATGAATGGCGGAATGATGCATCTGACTCCATGTTCTCAGAAGGCTAAATTATTACTTTATTACACTATATTATATTAAATTATATTATAGTATAATAATATATTAATATATAATATTAAATAATATAATAATATTATATTCATATTGTTATATTAAACAATATTATATGATATGATATGATATGATATGATATGATATGATATGATATGATATGATACTATACTAAAGAATACAGAAAGGGTACTTACAGAAGGATAAAAAGATAATTATGAAAACTTGTGACTCTTTCCAGAGTCCCAACACAGCTTGGCCCTGATTGGCCAAAGAGTGAAAACAACTCACAGCAGAATCCAATGGAACAATCACCTGTGGGTAAACAATCTCCAAACACATTCCACATGGGCACAGCACAGGAGAAGCAAATGAGATAAGAATTGTTTTCCTTTTCTCTGAGGCTTCTCAGCTTCCCAGGAGAAAAATCCCGGGTGAAGGGATTTTTTCAGAGAATGTGAATGCCACAAAGCACAGCCCTGCCCTTCCTGCTTTTAGAGCAGGAAAGCTTCTCCAGGGCTTTGTGACCATCACCAGCAGTGATCCCAGGGAAGGGGACAACAAAGTACCCTCTCTGCCTCTGTTTGGGCCCAGCCCATCTCTCCCTCCTGCAGGAAGCTGCACTGCACCAGGAATTCCATCCACATCCACTTCTTCACCTCCTTCATCCTGCGGGGCACGGCCGTGTTCATCAAGGACAGGGTCCTCTTCTCGGACGAGTCCATCGACCACTGCACAATGTCCACGGTGAATCCCAAACTGCTCCAAACCCCAGCCCTGGAGCACAGCAGGGGCTCTTTGGGAGGGGTCTGGTGGGACCTGGGGGAATTTGTCACTGCAGAGAGAAGAAAGAAGCTGTGAGATGGAGGAAATTCTGTCCTGGGTGGCCATGGGGAGGTTCAACATTTCTGCATTTCCCTTTGTGCAGGGAATAAATTCTGTCCTCAAAACTGCTCTGGCCTCAGGCTAGGTGTCCCCAGTGGGGCTAAAGCTCAGCACAGCCCCACCAGCACCAGGTACTGCTCAGATCTGAGGTTTTCAATCAAAACAGGAACCCCTGAGCGAAGACACAGCACTGAGAACACCACAGACACAACCACGGGGTTTTTAAAGATCCTACAAAACCAGCCCGTGGTCACCTGCCCATGGGGCACAGGCAGAGCAGAACCTGGTGCAGGTGGTGTGAGGGGCTGGGGCAGAGTCCCTGGGGCTGCACTGAAAGGCCATCACTGAAAGGCCATCACTGAAAGGCCATCACGGGTGTCCTCAAGAGGGTGGACAGGAGGGTGACAGTCCCCTGTGCTGCACTCTGAGCCATCCCCTCCTCCCCTGGCAGGTGACCTGCAAGGCAGCCATCACCTTCTTCCAGTACTCAGTGCTGGCCAACTTCTACTGGCTGCTGGTGGAGGGGCTGTACCTGCAGACGCTGCTGCTGCTCACCTTCACCTGCGACAGGAGCTACACCTGGGGCTACGTCCTCATGGGCTGGGGTGAGCCTGGGGACATCCTGGGCATCCCTGGGCAGGAACCACCTGGGAACGGCCTGATCTGGGACCCACCTGGCCAGCGTCCAGCATCTCCCCACCCCATCTCCTGCATGGCCTTGGTGGGCACCCACCTGCTCCTGCCAGAGCTCAGAGCTGCTGGGGAAACCTGGCCTGGTCAGGACAGCTCCTCCTTCTTCCCACACCCACCTGGGGCTGGGAATGCCCATCCCAGGTGCCAGGGTGTGATGGAAGAGCGTGGGGACAGGAGGGTGACACAGACATGGCACCACCACTTCCTTCTCTTGGAGAAGGTGGGATGGTTGTCACCTTCCTGCCACACCCAGAACTGAGCTGGACACGTGTTCTGGGGACGAGGGACAGAGGGGTGGCACGGGGGCTTCCCAGAGCACTGGAGGGGCCATCCCTGCCTGTGTCCTGTCCTTGCAGGTGTCCCTGTTGTCACAGTCGGGGTGTGGGTGCTCACCAGGCTCCAGTATGACAACCACGGGTAAGAGCAGGAGGGGTTGGGTCTTTCTGGTTGTCAAACTGTCCCTTGGCCTCGTCCAGGCCACCCCAGCCACGTGTCCCAGTCCAAGGGCTGGGAAATGAACCCTTGGCATGGGATGGATGCTCAGGAGGGCAGGACTGGGCCAGCCTTTCAATGTTATTTCTGTTTTCTGGTGGGTCCTGTGGCAGGAGGGGTGCAAAGGGGTCAGGGGTCTGGCCAAAGAAATGGCGGGGGGACAGCTGGGCCATGTGGGTCCCCGTGGGTGCCAGAGCCACCTTGCTGTCCCATAGGTGCTGGGATGACTACTCCAGTGTGTACTGGTGGGTGATCAAGGCTCCCATCCTCCTGGCCATATTTGTGAGTGTGCCCCCTGAGAGGCCCCCCCAGAGCCAGGGTCCCACACGGCCAGGGGACCCATCCAGGGACTGTGCAGGGCATGAGACGTGGCCTCCCTCCTGGGGCAGGTGAACTTCCTCATCTTCCTCAACGTCACCAGGATGTTGGCACAGAAGATCCGGTGCCCGGACCTCAGCAGAACCCACAAGCAGCAGTACATGTAAGGGGACAGGGCTGTGCCCACTGTGAGGTCTGGGATGGGGACAGGGCTGTGCCCACCCCGGAGTCCCAGGGCAGAGGGACCTCCCTTGGAGGAGCACAGAGCTCAGCCCTGGAGCCTCCAGGATCTGTCTCTCACAGAACCTCTCCAAGGTTTTGGGGAGGTCTGAGGGGGCAGCAGGAGCCCCCAGAGCCCTGTCCCTCTCCACAGGAGGCTGACCAAGTCCACGCTGCTGCTCATCCCCCTCTTTGGGGTGCACTACGTGGTGTTCGCGCTCTTCCCTGAGCACGTGGGCGTGGATGCCCGGCTCTACTTCGAGCTCGTGCTGGGCTCCTACCAGGTGAGATGGGCAGGGAAAGCCCCATGGCCCCATCCCAAATCTCACCAGGACCCTCTGGAACGTGGGGGTTTGGCCTCTTTTGGGAGAGGGTGCCCCCAAACACCTGGGGCAGGGCCTGGAGAACCTGGCACTGATTCTCCAGTGGAAGGAGGTAAAGGTAGGGAGATGAGCACAGAGGGGTCCAGCCCCCTCCTCTGGGTGCAAATTGCTCTGCCTGTCCTCTCCAGGGCTTCCTGGTGGCTCTGCTCTACTGTTTCCTCAATGGGGAGGTGAGTGTGTGTCCCCACCCCAACCCCGGGCACCACAGCGGGCACGGGGACACCCCGAGGGTGCCCCAAAGCTGGGGTGGGCAGGGTCAGTTCCTCCTCCCCTTGCCCCCCAGTCCCCTCTGTTGGGTGCTGTCTGGCGTCCCTGGGTGCCAGCAGTGCCCACACTGGTGCAGGTCCAGGCTGAGATCAGGAGGAACTGGGGCACGTGGCAAAGGTCCATGGAGAGCAACGTCTTCAACCTGGCCACCCAGGACTTCACGGCGTGAGCAGGACAGGAGAGGGACTGATGCAGGAGCAGCTCCAGGGCTGCAGCACCAGAAAGACTCAATCCCTTGTGATTTTGGCGGTTCTGGGTCTGATACCCTCAGAGGGAACAACCAGAAAGACCCAAACCCCACTCTGATTTTGGGGGTGTTGGGAACAACCAGAAAGACCCAACCCCTACTGATTTTGGAGGTTATGGGTCTGACACCTTCAGAGGGTGTTGGGAACAATCAGAAAAACCCAACCCCTCTCTGATTTTGGGGGTTCTGAGTCTGACACCCTCAAAGGGAACAACCAGAAAGACCCAACCCTTTCTAATTTTGGAGGTTGTGAGTCTGACAACCTCAGAAGCTGTTGGGAACAACCAGAAAGACCCAACCCTGCCCCAATTTTGGACGTTCTGGGTCTGACATCCTCAGAGGGAACTACCAGAAAGACCCAATCCCTTCTGATTTTGGGGGTTCTGAGTCTGACAGTCTCAGAGGAAACAACCAGAAAGACCCAAACCCCCCCAATTTTGGAAGTTCTGGGTCTCACACTCTCAAAGGGAACAAGCAGAAAGACCCAAACCCCTCTGATTTTGGGGGTTCTGGGTCTGACTCCTTCAAAGGGAACAACCATAAAGACCCAACCCCTTGTGATTTTGGAAGCTCTGAGTCTGATACCCTCAGAAGGTGTTGGGAACAACCAGAAAGACCCAACTCCCCTGATTTTGGGAGTTCTGGGTCTGCCACCCTCAGAGGGTGTTGGGAACAACCATGGGAGAGGCTCTGCATGCTCGGCGCTGGTAGATCTTGCACCCTGTGGTAGCACCTCACCCCCAGAGCTCTCACTGCTTTGGGGCAGAGTTCCAGGCAAAGAGAAGGGAAATTCTGCACTTTTCTGCCTGAAACTGGGAAGGAAACACAGAAATCCTTCACCCAAGGACAGCTGGTGGGTTTTGTCTGCGCTGAAGGAAAAGGAGCAGCACCGATACTGAAGGGATTCACTGATGGATGTTTTCCCCTTTCCTTGGTTTACAAAATAATTTCCTGCCTGGGAAGATTCCCAAACAGAGCCAGGAGCCCCCTGGGGATGGGGGGAGGATACAGAGAGAGGCAAAATCCCAAACCTCTACAAGAGACCCCTGCAAATGGCCTCTGGACCCAGTTCCTCCCCATTCCCAAAATTCTTCCCTTTCTCCCATGGGGGTTGAGTGAGCTGGAGATGTTCCCGTGCCAGGAGAGCTCTCCCAGCCCTTTGCTCTGAGGAATGGGACTCACCTGGCATTCCTGGGGGTCAGGAAGGGTTTTCCCAATAAAATCTCATTCCAAGTCCAGCCTCACTTTTCAGTGTCTCGTTTTGCTCCACAAACCCAGAGGATTTGGGATTGGGGGTGCTGCAGGATGAAAACCCTGCCCATGATGGAATGCCTGGAGGTACCTCCCAGGCAATCTCTGCTTTTCCCCTGCCTGGTGAAGCTCACAGAGAGGAGATGGAGGAGGAAGGTGAGGAAGATCTCGAGGTGGGGGCACCACAAGCTGTCCCAAACGTCCTGGGGTGCCCTCTGGGTGCCCCCAGCCTGTTCCAGCACCATGAACATCCTTCACCCTCCCAGCTGAGCTCCTGCCCTCCAAATGGTGCCTCCAGGAGGGAGAGAGGCCCCAAATGCCCTTTTTCCTAACTTCCTGGCCTCTCCTCTGCTCCTGAGGCCGGAGCCACCCGATCTCAGCCTTGCTTCTCACCCTGCCTGGGTGCCATGTGTCCTTCCCTAAATAAACCCCACTTGCTGGCCCCTGTCCAGCTGCAGGATCTCCAGAGATCCCATCTGGGAGGGCACCGAGAGGGAAACAGAGGCCCAGAGCTGATCTGGGGTGAGATGGGAGAGGTTCCATTAAAAATCCCTCCAGAGCCAGCACATCCTGAACCATCAGAGGGTTTTGGAAGGTGTCAAATAAATCCCTGTCTGCAGCCAGGAAGGGACAGAGGTGAAGAGAATCCCTCTGCATCATCAGTGAGGATGGGATGAGACAGCAGCAGACTGAGCAGGACTGGGGATGCTCAGTGGGAAAGCCTGTTTCCATAAACCTTTAAAAAACTCCGGATTTGCACCTATTTCCAGCTGCAGATGGCGTTTTGGGGTGATAAATTACCCCAAATGACCCTCTGGGGTTGGCTGGGCTTTCAAGCCCCTGCAGGACAGGAGTCCCGGGTGGCTCCAGGAGGGGACTGGGAATCGCCCTCAGCCTGCAGGAAAGGTTTTCCAAAGGCTCCCAGCACCGACCATGCCCTGCAGCTGCAAAAGATCATGGAAAGGGATCTTAAAGTGTTGAAAGAGACCTTAAATCTCATGGGCAGGGACACCTTCCACTATCACAGACTGCTCTCAGCCCCGTCCAGCCTGGCCTTGGACACTGCCAGGGATCCAGGGCTCCTGTGCCAGGGCCTGCCCGTCCTCACAAGGAGGAATTTCTTCCGAAGATCGTCACAATCTCACAGATTTTTCCACTCTAAGGATGCTGAGGGTGTGTCCAGGAGTGCTGAGCCCAGGCAGAGCAGGGTCAGTGTAGGATTGACGGCGTTAGGACGGTCAGGATGGACGGAGATGAGAGATCTCTGCAGCCAGGTCAGGAACTTGTGGTTTATTGCAAAGGGCCTGGGTGCAGGGCCCTGCTGGGAGCTGCCAAACACAGCTCAGAGCAGGCTGAGAGAAGAGAGGGGGAGAGAGGGTGAGAGGGTGAGAGAGTAAAAGCGGTAAGAGAGTAAAAGGCAAGAGCTAAGAGGCAAGAGTAAGAGTATAGAAAGTAAGTGAGCAAAGTTCCCGTTCCAATAAAATAAATCATTTTCTGTGTGGAATATTCTGATTCTCACTAACCAATCTAGTACAAGATACAAATCCTATAGCATTTACATACAGCCTATAAGAATCATTACATTACCATACTGTGTTACATTTTAAACCCTAAAAACTCCTCTTTGGCCCCCTCTGCCAAGCTGTAGGGTCTGCTCTGACCCTTGGGCCTGTCTGCAAGCAGAGGGTGTTGTTCCATCCAAAGGGGATCACCTTCAGCTGGCCACACCATTGTTTTCCAGTTGTTCAGTAACTGAGGGATCTCAAAGCTTGCTTTCATTTCAATCTCTCTTATAGTTTCCATATTGTCAAAATCTTTTGCCAGGCAATCATATTTATAAGGCTTTCCTGTTCCATCTTCCCCAACACGTCAGGCTTCCCGCATCCCTCCCCCAGGAGTGCCCCATCCTGGCTCCCTCCTCTCGCAGCGTGTCCCGTGTGTCCCCCGGTGTCCCCGCAGCCCCAGTGTGTCCCGTGTGTCCCCAGCAGTGCCCGGGCATGGCGCAGTTTTGCCCACCCGGAGCCGGAGGGTGGCACTGCGGCCCCTCCGCAGCGCGGGCACGGCGGGGATGGCAGCGCTGGAGCGGGGGGACATCATCCCCACAGAAACCCCTCCAACAACCACACCACTGTCCATTAAAATAACTGCCCTGATCGTAACAGCCCTAGGCATCGTTTCAGCCCTAAAAATCTCAAAAATAGCCCAAACACTCATCCTCACAAAACAAACTCCTCTCTTAAACTTTTCAACATCCCTAGGGTACTTTAACCCCTTAATCCACTGCCTAAGCATAACCAACTTCCTCAACGGAGGACAAAACATTGCCTCCCACCCAACTGACCTCTCCTGATACAAAATATTAGGCCCAGAAGGACTGGCCAAAGACTGAAAACTAAACCCCTTCTCAGAGTTACCCCACAACCCCATATCAGGTTAGAATGAGGATGTTGGCAAGTAGGGTTCAGAACAGGATTTGTGATAGACGGCAGAAGGTTATTGGGTTATTGGCCCTGAGAGCCCCAGAGGGTGAGGAATGGGTCGCACTGCTTTGGGCACTCAGGAACAGCTGGGCAGCCCCGGCCAGGCACGGGTTAACCTGCGGTGCCTGGTGTGGGAATCCACAAAATCAGAGGGTTTTGGAAACGCTGCAAAAGGCAGGCCCCAGAGATAGCAAACTGTGCTTAGAGCTAAGCAGCAGCCATGAGATAGGCCAGCAGAAAAATTATTTAAAAAGTAGAAAAGCAAAGACAAATAGAACAATGGTCTGTGTATTAATGCTTGTCTAGAATAACTCTCTAAGCTATAGAAAAGTTTATCTAGCAAGATATTAGGAAGGTTGAAGCTTAATAATGGAGCTCTGTGCATTGTGTTTTAAGACTTACAGGCAGGTATTGTATTTGAAATAAGCAAGCATTGTTTAACCACAGGTCCATGTGCTTATAGTGGTTGGATAGAACTACTGTCAATGTGCTTTTGCTTTGTGTGATTGGTCAAAAAACTTAAAAAGTGAGTTGTAACATTAAATTCTTAGTCTGCTGCCTGGGATGTGACTGCTGGCATCTTCCCATTGTCATCACCATGTAATGAGACTGATGCTGGAAAATAAAACAGCTCAAGGCAGTTCCACAGCAGCCCCGTCCCATTGGTGATTTGTGCACAGACCCCTGGCTGAGGACACCTGGGGTGCCTGGGGTGCCCTGCCCACGTTCCCTGATCCTCTGGAGCTGCCAGGGCTCCCTGCCCGGCACAGAGGGTGCCCTGAGCTTCCATCCCCTCCTTCCTCCCACTCCGGGATGGTCCCAGTGCTACAGCTCGGGGAATTCACTCTCCCCATGTCCCAGCACACCGGGATTGCCCCTTCCCTGCCTGCACAGGGACCAGCAGCTGTCACAGACACATTTTATGAAAAATCCTTTCCTCAAGATTCTTCCTCCTGAGAAGCTGAGAGGCTCCAAGAACAAAATGTAAACATTGGTTATCTGCTGCTGTGGAATGCAACAGGTGCATCTGGGATTGGGCTCATGTGGTTGTTTCTAATTAATGGCCAATCACAGTCAGCTGGCTCGGACAGAGCCCAAGCCACAAACCTTTGTTATCATTCCTTCTTTATCTATTCTTAGCTAGCCTTGTGATGAAATCCTTTCCTCTATTCTTTTAGTATAGTTTTAATAGAATATATATAAAGTTTTAATAGAATATATATAATAAAATAATAAATCATGCCTTCTGACACATGGAGTCAGATCCTCTTCTCTTCCCTCATCCTGGGACCCCTGTGAACACTGCCACAGGCAGAGACCCTGGGACACAATGGGGACACAGCGGGGACAGAGATGGCAGTGAACAGAGCTGGAGAGGGACTGGGTACAAGGGATGGAGGGACAGAACACAGGAAATGGCTCCCAGTGCCACAGGGCAGGGATGGATGGGATATTGGGAATTGGGAATTGTTCCCTGGGAGGGTGGGCAGGCCCTGGCACAGGGTGCCCAGAGCAGCTGTGGCTGCCCCTGGATCCCTGGCAGTGCCCAAGGCCAGGCTGGACATTGGGGCTGGAGCAGCCTGGGACAGTAGAAGGTGTCCCTGCCATGGTACTGGGTGGACTTTGAGGTCCCTTCCCACCCAAACCATTCCCTGATTCTGGAATCCTGTGGTGGATGCAGTACCACAAGCCGGGCACCTCAAATACCCAAAGCTGGACCAAACATGGCCCTGATTCCACCCTGGAAATCCAAGGACACATTTTTCCCACCCTGATCAGTGTGGTCAGTGCCTCTGGGTGCCCCAAGCTCCCTTTCCCATTGGGATTTCCTTGGTTCTGCAGGCAGAAGAACTGCAGACAGACCCTCGGTGTCCCCACATCCCACAGGGCAGGAGACACATCCCAGGGTTTCCAGCCTCACTCCAGGCCTGCTCTTGGGCTGGGAAAAGCAAAAATGGACCCGTGGAACACAAAAAGTCCCCCTTTAGTGTCAAGGCTGCACTTGAGGCAGCTGCTGGGAGCCACCAAACATCCCCTGAATTTCCTGCTGTGACCAACAGAGCAGTGGAAAGTCCCCAGAGGCACAGCAGGAGGGTGGCCCTGTGCCTGTCCCTGTCCCTGCTGTCCTCCCAGCCAAATCCTGGGATGCACTGGGAATGCTCCATGCCCTTGGATCGTGGCTGTTGTTCTGCTGCTCAGCCCCCAGTGTGGGCTCCTGTTGGATTCAGCCCTTTTCTGGCTCAGAGATGGGGTAAATGAGAGGTGTTTTAAAAACTTTTATTCTATTTTCAGTCTCATGTGAAGGGTGAGACAATACAGATCAGTGGCTAACTGTCCACAGGCTCCCAGTGCCAGCCATGCCTGTAGCCACCCCTGGGAGCTGCTCTGGGCTCTTTTCTCCCTCCTTGCCTTTGTTTTATCCATTCTGAGCCTGCTCAGGGCTCCAAGCCAGCCAGAAGGGCCCTGGTTTTTAATTGAAGACATCCAAGTGATGCCTCCCAAAACACACCTTTGGTCTCTGTGGCCCTGATTTTTTAAGATTTTCTAAGCCTTCTGATGTTTACATTCTTGAAACAAACTTTCTCACACACTTTATGTAAATAACTTATTGTTTTGCATTCTTTTATGAAGGAGGAGAAATTTGATGGACTGCTGGTTTGTCCAGTGTCATTGGAGAGGTGGCACTGTCCAACATTTATAGATTTCCAGAAGTGACAGTGGATTGGAGGGTCAGCAATAAGTTTTGGGCTCGGGCACAGCGCTGGCAGCGCCGCTGGCACCGGCTGCCCCCTGGCCCTCACACTTTTCCTGCTGCTCTTCCCAGCCCATCACTGCCGGGGAGGCGCTGGCCAGGGTGGCTCCCACCTCCCCTCCACCTCCCTGTGTCCCTTGGGGTGCCGGAGCCGGCCCGGAGCCGCTGCACACCTGGGGCACTGCACTGTGCCTGGGCAGAACTCCCCGCGGGGGCCATGGGGGTGATGGAGACGATGGGGGCCATGGGGGTGATGGAGACGATGGGGGCCATGGGGACCCTGTGGGTGATGGGGATGATGGGGGCGATGCAATGGGCACGATGGGGGCCATGGGGAGATGGGGGCCATGGGGGTGATGAGGGCCATGGGGGTGATGGGGGCGATGGAGGGCAATGGGGGCCATGGGGCCCGTGAGCACCATGGGGGCAATGGGGGACATAAGGGCTGTGGGGCCCATGGGGGCCATGGGGGCCATGGGGGGTAATGGGGGTAATGGGGCCATAGTGGCAAGGCCATGGGGGCCATAGGGGCCGGGGGCTATGGGGGCTATGGGGGCCATGGGGGTGATGCCATGGGGGCCATGGGGGTGATGGGGGCAGTGCAATGGGGGCTGGGGTCGATGGGGGCAATGGGGGTCATGGGGGTCATGGGGGTCATGGGGGCGATGCAGCCATGGGGGCTCTGGCCCCGCCACCGCCGTGATTGGCACGGAGCGGAGCGGAACGGAACGGAACGGAACGGAACAAATGCCGCAGCTGAGACGGGCCAGGCTACCTGAAGGAGCCCGCATGTCCTCAGGTTTCACTCATGACCATCTGACAGCAGCAGCAGCTGCGCTGCCAACTCGCTGAGCCAAAGGCTCCAGGAGTCGAAGGAGAGGGAAATTCTGGCCCTAAAAGGTCTCTCCTTGGGATTTCGCACTCTCCACCCGACAGTAAGTACCGGGGTCAGCGCTGGGCGGCTGCCAGGCCCCCGGGCGGGGCTGCAGGGTCGGGGATGTGCCCAGGTTTGTCACTGTCACCGTGCCTGGAGCGGTACCGGCAGTGTCCCGGGATTTGCGGTCTGAGTGCTGGAGGTGGACAGGACCAGGATGGACTCTGGAGGCTCTGGGGGGTTGTTTAGGGCTGGAGGCACCTGCTGGACCCCCCTGCATGGAAAACTGTCCGGGACAGGGGACAAAGTCCCCACAAACGTGCAGGCAGGGCACGGATGAGGGTGGCAGCAGCCAGCGGGCTCTCGGTGGCCACAGGGCTGTGTCGGACTGAGAGGGGACAGTCAGGGCCAGCCAGGCCATGGGCTCCCGAGCCACCTTCCCCATATCACTGAAGGAGCCACGGGCAGGGCGCACAAGTCTCAGGCTCCTTTCTCCTGGCTTCTCCTCCTGCAGGTCTAAATATAAACCCCGGCCTGGGCAAGCCAAGGTTGCAGGAAAGGTCTGCGGGTGCTCTCAGTGTCTCCTTTCGGGAAGGGCCCTGTCCCTGCAGAGCCCCCGTGCTCCATGGGGCGGCAGGGGGGACCCCCAGGGCAGCGGGGGTGCTGGGACCCCTGTGCCATGCAGAATGGGGTGCCAGGGAAGGGGAGGCTGTTCCCACCCCGGGGCTGTGGGCACAAAGGCACAGCCCAGGGTGGGGTTCAGAGCTGGATTCCCCGCGGCAATCAGACAGTGCCAGCCTGGGGTTCAGCTCGGGGTTTTTGGGTGCTGTATCCCCCCTGTGCCAGCTGCCATCCCCTGCCACATGGTCAGGGCCCGCTGTGCTCCTCCAGAGCCCTTTTGGGGTTTGTCCAGGGGCAGCCAGCACCATTCCCTCCCTTCCCCTCCATTCCCCTCCCTTCCCCCCATTTCCCCCCTTTACCCCCCACTTCCCCATTTCCTCATTCTCCCATACCCCCATTCCCCTCATTTCCCCCCATTTCTCCATTCCCCCCATTTCCCCATTCCCCCCATTCTGCCCATTTCCCCCATTTCCCACCATTCCCACCATTCCCCCATTCCCTCACATTCACCCATTCCCCGCCTTTCCCCATTCCCTCCCTTCCTCCCATTTCCCCCATTCCCCATTATCCCCATTCTCCCATTCCCCTCATTTCCCTCATTCCCCCCATTCCCCCTATTTCCCCCATTCCCCATTTCTCCATTTCCCCCCATCTCCCCATTCCCCCCATTTCACCCCATCCCCCCATTACTCTCTTTGTCCCATTCCCCCCTTTCCCCCATACCCCCCTTCCCCTCATTTCTCCCCATTTCCCCATTCTGCCCATTTCCCCATTGCCCCCATTGCCCCATTCCCCCCATTCTGCCCATTTCCCCCATTGCCCCATTCCCCCATTCACCAATTTCCTCCATTTCCCTCCAATCCCCCCATTCCCCATTCCCTCACATAGACCCATTCCCACAATTTCCCCATTCTGTCCATTCCTCCCATTTCCCCCATTCTCCATTATCCCCATTCTCCCATTCCCCTTATTTCCCCCATTTCCCCCATTCCCCCCATTTCCCCGTCCCTGCAGAGGGACGTTTTCCAAGGAGCACAAGCATTTCCTGCCCTCGGGGCACTGATGGAGCTGTCAGGGATCAGCCCGCAGCAGGCGAGGGATGGATCTGGTGCTGCCACCAAGGAACAACAATTCCACAAAGCCCTGGGGACAGCAGGACATTCCAGTCACTCCCATTATCCCGGGGAGATCCTCAATGGGTTGAGGCAGCGCTGGAGCTGTCCCCTCTGGTTCTTTCCAGAAAAAAAATGTTTTATTTATAATGGTTTGAGGGGGAAAGAGCATATTTACAGGAACTGGTTAACGAGCACAAAGTCCTGCCTTGACCGTGCTGTGCTAATATTTAAATAGCATTTTCTATTTTGTAATGTGTGCAAAAGGGTCCAGTTCAGGATTTTGCCTGGCTCTGTGGAGTCCCTTGGGCAGCTCCAGCTCCACTCAGGGAAATTTGCTGGATTTGGGGTTATGAGAGCGAGCAGCAGAGCCATGAGGAGACGCCCAGCACTGTTTCTGTTTGGAGCAGGTTGGATTAATGATATTCTGTTTGGAGCAGGTTGGATTCATGAGGTTCTGTTTGTAGCAGGTTGGACTAACGAGGTTCTGTTTGAAGCAGGTTGGATCAATGAGGTTCTCTTTAGGTTGGATTAATAAAGTTCTGTTTGCAGCAGGTTGGATTAAGGAGGTTCTGTTTAGGTTGGATTAAGGAGGTTCTGTTTAGGTTGGATTAACAATGTTCTGTTTAGGTTGGATTAACGAGGTTCTGTTTAGGTAGGATAAATAAGGTTCTGTTTGCAGCTGGTTGGATCAATGAGGTTCTGTTTGCAGCAGGTTGGATTAAGGAGGTGGTTTCTATGCAGGGCAGAAAGGGGAGAAGGTGGTGGATGCTTTGGGAAGTTGTGAGAGAAAAGATCCCAGTTTAGCACAGGAGAGGGCAGGGAGAGTGCTCAGCCTCTGTGCCTGTCCTGCTGCCTCCTTCCTGGGATCCATAAATCCCTGGAACATCTCATCTTTGGGTTCCCCTTCTCCATTTCCAGGTGGATCTGGATGAGATCCCTGGGGTTATGGGCTCACCATCTGTGCCAGCTCCAGGTGCCCCGTGCTGGTCCTGACTGGCAGGGTTTGCTCCAGGGCATTGGGATCCAGAGGCTGCAGTGGGAAAGGAGCATTTTCCAGCTGCAGGGATCCCAATATTGCAAACGGGAGCAGCAGGGCTGGGACCTGCTCCTGGTGCTGTGCTGTGGATCCCTGCGGGAGCTGCTGCCTCTCCTGGCATCCCCCAGGGCTGGGGGCATCCCTGCTGCTGTTCCCCGAGCCTGGGGAACAGGAGGTCACTGCAGCCCTACGCCACCCTCCCTTCTCCTCGCTGTCCCCTCGCTGTCCCCTCGCTGTCTCTTTCCCTTCCCGGCACGGCTCAGATCTTTCGGGTGACACCCGAGTGCAGGGTGGGCAGTGGGCAAGCGCAGGGTCCCCTTTAACTTTAACCCTTCCCTGGCTGCTCAAGCCTCCAGCACTGCCAAATCCCCCCAAAATAACTCCGAGCCGCCACCCAGGCCGGTGTCCCCTTTCCAGCAATGCCCTGTTCCCCGGCAGGGACAGCGGCAGTGGGGTTGGGGTGGCATCCCCGGCTGCGGGCAGGAACGGGTCAGTGCGTGGCTGCAGGATGGTGCAACCTCCTATTTCCATCTGCGGCCGGGGAGAGCATCCCAGGATTTCACAGCTCCCGGGCCGTGTGTGCCACCCCCACGCTGAGCGCAGCAGGTACAGCCCCAGGGCGGCGAGCCCCGGGAGCTGCGGGGCAGCAGCGATCCGGGAATTGCGGGGAATTCCCTCCCACGTGGGGCTGGTGCTGCTGCAGGAGCGGAGGTGCCTCTGCAGGGCTGGAATTTCGGGGCTGATGTCCCTGGAAGAGCCGTGGCTCCCTAGAGGTTCAGCACACAGGATTTGGTTTTCTAAAGGAAGGCAGAGCTGGGATGGGCTCAGCTGGGATTTGCCAGGAGCTGGAGGAGGGAGCAGCGCTGATTTTGGCAGGTGCAGAGCAGCCAGAGCTGTGCAGAGCACACAAAGGTGCTGCTGGAATGGGACACAATTCCAAAGGAACTTTGCATCCATCCCATTCCATGGAAATGCCCAGCACAGCTGCAGGGTGTCCCTGTCCCAGGGCAGCACCCAGGCTGGAGCAGCTTGGATGCTCCCAGGAAAAAGCTGCAGTGTTGGGAAGGCTCCTTTCTGCTCGAGGCAGGCAAAAAGCATCATTCCCATAGCAGGGAATTCATCCTCTGTGTGCTTAAAACCATGAAATTGGGGAATGGTTTGGGTTGGAAAGACCTTAAAGCTCATCCCTTTCCATGGCAGGGACACCTCCCACTGTCCCAGGCTGCTCTAGCCTGGCCTTGGGCACTGCCAGGGATCCAGGGGCAGCCCCAGCTGCTCTGGGAATTCCATCCCAGCCCCTCACTACCCTCACAGGGAACAATTCCTAATTCTCAATCTCCCATCGAGCCCTGCCCTCTGGCAGTGGGAGCCATTCCCTGTGTCCTGTCCCTCTGTCCCTTGTCTCCATCACCCTGTGCTGCTGCCCTGGTGACCCGTGGGTGACACACAGTGGCTTGGCTGGGGGGCAGAGGTGGCACACGAGGAGCAGGAGCTGCTGCAGCATCTCAGTGCCCTGCTCTGGCTGGGAAGAGGCACCCAGCAGTGCTGGGCTGGCTCTGGAAGCATTTCCCAAGGAAGGACCTTCCTTTTGGCTGGGCTGGGGGGCATTCCAGGCAGCCCTTGGTGATGGATGCACTTGGAAGCATCCCCCATCCCTGCTGGCACACCTGGCTTGGGCCACGCTGCAAGCAGAGAGCAGCAAACCCCCCCCCAGAGCAGGGCAAAGAGCCGCGGTGGTGACAGGAACCCACCCAGGGGACGTGTCACTCAGTGTCACTCACAGAGCCACTGGTGCCAGAGGTGTCACAGCCACACCGGGCACTTAAACCATCTGCAATTCAAAGCATAATGCTGGAAAAAAAAAAAAAATTTTCCTCACTCTAAAGCCCATTACTATTTTAAAATAGAGTGGGAAAAGGCTTGGGGTCACTTAATTTTCTTAAAGGTGTTGTTTTCTCATTAAAATCTCCCACCCTCTGCCTTTAAAGCAGCCTGAAAACCCAGCAATTTTCCAGAACCACCGTGCTGCTGGAATTCCCACAGCAGCATCCTAAGAGCCATTTGTGTGTGAAAGGAAATCCTGGAGATTTCCTGCATCTTTCCAGATGGTTTTTGTAATGGAGTTACAGCACAGAATTAAGGGACCACAACTTCTCCAGGGGTGGACGCATCAAACTCTTAAACAGCACAGAAAAGAATGCAAATTTGTTTATTAAATGGTTGATTTTGTCTTGCACAAGTGAGGGTGCCAGAATCCCTGGATAGAAACTCCCATAATCCTGAATATTCCACAGGAATATTCTGCAGGAGCTGAGGTGAATCTCCCCCACCTGCAGGGTTGGAGTTCTCCACTCCCTGTGCCACTTGTGGATATAAAAAAAACATTTCACATTAGATTTTTTCAATATTCCCATGTTTTTCCCTAAAACTTGTGGGAAATACAGTAGAAACTAAACAAACAAACAGCCTACAGGACTTTTTGAGGTCGTGGCATCCCTGGGACCATGCCAGGAGGGTTTTCTGCACCCATCAGATTTTCCAACACAGCTCTGGTCACTCTGCAGGCTCCTGCTGCCCTGGCTAGGTTTGAAGCAAATTTGTGTTTTCTTGGGAGCTTAATCTATGGAAATTTTGGGTTTTAAAACCTGTTCAAAGCATGCAGGGGTGGAGAGGAGATTTCCTGGACATGCAGCAGGTTTGGGAGAGCAGGGTTAGGAATGGCTCAGGGATCTGATAACCATGGGAAGGGCTGGGTCAGAAGGGACCTTAAAAACCATTTAAATCCACCCCTGCCATGGCAGGGACACCTTCCACTATCCCAGGCTGCTCCAAGCCCCGTCCAGCCTTGCCTTGGGCACTGCCAGGGATCCAGGGGCAGCCCCAGCTGCTCTGGGCACCCTGTGCCAGGGCCTGCCCACCCACCCAGGGAACAATTCGCAATATCCCATCCATCCCTGCCCTCTTGCAATGAGAGCCATTCCCTGTGTCCTGTCCTCACCCAGCCCTATGTGCCTGGGGGAATCTGCATTTTTCTGGTCCCTTGGGAAACTCCAGGGCTGCAGGTGCCCCTCAGTGTGGCATTCACACTCTCTGAAAAATCCCTTCGTCCAGGATTTTTCTCCTGGGAAGCTGAGAAGCCTCAGAGAAAAGGAAAACAATTCTTATCTCATTTGCTTCTCCTGTATTTTGCTCATGGGGAATGTGTTTGGAGATTGTTTACCCACAGGTGTTTGTTTCATTGGATTCTGCTGTGAGTTGTTTTCACTCTTTGGTCAATCAGGGCCAAGCTGTGTCTGGAAAGAGTCACAATTTTTTCATTATTATTTTTTAGCATTCAGTAAGTATCTTTTCTGTACTCTTTATAGTATAGTATACTATATAATATATTTATATATAATATTATATAGCATATATAAGATATAATAATATATAATAGATAATATATAATTATATAGTATATAATATAATAATATATTGTATATAATATTATATAGTATATTATTCTTTAATATAATACAGTATAATAAAGAAATAAATTAGCCTTCTGAGAACATGGAGTCAGATGCATCGTTCCTGCCTTTGCCAGGGCATTTCTCAGCAAATACAACACCCAAGAGCACAGGAGGCTACAGGCTGGTAGGTGATTCCCCCAAAAAATAAATGCCTTAGGGAGGAACTGGAGCCTGGATCAGGCAGGTGAGGGCGATCCCAAGCCCCTGTGTCCCCCAGAGCTAAGAATTCCCTCCCTCTCTCTTCCCCAACCCATGGAGGTTTTTTTCTGGGCAGAATGAAGTGCCTGGATGGGGTGGCTTTACCAGCAGCCTCAGACCCCTCACTGTCCTCTTACACAGATCCTCTTACACAGCATCCCTGGGAGCTCCCAAACCAGTCCTGTTTTACTCTGGTGCCTGATTCCTTTGTGTGCCCTCAGCAGCAAAAATATCAAGGGGAGCTGAATTTCTCTCCAAGTGCAGCCTGGGCACCCCTGAGCCAGGAGCTGCTCCCAGTTCCCTGCTGGGGGTTGAGATTCTCACCCAGGACATGCCCTGGGCAGGGTCCCAAAGCTGCAGCTCACCTGTGTCGTGTCACAGCAGCAGCCCTCAGCCAGGTGACAATTAGCATTGGCTCCATGATTCACAGAAGGCTGATCAATCTCTTTGTTATTACATCATTATTAAGAAACTGTCTATTTATAGACAGTTACAATACTCTTGGACCTAATTGGTTCTCCAGTCCAACACCATCACCGTTGCTAATTAACAAATCATCCTTTGGTAAACAAATCTCCACAACCCATTCCACATGTTCATAAGTTAAGAATTATTTATCATTCTTTTCTCTGATCTTCTCACAGCCTTTCCCTGGGAAAGTTCTCTGTTGCTCTCTGTGCCACAGAGCATCACAGCAAAAAGGAGCCATTCATCTCAGCTGGGTGGCCAAAATTTAGGAAGCAAATAAATCAGTGTTCTGCAGAGACATTTTAAAGTGATTGATTGCCCAGCAGGAAAGATGAGGGGCAGGGATCTTCCTTAATCAGAGACTCTTGGAGGACTCAGGTGCTGGAGAGGGACCTCATGGGTGACTTGTGCCAGATTTGTCACTGACTTTACCTGTGGCAGCACAAGGAGTTTGGTCTGGCTTTGTTTCTGAGGCTGGGAGGCCACCAGAGATGCTAGTGGGTTCTCCCCTGTGCTGTGTGGGATCTGGGCATGGGATCAGCCCTGCTCCTGCTCCCTGGGGCCACCCCATCCTCTCTGAGTGGCCCCAAAGGGCTCAGAGCAGCACCAGGAGCTGCAAAAGACCCTGAAAAGCCACAAAGAATTCCCATGCCAGGGGTAACATCTCCTTTGAGCCTCCCAGTGTAGCCTCAGGCAGTGCTGCCCTGCCCCAGCATCTCCCAGCCCGCTCCTGGTGCTGCTCCATGGCCCGGGAGGGGCTTGGAGAGGGGACAGGGCCAGGAGAGGGAATCAGGGCAGGAGAAGGGACAGGGAGAGGAGAGGGGACAGGGGCAGGGAGAGGGGACAGGGGCAGGGAGAGGGGACAGGAGCAGGGAGAGGGGACAGGGACAGGAGAGGGGACAGGGGCAGGGACAGGAGCAGGGAGAGGGGACAGGGGCAGGAGAGGGGACAGGGGCAGCGACACAGGAAGGGAGAGGGGACAGGAGCAGGGAGAGGGGACAGGGGCAGGAGAGGGGACAGGGGCAGCGACACAGGAAGGGAGAGGGGACAGGAGCAGGGAGAGGGGACAGGGGCAGGAGAGGGGACAGGGGCAGCGACACAGACAGGGAGAGGGGACAGGGGCAGGAGAGGGATGCGGACACGAGAAGGAACCCGGGCAAGAGCAGAGCTGTGGCTGCTCGCAGCGGCTCCCCGGGACAGGAATGAGCAGAGTCATGGGGCTGCAGAAACCTGAGCCCGGCGCTGATCGCTGGTGGCAGCTGGAGGCAGAGCCACCTCCGGCAGCGGGGACAGCGCTGGGCACCGCGGTGGCAGCACCCGGGCAGCACCCCCGGCATGAGCGGGGACAGCAATGGCACAGCCCCTGGCACCGGCTGCACCGACAGCTCTGCCCATTGCCAGGGAAACTGAGACTGTCCCGAGTAACAAGGTGCACCAAGGGAAATATAGGCTGGATATGAGGAAAAAGTGTTTTACAGAAAGCGTGATAAAGTTCTGGAATGGCTGCCCAGGGAGGTGGTGGAGTCCCCATCCCTGGGTGTGTTTAACAAAGCCTGGATGTGGCGCTGGCTGAGTTGAGATGTTGGGGCTGGGTTGGATTTGATGATCTTGAAGGTCTCTTCCAGCCCAGTGATTCTGTGAATTCTGTGAATTTGGAGAAATTTTGGGAATTCCCAGGGAGGTGGTGGAGTCACCATCCTTGGATGTGTTTAACAAAGCCTGGATGTGGCACTGGGTGCCAGGGTTAGTTGAGGTGTTGGGGCTGGGTTGGATTTGATAATCTTAAAGGTCTCTTCCAACCCTGTTCTGTTAATTCTGTGATTCTGTGAATTCTGTGATTCTGTAAATTCTGTGATTCTGTGAATTCTGTGCTTATGTGATTCTGTGATTCTGTGACTCTTTGAATTCTGTCATTCTGTGAATTCTGTGAAGGTTCCCCCATGAGCCTGTGGCTCCTGCTGGAGCCTGGGTGCTGCTCCCTCTGATGACCCTGATGGATCCATTCCCAGCTGAGCTGTTCTGTGATCCCCTGCACCAGCACATTCCCCCTGGGATTTAGGGTGATAAATCCAGCCACAGCCTTGTGCTTCTTGGCTTTTTTGAGCTTACTGTTACTGAGGAGAAGGTTCCAGAGCTGCTCAAGTGGAGCAGGAGCTGGGTGTAAGTCCTGAGCAAGTCCATGAGAAGCAGCACTGGTGGCACCTCTGTCCCCTGCCCAGGCACTGTCCCCTCTCAGACACACCTGAGATCCATAATTCCCTTTTTGTTTGCTTTGATGGGGTCCCACCTCTGGGGTCCATCCCCTGCCCCACCTGTGGGGGACCAGCTGGGGCCACAAGCTGGGCTGGGACCAGACTCCATTTGCAGTGATGTGACTCAGTTTGTGCAATTAAATTACCCCACGCAGCAAGGACAGAGCTCTCCCTGAATCAGATGGAGTCAGAAAATCGGGTTTTCAGGTTGGAAAAACCCTCAGAGAGCATCAAGCCCAACTGTGCCCCCACCATTGGCCCCTGTCCCCAAGTGCCACATCCACAGGGCTTTGAAACCCCTCCAGGGATGGCGACTCCAGCCCTGCCCTGGGCAGACTTTTCCAAAGTCTGGCCAACTTTTCTACGAAGAAATTTTCCCAACATCCAATTTAAACCTGGCACAGTCGTTCCCTCTCCTCCTGTCCCTGTTCCCTGGAGCACAGCCCGACCCCCCCGGCTGTCCCCTCCCGTCAGGAGCTGTGCAGAGCCACAAGGACCCCCTGAGCCTCCTTTGCTCCAGGCTGAGCCTCTTCCCAGCTCCATTTCCAGTCTCTTTTCCCATCAGGGCTGTAAATGTCCAGTTCTCCCTAATCCCAAAGTGTGACCGTGTTCACAGGGATCCGAGGACAAGGGACGAGGATCTGACTCCATGTTTCAGAAGGCTGATTTATTATTTTATTATATATATTATATTAAAACTATACTAAAAGAATAGAAGAAAGGATTTCATCAGAAGACTAGCTAAGAATAGAATACCAAAGAATGATAACAAAGGATTGTGGCTCTGAGCCAGCTCACTTTGATTGGCCATTAATTAAAAACAACCACGTGAGACCAATCCCAGATGCACCTGTTGCATTCCACAGCAGCAGATAACCATTGTTTACATTTTGTTCTTGAGGTCTCTCAGCTTCTCAGGAGGAAAAATCCTAAGGAAAGGATTTTTCATAAAAGATGTCTGTGACACCAAAGGGCTGAGGGTTTCCCGCTCTCAGCACAGCAGAGCTCCGGTGATTGTTGATCCTGAAGGTTTTTTGGGGGCAGGTGCTTGGCAGTTCCACAGGAAGTTTGGGTTTCCAGTGGGATGCTTGGTTTGGGAGGGTGAGGCACAGAGGTGCCGCTGTCCCCAGTGTCCATGAGAAGCAGGGTTGAGTTTTATGGGATGTTGGGCTCATATCCCACACAATCTGGAGTCATGGGACACTGCCAAGGCACAGGAACCTCTGTGGTGTTGGGGAAGCCTCTGCCAGCACCTCCACCTCCCCCAGGGCATGTCAGCCTCTGTGCAGCAGAACATCCTTACCTCTCCTAACCCACCCACCCTATTCCCTCTGGGAAGACATCCCAATCCCTGTGACATCCAAAAATGCCATTACTGCTTCCCTTTTTGGCTCAGGACAAGCCTTTGACCCTTCCTGGGAGAAGAGCCACCCAGCAGGACAGGTTCCTTGTGCTTCCCACGAGGAAGGACCCAGATCCTCTGGCTAAGGAACCTCCTGTTGGAGGCACCACAGGTCCCTTGCAGGAGCAAAGCTGTTGATGCTGTGCCAAGGGGAGGCAGCTGGAGCAGGGCTGCTGCTTCCCAAGGTGTTTGGTTGTGTTGAAACACCGTGTTTGGGGTGTGAAACTGTCTGGCACTGCCAGGTGGTGACAGGGACACCAGGTGTCCCGGCCTCATGGTGCCTCCTGACTGGAGGTGGAATC
This sequence comes from Ammospiza caudacuta, assembly GCF_027887145.1. Lineage (NCBI taxonomy): Eukaryota > Metazoa > Chordata > Aves > Passeriformes > Passerellidae > Ammospiza > Ammospiza caudacuta. The sequence continues at coordinate 2,316,482 of NC_080619.1, forward strand.
ACAGAATCAAAAATCAGAGAATCACAGAATCAGAGAATCACAGAATCACAGCATCAAAGAATCACAGAATCACAGAATTAATGAGGTTGGAAAAGACCTTTGAGATCTTCAAGTCCAATACATGACCCAACACCACCTTGTCACCACTCAGTGCCACATCCAGGCTTTCCTCAAGCACCTCCAGGGATGGTGACTCCACCACCTCCCCTGGGCAGCCCCTTCCATTGCCCCATTTTTCTGGGAAAACATTTCTCCTGATGTCCAGCATAAACTTCCCCTGGTGCAGCTTAAGGTTTTGTCCCCTTTTCCTGTCACTGCTCAGGGACTTGTGGGGAACCAGAAGGTCCCTCCTGGGCCTTCTCCAGCCTGAGGCTTCCCAGCTCCAGATGGGAATGGGGGTCTGGGAGGAGAAGGAGCACCCTGGGTGTGCTGTGATCCATGCACAATAACCTTCCCTACAAGCTCAACATTTCTGCCATAAATACATTTGCTAAAACCCTGCTGAGATCCTGACACCAACTGCCCCTGTGATGTCCCCAGCTGGTGTTCCTAAAACCCCACTGAGATCCTGCCACCAACTGCCCCCAAGGTGTCCCCAGGTGGTGTTCCTGAAACCCCAAACACCCCCAAGATGTCCCCAGGTGGTGTTCCTAAACCCCAAACAGCCCCCAGATATCCTCAGGTGGTGTTCCTGAAACCCCAAACACCCCCAAGATGTCCCCAGGTGGTGTTCCTAAACCCCAAACAGCCCCCAGATATCCTCAGGTGGTGTTCCTAAAACCCCAAACACCCCAGAGATGTCCCCAGCTGGTGTTCCTAAAACCCCAAACACCCCCGAGATGCCTCCAAACCCCCCCAAGATGTCCCCAGGTGGTGTTCCTATAACTCCAAACACCTCCGAGATGCCCCCAGCTGGTGTTCCCAAACCCTAAACCCCCCCGAGATGCCCCCAAACCCCCCTGAGAGGCCCTCAAGCCCCCCTGAGATATCTCCAGGTGATGTTCCTAAACCCCCCCCAAGATGCCCCCCAAACCCCCCTCCTGAGACATCCCCAGGTGGTGCAGCAGCCCCTTGTCCCCGCAGGCCGGGCGCGGCGGGCCCGGGAGCAGAATGCGAGCATGGCCGGCCTGCCGCACATCCCGGGCCCCGAGAACCTGCGCCCCTTCACGCCCGCCTCGCTGGCCGCCATCGAGCAGCGCATGGCCGAGGCCGAGGCGCTCCGCATAAAGAGGCAGCAGGTGGAGATGCCCGAGGAGGAGGAGATCAAGCCCAGCAGTGACCTGGAAGCCGGCAAGAACTTGCCCCTCATCTATGGTGACCCACCCGCGGAGCTCATCGGGACCCCGCTGGAGGACCTGGACCCTTTCTACAAGGACAAGAAGGTGAGGGATGGAGCTTTGACCGTGGTAGGTGTTTTGTGGAGATAGCTAAAAACTCCACAACTCTGTAAAAGTTGTAAAGCCAGTATGTTTATTATTATGTTTATTATTACAAGCGCTGGACGCATGCGGAGATTACTCTCCTTAAAAGACATGTGTACTTTTGGGAACTTCAGATCCCTTTTTACCTTCTTCTCAAATCCATATGCATAGAATTTCACCATAGGTTCATACATATTCATTTTTACAAATTTTGCGTGATATTTGCAGCTAGTTCTTCTTTATCAGAAAGAATTCCAGGTCAACAATTCCAGGTTGACCTGCTTTCACAGCAGCCTTTTTGTCTCTTTTTATCACTCTTTGTCTCTACTCCTTTATCTCTGTCTTTCATTGAATTAGTTTCTTTGAGCTTAGGCTTTTCAGTCAGGCTACATAGCTATGTTTTCTAACCACAGACTCAAAGATGTACATTTCACCTAAATCAAAATGAATTTCTACTCTGGAGAATTTCTACTCTGTCTCATAGGCTTGGCCTTAGGGCTAAGTCCCAAGAAAAAGACCCAAGCAGGGACGTCCTGTGCTTACCTGAGCCCATTCTGGTGATCCACTATCGGTTTCTCTGGGTCTGGATTGAAGGCACTTGAGATGGTAGTTCATGTTTGGACTCAGATGTTTATAATTTCTTATCAGTAAAACAGTCTCACAACCATGAGTTCTGCAGCAAGGCACAAAATGGCCAACAATCTCTTGGTACAAGATCTTATAAGGCTAAACTATCCAATTAAGAACTGACACCTAGATTATTTTCTCTTTTAACCCAAGAACTGATCCCAATGCAGACTTTTCTGCCCAATTACAAAATGCCACCCAAACCCAAGAAGAAGAAGCATGAAGAAGAAACCCAGGATGACACCCTGTGCTTTCCATCTTGCTTCCATTCACAACACACTAAAAATCCCAAAACCTCAATTTCTCACCAAGTGTTACACCTACACTACTCTCTATAACCTATTTCACACTTTTGTGGATTCTAGTTTATTCTGGAGTCTAGGAAACTCTCTCCATGAATGAGGGTCAAAGTCAGTGCTCCCCTGGGGGTCAGGGCACCCCAGAGCAGACAGAGAAATATTCCCTGTGTGCTGTTCCACAATCCACCACCCCAGACTGCTGTGGTTGCCTCTCTCCCAAGGCAGAGAGCATCCCTGAGCCTTTGGAACTCCAAACACACAGAAAAATCATCCCTGCAAGGGCAGCCCTTGGTCTGTGGTGTTTGGGGGGTGTAGAAGGACTAACGCCCCCTTCCCTCTTTTCTCCACAGACGTTCATAGTCCTCAACAAGGGCAAGTCCATCTTTCGCTTCTCGGCCACCCCTGCTCTCTACATGCTGGGGCCCTTCAACCCCATCCGCAGAGGAGCCATCAAAGTCCTCATCCATTCATATCCTTGGTCTTGGTCAAACCCTGGTGTTCAGAGCCCAAACAGCCCCAGGAGAGGGGCAAGTGAAGGGGTTTATGGTGGAGTGGTGTGGAAACCTCCTGGGCCCCCAGCACAGGCAGGACCTGCTGCCCAGAGCTTTACCCCAAGGAGCAGGTCCTTGATGGGCACCTTGGAGGCACCAAAACCTTGCTCTGGTTGGAGAAGGGAGGAATCAATTTGGATGGAGAAGGGAAGAAGCCCAAGGGGTGAAGCTTCCTAGGGAGAGGATGAAGGGTTTTGAGGTCTGGGGAGACTTGGAAAGGAAGGGAAATGTTCATGGGTCAGATCTGGTCCCACTGGGAAGGGGGTGAGCAGGGGAGCTCCAAGGAGGCTTTGGGAGAGGGAAGCAGAGGAACCAGGACAGAGGGGGAAAGGCAGGAAAGGAGCCCAAGAGCATTGCAGGGTGGTTGGAAGTGATCCCAGCAGAGCTCTGGAGGAAGTGGGGGTTCATGGCCTTAAGGGAGAAGGAAAACAGGCAGAGAGGGCTAAGCCTAAGAGTTAGAGCTTTCTAGAAAGAGATGAAGGTTTTTGAAATCTGGAGAGACAGGGAAGGGAAGGGAAGGGAAGGGAAGGGAAGGGAAGGGAAGGGAAGGGAAGGGAAGGGAAGGGAAGGGAAGGGAAGGGAAGGGAAGGGAAGGGAAGGGAAGGGAAGGGAAGGGAAGGGAAGGGAAGGGAAGGGAAGGGAAGGGAAGGGAAGGGAAGGGAAGGGAAGGGAAGGGAAGGGAAGGGAAGGGAAGGGAAGGGAAGGGAAGGGAAGGGAAGGGAAGGGAAGGGAAGGGAAGGGAAGGGAAGGGAAGGGAAGGGAAGGGAAGGGAAGGGAAGGGAAGGGAAGGGAAGGGAAGGGAAGGGAAGGGAAGGGAAGGGAAGGGAAGGGAAGGGAAGGGAAGGGAAGGGAAGGGAAGGGAAGGGAAGGGAAGGGAAGGGAAGGCTGGATACAAAGATGATGGAGAGAAAGGAGCAGAGGGGACAGAAAGGGAGGAAGGGCCAGCACTACAGAGCTGGGAAGGGGAGCAGAAAGGAAGGAAAGGGGCTGGGACCATACACGGAAGCAAAGAGGAAAAGAGGGAAGTGTGAGCACAGGACTGAGGAAGGAGAGCAACAGTAGAAGCAGAACAGGGTGAGGGACCAAAGTGGCAGCCAGGACAAGAGGAACAGGGACTCTTGGCTTCCTGACCATGGGGAGAGGGGATCCAGGCACCATCCATAGCATTTGTCCTTGACCAGGTTTTAAATTATTCAGCATGTTCATCATGATCACCATTTTAACCAACTGCGTGTTTATGACGATGAGCAACCCCCCGCCGTGGTCCAAGAACGTGGAGTGAGTCCTAGACCTCCCCTGGCCATGGGGACAGCCCAGCCTGGCAATGTCCCCCAGGGGGGACAAGACCAAGGCTGAGAGAGGGGATGGGGATCCAGGCACCCTTCAGCACAGGGGAGGTGTCACTGGGAGGTGCTGGTGGCCCTCAGAAGGGATGTCCACACTCTCCATAGGGCATTGAAGAGTGAGAATGTTTCAGAGCTGCTCAAATTCTGGTGGGATCCCCATGTCTGGAGAGCCCTGAAGAGCAGGTTGGGCTGGGCTAGGTTAGCACTGTCTGTCTGGAGAGGCTTAGCTGATCTACCTGTCCATGGACAACACAGGGGAGAGGGGAAATCCAGCATTTTCTGCTGTGGTTCTGCACAGTCAGGCCTCAGCAGGGAGCATGGGGGTGGTGGGACATCATCAGGAACAGAGGTGATACAGAATGGTCAACAGAGGGATTGGTACCTCAAGATGTCCCAACCCACCTTACAAGGTGAGGAGTATTGGAATATTTACCAATATAGCCGGACGGGATGTGCCTTGGCTTGTCTGGCCCTGCTGCTGAACCAAATAGCAGCAACTGTGTTTTCACCCCACAGACCCTTTTGGCTGGCTGGGTGTGTGGTGTTTCACCCCTCAGACACTTTGGGCTGGCTGGGTGTGTGGTGTTTCACTCACAGACACTTTGGGCTGGCTGGGTGTGTGGTGTTTCACCCCACAGACACTTTGGCCTGTCTGGGTGTGTGGTGTTTCACCCCAGAGACACTTTGGGCTGGCTGGGTGTGTGGTGTTTCACCCCACAGACACTTTGGGCTGCCTGGGTGTGTGGTGTTTCACCCCACAGACACTTTGGCCTGTCTGGGTGCTGCAGCTGGGCCCGTGGGGACAAGGCCAGGCCTGCAGGAGCTCTGGTGGTGCTGGGATGGAGCTTCCCCCCATAACAGGGGCTGCTCCTCAGGTTTGCCTCTGCTGGAGAAGCTTTAAGGCGATGGTGAAGGAAAGGAGTCGGTTTCTGACGGAGGGTTTGGACCCAGAGCTTTATTCTGGCCCACAGGCCTCTGAATGCAGCACCAGCTCCAACAGAACTCCCTGAGCCCGTGGTTGCTGCTCCTTTAACCACGGGGAGAGGTCAGGGAAGGGGCAGGGAGCCACCAAGCAGGGACAGGAGGGGAGGGACAAAGGGACAAAGGACACCTGGATGGCCCAATGCCCCCCAGGGGTAGAGGGCATCCTTTGAATCTGCCAATCACTCGATGCCATTCTGGAATGCCAGGACTGACAGACAGTGCTGGGAGGGGAAAGGAGAGGTGACTGACACACCTGGGAGGGAATTATCAGGGGAGGGACTCGAGGTTCTGGGGTAAACCCTGAAATCACAACACAACAGAGGAGAAAACCTCTCCCAGTGCTGAAGCACCCCAAAAACACATCAGCCCCCAGAGTCAGCTCCTCAAGACATTCCCCCTGGCAGGGGTGGGCAAACCTTGGACCTGGGCAAGTGTGTCCCGGGTGACCAGTCCCGTTTCAGATACGCCTTCACTGGGATCTACACCTTCGAGTCTCTCATCAAGATCCTGTCCAGAGGCTTCTGCATCGATGACTTCACATTCCTGCGTGACCCGTGGAACTGGCTAGACTTCATGGTCATCTCCATGGCGTGAGTCCTGTGGGATGGGGAGGAACAAGGAGTGCTCTGGGCAGAGCCCCTGCAGCTCCTCCCTCTCCTGTCCCACAGCTACATCACCGAGTTTGTGGACCTGGGGAACATCTCTGCTCTCAGGACCTTCCGTGTCCTCCGTGCCTTGAAAACCATCACGGTGATACCAGGTGGGACTTGGGGCCTCCCCTCCGTGCCTTCCTCTGAGCTCAGGTGTTCCCACCATTCCCAGAAATTCCTGCTTATTTGGCCAGCTCCAAGGGAAAACAAAGAAAATTAGGTATTCCATAAATTTTCCATGTAAATTCAGCTTTTGGGCCAGGTCCTGCTGATTTTACATCTTGAAATCAGCTGCACTCATCAGGTTGTTTGGCAGCCGCTGAAGAGGCAGATGTGATGTTTTTGGGGCTCCTTGGAGATGGATTAAGGGAATTTGTACTCCCAGTGGATTTATGGGTTTGATAAACCAAATCTCTCCATTTTTGAAGCTATGGACTCAGTTTTCTGCCCATTGTTAGCTGTCTGGTGCTGAGGCTGAGATATTTAACATGTATTGGTTTAACATCACCCAAAACACCCAGACTCGTGTGAGGAGCACCTTATCAAATCCCTATGATTGCTCATTTCCAAATTTGATACCGTTTCAACACCTGGTGCAAGCACAGAAATCTGAAGTGTGAGATTGAACTGAAAATGAAAATTCCTTGTGGTGAATAAATCCTTGTGGTGTCCCTGCAGGCTCCAGATCGTGAGGGTTCACATTTGAATGTTTTTTTCCTTCATCAAACAGGCTAAAAATTGCATTGAACAAAATGTAAACTGCTGCTTCTTTCTGGAATGACATCCCCAAGGGCTCTGCAGAAATAGCAGTGGCAAAAAATAAGCTGGTTTGGAACATCTGACCTTGGTCAGGCCCGTAGAGAACAGGATTTTACTTAAATAGTTTGGGGAACGATGACCTGGCAGGAGGTCAGGGCTAAAAGTCATTTTCTTGGAGAATTTTTCCATGTGAGAAAGCTCTAAAGATGAACATTGGGATGTCCCAGCATTGTCCATCACCCATGTAGACCTTGACTGACAGGAACTCCATCCTCCATGGAAAAACCCCATTGAGGATCTGTGGATGAGCCTCCCTGGGGAGGGATTGGTGATGGTGTAGGGAGAGATGAGTTAATCCAGGTGCAGATGTCACTTTGTCACCTTCACTGGGGCACACCAGGGATTTGCCAGCTTGAAGGGATCAGGATGAGAGGCCTGGCAGGGCTCTCAACCACCCAGGTGTGACGGTGTTCACAGGGGTCCGAGGATGAGGGAAGAGATGAGGATCTGACTCCATGTTTCAGAAGGCTTGATTTAATATTTTATGATATATATTATATTAAAACTATACTAAAAGAATAGAAGAAAGGATTTCATCAGAAGGCTAGCTAAGAATAGAAAAAGAAGGAATGATAACAAAGGGTTGTGTCTCAGACAGAGAGTCTGAGCCAGCTGACTGTGATTGGCCATTAATTAGAAACAACCACATGAGACCAATCCCAGATGCACCTGTTGCATTCCACAGCAGCAGATAACCATTGTTTACATTTTGTTCCTGAGGCCTCCCAGCTTCTCAGGAGGAAAAATCCTAAGGAAAGGATTTTTCATAAAAGACATCTGTCACACCCAGGGACAGCATTTAGGCCAGGGAGGCTTTTCTGGAGATGGGAGAGGTGCACAGCATCAAACAGCTGGGCCAGCAAAGATCTTCTCCACGTCCCACTCTGAAGTGCTTCACTCCAGTGGCTTGGTACAAAAAAATGCCAGATTTAGGGGGAAAAAAAGAAAATGCAAAGGAAATGATGGCTGCCAGGCTCAGATAGGTGTTGGTTTGGATATGCCAAGGCTGGGATGGGGAAGTCACCAGCACCAACCCACGGGTGACAGCTGTGTGTGGGCACAGAGCTGGGCTGTGATGTGAGCACAGAGCTGGGGGTCACTCAGGGGTGACAGCCAGTACCTTCTGGGGACACCACAATTAACCAAGAGCAGTCAGCTCAGTGGTGGCGCCTCCCCCAGGGCTGAAGACCATCGTGGGGGCCCTGATCCAGTCGGTGAAGAAGCTCTCGGATGTGATGATCCTCACGGTTTTCTGCCTGAGCGTCTTCGCCCTCATCGGCCTGCAGCTCTTCATGGGCAACCTGCGGCAGAAGTGCGTGCGCTGGCCTCCCCCCAACAGCACCTTCCTGCAGGACCTGGGGCTGGACAACGACACCTTGGCCAACTCCACCTTCTACGACTTCATGGCACCTTCTACGACTTCATGGATGACTTCACCGGGAACTTCACCGGGAATTTCACTGGGAACTTCACCGGGAACTTCACCGGGAGCACCTTTGACTTTGAGGCCTACATCAGCGATGAAGGTAAAGCTCCTGCACCCCTTCTCCCCTGACATCCACCCTGGTTTGCTCCTCAGTTTCTTGCTCCTCCTGGCCACACCAAGGTTTGCTCACAGGGACCTTCCTGCCCAGGCTGTGCACCCTCACAAAGGGACAGACAGGATCAAATCCCCCTGGACAGGACAGTGAGGTCCACCTGGGCAAGCTGAGCTCTTCCAGGATGGTTTCACGACAGGAAGGTTGGGATGGACCAGAGTCTCCACCTCTGTCACTTGCTGGTCAGGGCCAATGTGCCATCAGGGGGTTACAGCAGGGCGACCAAACCTTTGAGAAGCAGATGGAACTTTGGGTTCCCTGTTCCTCTGGTAAACCGGGGGAAAAACTCCAAAAAACCAGAGGAAAAGATGCAAGAATGACATTTTGAATCCACTTTTTACTATCTGGATCCTTCCACAGTGCCCAATGAACCCTTCATGCAACACCACAAAAGCCACAGGAAGGCAGGGAGAGACAAATGCACAGCTCCTCAGGAAGATCTACCTTTCTCCTTCCTTACCCCTTTGAAAATTTTCCCTGAAGTGTGGTGGGGTTTTTGCTTGTTCTTCAGTTTTGTGTTTTTAAACTCCACAAGAATGTAAGAATCTAGCAAATCTGTCTGGTAGAGCTGCAGAGAGCCCCACAGGGATGCTCCACACCTCATTCAGGACACTCAGCAGAGCTCAGAAGGCCGGGCTGGGTCTCAGCTGAGCTGCTTGGCCCAACAATCAGCTCCAGCATTCATCACAGGCAGGTTTTGGTAGGGGACAAGTTCCATCCATAGGATCTTGGATCTTCCATCCATGATGAGTTCTAAGCAAAGAGGAATTCCCAAGACCAGGAGTGTAGCAGAGTAGCTGCTGGGGCCAGCCCAAAAACCTGGAATTGCACAAACAGGGTATTTCCTCCCTGAGCCCCCACAGGATAAAGAGAAGCCCCATGGCAAGAAGGCAGGCAGGGCCAGGGAGGACCCAGAAAGGCCCAAAATGCTGGGAGGGCTGTGCTGGGTGATGTCCAGGACTGGATCCAGCTGCCCTCTGCCACATCCAGGTGTGGGTGTCTGCAGGTGCCTCTGTGTCCCTGGGCAGGTCACTGTGGTGTCCCTGCTTGGCAGCTCCTGTGGATCCCTCAGGAGGAGCTGTAAGGACCCCTGGGGTCCCCACCAGCGATGGGAGCAGCAGGAGGAGCTGCAGCCATGGAGCAGGAGCATTTCCCCAGGTTTTCCGGGTTCTCCTGCCATGCCCCATGCTTGGTGCTTCCTGTCAATGCCCCAATTTGCCAGGAAAACAGCCCAGCCTTGATCCTTGGACCTCGTGTTAACCCATTCCATTCTCCAGGTGTCCTGGCCCTGGCCAGATCCAGAGGGGTTTCCAGGCTTGGGAGGGACCTGGCTGGATTGATGAAACAATCCCAGGAGCTCCCTGAGACAGAGCCAAGACAAGCAACAAAGTCAACAGAGAGTAGATAACCACCACGTGCCTGACACTGGGAGTCAACAAATTCCCCTGGGATTTAAGAATTTCCCTGACAGCAAGTTGCACCCAAGAGTTTGAAAATCAATATTTGTGCTTATTTATTTATTTATTTATCCATTCATTTTTATTCCTTGCTCTTTCCCCATCTGCAAAGCCAATTACTACTTCCTGGAGGGAGCCCTGGATGCCCTGCTCTGCGGGAACAGCAGCGACGCTGGGTGGGTGAGACCCCCTCCCTCTGCACCCCAAATTTATATTATTTAAAATGAAATAGTACATATCTATTAGAAGTAATGGGATGAGATTAAGGTATTTTCATTAATTTTTTGTCTTAATTCACTGTAATCAATTTTTTTGTGTGTGACAGGGAAACTAATTTTATTATCAGTTAAAAGGGAAGGGAAGGGAAGGGAAGGGAAGGGAAGGGAAGGGAAGGGAAGGGAAGGGAAGGGAAGGGAAGGGAAGGGAAGGGAAGGGAAGGGAAGGGAAGGGAAGGGAAGGGAAGGGAAGGGAAGGGAAGGGAAGGGAAGGGAAGGGAAGGGAAGGGAAGGGAAGGGAAGGGAAGGGAAGGGAAGGGAAGGAAGAAATCCCCAACAAAACACCTTTCCCAAAGAAATCCCCAAACCCTAAATACCTCAGTGTACAACCCAATCCCAAGCAAAATGGGTTTTCCCACTTTAAACAAATATGTATACTTACAGCTTGAGGGGTCTCAGTCTGAGCCCCCTGCCTGTGTCAGCTTTGGGGGGCATCAGTTTTCACACAGGTGCTGCCAGTCCAGGTGTTCCACCTGTCCCATCCTGGAGGGGAGGGTCCCTCTCTGCACCCCGTGCCTCAAGGATGGGTTTGAGGGGAGGGTCCCCCCTGCATCCCCTCCCTCAGGGATGGGTTTGGCTCTGGGCCATGCCAGGGTCTCACTCCTGCTGCCCCCCTGGCAGGAAGTGCCCTGAGGGCTACGAGTGCATGAAGGCCGGCAGGAACCCCAACTATGGCTACACCAGCTACGACACCTTCAGCTGGGCCTTCCTGGCCCTCTTCCGCCTCATGACCCAGGACTTCTGGGAGAACCTCTTCCAGCTGGTAGGCACCGCCTCTCCTCCCCTGTGCCAGCCTTCCTCTCGTCTCTGTGCTGCCCCTGAGGTGAAAAGTCACTGACTGGAACCTTGTGGGTCCTTCTGAGGTTTAGTGGATCCAGCCAGGATCAGTGGAAGTGGAGATGGTCCCATTTACTGCTTCCCTAACAAGGAAGACACTGTGTTTCAGTGCAGTGTATTTCCCAGGGTGCTGCCAGCTCTAGCAGGGAAATCAGGGATTTATAAGATTGTCCAGAGCACCTCTGGCTCAAGTTGAGGGACAGGGTTCACTTGTCCCCACCTTGAGTTGTCCTCTAAGGAGACACCACAGAACCCCAGCTGACCCCGGCCCCAGAGGCTGGCCAGGTAAAAGGGATCCCACACCTGAGGCTCCCCCTGTCCTCTGAAGGTTTGCCCAGATGATCAGAGTCATAAAAGGACCCTGCTGTCCTGAAAGTGAGCCCTGAGAAGGTGGGGGCTGAGCAAAGCGAGTCAGTGATGGAATGTTGACTCCACCACCATCACTCCCAGCCCTCAGGAACTTTGTGAACCAAAGCTTCTCCCTGCCTCCCACCAATCCCATCCCAATGCCAGGGCCTGCAGGAAGGTCCATTGGCCAATGACCAACCATTGGAGAAGACAGGAGCAAAATATTTCCCTCCTACCACAATGAGGAGGAGCAGCACCTTCTCTTGGGAGCGCCACCAAAGTGACACGGTGACATCCCTGCCACCTCTCCCCACAGACACTACGGGCAGCAGGGAAAACCTACATGATCTTCTTCGTGGTGGTCATCTTCCTGGGCTCCTTCTACCTCATCAACCTCATCCTGGCCGTGGTGGCCATGGCTTATGCTGAGCAGAACGATGCCACCATGCTGGAGGAGCAGCAGAAGGAGGAGGAATTCCAGCAGCTCATGGAGCAGCTGAAGAAGCAGCAAGAGGAGCAGGAAAGGCTGGTGAGTTGGAAGAGTGGAGGCCAAAATGAGGGGTCTTGGGGATAGGGAGAGGAAATGGAGGCAGCAACAAGCATGGTGTAAAGTCTGAATAAAAACTCCCTTTGGTCCATAGGAAGTAGAGAAAAAATGGATCAACTGTTTTGGGCATCACATCTGAATCAGAAAACTGAGATACTATCATGGGTGGGGACAAAAAAGGCTGAAAAGATCAAATTTCCACATCCAAATCCTAGCCCAGGGTGCACTGGGAGGCGCAGAGGGGAGCAGCACAGGGATGTTTGAGAGGAGGAGGAGGTGAGGGACAGAAAAGACCTCAGAAGCTCCAGAGGATCTCCTGCAGCACATCATAAAGGCCGGCAGGAGCCCAGCTCAGTGTCACCAGGGCCCAAAGGAGCACTCAGGGAAGATGGGGCAGCTCAGCTCAGTGTGTCAGCAAACCCTGGGCTTTGGGGGCACAATCAAGGGCTGGAGACACCCTGAGCCTCACCAGGGAGCTCCTGGTGTCCTTGTGGCAGCCAAGGAAACTGGAATGGTGGAAGTGTCCATGCTCATTGCAGGAGGGTTGGAAACTGATGGTCTTTCTGTCCCTTTCCCACCCTGGGATCCAATGAGCACCAGGTAGGAAGGGACCTCCAGGATCATCTGTTCCAGCCCTGCTTGGCCAAAGCACAACCTGGACAGGAGATGTCCCCCTGTGGTGCCACGATTTTACCTTCACCCCTTTGCCATCCTTTGCAATGTTTTTCAGTGCAACATTCCTATAAAAACACGGCCAAAAGCCTCTGGTGCTGCAGCCCAGCCATTTTCCAGCTCTAACCATCCTTTTGGTCCATGTCAGCAGCATCCACAGGAGACATCCCAGACAATCTCTTTGGGCAGGTCACCACCTCCCTCACATGTAGAGAGACACAGACCAATGTTTGACTCTCTCCAGACCTCTTATCTCTCTTCTCTTATCTGTCCAGAGCTACAGCATCCCCTGGGAAGTGGCTGCTCCTCTCTGGCTGCTGCTGTTTGCAGGAAGGGTCTGAGCCAGCCCTGCCCGAGGGTCAGGCTGGTGCTGAGTCCCCTTTCTTGAGCAAATCCAGCAGGGAAGTGCCCAAAGGCTTTGTTAAGGGATGTCTTCCTTTAGAGTCACACAGAGAAATGGAAAAAACAGAGGGAATTAAGCTGAGAGTGAGGGCAAAACACCTACAAGAAACTATAATTATAATTTTTATATTAATATTTAATCTCCCATTATTAAAGGTGGAAAATGTCCTGGATTTCAGCAATGTGCTGTGAGAACAGAGAATTTCCCACTCCACTGTGGCATCCTCAGTGCTATGAGAGGGTGTAATAAACTTCAAATTTAATAGCACTGTTGAAAAGAAAAAAAAAGGACAAAAAAATACTTTTTTTTTTTTTTTTTTTTGCCTGCAATGGAAATGTGTTAATACAACATTTAGTGCAAGTGCAAAAATCCTGGAGGTCACATTTCAGCAAGAGCCTTGAGGATTTTGCTTCTTTGCCACTTTGGATGAGAGCTCATTGCAAAGGGCAAAGTTTTCTGCTTGAAGGACCAAGGTTTGCTCAAGTTTTTGCCCTCAGAAACTATTCTCCCTGACCAAACCTGAACAGACCCAACTCAGCTGTGGAGAGCTGAGTGCAGGGGGTGCAAGGGAAAGGGGAAACTGTAATTTGTGTAATTTTGTGTAAAACTTTTTTATTTGTGAAAATAGAAGTGGTTAGAGGTGGTGTGTAGTGGGAGGTCAGGAGTTTTAGTGGTTATAAAATGGTGTTTGTTGTATTGTATATGTTTGGTATTGGGGGTTGTTATTTTGTTGTATGGTAACATTTTGTAGGGAAAAGGGAAAAGGAGAGGAGGAGGACGAGGACGAAGAGGAGAAGGAGAAAAAGGAGGAGGAGGAAGCGGAGGAGGAGGAGGAGGAGGAGGAGGAGGAAGAAGAGGAGGAAAAGGAAAAGGAAAAGGAAAAGGAAAAGGAAAAGGAAAAGGAAAAGGAAAAGGAAAAGGAAAAGGAAAAGGAAAAGGAAAAGGAAAAGGAAAAGGAAAAGGCTTGGAAATCCAGGACAGCTTGGGTTGGGAGGGACATGGAAGCTCATCCAGCCCCCCCTGCCATGGGACACCTCCCAGTAGCCCAGGCTGCTCCAAGCCTCCTCCATCCACCGCTTCCAGGGAGGGAAGGAATGTTCCCAGCCCCTGGAGCCCCCAGCCACGGTGGGATGTCCCCATGGCTGCGGGCACAGGGGTGACAGAGTTGTGCAGTTGCAGGAACGCTCATCCAGCAGCAATTCCCTGCCCAGCAGCGTGGCCGGGAAGGGACAGGACTCGGACCTCAACAGTGACCAGGACAAGGCCAAGGACTGCAACGGGCAGGTGGTGCCCAAGATCACCCTGCAGAGAGCCGACACTGTGGTTGATGTAGGTGCCAGCCCTGCCCCTGCCATCCCCGAGGGTGCCCACCTCCCTGAGTGCCCACCCCACCGTGGGTTGGGTCCCACAAGCCTTTTTGGGGTGCCCACCTTGCACTCAGAGGTCTCTCCAGACCATTCCCTGTTTTCTGCTGCTCTGTCTCTCAGAGCATGGAATAACTCTGCATCCCTCCCTCCTCTCCTCCCAGTTCAACTCCACCCATGAGCTGGAGAAGCCAGACCTCAATCACCTCACTGTGGGCAACCAGGATGGGCCAGGGCTGGAGAAGAGGGTGGGAAGTGCCATCAGTGTCATCTCCAACGCTGTGGAAGGTATGTCCTGCTGGGTTAGGGTCCTGCTCAGTGCTGGAGGGCCTGGGTTGGTGACAGTGGCTGTCCCAAATTCCCAGCCCCACACAAGGGATGGCTCCAGCCCTGGGATCAGTGATGCTCAAGCCAGACTTTTCATCCCAGCTCACTGGGATGATGCCTGGAGGCAATAATCCAAAATCTCACAAAATTAAAGAGATTGCAGCTGGTCAGAGGAGTTTCCAGAGCCAACTGGGAACTGCTGAGCAGCTCCCCAGGAGCTGCAGTGTCAGCTTCAGCAAAAAGCACCATGAACTCAGCAGTTCATGTGCCCTGTCCCCCAAGAACAGGCAGAAAACGCCCTGGTCAGCCTAGAGCAGTCCCCTTGGGTGTCCTGGCAATCTCAGGGTGGCAGGGACACCTCAAATCCTGCCCAGGGGCTGGGAGCAGGATTGGATCCACAATTCCCTGTCTGATCTGCCTTTCCATCCCTCTCCAGTTTGGAGGGTCTGCATCATCTCCATGCCCGGGCATGGGAAAGCTCCTCCTTTTAGCCCCTGTATTTTTTGGGTGCCACAACACAAAAAGGATCTAAAGCTTTTTAAAAGTATCCAGAGGAGGGCTAAGAAGATGATGAAGGATGTGGAGGAGCCACATGAGGAGTGGCTGAGGTCACTTGCTTTGTTCAGCTGCAGAAGAGGAGCCTGAGGTCAGACCTCAAGGGGCAGGTCTGATCTCTGCTCCCTGGGAATAAGGGAACGAGCCATGCCAAGGGAATTTGGGATGGATATTGGGAAAGGTTCTTCCCCCAGAGGTGCTGGCACTGCCCAGGCTCCCCAGGGAATGGTCCCAGAGCTCCAGGAGGGTTTGGACAGCACTGCCAGGGATGCCCAGGTGGGAGTGAGGAGAACTTCTCCTAGATGTCAGCACTTGCCCACCCAGGTGAGGACAAGATAATTCCACACTTTTCTTTTCCCACCCACAGAGCTGGAAGAAGCTCACCAGAAATGCCCACCCTGGTGGTACAAATTCGCCCACACATTCCTGGTCTGGAACTGCTGCCTTCCCTGGGTGAAGCTGAAGGAGTTTGTCAAGCTGGTGGTGATGGACCCCTTCGTGGACCTGGGCATCACCATCTGCATCGTGCTCAACACTCTCTTCATGGCCATGGAGCACTACCCCATGACGGAGGAGTTCGAGAATGTGCTGAGCGTGGGGAACCTGGTAGGGAGCTCCATTCCCTCCTTCAAACCCCCTCCCAAAGGGCAGATCCTCCCCTACTGCTGTGTGAGACATCCCAGGGCTCTGCCCACAGCATCCCTGAGCGGGCTGGGCTCTGGGATGGACCAAGGGCTCTGATGGGATTGGGATCCATCATTCCTGCTCCCCTCCTGCTGCATCCTGAGCCACCCTGTGCACCACAGCCCTGGGTGACACCACAGTGTCCCCACAGAAAGGTTGGGTGGCCACGGGGCAGAGCAGAGGGTGTTCCAGACTGTGGGAACAAACAGATCCCTGCTGAGCAGGAAGCAACAATGCAGCATTAAAATTAATAATAATCAAGGGTTTGTCCAGTGGAATCACTGCAAATCTCAGCTGTCCTGATTTTATAGGTGCATTTAGTGGCTGCTCCTGCTTGGAGCTGGTGGCAAATGTCTGTGGTGGTTCTTCATTTGAGGTCACTAAATGTGTTTGTGTTTGTAAGTGTCTCAGTGTCACAGACATGTTTTATGAAAAATCCTTTCCTTAGGAGTTTTTCTCCTGAGAAGCTGGGAGGCCTCAGGAACAAAATGTAAACAATGGTTATCTGCTGCTGTGGAATGCAACAGGTGCATCTATGATTGGTCTCATGTGGTTGTTTCTAATTAATGGCCAATCACAGTCAGCTGGCTCGGACAGAGAGTCTTAGAGCCTTTGTTATCATTCTTTCTTTTTCTATTCTTAGCTAGCCTTGTGGTGAAATAATTTCTTCTATTCTTTTAGTATAGTTTTAATATAATATATATCATAAAATAATAAATCAGCCTTTTGAAACACGGAGTCAGATCCTCCTCTCTTCCCTCACCCTGGGACCCCTGTGAACACCATCACATCTCAGGACAAGGGAAGAGATAAGAATCTTGACTTTATGTTTTAGAAAGCTGATTTATTGTTTTATGCTATATATTATATTAAAAGAAAATTATATACTAAAATTATACTGAAAGAATAGAAGAAAGGATTTTATCAGAAGGTTAGCAAAGAAAGAATGAATAATAAAATCTTGTGACTGCTCACAGCCTTGACACAGCTGGCTGTCATTGGTCATCAAGTAAAAACAATTTCACATACTGGGTAAACAATTCACTATGTCACATCCTAAAGTAGTAAAACATGAAGAAGCTGAAGTTGAAGCTGAAGCTTCCCAGTTTCTCAGGAGAAAAGATGCTGGCAAAAGGATTTTTTATAAAATATGTCTATGACAAATGTCTCTGAGCTGGATGGATCGGTGGTGGGACAAGGCCGGAGCCCCTGGCAGGGGTGGAAATGCTCTGAGGATGGGAGCGCTCCCATCCCCCGGGCTGCCCCAGCACCCGGAGCGCAGCCCCGGAATGACGGACGCCGCTGTCTGTCCGGCGGGCGGCACCGGCTCCGGTTTCACTCAGGAAACACAAGGGGATTAATGGGCCGGGGCTCAAGGCACGGCCGGGCTCGGGCGGCTCCGGGGCTTCCTCCGAGCCAGGAGCGGATCCGGGGATGATCTGCAGGGGAAGGGCCGGGCGGGGATGGAGCAGCAGGAGGAGGAGACACCCCTGAGAGCCCTGGGCTGCCCCAAATCCCCTCCCGTGCCCGGGGGGAGCTGCCTGTGCCACCCCAGGGTGTGCAGGACAGGGTAGGGCCAGCTGGGACCGGCAGGACAGACAGAGGATGCTTGTGGGCTGGCATGATGGGGACACATGGGGACAATCCCCTGGGATACTGGAGCAGGACAGGGGATGTTTGTGGCCATGTAAAGGATATGTGGGAACAATCCCCTGGGACACTGGAGTAGTTCAGGGGATGTTTGTGGGGTGGCATGATGGGGACAATTACCTGGGATACTGGAGCAGGACAGGGGATGTTTGTGGCCATGTAAAGGATATGTGGGAACAATCCCCTGGGACACTGGAGCAGGACAGGGGATGTTTGTGGGCTGGCATGATGGGGACACATGGGGACAATCCCCTGGAACAATGGAGCAGGAGAGGGGATGTTTGTGGCCATGCTGGGGACACGTGGGGACAATCACTGGAACAGAACAGGAGATGTTTGTGGCCATGCTGGGGACACATGGGGACATCCCTCAGGATGCAGGAGCCTCCCTGCTGCTCCTCCCTGCTCTGTGAGGGACAGATCTGTCCCAACACCATCTGTCACCAGCCTCTGCATGTGCTGTGCCATGGAATGGCAGCAGGGATGGTGACTGTCACCTGGCTGAGCCCTCTCTGCAGTGACACAATGCTGCGGGTGTTGCTGTGGTCCCAGGAAAGGAACAATGTGTAAAACCCAGCTCAGCTCTCCCAGGGCTCAGGGAGGGACAGGGGCATCCCAGCAGCAGCCCAGCTCCCAGTGCTGGGATCTGTGATTTCCCAGTCATTCCAAAGGTGTCTCCTTGCCAAGGAAATTTTATTTTTAATTTTCAGCTGCCAACACTCACCTTAGTGTCCCTCCAGAGGAATCAGTCACCAGTATTCCCAGTCTGGCTTTACCACCCCACTGGGCAGCACCTGGGGAGCTTGTTCCCAACTGGGACTGGCCCTAACAGGGTGAAATGCTTTGGGAATACCCCAAAAAAGAGGGATGCTGCCCACACCACTCCACAGCTCAGCCCTGGTGTATGAACAAGTGGTCAAGGGTGCTGCTTCCCACAGGTTTTCACAGGCATCTTCACGGCAGAGATGGTCCTGAAGCTCATTGCTCTGGATCCCTACGAGTATTTCCAGCAGGGCTGGAACATCTTTGACAGCTTCATTGTCACCCTGAGCCTGGTGGAGCTGGGCCTGGCCAACGTGCAGGGGCTCTCTGTGCTGCGCTCCTTCCGCCTGGTACGTGCTGGGGACACCTGGGAGGTGACAGGGACAGGTGTGGCTTCTCCAGCCTCCTTCATGGTGGGGGCTCAGCTTGGGAGGGCCCAGCTTGGCCCCTGTTAAAGACAAGACTGAGTTAAATATTCAGGGAAGTTGGAGTCAGAGCAGGTGTGGTCTCAGGGCTTCTGCTGGTCAGAGTGACCCCAAGATGTGTTAGAAAGTCTATTTTCCCAGCCCAGCAGTCAAAGGAGTCAGAACTCTTCTGTTCTTGCTCTCAAGGTTGTTTATTGTTTCTTATCTATAAAATTATTTCTCTGGCCTGCCGAGGTCCATTCAGCAGGTCAGACAGAGACAACTCTGGTGTTATCTTTTTATTCTGAAAACTATGTGTACAATATTTACAATTACTTCTCAATACCTATCACCTGTGTTAGACAGTGAACTTCTACTCTAAACAATCCAAAAGTGCCACCATCACAGCAGAAGATGGAGGCCAAGAAGAAGAAGGAAAAAGGACAGGGTACTCCCAAATTTCTCCATCTTGGGACTCTAAACCCCCATTCTAAAAACCCCAAAAAATCTATTTTTCACCCCATGACAAAGTAATGATTATTCTACTTAAGACTTCCGTGGCTTGCAGATCCTCATGTAAAGTTGGTAATTTTTTTCCATGGGTCATAATCAAAGTCACAGGTGTCTTGGGCTCTGTGCCAAGGTCTCTGAGCCCTCTGGCAGGGATTTGGGCAATCCAGGACAGCCAGAGGGGTGTCCTGAGTTCCGACAGTGTGGGTTCAACCCCTCCTGCCTTGGTCAAACAGCCCCAGGAGGGTGCAATGGCAGTGGCACAGCCTTGGATTTGCACCAAGATAAGTGGCTCCTACGACCATTGGATTACTGTTATCCTTTGAAAGTGAGGAGTCTGAGGTTTTATACTCAGATACAAGAGTTAGCAGTTCCCGTTGGTTTTACCTCTCCTCGGCAGGTAAGAAGGGTTTAACTTCTGTTTTAGAGTCACGGTCTAATGTTTTGGTTGAAACTATACTTGCATATGGAAATGCCAGAGATTAGTTTGGGTTTAAGGATTAGAAATATCATGGGAATTATGTGCAGGGCTATGAGGAGATGTTCTTGTGTGGAGGAGTTTTGGAGTGCTGTGATCTGGGATGGGAGGGTACCTCATTGTGTTGTTATTAGTATGTATGAGGCAGTAAGTAAGATTGCAGCCCCTGGAAGGATAATTGTGAAGGCAGATCAGTTGAAAAGTGCGATTACAATGGTTAGTTCTGCTATGAGCTTTGTTGTTGGGGGAAGGGCCATGTTTGTTAGGTTGGCTAGGAGTCATCAGGTGGCTATGAGTGGTAGAAGGGGTTGAAGCCCTCGTGTAAGTAAGAGGATTCGGCTGTGGGTTCGTTCATAGCTGGTATTGGCTAAGCAGAATCTCTCTGCCCCCCACAGCTGAGGGTTTTCAAGCTGGCCAAGTCCTGGCCCACTCTCAACATGCTCATCAAGATCATCGGCAACTCCGTGGGTGCCCTGGGCAACCTCACGCTGGTCCTGGCCATCATCGTCTTCATCTTCGCCGTGGTGGGGATGCAGCTTTTCGGCAAGAGCTACATCGAGTGCGTGTGCAAGATCTCTGTGGACTGCACCCTGCCCCGCTGGCACAT
This sequence comes from Ammospiza caudacuta, assembly GCF_027887145.1. Classification (NCBI taxonomy): domain Eukaryota; kingdom Metazoa; phylum Chordata; class Aves; order Passeriformes; family Passerellidae; genus Ammospiza; species Ammospiza caudacuta. The sequence goes on from NC_080619.1 coordinate 2,336,657, forward strand.
GAACGACTTCTTCCACTCCTTCCTCATCGTCTTCCGCATCCTCTGCGGGGAGTGGATTGAGACCATGTGGGACTGCATGGAGGTGGCCGGCCAAACCATGTGCCTCATCGTCTTCATGATGGTCATGGTCATCGGCAACCTCGTGGTGAGCCTGGGGCTGGGGACACGGAGGGTGCTGGGCTGGGGACGCCTCTGTGCAGCTCAGGGCTGTTACCGTGGCAGGGTCTGGTTGGAGCACAGGGATTCTCCTCCCTGCCCAGGCCCTGCGGGTGGGCTGTGTCAGCTCTGTGTGAGACAGGGGAAGGAAATGTTCCTGAGGAACCCCCAGCTGAAACCAGACTGGGAACTGGGGGGAAACTGAGGCACGGAAAACACAAATGGGCTTTAGGCAGAGGCAGGAGCCACTCTGGGATAAAAGAGCTCAGCTTCAAGCTGCCCTGTGTCCTCCACTTGGCTTTTCCTGCTTTCCTGCCCCATTTCCCACTCTCCTGATGAGGGATGGAGGCAGAGCTCCATCCATCCATCCATCCATCCATCCATCCATCCATCCATCCATCCATCCATCCATCCATCCATCCCACCCTCTGCTCCAGGTGCTTTTGCAGCATACCCCCCCACAAGATTCCTGCAGATCCCCAGCCTCCCCAGCCCTCCCCGTGCTCCAGGTGAATGCCAACCTCCTTCTCTGAGTCTGTGGGACCCTGTTCTCCCCTCACCCCCACCCTACACCCCCCCTCCCCACTCCCCCCGGCTGCCTGTGCTGCCTGAGCCGCAGGTTTGCGAGTTCCAGGCGAGCGTGAAATCCTTTCTAAACTTGGTAAGCCCGTCGCTGGCAGCTCTGGAGCTTGTTTTGCAGCTTGCGTGGGCCCTGCTCTCCCTTCTTGAGGAGCAGGGCAGGGGAGGGAAGCGCCGACTCGCTCCTATTACTTGCCGCGGTTGTGTAATCCCTTTGGAATTTGCTTTGAAAAACTATCTGCCCCCGGGAGCCGCTGACCCCTGTCCCCAGGGAGGCTCTGAAAGGAGCCTGAGGAGAAGCCCACAGCAGCCCCCGGCTGGGGTCAGCTTGGAGTGTCCCACTTTGAGGGCAGAAAGTTGGGATTTGGGTGCCTCTTGGCTTCCCTGGGATTTGGGGCTTTGAAGGGAGAGCCCCAGGGAGGTGCTGGGCAGAGAGGGGAGCAGCCCCGTGCCCATCTCCCACAGCCAGCAGAGGCTGGTGATGCCACCTGTCCAGGGGATGGTAAGCCTGAAAATCACCCACAAGGGCCCCTGTAAGGAGCAGGAGCCTGTCCAGAGCCATCTGCAGGGAGTGCAGGAGTCTGGACTGGGAATCCCAGCTGGGAGTTCCTGCAGAGCCCTCCCAAAAGGGGCTCTGGGAGGTTTCCCTCTTCTGGAGGTCATTTTTGGGGCAGCACAGTCTGCCCACCTCTCCAGGGCACCGCTGTGGGGAAGAAACAGGGGCAGGACAATTGCAGCTGGTGAGGTCAGTGACAGCCCTCCCCGAGGTGCCATTGTCCCCTCCCAGAGGTGCCATTGTCCCCTCCCAGAGGTCTGGGTGTCCCCATTCCAGAGGTGCCATTGTCCCCTCCCAGAGGTGCTATTGTCCTCTCCCAGAGCTGCCACTGTTCCCATCCTAGAGGTGCCATTGTCCCCCTCCCTGAGGTGCCACTGTCCCCATCTCAGAGGTGCCAATGTCCCCATCCCAAAGGTGTGGGTGTCCCCTCCCTGAAGTGCCATTGTCTCCATCCCAAAGATGCCAGTGTCTCCATCCCAGAGGTGCAGGTGTCTCACTCCCAGAGGTGCCACTGTCCCATCCCAGAGGTGCCATTGCCCCTATCCTAGAGGTGCCATTGTCCCATCCTAGAGCTGCAGGTGTCCCCATCCCAGAGGTGCCATTGTCCCCTCCCAAAGGTGCAATGCACCCCAGCCCTCGGGGCAGCTCTGCAGCTCCTGCAGGGCTCCATTTACAGCCCAGCAGAGAAATATGGAGCACAAACACGGCCAGGGCCCTCTGTGCCCTCTTCCTCCTCCTCCTCCTCCTCCTCTCTGCCAGGCTCTCCTGGCCATGCCTCAGGTATTTCCGAGCCCTGGAGTCTGTCCCAGAGGCTCCCAAGGCTCCCCGTGCAGGGAGGTGTGTGTTTCTCACGCAGGAAGAAGGTGACCTGTCCTTTGCTCTTAATGACACTTTGAGCATTTCCTTTGGGGTTATTCAGGGAAAAGGGAGGAAGTCAGTCGGGTGACAAGGTAACAGAGTCCTGTCCTACAAAGCCAGCGGCGCCCATTAACTGTAACTGGTGCTTAATGGGGTAATTGCCTGCTGGGCCCGCGGGGATTTATTTAAAGACGTGCTTTAAGGCACATGGCATGAGCCATGTGAAAGCAGCAGTGTCCTTGGATAGCAGCTAATTCCCGTCTCAGATGCCTGCTGGCACCGCGGCACAAACACCGACAGCTGTGGGCTGGCTCCGTCCCTGCTCTGCCCCTCGGGGTGCCCATCCCACCCCTCCGCTCCTGCTCCTGGCAGGCAGCAGCCCCAGCTGTGCCAGGAGAGGCTGTGGTGGGCTCCAGGCACGTTTTGGGATGGTGAAGTAGAAGGGGAAGCACATGAGCCCATGCCTGGAGTTACACTGAGCATTTCCTGGCTTGTGCTGGGGTGAAACACAGCTTTGATGGAGCAGAGCAGGGATGGGGTCACAGCCAATCCAGGCTCCTCCATGGCCCCAGGGTGTGGGAGACCCTCAGGACAGTCCATCATCCATCCTTGCTGGGAATTACTGGGGCTTGCTTGGAATCTGGGCTGCCAAAGCCAGGGAAGAGGAGAGGAAGAGCTGCAGCTGAGAGGACAAGCAGGAGGTTTCATTCTGGGGAAGAGAAGGGACATAATCACAGCACCATGGAATCCCAGACTGGTTTGGGTTGGAAGGGACATTGAAGAGCACTCAGCCCCACCCTGTGACTTGGCCAGGACACCTTCCGCCATCCCAGGCTGCTCTAAGCCCCATCCAGCCTGGCTTTGGACCCTTCCAGGGATCCAGGGGCAGCCACAAGAGCTGAGTTGCATCCTTGGGGGTGATGGGGAGAAGCAGCAGAGGCTTGAGCAGCCCCCCATGGGATTCCTGGAGCTCCAAGGGACCAAAGGAAGGGACACACTCACAGATCCACAGGACAGCTTGAGGGGAGCTGAAACCATGGCTGGCATCACTTGCAGCAGGATCAGAAGGACCGTGAGAGCCCAGGGTGAGGTGGAAGGCATCAGAGCCCGGGGGTTTGAGGAGGAGCATGTCCATGCCCTCCAGGAACTGGGACTGGCACCTCTGCAGCCCCCAGAGCTGGTGAGGGCAGGGCAGAGCCCACGAGGTGCTCAGTGAAGGGGCTGAAGCCACCAGCGATCCCTATTGTATTTGGGTCACCCCCAGACAAAGGAAAGAAGGAATGATGAGTCTGACTCCATGTTCTCAGAAGGCTAATTTATTTTTTTAAGATACTGTATTATATTAAAGAATGCTATACTATACTATACTATACTATACTATACTATACTATACTATACTATACCATACCATACTATACTATACCATACTATACTATACTATACTATACTATACTATACTATACTATAGAATACAGAAAGGAAACTTAGGGAAGGCTAAAAAATAATAATGAAAACTTGTGACTCTCTCCAGAGTCCTGACACAGCTTGGCCCTGATTGGCCAAAGAGTGAAAACAACTCACAGCAGAATTCAATGGAACAATCACCTGTGGGTAAACAATCTCCAAACACATCCCAAAGGATGAAAATACAGGAGAAGCAAATCAGATAATTATTGTTTTCATTTTTCTCTGAGGCTTCTCAGCTTCCCCAGAGAAAAATCCTGGGCTGTCACAGACATCTTTTATGAAAAATCCTTTCCTTAGGATTTTTCCTCCTGAGAAGCTGGGAGGCCTCAGGAACAAAATGTAAACAATGGTTATCTGCTGCTGTGGAATGCAACAGGTGCATCTGTGATTGGCCCATCTTGGATGTTTCTAATTAATGGCCAATCACAGTCAGCTGGCTCGGACAGAGAATCCGAGCCACAAACCTTTGTTATCATTCTTTTCTATTCTTAGCCAGCCTTCTGATGAAATCCTTTCTTCTATTCTTTTAGTACAGTTTTAATATAATATATATCATAAAATAATAAATCAAGCCTTCTGAAACATGGAGTCACATCCTTGTCTCTTCCCTCACCCAAGAACCCCTGTGAACACCATTTCACTGGGTGAAGGGATTTTTCCAGAAAATGTGAATGCCACAGATCCCTGCAGCTGCAGAGGGAAACCCTGAGGCTCGGCATCCACTGGAGCTCAGGGCTGATGTTTGCTTTGTCCCCCCAGGTGCTAAACCTGTTCCTGGCTCTGCTGCTGAGCTCCTTCAGCGCCGACAGCCTGGCAGCATCGGACGATGACGGGGAGATGAACAACCTGCAGATCGCCATCGGCCGCATCACGCGCGGCATCGCCCTGGGCAAGGCCGCGCTGCTGGTACTGCTGCGCCGCCTCTGCAAGGGCAAGAAGGTGGCACCCGAGGAGGAGCAGGAGCCCAGCAAGAGGGACAACCCCGCACTCAACCACCTGGACACGGCCCTGGAGCCCAAGTCGGGGTACCTGGATGGCATCACGGGCAAGGAGCACATCTTCATGGACGAGCTGGAGCACATGAACTTCATCAACAACCCCAGCCTGACGGTGCAGGTCCCCATCGCCTCTGAGGAGTCCGACCTCTACGAGGAGACCAGCACCCAGTCTGACACCGAGGACACCAGCAAGGTCAGCGAGGGGGTGGGAGGGAAGGGTTTCACCCAAAACTGGGGCTGGCCCGTTCTTGCTGTGCTGCCCAAAGAGTGATGTTGGTTTGGGTCGCTTTCAGCTTTCCCACAGGGTATGGCATGGGCCACATTTGGTGTTTTCCAAGCTGGCATTTCCCAGCTGGAGGGGAGAGGAGGGTCCAAGCAGGGTTTTGGTTGGTTTGGGTCAGGCTGTGGGGTCATTGCTGATGCCAGAGGGCCCCACAGGGGCAGCACAGGGCAGTGCAAGGGTCAGAGCACCCTGTTTGGGGTTAAAGATGTCCCGGAGGAACCCGATGCCAGGAAATCTGCTGATGGCACTATCATTGGATCCACTGCTAATGCCTCATCCTGGAGGGGCCCAGATCAGATGGAGGAGCTTAGCAGGGGTGAACATGAAGCGAGGGGAGGGGGTTCCAAAGCTGAGACAGCTGAGCCTGGTCTCCAGGGCACTGCTGGGGTCCACAGGGGGACAAGAAACTTGGGAAGACCCGAGTGGACACGAAAGGGTGTGGGTGTGGTGGGAAATTACTGCTCACACCAAAGTCCTGGAGACACAGGGGGCAGCTGGAGGTGCTGAGGGGAACAGGATCAGGTGCATCAGCCTGGGAAGGGGCTTTGTTGGGCAATAGGACACCTCCGAGCAGGGATTTATCGTGACTGGATGGCAAAGGTGTTCCAGGAGCTGAGGGAACTCTGGAAAGCTCCATCCCAACCAGCCCTGCCAGGCCCAGGAGGCACCTGGGTGGGACTGCACAGGAAAGGCTGGAAAAATGAAGCAGCACTCCCAAAACTGCAGAGCCTCTCACCTCCCTCCCCTCTGCAGGCTCCTCACAGCTCAGCACGGTGACAGGGACCCAGCCTGGCACAAAATGGGGCAAGGAGAGGGGACAACCATGATTAATTAGTGTTATATGGGGCAACAGGGAGATTTCAGCATTTGGGGTGCAGAGGGGGGCAGGAGAAAAGTGAGGCTGGCCCCTTTCACTGCCAAGCCCTACAGAGGGGACAAACTTGCATGGAGCACCTTGGTCAAGGGAATGGGCCAGGGGAGTTGCTGCTCTCAGCTCCCTCAGAGTTGCCACCAGGAGGGCTGAGAGTTGGCATTTCCCCCCATATTTTTCCTACCCAACCCCAGTCCCACAGCAGCAGTGCCCAGCACACTGGGCACACTGCAGAGGTGATGCCAATGCCAGCCTGGCCATGATGGGAGGGGACACACAGGGTCCCCATGGACCTCAGCTCCCTGTCACCCCAAAGTGCTTCCCAGCAGCTAGGAAAACCTTGGGGTCCAGCCATGGGACCTGTCCTGGCACAGCTCTGGGCTTTAGGGTGTGCTCACAGAGAGCACCCACTCCAAACACTGCGTGGGAAAACTCTGGGCTCAGCAAAGGCAAAGGGCACCTCTCAACCGGTAAATAACAGTTCAGCCCATTGGGGCTATTTGGTTTGGTGCCTAAATTCAGCCAAAGTTGACTCAGGTGGGAGCCAAGGGGATGCATTAAAAACAGGGGCCCTGCCCAGGCAGGGGGAATGATGGGCTGCAATTTATCATGAAATCACAGATTGTTTGTGTTGGTGAGAGCCTCAAAGACCATGTAATTCCAATTCCCTGCCTTGGCAGGGACAGCTTTGTGACAGTGTTCATGGGGGTCTGAGGATGAGGGAAGAGACGAGGATCTGAAGGCTTGATTTATTTTATGATATATATTATATTAAAACTATACTACGAGGATAGAAGAAAGGATTTCATCAGAAGGCTGGCTAAGAATAGAATAAGAAGGAATGCTAACAAAGGTTTGTGGCTGGGACAGAGAGTCTGAGCCAGATGACTGTGATTGGCCATTAATTAGAAACAACCACATGAGACCAATCCCAGATGCACCTGTTGCATCCCGCAGCAGCAGATAACCAATGTTTACATTTTATTCCTGAGGCCTCTCATGTTCTCAGGAGAAAAAACCCTAAGGAAAGGATTTTTCATAAAACATGTTTGTGCCACACCTTCCCCTGTCCCAGGTCACTTCAAGCCCCAATGTCCAGCCTGGCCTTGGGCACTGCCAGGGATCCAGGGGCAGCCCCAGCTGCTCTGGGCACCCTGTGCCAGGGCCTGTCCACCCTCACAGGGAACAATTCCCAATTCCCAATATCCCATCCAGCCCTGCCCTCTGGCAGTGGGAGCCATTCCCTGTGTCCTGTCCCTCCATCCCTTGTCCCCAGTCCCTCTCCAGCTCTCTTGGAGCCCCTTTGGGCCCCGCAGGGGCTCTGAGCTGTTCCAGCCACTCCCCATCTCCAGGTGAGCCCCCCCAGCTCTCCCAGCCCGTGTTCACCAGGTGAAATGACAATGATTTAATTCAGCACTCGGGCGCTGAAGGGAGGGATCCCTGCGCTGTCCCGGGGCCGGTGCCGGGTGCGTTCACAGCCGGGCTCAGCTGCAGATGGAGCCAGAGCCCCGCCTGCGCCCGCTCCGCTCCCACCCCAGCAGCTGCAACCACCCCGGCAAATCCTCCCCATTTCCACAGCAGCTGCTGTGCAAGGAAAAGCTCATTTTCGGGGAAATGGCAGGGGCAGGATCATCGCAGCCACAATCGCAGCTGGTTTCTCTTGGCAGCTCAGAGCAGGGAAGAGCTGCCAGCCTGGACATCGGGGCTTGGAGCCACCTGGGACAGTGGGAGGTGTCCCTGCCATGGCAGGAGATTGGAATTACACGGTCTTTGAGACTCTCAAATTTGTGATTTCACGGTAAATCGCAGCCCATCATTCCCCCCCTGCCTGTTTTTAATGCATCCCCTGGCTCCCACCGTGTGGCTCTGCAGAATTCGTGCAGGGCTCAGGGCTCTTCCAGGGGCTCTTCCCATGGGGCTCCCACCCTGCTGGGCAGGGATTGTGTTCTGAGATGCTCCTGGCTCTGTCAGTGGGGCTGAGGGAGCTGGGCAGGGGCTCAGCCTGGAGCAAAGGAGGCTCAGGGGCCCTTGTGGCTCTGCGCAGCTCCTGACAGGAGGGGACAGCCCAGGGGCCGGGCTGTGCTCCAGGGAACAGGGACAGGAGCAGAGGGAACGGCCTCAGGCTGGGCCAGGGCAGGTTGGATTGGATATTGGGAAAATTCCTGCATGGAAAGGGGTGACCAGCTCTGGCACAGCTGCCCAGGGTGGTTTGGAGTCCCCATCCCTGGAGGGGTTTAAAAGCCCTGTGGATGTGGCACTTGGGGACAGGGGACAGTGGTGGCCTCAGCAGTGCTGGACTCGATGGTCTCACAAGGCTTTTCCAACCTGAACAATTCTGTGATTCTCAGGGCTGTGGATTGTGGGGTCAGGTGAGTGAGACTGGGACAGCCCCAGGCAGGCTGGAGATGCTGTGCCAGGTGTGGGATGGAAACTGCTCCCCAAACCTGCTGGTTCCAGGGGTGGGATGGAAATTGCCCCCCAAACCTGCTGGTTCCAGGGGTGGGATGGAAATTTCCCCCCCAGACCTGCTGGTTCCAGGTGTGGCAGGGCTCAGGAGCCCCCAGGGATGGGTTTTATCCCTGTCCCTATTCCCCAGGGGTGGGTTTTATCCCTGTCCCTATTCCCCGGGGATGGGTTTTATCCCTGTCCCTATTCCCCAGGGGTGGGTTTTATCCCTGTCCCTATTCCCCAGGGGTGGGTTTTATCCCTGTCCCTATTCCCCGGGGATGGGTTTTATCCCTGCCCCTATTCCCCGGGGGTGGGTTTTATCCCTGCCCCTATTCCCCAGGGATGGGTTTTATCCCTGTCCCTATTCCCCAGGGGTGGGTTTTATCCCTGTCCCTATTCCCCAGGGATGGGTTTTATCCCCGCCCCTATTCCCCAGGGGTGGGTTTTATCCCTGTCCCTATTCCCCAGGGGTGGGTTTTATCCCTGCCCCTATTCCCCAGGGATGGGTTTTATCCCTGTCCCTATTCCCCAGGGGTGGGTTTTATCCCTGTCCCTATTCCCCAGGGGTGGGTTTTATCCCTGTCCCCACCCAGCGGAACCAGCCCTGAGCTCCACCCACAGATCTCCTGGGCTCCCTGAGCCATCCAAGGCCCTTTTGGACCTTCCCCCACAACTCCAGGGCAGCTGCTCTGGTTTGTCCCCACCCTGACCCTCTCTAAGGCTGTCCTGGAGGGAGATGGCTCCTGTGTGTCCTTCTCTGGAGTCACAGCTGGCCTGCTCTGTACTGAGCCTCCCTAATCCCCCCAGCCCTCCTGTCCCTGCCCCCAGACTGAGGGTGGTCCCAGGGGTCCCTGAGAGCCACCAGCTGGGAGCTGGTGCCACCCCTGCTGCTGTGTCCTCTCCTGCCTGTCCCCAAAGGTCCCCACAGCCACATCTCCTCTGTGGCCCCTGACTGTGCCTCAGTTTACCCCAGGGGCTCCTCCCTGGTTTTTGGAGGATGGAGCAGCTCCTTTATGGATTTACCAAAAGCAGGAGCAGCCTGAGGGAAGGATTATCTCCTTCCCATGTAAGCCAACACCTTCCTGTGCTGGAAATACCATCCTGGACCCTCTGGTTCCTGCTGCTCCCAGGCAGGATGGACAGGGCTGGGGATCTGCTCCTTCCTCAAGTGTTGCACGAGGATCTTCTCAGAAAGCCAAAAAGAACAACAGAGGAAAAAGAGTCCCAGGGGCTTGCCAAGGCTGTCCCTTGTTATCAGCCCCTGTGGCCTTGCTGAGTGGTGTCTGGGAAGGAGCCAAGCTGAGCTGGGAGCAGGATGGAGCTGGGGAGAGGCATTTGGGATGCAGGTTTGGAACTGGAGGAGGCATTTGGGATGCAGGTTTGGAACTGGGGAGAGGAATTTGGGATGCAGGTTTGGAACTGGGGAGAGGCATTTGGGATGCAGGTTGGGAACTGGGGAGAGGAATTTGGGATGCAGGTTTGGAACTGGGGTGAACCTCGGGCTGAGGGCCCTGCAGCACGAGCTGAGCCAGAGGGAGGAGAGAGCAGAGGCTGCTTGGGTTTCTGCACGAAAGGGGGGTTGGCAGGGCAAGGCTTGGATGGGGACAAAGAGGAGGAGGAGGAGGAGGTGAGACAATCAGAATCAGCCTGAGGTGGTGGCACAGGTTGATGGGAGATGGAGCTGTGCGCTGGGAGGAAGGCTGGGATCAGGGCACCTTCTGTTCCTCTGAACCTGGATGAGAAGCAAAGCTCAGCTATCAACAATCCTCCAAGGTTTGCATCCCTGGATGATTCAACAGCTTCTGGGCTGTGTGTCCATAGAAGGGGATTCAGAGCATCCACCAAACAAGGGGCTCCCACCACCCAGGAGTCCTGCCAGGCTCTCTGGGGCATGAGGAGCATGGCTGGAGCTGGCCAGGAGCCCGGCCTGAGCTGCTGTCCCCCTGCAGAACCCCCTGAGCAGCGACAATGCCTCGTCCGTGTGCAGCACGGTGGATTACAAACCCCCTGCACCCGAGGAGGAGGAGGTGGCAGAAGAGGCTGAGGAGAGCAATGAGCCTGAGGAGTGTTTCACTGAAGGTGAGAGCAGGGCTGGAGACCCTGTGGGCATGGGAGATGGGTGTGGAGAGGGGAAAATGGGGCTGGAGGGGCCTCTGCCAACCAGTTCTTGCAGCACAGGGACCCCCAGGCTCTCTGAGCTCAGCCCCAAATCCTCCTGCAACACCCCAGAGATGATCCCCATAGAGCTCCCCTTGTGCACCTCACCTAAACCCAGCAGGATCCCTGTGACGATGTTCACAGGGGTCTGAGAATGAGGGAAGAGATGAGGATCTGACTCCATGTTTCAGAAGGCTGATTTATTATTTTATTATATATATTATATTAAAACTATACTAAAAGAATAGAAGAAAGGATTTCATCAGAAGGCTGGCTAAGAATAGAAAAAGAAAGAATGATAACAAAGGTTTGTGGCTCAGACTCTCTGTCCAAGCCAGCTGACTGTGATTGGCCATTAATTAGAAACAACCCCATGAGACCAATCACAGCTGCACCTGTTGCATTCCACAGCAGCAGATAATCAATGTTTCCATTTTGTTCCTGAGGCCTCCCAGCTTCTCAGGAGGAAAAATCCTAAGGAAAGGATTTTCCATAAAAGATGTCTGTGACAGATCCTGGTCCAACTTCCACCAGGGAGGGTTTAAAATGCCAATAAAAGCAGAAACAGTGAGAACACCCTAGCCAGGAGTGACCTCAGCCCTGTGTCCTCAGGCTGTGTGAAGAGGTTCCCCTGCCTCTATGTGGACATCACCAGTGAGAAGGGGAAGATCTGGTGGAACCTCAGGAAAACCTGCTTCCGCATCGTGGAGCACGACTGGTTCGAGACCTTCATCGTCTTCATGATCCTCCTCAGCAGTGGAGCTCTGGTAGGTGCCACCTTCCCCTGCCCGCAGGGCTCTGCAGCAGCTTCCCAGCCTGGGGGAGCCCAGGGAGGGTTGTAGGATTGATGGGGTAGGATGGTCGGGATGGACAGAGATGAGAGATCTCTGCAGCCAGGTGTTGGAACTTGTGGTTTATTGCAAAGGGCCTGGGTGCGGGGCCCTGCTGGGAGCTGCCAAACACAGCTCAGAGCAGGCTGAGAGAAGAGAGGGGGAGAGAGGATGAGAGGGTGAGAGAGTAAAAGGGTAAGAGAGCGAGGTTCCCATTCCAATACAATAAACCTTCTTCTGTGCTGAATTTTCTGATTCTCACTAACCAATCCAGTACAAGATACAAATCCTATAGCATTCACATGCAGCCTATAAGAATCATTACATTACCATCCTGTGTTACATTTTAAACCCTAAAAACTCCTCTTTGGCCCCTTCTGCCAAGCTGTAGGGTCTGCTCTGACCCTTGGGCCTGTCTGCAAGCAGAGGGTGTTGTTCCATCAAAAGGGGATCACCTTCAGCTGGCCACACCATTGTTTTCCAGTTGTTCAGTAACTGAGGGATCTCAAAGCTTGCTTTCATTTCAATCTCACTTATAGTTTCCATATTCTCAAAATCTTTTGCCAGACAATAATATTTATAAAGATTTCCTGTTTCATCTTCCCCGACAGAGGGTGTTATATTTACCTCTTCAAGCCGGGTCTAATAAACTCTTGGACACCCAAGATATCTCAGCTACCCTTGGAGGCATAAAAATCGGCAGAATGGCTTCTGTGGCAGTGCTGGAAATAAAAATGTTTTATAAAAAGCAAAATAACAAACAGAAAAATCAAGCCCAGTGCCAGACATTCTTGCTCTTAGTAAAACACTTTACAAAAGCCAGGCTCTGGGCATCTCCTGTGCCCAATAATCCAGCTGTGGGCAGATGTTTGATTTCAAACCCCATTTGGCTCAGCTCTAACACCTTCCAGGAGCCCTGGTCACCCTCCCCAGCATTCCTGGACCATCATCCACAGGCTGTGGTCCATGGCTCAAGGGGATCCACTGCCCACAGCCACCACTGCTGCTCTTGATGCCAACTATGAACCATCTGAACCATTTATGGAGCTTCATGTGGTTCCTCATTTCACCACCTCCATCATCAGCTGTCAGGAGGTGCTTGACAAACAGTTCATATTTTTTATTCTGCTGTTCAGCACCTCCATCAGTGCCTGGTGCCCCCTCTCAGAACCTGGGTGTTCTTTTAAAACAACCTAATTCATTACCAGTGTTTGCCTGGTGCTCTTCTCTGAGTGTTTGGGCTGGATTTAACCCAGGAAATACAAATATCTCTGCAGGTTTGGAGGTGAAGAGAGAGGGAAGGAGAACAGAGGGACTGAGAGGCTTTTCAGACACACTTTACATGTCTGCAGCTCGCTCTGAGGTGGTTTGGGGATGTCTGAGGTTGTAGCTGGTGCAGGAATTGAAAGCTGTGCTACCCCAGCTGTGCAGCACCTGGTCACCACACCCCTACCTCCAGTGCTTACTCAACACGTGGGTGTGGCACTCAGGGCATTTTCAAAATTCCCAAAGCATCCCAAGGTGTGGGTTGGTATCCTGGCTTTGAGCTGAGACACCTGGGAGCAGGATGCAGCTGGACCTTGGCTTCAGTGAAGCTCTGCTTTGGGGCCAACCCCACAAAGCCAAGCAGGAGCTGGACCCCAGGGGATCAGCTCCTCATGGACCAGCCATCCTTGGGCTCCAGCTTCCTGAGCCCTGGAAAGCAGGGCTGGGATCAGGGGACCTTCTGTTCCTCTGAACCTGGATGAGAAGCAAAGCTCAACAATGCTCCAAGGTTTGCATCCCTGGATGATTCAACAGCTTCTGGGCTGTGTATCCATGGGAGAGGAAGGCAGGGAGATGCCGCAAAGGTGTGCTCTGGGATGCCACAGGTACCATGGCAGGATGGGACTCCCTGCCACAGAGCTCCCTGAGGTCCCACAGAAGGATGGGACTGTCACAGAGCTCCATGGGGTCCCACAGAAGGATGGGGCTGTCACAGAGCTCTGGGGGTCCCATGGAAAGATGGGACTGTCACAGAGCTCCATGGGGTCCTACAGAAGGATGGGGCTGTCACTGAGCTCTGTAGGGTCCTGTGGAAGGATGGGACTGTCATGGAGCCCTGTGGAAGGATGTTGCTGTCACAGACTCCATGGGGTCCCACAGAAGGATGTGGCTGTCACAGAGCTCCGTGCCCCTTGCAGGCTTTTGAGGACATCTACATCGAGCAGCGCAAGGTGATCCGCACCATCCTGGAATACGCAGACAAGGTCTTCTCCTACATCTTTGTCATCGAGATGCTGCTCAAGTGGGTGGCCTATGGCTTCAAGGTGTACTTCACCAATGCCTGGTGCTGGCTGGATTTCCTCATCGTGGATGTACGTGATGTGCAGGGCTTTGGGGGCTGCTGTAAATGAACCCAGATTGTATTTTAGAGGATAGAAGGGTGGCTCTGGAATGAGGGCTAATAGCATTACTTGGAATAATGGTCCCCCACAAGATGGAACACTTCATTGGTTGCAGGAACCTTTCAAACCGTTGTGTCTTACACCCAAGCCAAGAACAGGCCCAGCAGTTCCACCAGGCCCAGCAGTTCCACCAGGCCCAGCAGAGCTGTGAAGGGACACAGGGTCTCCCAAATGGTCCATGACAGAGCAATCTGTCCTTTCTGTGCCTCACATCAATTCCAACCTCACACTCAAGAGGTATCATCCTGCCCCTGGATCCCTGGAAGTGCCCAAGGCCAGGCTGGACAGGGCTTGAAGCAGCCTGGGATTGTGGGAGGTGTCCCTGTCCATGGCAGGGGTGACACTGGGTGGGCTTTAAGGTCCCTTCCAACCCAAATTATTTTGGGATTCTGTGACCCTTGAGGTGTCTGGTCACCAGGAACCCCAAGGACTCAATGTCTCTGTCCCAGGGCTAGAGGATGCTCACCAACCTGAGGGACTGGGGAGAGAGGGAAGGGCAGGAGCTGCAGCTGTGTTTGCACCTGAGGTGCTGCTGATCACTTGGGCTGCTCCTTCCAGGTGTCCCTGGTCAGCCTGACAGCAAACTGGCTGGGATACTCCGAGCTGGGAGCCATCAAATCCCTGCGGACACTGAGGGCTCTGCGACCCCTGCGTGCTCTGTCCCGCTTCGAGGGCATGAGGGTGAGTGTGTCCCCGTGTGCTGCCGGCCCTGACAGAGACATGAGAGCCCTCAGCAGTCCTCCACATCATGAATGGTTTTCAGGGGCTCCAGACTGGTGGGATCAATGCTAAGGTACCTTTGGTCCAGTCTGACCTCACTCAGTGCTGCTGGGGAGGGCGACGTTGGGCATGGGGACATGAAGGTCCCTTCCAGGTCCCCCAAGGTCTTTTCTGTCCTTGCAGGTGGTGGTGAACGCCCTGGTGGGTGCCATCCCCTCCATCATGAACGTCCTGCTGGTCTGCCTCATCTTCTGGCTGATCTTCAGCATCATGGGGGTGAACCTATTTGCAGGGAAGTACTACAGGTGTGTCAACACCACCACCGGGGAGCTCTTCGAGATCGACGTGGTCAACAACAAGAGCGACTGCATGGCCCTGCTCCACACCAACGAGGTCAGATGGGTCAATGTCAAGGTCAACTTCGACAACGTGGGCCTGGGATACCTGTCCCTGCTGCAGGTGGTACGTCATGACATCGGGTGTCACCATCCAGGATGTGTGGAGCAGGGCAGTGGGATGAGCATCAGGGCTGGTGTGGGATGGGGTTTCTTAGCTGCTTCTTAGCTCCAAAGCTGATTTTTAACACAAAAAAAAAAAAAAAAAAAAAAAAAAAAAAAAGCCCTTAGGAAAGGAGGGAAACTCCTAGCCAAGAGGAAAAGGGATGGGGTAGAAGATGAGGAAGGTTTCACCAGGGAACTGCTGCACCCATCTGCAGCACCAAGGCTGACACTGCAGAGCAGCCTCTGCCCAGCACAGGGTGGTTTTTAACACCAAAAAGCCCCTTAGGAAAGCAGGGAAACTCTTAGCCTAGAGGAAAAGGGACAGGGTAAAAGATGGGGAAAGTTTCATCAGGGAGCTGCTGCAGATGGATGCAGCAGCACCAAGGCTGGCACTTAAAAACAGCCCAGCATGGGCTGGTTTTTAACACCAAAGAAGCCTTAGGAAAGGAGGGAAACTCCTAGCCTAGAGGAAAAGGGACAGGGTAGATTATGGAAGGGAAAAGTTTCACCAGGGATCTGCTGCACCCATCAGTAGCAGCACCAAGGCTGGCACTGCAGAGCAGCCCCTGCCCAGCATACTGGTTTTTAACACCAAAAAGCCCCTTAGGAAAGGAGGGAAACTCCTAGCCTAGAGGAAAAGGGATGGGGTAGAAGGTGGGGAAGGTTTCACCAGGGAGCTGCTGCACCCATCTGCAGCACCAAGGCTGACACTGCAGAGCAGCCCCTGCCCAGCACGGGGTGCAGGAGTCAGGAGGGGAGGCTCTGGTACCCCTGCAGCCCTTTGGAAAGTTCACTCTGCTCCAGCCATGGGTTGTGGGGCCGTGCGTGGGGCGGGTGACGACTGGAAAAAGGACACACGTGTCCCCTGGGGTTCCACTGAACTCCCCACAGCTGGGCCAGGCAGCAAAGGGGAACTGCTCCCCACAGCTTTGATAAAAATATAGATGTGGGCTCCATTATTGGGCAGGCTGGGGCTACTCCCATCAGATCCAGGGGAACTGGTGGCTGCAGAATCGGAAAACAACCCCAGCTGATGACTCTGCTTCTAAATTCAGCTTCCTCTTCAGCCTTGTTGTTCCATCAGATTCAGGAAACAAAATGTGCAGACATTTTGTTTAACAAATCAGCAGCCAAAGGCTGTAAGAGATGCAGGGGAGACCCTGTAAAAGACTTGGTGTGGTCCCCCCACCGTGCTGGGATGGGAATTCAGCAGAAGCAGAGGCAGGATGTGGAACTCAGGGCTATGGAGGCGGCACAGTTTGGGACTGGAAAGGAGTCAGCTGGCCCTGGCACAGCTCTGCCTTTGGGAAAATGACTTCTAAGTCAAGAGCAGAAGGGAGAAAAGAGTCAATTACTTCTTTTCTCTGCCTTGTTTGCAGTGGTGTTTTGGAAAGTCACTGGTAGCCTCCGCCCCAGAATAGTCCGTGTATATTCCTGGGAATTTCCATATTTCTGGGACATTTTTCTTGTGGATTCAACATCCATTCCTCTCCTGCCATTCCCACAGAGAAGCCAGATTGCTCTGAGCTAAACCCCAGACATGCCCCCACCACCTTCCCTTTGTTCCCAGCCACAAACAACTCCCAGAAAATACATTCTCCACTGCCACAGAATCACAGAATCCTTTGTACTGGAAAAGACCCCAGGTCTGACCATTCCTGTTCCCACAGGCAACCTTCAAAGGCTGGATGGACATCATGTATGCAGCCGTGGATTCCCGTGAGGTGAGGGACACACAGGGCTGGCTCCAGGCTGGATTCCCCTTGGCACACTGGGAACAGGAGCCCAGAGCTGAGGCTGGGATGGATCCTTGGCTACAGCATCACCTCTGGCTCTGCCTTGTGGTGCTGCATCCCACCCGTGACTTCAGCCAGGACATGAAGGCTACAGGGTGGAGAAACCCCCAAAATGTATCAGATCATGGAATCCCAGCATGGCTTGTGTTGGAAGTGACCCTAAAGCCCACCCAGTGCCTCCCCCTGACATGGGCAGGGACACCTTGCACTATCCCAGGGTGCTCCAGGCTCTGTCCAACCCAGCCTTGGACACCTGGGCAGCCACAACATCTCCCTGCTGAAGTGTACAGCCTCAAAGAGGGCAGCCATGTGTCCCTGTGTCACCCCTGTCATTGTCACCTGCAGCCTGGCCCCACACTGGGCTCCCACCCCACCCCACAGCTGGGGCTGAGTCTGCTCCACTCAGCTTCAGTTCCAGGGGCCAAAATCCCCTGATATTATATTATATTATATTATATTATATTATATTATATTATACCCCCACTGCTCCAATCTGGAGGGCTCGTTCTTCTGCCTGCTGTGACATGGTGTCCTCTGGGACCCCTCCAGCTGGGAATGTTCATCCCATCCTGGAGAAAATACCTGGCTTGCCTTGAGCAATCAGTGGGTTATGAGAATAGAGCAGCCAGCATTCAGCCATGGGGTTCAAAGAGTTATTAAAAAACCCCAAGTGTTTGAAGAGTGACATGCAAAGGCTGTTCCTACTGTGACCCACCCCCCAAAAGTGTCCTCACAGCAGAAGGGGTTTCCTACTGTTCTCCAATGACACTGGGGGTCACCCCACACACCTAAAGGAGTGATTTTCATTGCCCTTTTTGTAGCTCCCTTTCATCACCTTCTGAAAATCCCTCAGGCCTCTGCCCCACCTGGGGCAAAGCTGGTTTGGGAGAAAAACCTCCCTGTTCTGCCCAGAGCTTTCCTCAAAAATGGGGGAAGCCAATGGGGTCACCTTGGGGTGTCTCTGGTCAAACACAGAGTGGAATTAAGGGATGCTCCTTGGGATGAGGAGCATTGTCCAAGGATGTTGGGCCTGTCACCCAGCTGTGCTGGTGTGACAAATTAATCCACTTTTCCTTTCCCCTCTCAGATATATTTCAGCCCTTGGAATGCTGATTATAGGGAAGAAACTCATCTGCTCATTAATATCACTGCAAAGGACATCCTTTCCCATTGCCCAGCCCATGCTGTGGGGCAGCATGTCCTTGTCCCTCAGTCAGTGTCACAGGGATGTCCTTTCCTGGGGCTGCTCCCATTGGGAACACACAGCCAAAAGTTTTGAAGCAGCCACGCCCTGGCTCTGTCCAAACGCCACAAACCCCTGTCTGGGGGCTTGGGGACACCTTTTTGGGACAAGGTCAGCCTCACATTTCCCATCTCTCCTGGCCAGATTGAAGAGCAGCCACAGTACGAGATCAACCTCTACATGTACATTTACTTCGTCATCTTCATCATCTTCGGGGCCTTCTTCACCCTGAACCTCTTCATCGGCGTCATCATCGACAACTTCAACCAGCAGAAGAAAAAGATGAGTATTTCCTGGCTCCTGAGGGGCTGCTCTGGGCTGCAGGGGGCCAGCACAGCAGCGGGGTGGTGGGACTGGGATGGATCCCAGGATTCTTATCCATTAGTGGTGTCCTGCACTGGGCAAACAGCACGTGGAGCTTTGTGTCCTGGTCACAGCAGTTACAGAGGACTTCATTTATGGGTGCAGAGGGAGGAAGCAAAGGGAGGCTGGGCCATCACTTGCCTGGGCCATCACTTTTATTTTCTTTTCCCAACCTGGATCATTTTCCCATGCATGAGGTTGAGACTCAACTTCTCCTTCCAAGCCAGTAGGTCAGGACTGCCCGCCCAGAGCAGGGGAGGAGGGTGGGCAGGGCCAAGCACACTGGTGGTGCTGAGCAGGCACTGCAGGACACAGAGAGGATGCCTTGCTCCCAGCAGGATCTCTGGGGCTGGAGACACTTGGTGGGGAGGGACAGGGTCAGACACACTTGGTGGGAAGAGAATTCCCAAGACTAACAGTGGTGATTCCCTTTATACTTTGGAGGCAAAGACATCTTCATGACAGAAGAGCAGAAGAAATACTACAATGCCATGAAGAAGCTGGGCTCCAAGAAACCCCAGAAGCCCATCCCCAGGCCAGCGGTACGTTGGGCTCATCCTCCTGGAGGGCAGCACACAGGGAACACTTCAAGCCACCAGCTGTCCCTAAGGGAACAAAAAGGGTCCAGGGAAGATCATTTGCCCCATTGTTGTTCTTCTGACAGGACCTGGCCAAGAGCTGGGGCTTCAGAAGAGGCTGACATCATGCCACCTCCTTTGGGTCTGCCCTTTATCCCTTGGTCTGCTGGCAAGGGCAGTGATGGGGTTTCTTTTGCAGGAATTTGGGTTTTTTTCCTGGTTTGCCTCTCAGCTCCTCTCTGGCTCTCTCTCCTCTCAGGGAAAGCTCAGCTTTCAATGCCCCAGAAGGGACCCTGGTCCAGCCAAAACATTCTCAGTTGTGATTTGGGTTTTGCAGCCCTGCACAAGGGAGGTCCTTCCCACGTGTTAATTTGTGCCCTATTAGCTGTGGGTGTCATTAGCAAGTGGCTGTGCCCTTTGCCCACTCCTCCTGGCTGTGGCGTTCCCAGATGTGCTCCATCCTGAGAGGTGCTGGGAATCCTCCCCCCATAACTTTGGGGGCTGTGAGAGCCATGCTGGCCACAGCCCTGAGGTTTCCCACACCTGTAAATATGGTTCCTTCTTCTCTTTCTGCTGTGCTTTTGTTTTGCTGTGTCTGTCCTGTGTCCCCACCTCTTCTCTGGTGCTCCATCGTCGCCCTTGTGTCCCTCACTGCAGAACAAAATCCAAGGGAAGGTGTTTGACTTCGTTACCAAGCAAGTGTTTGACATCACCATCATGATCCTGATCTGCCTGAACATGGTGACCATGATGGTGGAAACAGATGACCAGAGCGAGCTCAAAACCTCTGTCCTCTACAAGATAAACTTGGTCTTCATCGTCATCTTCACCGGCGAGTGCGTGCTCAAGATGTTCGCCCTGCGCCACTACTTCTTCACTGTGGGCTGGAACATCTTTGACTTTGTGGTGGTGATCCTCTCCATCCTTGGTGAGTCCTGCTGCTCCCACCAGTCCCTCAGGGATCCCACAGGACAGTGATGGGTGGAAGTGGTCTCACCAGTTTACACCCACCGGCCTGTCACTGGACCCTGCTTGCACCCATCCTTTGAGCATGGCCAAGCCAGCAGGACCCTGGGACATGACAGATGTGAGGCCATTCCAGGCTGGCAGAGGGGCTAGGGATATCTCTGCTCCTCCCCATCATTGTAATGGGCCCCAGCCAGGTAATAATTAGTATAGACTTTAATATTCACAGAAAGTTGATTAATAATAATCTTTATTAAGAAACTTATTGTTCTTATAGATAGTTACGATACAGTTGGACTTAATTGGTCCTCTAATTCAAACACCATCATTATTGGCTAGTTAAGGAACCACCCTTTGGTAAACAAATCTCCATAACATATTCTACATGTTCACAACACCAGGTGCAGCAAGTTAAGATAAGAATTGTTTCTTATTCTTTTCTTTGATCTCAAAGCCTTTTCCCAGAATGATGCCTGGGAAAGTTGTGTTTCTCTCTGTGGCCAGAGAGCTGCTGCCACACTCCTTGCTGTTATTTCCCTTGATGTTCTCTTTCTCTGAAACAGAGCAGCCAGAGTTTAACCCTTGGGTCTGTGCCCAGAGGTTCTTTTTTAATGTTTTCCCTGTCACGGGAGGAGCCATTGGGGTGGCCTCACCTCTCTGTGTCTGCCCAGGTGTAGCCAAGCATCTCCCCTTCACCTCCCATTGGTGGCACATCAAACTCATCTGCCCTTCATCCGTCCACAGGTATCGTCCTCTCAGACATCATTGAGAAGTACTTTGTGTCCCCCACGCTCTTCAGGGTGATCCGGCTGGCGAGGATCGGGCGCGTGCTGCGGCTGATCCGAGGAGCCAAAGGCATCCGCACGCTCCTCTTTGCGCTGATGATGTCCCTGCCCGCCCTGTTCAACATCGGCCTCCTGCTCTTCCTCGTCATGTTCATCTACTCCATCTTCGGCATGTCCAACTTCGCCTACGTCAAGAAGGAGTCGGGGATCGATGACATCTTCAACTTCGAAACCTTCGGGAACAGCATCATCTGCCTCTTCCAGATCACCACGTCAGCGGGATGGGATGGGCTCCTCAACCCCATCCTCAACAGCGGCCCCCCGGACTGCGACCCCGAGCTGGAGAACCCCGGGAGCTCGGTGAAGGGAGACTGTGGGAACCCCGCCATTGGCATCTTCTTCTTCTGCAGCTACATCATCATCTCCTTCCTCATCGTGGTGAACATGTACATCGCCATCATCCTGGAGAACTTCAGCGTGGCCACAGAGGAGAGCAGCGAGCCCCTCTGCGAAGATGATTTTGAAATGTTTTATGAAACTTGGGAGAAGTTCGACCCTGACGCCACGCAGTTCATCGCCTACAGCACCTTGTCTGACTTTGTGGACACCTTGCAGGAGCCACTTCGAGTTCCCAAGCCCAACAAGATCAAACTCATCACCATGGATCTACCAATGGTTGCTGGGGACAAAATCCACTGCCTAGACATCCTCTTTGCCCTGACTAAGGAAGTGCTGGGAGACTCGGGCGAGATGGATGCCCTGAAGGCCACTATGGAGGAGAAGTTCATGGCTGCCAACCCCTCGAAGGTTTCCTATGAGCCCATCACCACCACCCTGAAGAGGAAGCACGAGGAGGTGTGTGCTACCAGGATCCAGAGGGCGTTCCGGAGGTACCTCCTGCGGCGCTCGGTCAAGCAGGCCTCCTACATGTACAGGCACAGCCAGGACACGCTGGGCGAGGACGCGCCCGAGAAGGAAGGGCTGATCGCCACCAAAATGCAGGAGATGTATGGGAACTCTGGGACAGATGTGGAGACAGCCCCTGCCCTGGGCCTCAAGCCCATTCCCAGCTCAGAGACGCCCCAGGATGCTCCTGAGGAAGCACAGGTTTGGCATAAGGAACACGTGGTGAAAGAGTCGCTGGTGTAACCATGAGGAGGTTCCACCTCTGGCCCAGCCTGAAGAGACTTCATTTGTATCTCCTGTTCAAAGCTCTTCCATGCACAGATCTCTAGATCTTAGATATTGAGCTAATTTCAGACATTTCAAGCAACCACCTTGAATTTCAAAGCAGGATCTCCTCCTGATCCTGGGTTTTACAGCCCACTGCACTTGCAAAAGAGTTAAATTCTTTTTCCTATGAGAACTCAAATGTGAAATCTGTTGTCGGTGAAAGAGAAACAAGTTAGTTTTGAAATCATCTCATCACGGTAACGATGGTTTTCAGGCGTGAACAGAGAGTATGGTTGTCCTTTCACTTAAAGTAATTATTTATTAATGTTATTTCACAATTAAGAGATTTTCCTGTATTTTATTCTTCCAGAGTGCAGCCAAGCAACCAGTAAAGATGAGCCAAGTGAAATAATATTAAGAATAATTACGGAAAACAGAAGATTTTGTGAACAAAAATCTCCAAAGTCTTAAAGCAGCACCTTTCTTTTGAACCTCTGAATAAGCTTGATGATTATTTTTTGTTAATTACAAGAGAAAGTGCAATTATGTCTTAAAAATTGGTTTGCAAAGCCAAAGCAAAGCATCTGCAAATTTGTTCTCAGGGTTAAATATCAGGTTTTCAAAGTCTCTGAATATGCATTGAAAGCAGGAATCATTCAGATCTCTGTAGGACGAATGTAAACACTATTTATAGTCAGTATTTTTACTGTGTTTTCCCATTTCCATCCAGGTTTTGTGGCAGGAAAGCAATGGGCAAAGATAGGATTTGGAAAAAGTCCTCCAAGAATCCCCAGTCCCCGGGACAAAACTCTCCAGGGTTTTCTTCCTAGCCCTGTTGCAAGAGGAACCGTCCCACTGGAGTGCTCTTGGTTGGCATTCCAAATGTCCTCTTCGTTCGTGTTAATTAATGAGATGTACCCCCAGGGATCAGAGCAGATGTTTGAATGATCCTTTCCATCAGCTGCCTTAGGGATCCCCGAAATCCCACCCAAGCCCCAGGTGGCTGCATGGAATAAACGATCCCATCGGGGTGTGAATCCCAAAATCCTCAGGCAGAGCATCCTTCCCTGGGCTGGGGCTGCAGAGAGGCCCTGGTGGCACGTTCTGGATGGGCCAGGCAGGTCCTCACCAGGAAACCTCCAGGCAGAGGAGCGTTTTCCCAGGGGGAAAAGGGATTTGCTGCTCTTTACACAGGTGAGCAAAAATGAAAGTAAATCAAGGAAAATCACCCAGGCACAGCTGTGGCTGCCCTGGGGCCCTGGAAGTGTCCAAAGCCAGGTTGAATGGAGCTTGGAGCACCCTGGGACAGTGGAAGGTGTCCCTGCCCACGGCAGGAGTGGCATTGGACGAGCTTTGAGGTCCTTTCAACCCAAACCATCCTGTGATTCTGTGAAAAATGGGCAAAAGGCCCCGAGTTCACCTCTGACCACCTTCTGCCTTCAAAAGGGGAAAAATCCCTCTTGAGATCAAAACAAACATGAACCAAAACCTCTTCCAGTTCAAGCAAGGCTGTTCCTGTAGCCAAAAACTCTGATTTTTTGTACTCTGATTATTCTCTTCTCTTCCTGGGCTGCTTTGGGCGCTGCCACCCCAGGTGCCCCACGGCCAGGCTGGCCGGGAGCGGTGCTGAGCCACTTTTCATGGCCAGCATTTCCATGGGAAGCATCCCTGGCACGGCAGCCCCCGCCCGGCCCGCAGTTCACAATCGATGCTGCTTCTACGTTTGTGTCGTCGGGGATGGGGAAATGCCCCAGAGCAGGGTTTGTGTGAGCTAAAGCCGTTTTTCTTTGTACATTTCTTACAATAAACAACTGTAAATGATCTGTTATTATGGTACCAAGTTTGTTGGGGCATCTTGAGGGGGGGATATATTTTTGTAGTACAGAGCTTTAACACACTTTGTTGATGAGGACCCACAGTATAATTGAGAAATCAATATTTATCTGCTCGTAGAGATTGTATTCTTTTTTAAAGGAGCTGTACCCCCTTTAAATTGCCTTTAATTCCCTTCACTAGGTTTCCTTGGAGAAGAATTAAGAGGGAACTTAGATTTGTTTCACAAGCAACACCTTCCAACACCCCTGTGCTGGGAGGGGTGAACACCCCTTCCCTTGGCTCCCTGTGCTCAGCCAACCTCAGCAGGACCTGGGGGTCTCATCCTGCACAGGAACCTCCAGGTTGTCCCCTGGGACCTCCAGCCCAGCTCCCAGAGCTTCTGCTCATGATCCCATCCCCTGGAGCCCTCGGTGCTCACCGGGAGCCACAGGAGACGCTGCTGTGGGCTCCACCAAGGACAGAGGAGGGTTTGGAGGCATGGGGATGTGGGACCCTCCCCGTGGGGCCACCAGGTTCCCCTGCAATCCCTGTCATGCTGTGAGCACAGGGGTGACTGAGCCTCCCAGTGCATTTTCAGGGGTGCCAGGGAGCCCTTGGGCAGCACAGATTTGGCCACTGTCACTGCAAACCCTCTTCAGTTTGTGCCCCACTCCTGCTTTTACCTCCCAGGGCTTTCCCTGGCACCTCCAGCAGCCCAGCTTCCATCTGCAGCCCCACAACCCCATAAAAACCCCTCCAGTGCCTGCCAAGCATGTGGGCATCCCTTTCCCTTTGCTCTGCTGGGATATCAGGGCCAGGCTCTGCTCTTCCACCCAGACCAGGGGTAATGGCAGCAGGGACTTGGCAGCACTGCCCTGTATACAGAACCAGGAGAAGGCAACTGTCCCATCATCATGCCCTTATGGAGCCAGTTTTTCTCTGGAAAATTTTATTTTTTGCTTCCTGTCCCTTTGCATGCAAAGTCAGGCTGGGGCTGGTACCCAGCACCCATCAGATGCTCGGAACTGGCAAAATCCCCAGCCAGGCTGCAGAAGATGAAGGTTTGGGGAGGCCCCAGGCAGTGGCACCAGGCCCTGGGGACCAACAGGACTGGCAGAAGTACCCAGAGGTGTTTTTCACTGGAGTTACAGTTCAGTGCTCACCCAACGAGCAACAACGGGGGGGCAGAGCCTGGGGGAAATGCTCCTGCAGCAGAGCTCACCTCAGGGTCCTGCTGATCTTCCCTGGGCCTGGCTGTGCCAAAGGTCTCATGGAGAAGGATCTTGGAAGTGGAGAAGGGTGGGCATGGCTGGTACCCAAATGACTTCTTGTTTTGGCCATTTCCCCATCTCATCATCTCCCTAGAAGGGCTCAAAAAACGTGGATGTGGCACTTGAGGACATGGGTTAGTGGTGATCATGGTAGTCTGCTCATCCTAAAGGTCTTTTCAAACCATGATGATTTTGTGACTGACTCATGCTTCTATGATTTTACATTTCTGGACTCCCTGGGATGTGGGAATGAGAGCTGAGGAACTCATCCCACAACGAGCAACCCCACAAACACCCCCAATTCTTATCCCATTCCTGCTGCAGCTCTTGGCTTCTGGGCCACCATCAATCCCTGCCCATCCCCTTCAGAGCCAAACACCCTGGGGGGATCTGTGGAGCTGGGGGGCAGCCCTGGGGGTCACTCCCATCCTGTCCTGCCCCCAGAGATGTGACCAGGCAGCACCAATCCCATTCCCTGGGCACATCCTGTGCTCAGCCAGGTTTGGCACCTCCTGCTTTGCAGATGGGCTCATCCCCAGCTCTGCTGCAGGGCCAGTTCTGGCCACCCCCAGGGAATATGGGCACCACAGGGAGCCAGCAGGGGACACCAGGGTGGACAGTGCCCTGGGACAGGGAGATGGACAATGCCCAAGGACAGGGAGATGGATGTAGCCAAAGGACATGAGGATGGATAATGCCAAGGGACAGGAGGGTGGATGAAGCCCAGGGACAAGAAGAGGGAGAATGCCCAGGGACAAGAGGATGCAATGCCCAGAGACACAAGGATAGATAATGCCCAGGGTCAGGAGGGTGGACAATGCTGAGGGACACGGAGATGGACAATACTCGGGGACACAGAGATGGACAATACCCAGGGACAGGAGGATGGACAATGCCCAGAGACACAAGGATAGATAATGCCCAGGGACAGGGAGATGGACAATGCCCAGGGACAGAGAGATGCACAATGCCCAGGGACAGGAGGATGGACAATGCCCAGAGACAGAAGGATGGACAATGCCCAGAGACACAAGGATAGACAATGCCCAGGGACAGGAGGATGGACAATGCCCAGGGACAGAGAGATGCACAATGCCCAGAGACACAAGGATAGACGATGCCCAGGGCTCTGGGGCTCACAGGCTCCCCAGCGTCTGCACCACATTCAAAACCAGCCCCGAGGGAAAGTCCCCGGCGGGGAGGATTTACATGAGCAGGAAAGGGGCCGTGCTCAGAGCAGCAGCTTTGCCATTTTTAGGTGCTGGGGCCAGGGTGGTGGAGCAGCCGCTGTTTCTGCAGAAGCACAGGTTGGATGTTTTCCTGCCCTGGGCACTGAAGTATGGCTGCTCTGGGCACGAGGCTCTGGCTGCTCCCGGTGACCCTCTGGCTGCTGCCTCTGCTCACAGGTAGGCACCAAACGGGCTCTGCACTCGAGAGCAAGGAGCCAGGACAGTGCCCTGGGCTGTGCACGCTGCTCGGGGCCTTCCCCTGCTCTGCCTCTCAGTGCAATGATTTTAACTTTTGTGCTGGTCTCTCTCAGTCCTGCTCTGTGCTGGGAGCCTCACGGGGAGCCCAGGAGGGCACACAGGGCTGGGAGCCCAGTGCCTGCCTGGGGTTTGGGTTTGGCTTCCCTCGGGGTGTGCAGGCAGGACATTGTGGGGCAGGCAGGTGGCTTGGGCTGAGCGGGTGCAGAGCCAGCCCGGCTGGGGCTGCAGGTGGCAGGAAAGAAGTGTTGTTGAGGTTTATTAACCATTTATTATTCTCAGAGGCCTGGGGATGGGGCTGGCACATTGCCATTGGTATGCCCTTTGCTCTGTGGGGTTCAGGGCCCAGGAGCAGAGGAGAAATGGCAGGAAAAAGGCTTTTGGGGTGATTTGTGGAGTCTATGTGAACATGTGCACTGTTCCCCTTGGAGAAGCAGCAGCAACAGCCAGGACATGGCTCCTGTCCCCTTCCAGCTCCTCTTGCCTGGTGCAGGGACAGCTACAAGAACCTGCAGCAGATCCCACCCTCAGAAGGAAACACATGCCCAGGGGATTTAGACAGGAATTTTTAAACAGGAATTTAAAAGTGGCCACACAGTCCAACATGGATTCAAGGCTGCAGGGTTTGAACGTGGCTCTCATGATGATTTTGGGGGAGGATGGGGAAGTTCAGCCCCCCTGTGGCTGCAGTGGAACCCTCAGAGGGGTGTGAGGGACCAGCCTGGCCTTCCTTTAGAACCTGGGGAGCAAAGCCTTGGCTGGTCACACTGCAGGTGACAGGGACACAGCCAGGACAAAGGGCATCTCTCAGCCTGGAACACAATGGAATGGGGCTGGAAGGGAGGATTTGCCTGCAGAGGTGTTGGTGCTGAACGTGGGCAGGGCAGCAGGGACCTGGAAGGGGCTCTGGGGCAATGAGAGGAGCCCCTGCCCAAGCCAGGAGTCTGCAGGAGGCTGGCACAGAGTTCAGCCTGGGGAACCGAACCTTTCTTCTTCTTTTTCTGTTCCTTCTTCTGGGGATGGGGAGGTTTGCAGCTGCCCTGCAGGGAGGTGCTGCAGCCCCACCTCGTGCCAGCTCCTCCACAGGGTTTGGTGAATCTCCATCGAGAGGAGGGAACGGGGCACTCAAGCGGGGCAGTAAACAGGGCTGGGGCTTCCTGCCCAGCTGCAGCAAGAGGAACCAGCCCAGAGGCACTGGAGCTGTGGGCCGGGCACCCGTGGGTGCTGGGGGGGTCCCCACCTGCCCCTGCTTCCTGCACTGCAGGCCCACAGCACCAGCCCTTGTCCCAGGGGGCTGTGTGGCCACGGGATCTGGGGACACCCCTGGCCCCCACAGGGCTCTGAGCCAGGAAATCCCAGCAGGGAAGGGTTCCTGGTTGGGTCAGGGAGTGGGGATGCAGAGCTCGGAGTATCTGGAGCCTTCTCAAGAGGCACCAGCCTCAGGGACATTATAGAGAGCAGATTTCACTGGGGTATCAACCAGAAAACAAGCTAGAAAACTTTCAGGAGACAGGATGGAAACCGAAGGGTTTGTACCCAAATCTGTGCTGCCCCAGGCCCTCTGAGCAGGAGGCAGCTGTTGTCCTGTTGTTGCTCCATCCCTATGGAGAGGGCAGGAAGGACCAGGGCACATCTGTCCCTCTGGGGACATCCTGGTGGGCTCCTGGCCACGCTCTCAGGCCCTTCTCCTGTCTTCTTGCAGGTGGGACCCAAGCAGAGAAGAACAGCACTGAGAACAGCACAGGTACCCCCAGACCCGCTGGGCTCCTCCCCTCCGTGTGTCCCCAGGGTCCCCCTGTCCCACAGAGCTGCTGTCCCACCCCCCTTGGGCTTTTCCATCCCAAAGGCCATTCCCAGGCTGTGATATCCCCATGGATTATCCCCAATCCTGCTCCTTCCTCTCCCTCTGCAAAGCCAGATCTGCTTTGATTTTCCCGAGCACCCACAGGTTTTCCCTCTGCATGGCCAAGTCTGGGACAGGCAGTGGCCTTGTGCCACTGTCCTTGGCCATTCCCACCCATGGAGCCCTAAGGGTGACCTCTGCAACCCAAACAGGCTCCTAAAGTCACCACTCTGGGACTAAGCACGGCCAAAAAAATACATAATAAAGCAAAAGGCCAAAAAATGTGGAAGAAAAAGAGAAACCAGCTGGGATTCCACAGGCTGTAATTTTGGAGCTGGGATTAACTCAATGTGCACAGAGAGGGGTGGGAGCAGGACAGAAGTATTGGATCAAGGGTATTCCCACAGAAAATTGGAGTTTCCATTATGATGCCTTGTGAAGGCTGACCAAGAATAGAGACCAAACAGAGCTGAAGGATATCAGGGCAATCCCAAATCTGGGAATGATTGGCATCTGACTCCAAGGCTTCAGAATGCTGAACCCTCCCTTTGTTAAAACTATGCTATAAGACATCACAACTACATTAAAGAGATACATACTATACTATATAATACTTATTTCTAACTACTGAAAAATACTCAAGAAAACTCGTGACTGGCTCCCGACAGCCAGGACACAGTTTTGTATGATTTGGCCAAGGAAACAAAACAATCCTCAGCAGAATCCAATTACCAAATCCCTTCAGGTAAATAATCTTCCAACACATTCCACATGTTCACAAGCACAGGAGCAGCAAATGAGATAAGAATTGCTTTGATCATTCTTTTCTCCACTTCTCTCACAGCTTCTCTCTGTTCAGAGGGCATGTGAATACCACACAGGCTTATTTATTTATTGGAAGGCCTCAATGGATCCACCTTGGGCTGCACAAGAGCCCAGCCAGGGTTGCACCCCAGGTCACTGGCCATGGGGTCTCTCACTTTTATAAGTTCTGCTCCATTTGCATTGTTCATTGTCCAATTCCAGCTTTAGCCCATGCAGTCCCATCCTGCTTGTTTTTTTTCTTCAGCTCACGTTGTTTGTGCTCTTGGGCCTGAGATTTGGATCGTTTGTCCTTGGTCCCCAGCTAGAGAAGGAATTGTTTTG
The DNA here is from genome assembly GCF_027887145.1 of Ammospiza caudacuta. Taxonomy (NCBI): domain Eukaryota; kingdom Metazoa; phylum Chordata; class Aves; order Passeriformes; family Passerellidae; genus Ammospiza; species Ammospiza caudacuta. The sequence goes on from NC_080619.1 coordinate 2,365,990, forward strand.
TCTCCCTGCTGTGTGCACAGAGCTCACTATCCCCTAATATGAAGCCCAGAGTCACCACTAAAGCAGAAAAATATAAAAGTTAAAACCTGAGGCATCAATTAAAAGCAGACTTCCACCAAAAGCCTCAGATCTCATGGAATCACAGAATATCCTGATTGGAAGGGACCCCCAAGGACCATCCAGTCCCACTCCTGGCCCTGCCCAAACACCCCAACAATTCCACCCTGGGTATCCCTGGGATCGGGGTCCAAACCCTCCTGGAGCTCTGGGACCATTCCCTGGGGGATCTGGGATGAGGATAATTCACCAAAACCAAGCTGGATGCTCAAAAGCAGCATGAAAACAGGAAGGGGGGGGCTCTCATGGGTGTCTGCAGTGACAGCCTTGTCCCCTGCAGATGGCATGTGTCCCTCGGTGCACCAGAACGTGCGGTACGTGGCCATCAGGAAGAACATGCCCATCTACTTCGTGTGCTACTCCCAGGAGCCCGAGGACATGCAGTGGTACAAGACAGCAAAGGACAGGGAGGACCTCTCTGTGCTGGATCAGAACACGGCCAGGTACCACGTCGAGAGGACAAACACCTCCATCAACCTGACCCTCCTCAGGACCAGCTCCGAGGACAACGGGATCTACGTGTGTGACAAGAAGGGCCTGCGGCAGAAGGAGAAGCTGCACTCGTGTGGGACAGAGCTCCGGGTCATGGGTGAGTGAGTGGCAGCTCCATTTGGGCACCAGTCTGTAGGAATATCACAGGGGTAGGATGGTCAGGATGGATGGAGATGAGAACTTGGGGTTTATTGCAAAGGGCCTGGGTGCAGGGCCCTGCTAGGAGCTGCCAAACACAGCTCAGAGCAGGCCCGAGAGAAGAGAGAGGTAAAGAGAGAGAAGGCAAGAGTGTGGTAAAGAGATGAGAGAGTGAAGAAGAGTAAGGAGGGTAAAGAGAGAGTAAAAGAGGACGAGGTTCCTGTTACAATACAATAAATCTTCTTCTGGTCTTGGAACTTGGGGTTTGTTGCAAAGGGCCTGGGTGCAGGGCCCTGCTGGGAGCTGCCAAACACAGCTCAGAGCAGGCTGAGAGAAGAGAGGAGGAGAGAGGATGAGAGGGTGAGAGAGTAAGGGAGTAAAAAAGGTAAGAGCATAAAAGGGGTAAGAGAGTGAAGTTTCTGCTACAATACAATAAATCATCTTCTGTGTTGAATATTCTCCTTCTCACTAACCAATCCAGTACAAGATACAAATCCTATAGCATTCACATGCAGCCTATAAGAATCATTACATTACCACACTGTGTTACATTTTAAACCCTAAAAACTCCTCTTTGGGCCCCTTCTGCCAAGCTGTAGGGTCTGCTCTGACCCTTGGGCCTGTCTGCAAGCAGAGGGTGTTGTTGGATCACCTTCAGCTGGCCACACCATTGTTTTCCAGTTGTTCAGTAACTGAGGGATCTCAAAGCTTGCTTTCATTTCAATCTCACTTATAGTTTCCATATTCTCAAAATCTTTTGCCAAACAATCATATTTATGAGGTTTTCCTGTTTCATCTTCCCCAACACTCTCCCATTTCCCCCTCCATGGTGCTCCCACACCTCCCACACCCCCTGTGCTGGTGGGACCCTCTCTGACCCAGCTGTGGGTGCTTTGTAGCACCCCAGAGGTTCCATTCCTCACTGCCAGCCCCAAGGAGCAGGACAACCTCCCTGGGTCTGCCCTGGCATAGCCATCCTGCACAAACCAGGGACATGTTCCTCTAATAAATCAGATTTGTCCTGCTCCTGGTGGTCCCTGATGCCAATCCTGGGGGCAGCTGCAGTGCTCTGGTCTCTCCCAATGCAGAGGACAGGTCACTCTGGTCCCCACATCCCCCCTTGGTGACACACTCTGGCCTTGGAGAGCTCATCCCTGCCCTTGCAGCCTGGCCCATAGGTGACCTGGGCTCTCCCTGTGTGCTGCTCCCAGGTACCAGCAGCATCAAGCAGTTCCAGAACAGGAACACGCTGAAAGATGCCATCATCATCATCCAGTCCATCCTGCTCGTCATCTTCATCAGCATCCCCATCCTCCTCTTCCTAGACAAGGCAAGTGACAGTGCCTCCAGCAGAGGGGATGTCCCCAATGTCCTGCAGTACATCCCAGGCAGGCCAGGCTGTGGGATGGGTTTGGGGTTGTGGGTGGGATGTGGATATCTGAAATGGGAAAAAATGCTGTGTGGGACTCCATGGATGTGCCTATGGAAGTGCTGGGACCTGGCCTGGGGGAGCAAGGCTGGGGACAGGGGATCCTGGAGGGTGCTGACCCCAACCTGTGACTCTCCATAGGGTGAAGAGAAGAAGAGCCCAGAGGAGGACCACACCTATGAGGTAATTATCATTAATAATGATAGCAGGACCTCCCTAACATCACCTGAGCCTTCACAGAGGGCGTTGTGCCCCTGCTGGGTGTCTGCTGGGCTCCTTGGGACGAGGATCAGGGCACCTTCCTCCCAAATCACACATCAGCTGTGCTGAGCTGCCCCAGGAAGCACCCAGTGCACATCCAACATCCAACACCCAACCATGCCCATCCTCTGTCCCTGTCAGAAGCTGCTCCAGACTCAGGGAGGGTCCCCAGCTGGGTGTCCGAGGGATGTGCCATGGTTGGAGCCTCCTGCCATGTCCCACCCTCCTTGTTGTTGCTGCAGGGGCTGGAGGTGGAGCAGATGGCCACCTACGAGGACATCACTCCTTTCCGGGACGTGAAGGCCAAGTGGACGGTGGGGGAGCGCCCAGGTGAAGAGTGAGGGGTCCTGTGCCCCTGCCAGCCCTGCCAGCCCCCGTGGGGACAGATCCCCTGGAGCACGGCTCTGCCTGGAGCCCAGGCTGCCAACACTGCACAGCCCGGGGCTGGGAGCCCGTCTGGGGTGCTCATGTGTCTGGGCTGTGTCCCCGAGGCTGCCCTGCCCCACTGTCACTGTCCCCACCCCGCTGACCGACCCCTAAAGCCTCTGTAGAAATTAGGAGCCACCTGTGATCCCCCAGCATCAAACTGGTCACACAGCCCAGGAATGGCTGGGAATGAGGGCTCTGCTCCAGCCCCACCACCCCGGGAAGGACAGGAGCAGGCACTGCAGGGACACTGCCAACAGCACCGTGGGGCTGTTGTGAGAAGTGAATTTCAGGCCACTCTCCAGCTGCCAAAGCCAAGGCTGTGTCCAGAGCCCCAGCTGGCAGAGGTCTGAGGTGCAGGATCCCCAAAAGCACCTCCTGTTCTCCAAAGACTATGGAAGAGCTGGGCAGAAAGGTCTCTCCCAAAGGCTTGCTGCTCCCCAAGCAAGAGCTGGCCCCTGCCACGAGGTTGTCCCCATGGTGAGGGACATGTGTGACCTCAGAACATCTGGGAAAACTGTAAATTGTGGGACACAAACCTCCAACTGCTTTTGAAGTCCTAATAAAGGTAATGGGTGAATCCTCATCCTGCTCCATCCTGCTGTGCTCAGTCCAGAGGTGTCCCACAACCCTGGTGCTGATTTCCTGGGAATAATGAGCAGCTTTTTGGGTCCAGCTTAGCTGGAAACCAAACTTCACCTCTTCAAACTTCACCCAGAGGGCAGGCAGGGGTGGAAAACCAAGAGCAGATGTGAGGCTACCCATGGGGACCTCAACAGTGCCAAAACATCGGTTTGGGATGGGACAAAGAGAATCACCAGGCTCCAGAGCAGTAGAACAGGACCAGCAGCTCCACTCTCAGCTACATCTGCGGCTTGAAGGAGAAGCTAAAAAACATCTGGAGATTGGGTTTGTCATTAAATTATCTTGGCATGGCAGCAACAGCTGAGGGTGGTGGGCACAGGGCCAGCTGGGCACCCAAACCAGGGCATGGGGGCTTGGCTGGACAAGGGTGACAAGGACATTGTGGCTCAAACTGTCCCAAGGCCTCTCTGTCCTGGTGTTTCACGACATTTTGGGCTCCAAGCAGCTCCTGCAACTGCTCTGCACCCCAAAAACAGCCAGAAAAGGGTAAAATTCTAAGCCAAAAAGGCTTTTGAGAAGTAACAGAATGATTCTTCACCAGTAAAGCAACTCTGTGGAAAACTGGAATTCAGTTTAAACAGCACAAAACCCAGCATTTTGGAATTGATTTGTACTAGTTAAATAAAACTAGCCCAAATTAGTTCTGCCACATATATATATATATATAAGTTATTTAAGCATATTTTACTTATAAAATTGGTTAATTAAAAAAAAAGGAACATTCACAGGGACAGAAAAGAACTGGCCGTTCCTGGTTTCCATGTTTGCCAAGATTTTAGGACTAGCAGAGCTCATCCCTCCATTCCTTGTTTTCAGTTTCCAAATGAAAGATGGAAGTTGGTTTGTTTTTTTTTTTGTTTTTTTTTTGCTGGCCTTCCCAGCTCCAGATTTCTCAGATTCAGATCTCTGTAAATAACTCACTCAAGTGACTCAACAGAATAATAGAAAAAAATAAAGACAATTTGCTGTTTGCACCTGGTGAGGAACCACTTGTGTCAAAAGCAGTTTTTGTGACCCCAGTCCTGCTCTGCTGCTCTCTCAGCTCAGGGCTTTGGCCTCCTTTAAAATGCCAGAAGTAAATAAAAATTTCTGTAGTGTTGTTGGTTTATTTGAATTGCCTGGAGTAGTTTCTAAGGAGCCTGGAGATGCCTGGGGTTCATTTCATTCTATATTGAGAGTGGTCTGCGTTTAAAACACATTTAATGTAAATAAATATATCAGTCTATACAGCCCAGGCTGTGTATTTTGTTCTGGTTTCTGTCATTGAGTCATGGAATCACACAGGCTGGAAAAGCCCTCTAGGATCATTGTGCCCCCACCACTAGCCCCTGTCCCCAAGTGGCACATCCACACACCTTTTAAATCCTTCCAGGGACGGGGACTCCACCACTGCCAGGGCTGGACAGCCCTTTCAGTAAAGGAATTTTCCCTAATATCCAATCTAAACCTCCCCTGGCACAGCTTGAGGCTGTTTCCTCTTGTCCTTGTGAGAAGAGACCAACCCCACCTGGCTACAACCTCCTTCCAGGTAATAGTAGGGAGGGAAATTCCCTGTTTTCCATGGGGATGCTCAGGCAGACAGGTGGGGCTGCCTGGGGAGCTGAACCTGGGGGTTCACCCTCATCTTTTCACAGGAAAACCCAGGAGTTCCACCTCTGGCAAATAATCCCCATAAATCTGAAATGGAATTTGTCCTTGAGCAGTGAGTTAGGAGAGATACTCCCCACACCCCAAACCTTCTGCAGAGCTGGGCTGTGGATCAGCAGCAGCTCCTGGGTCAGGATTCCCCTGGCTGGGGATCACCAGGATCCCGGGAGCACACCCAGGAAAAGCTGCTTCTCTTGTTTAAAACCTCGGGGAAAGGTGGGTGGACACGGAGCCATCCTGAAGAGAATGGAGGGATTTTTTGTTTTCCGAGGAATGTGGAAATCATGCAGTGTGACGCTGCTTTAGATGGCTCGGGAATGCAGGAATTGCAGAGCCAAAAATTGGCCCGGGTGAGGTTTGGGAGACGCTTGTGCAACCGCGGCTCTGCCTCTGACCCAGCGCTCGTCAGGCGCCGCTTCTGCCTCATTTACTGCGGGACAGCGCCGGGACAAAGCCAGCCTGGGGGAGCGTTCCGTTCCGTGCCGGGACAAAGCCAGCCCCGGGACAAAGCCAGCCTGGGGGAGCGTTCCGTTCCGTGCCGGGACAAAGCCAGCCCCGGGACAAAGCCAGCCTGGGGGAGCGTTCCGTTCCGTGCCGGGACAAAGCCAGCCTGGGGGAGCGGAGCGCTCCGTGCCGGGACAAAGCCAGCCCCGGGACAAAGCTCCGCGCCGGGACAAAGCCGGCCTCGGAGAGCCTGGCCCGGCTCAGCCCGGCCCCTCCGTGCCGGACCATGCGGGTTTAGCACGGCTCTGACCCAGAGCAGCGCAGGACGCGGGATCTCCACTGACACAGCGGCGTCATGCGGGGCTGGGCTGGGCTGAGCCCTGACGGGTTTAAACACGAGCTGGAGCAGAAAACACAAAAACACGCCCAGATGTTGCCGCCGTGGGGTGACGGGACACCTGATAGCGCAGGACCCGCTGTTCCCTCCGCTGCCGGGAGTGACATTTCCCTGTGACACCTCCGCGTCTCCAGCAGCAACACCCGGGGATTCTCGGAACAACCCTGCTCCCCTCATGTTTATCGAGCAGCGCTCCTCGCTCTCCTCCCGCGGCTCCAGCGGCTCCGGGGGTGATGCTGCTGCTTGGAAACCAGAGCCACACACAGCAAGCGGGGGGCCTGGGGGAGCCAAATCACCCCCGGACACAGGACACCCCCTGAACACCAAACAAAGGCCAAACCAGTCTGGTCTGGGGCAATGGGGGGTTTATGTGGGGTAAAAATCCTTTAAATACCCCTGGAACTGCCCATCCCACGTTCTGTCTTGTTTTTCTCAAAAGCAGGGATGGGTGGGCTGTGTCCTCTCTTCTCCAAGGCCAGGCTGGACAGGGCTTGGAGCAGCCTGGCACGGGGGGAGGTGTCCCTGCCATGGCAGGGGTGGCACTGGGTGGGCTTTAAGGTCCCTTCCAACCCAAACCACTCCATGATTCTCTGATTCCCTTCCCCATCTCCTCTTCCCCATCCCTCCTATCTGCTTTCCCCACCATTCCTCTCCTTAATCCCATGGTATTTCATATTTGCATCTCAGGCAGAGCAGGAAGATGCTCATGACCAGGTTTTCCCCCATCCTTGTCCAGCTGAGGATCAGAGGAAGCTCCCAGAGCTCCGGATTTGCAGTGGGCAGGTTGGAATCCAAACCAGCACCAAGGGCAGGACAGCTCCTTGTCTCCCCTGTGGCAAACCAGCTCAGCAAAAGTGTTTGCTGAACTTTTGACATTTTGGGAGAAATTGGAAGCAATTCCTTGGCAGAAATGGGATTCATCTGACAACATCCAGCCAGCTCTATCCCCACAAACAATAGAGAGGAAAACATCGCACAATTACAAATCTTTTAGGTTGGAAAAGGTTTCCAAGATTATCAGTCCAACCATTCCTCCAGCACCACCAAGGCCACCATTAACCCTTGTCCCCAAGTGTCACATCCACACTGCTTTAAATCCCTGCAGGAATGGGGACTCCACCACTGCCCTGGGCAGCTGTGCCAGGGCTGGACACCTCTTTCAGGAGGAACTTCTCCTCAATATCCAACCTAAACCTCTCCTGGTGCCACTCTCCACTTGCTTTAAGCCAGAAATGTCCCAGGGTGAGTGCTCATTCCTGTGGGCCAAGGTGGCAGAGCCAGGCAGGAAGACCAGGAGGACACAACCAATCCCACCGCGATCTCATCTGGGCCTTGCTGTCATGAGGAAATCTTGAATTGCAATAAACAGGAGAATATGGCGAAATCATGGAGCACTGGTCTCATCCTGAGGCAAACAAAGATCCCCAAGCTGCACATCTGTGAAAATGCCTGGGATGAGGTAGCACCACCGTGAACACTGATGCATTTATGCAGGGGGAAGGTGCAGAGCTGTTGTTGTGATCATGGACACACAGATCCATTTTAAACAGACCCCCTGCTATATAAGGGGGGGCTCCACAGTTTCCTTCACCAGGTGAGAGAAGGAAACATTCCCAACCAAGCCACACCTGAGCAACTCACCAGCAGAAATGGCTCCAGGTACATTTTATTTCAGTTTTAAAGGATTTCCAGTGCTGGGTGTGTAGGGTACCAGGAGATGATGATGATGATGATGATGATGGGGTGGTTCTGTGGTGGGCTACACACACTTCTTACCATTCCTAAATTAAAATATGTCAATTTCTAAATCCATGAAAAAGAAAACCTTTCCCTGAAGTATGACTCTAATCCACTAATTAATATTTAGGTTAAAGTGGGCAAGGAGAGTGTTGTGAGCTTAAAGAAAAGATCAAGCCAGTTGTAATAGTTACTATTAGCATAAAAGTTGGCAGGGATAATAACTCATATTCCAAACCTCAGACAGGGATGAGGATGATGTCTAATAATGCCCAAGTCCTACAGACTCCAGGGCATTCCTCCTCCTGAGGGTTTTTGTTTCAGATGAGCTTTGTGGTCTGTGTGAGCACAGGTGGACATTTGTGTTGGGTGTCTTGACCATGATCACCAAATGCTAAAGGTGTGACCCAGGGACCAAACGCAGCTGGTCACAGCACAGGTGATGCCAGCCAGGGCAGGGACAAGGCCTAGGGGAAAACATCAGGGAAAACCACAGGGACACCCCTTATTTTTCATGGAGCAACCACAATTCCAGCCAGGAAGGCACTGCTGGTCTCAGTGGGAGCAGCCCCAGCCCCAAGGGCAGGTCCAGTGAAAGGGTGTCCCTCAATTTTGGGAGGGCTGAGCGCACCCAGTGTCCAACAGGGCACTATGGAAGGTGAGCATGGATCCACCACGGGCAGAACAGGCTGGGAATGAACTCCCAGGTGCCACCTCCTCCTCAGCACAGTCCCAAGGACTCCCAACACCTTCCTCTCCACTTTGCAGGCTCCTGGCTCTCTCCTCTGGCCATTGCTGTGATCACCGTGGCACTGCAGTGGCCACAGGCAGCTGCCACCTTCCCGGCCATGCCCCTGTCCAGCCTGTTTGCCAACGCTGTGCTGAGGGCTCAGCACCTTCATCTCCTGGCTGCTGAGACCTACAAGGAGTTTGTGAGTGCTGTGGCCTGAGGGCATCTCCTCTGTGTTTCCTTGGTGGCTCCAGGGCTGTAAAGCTTCCCAGAGAATTCCCAGCTCTTGGTGTCTTTGCCAGCTCTCAGCAAGGAGAAGGAACCTTAAAAGGATAGGGCAGGTTGTGTCCCACCAGCCTGGACACTGTCACCTCTCTGTCCCCTCTCTGATGCCTCCTTGGGGCCATTTCCACCTGTGTCCAGACCCCCTGCACAGGGGTAGATGGGAGGTGGCACAGATATTTGCAGGATTTTCCTGTTGCCTTTTTCCCTGGGGAGGCTCTGAGTGCTTAAACCCGGCAAGTGTTTGCTGCTGCCCAGGAGCTGGAATGGGCTGTCCTTTTGGCACACGCTGTCCCTTTGGCACATGATGTCCCTTTGGCACGGGCTATCCCTGAGGATCATCTCCTCCTTGGGAGAACCCGTCCCAGGTGTGTTCTGCTGCTACCCAGGATCTGGCATGGGCTGTCCCTTTGGCACACACTGTCCCTGGGGATCATCTCCTCCTCAGGAGAACCTGTCCCAGGTGTGTTCTGTTCCTCCTCCTCCTGCAGTCACCTGGAGCAGTGCCTGCCCACCCTTGTGACACCCTCTGGTGACCCCCAGGCACAGCTGACCCTTACTGAAGAGCAGCACCTTGCCCTAGGGAGAGGGGGAATTTCAGGGCAGCTGTTGTGCCAACACACAAACTCCTGTTTCCCACCCTGTCCAGAGGCACCTCCTGTCTCCCATTTATTCCTTGCAAAGAGGAATCATGCAGGACAGCTCGGAAATTCTCTGTGCTCTTCTCCAGCCCACGGGCAGCAGAGTGTATCTGGGATGTCTCCACAGGAACGCAGCTACATCCCAGAGGACCAAAGGCACACCAACAAAAACTCCCAGGTAGCCTACTGCTACTCAGAAACCATCCCTGCTCCCACGGGCAAGGAGGATGCCCAGCAGAAATCGGTGAGTTCTGACCTGGAGCAGGCACAGACCTGTCTGTGGAGTCCCCACTGCAGGATCAGAGTGTTTCCACCTGTGAAACCTTTGGTGCTTTCACCCTCCTCTCTCTTCTTTGCTGTTTCAACCCTGCAGACTCTTCTGGTTACACTATAAATCATATTCCCAGCTCCAGCATGAGAACCCTGCTGTCTGCACAGGACCTGGGGCTGTGTGCTGCCCTCAGCCTGCAAACTGAGCTGCAGGAGCAGTGTCCCTCTCTGGGTCACTCCAGGCTGCTCCACAGGGAGCAGGACACTCCACCAAACACCACACCTACTCAGCTTTGACCCTTTCCTGCCTCAATTTCAGGACATGGAGCTTCTCCGGTTTTCCCTGGTTCTCATCCAGTCCTGGCTGACCCCAGTGCAGTACCTGAGCAAGGTGTTCACAAACAACTTGGTTTTTGGCACCTCAGACAGGGTGTATGAAAAGCTAAAGGACCTGGAAGAAGGGATCCAAGCTCTGATGAGGGTAAGTCCCAGCTGTGGGATAACAGAGATCTTCCAGGCACGGGGCACTCTCAGGGATCCACAGACCACGAGAAATCTCCCTGAATTCCACATCCTTTGGGCTTTGTTTCCCTTTAGACAACAAGATCATGTCCCCCCAAGTGCACAGGTCCCACCACTGAGGAGGGTAAGAACACAGGACAGGTGTTACCAGCACCCCTCAGGGAGCAGATTCCACCAGGAATCACAACATTCCAAACCCAGCACCAAACATCAGACAAACAGCAGCACAATGTCTGTTACATCTCCAGGCAAAGTACTTTGAAACAGGCAAATTTTGCAAGGTTTGAAACCTCACAACATTTTATAAACACATTTTACGCAGGGAAGGACTTGCTCTGATGTTTTCCTCTTCCATTTATACAACACTCCAAGCTGAGAGCTGGAGGGGGTTCTCTCCAAGGAAGATCTTGTCAGACAACCCCAGAAAGGTTTGGGTGGGAAGGGATCTCAAAGCCCATCGAGTGCCACCCCTGCCATAAGCAGGGACACCTTCCACCATCCCAGATTGTTCCAGGCCCTTTCCAACCTGATCTTGGACACTGTCAGGGATCCAGGGGCAGCCCCAGCTGCTCTGCGCACCCTGTGCCAGGGCCTGACCACCCTCCTAGAGAGGGAGTTTAGTTTAAAACCATTCCCCCTTGTCACTCTCCCTCTCTTTTAAAGCCCCTTTAATGTCTTCTTAATTTTGGGTTTGTTGTTTTAAATTAAATCGCCCATTATCTGCCAGGACACCCTCCAATTATGCTTATTCTGTAAGTTTATCGACCAGAGTCACCCTGAAGCTGTAGCTGTGAGAAATGAGTCTGAGCCATTATTTACATCTTCTAGCTGTTAAATAACTCTTCAAGTCAGGCCCTGTGAGCACACCCAGAGCTTCTGTGCTGGAGTAAGAAGGCAAAGGAATCAGGGTCACTGCAGATTTTGCTCTGCATTCTATGTGTGTTTGGGCATTGGGGAGCCACACACTGAAATGACACAAATATTCCTTTTTCACCAACTGATGACACTTTCTACTTCACCAAAACCATTCTGATGCTGAGCACAGCAGGGGGAGTGGCTCAGCACAGATCTCCATATGGAGATATGGGGCTGGATCAGAGCTTTGGGAGTGGGGGAAGAGAGAATTATTTGTGTAGTTCCCCATCCCTTTGGCTGCTTTTACAAATACATCAGCAAAAAGGGGAGCAACAAGGAAAATTTCAGTTCAATGCGGTTTTCACTGTCAGTGGGGTTTGATCCACCAGTATTTCTGTGATTTTGCCCTTATTTTAAGCCCCCCTAGGACACTCCTGCCTCCCCACAGCCCTGTGTGTGTCACTGGCACTCTCAGTGTGCCACCACCCCACAGCATCACCTCCACCTGCACTCAAAATGGTAGCAGGAGTCCTTGTAAAGCATATGGATTGTATAAGTGGCTGTGCCCCAGTCCTAGTTATTCTAAATGAGCTACAGCTGTGAAGTCCTTAGTTGGGCAGCAGCTGTGGCTCGTGAAGGCTACTAGGGTAAAGGGGTGGGTGGGTGGGTTGAGGGCATTGGAGGAGCCCTGATGAAAGCACAAGGAATTACACTTCTGAGAAGAGATGCATGTGAGAAAACCAGCCAGAAGGTACAGACTCTAGAAATAATAGAACAACAATATGATTACAATGAGTGGTGATCCCGACGTAATCCCTGATGAGATAGTTGGTAGAGATAAGAACAGCCAAGAGCTGTGGATGGCCTTTGAGCCAGGACTGTGGGAAAGACAGCCAAGAGCTGTGGAAGAACATAGCCTTTGAGTCAAGGAGCTGTGACAGCCAAGAGCTGTGAAGAATACAGCCTTTGAGCAAAGAGCTGTGTGTATGTTGTACGAGGCCTTTGAGTCTCGGGGTAAAATATGTATTGTGGGAAATGTATGTCTTGTACTTAAATATCTGTATCATATTTTAACATCTGTCAGTAAAAGAAAAAGGGGGAAATGTAGGAGGAGTCCTTGTAAAGCATATGGATTGTATAAGTGGCTGTGCCCCAGTCCTAGTTATTCTAAATGAGCTACAGCTGTGAAGTCCTTAGCTGGGCAGCAGCTGTGACTCATTTAGAATAACTAGGACTGGGGCACAGCCACTTATACAATCCATATGCTTTACAAGGACTCCTGCTACACAAAACCCCACCTGAAACCCCATTTAAGAGCGGGGGACAATGCCCCTGACCTGTCCCAGGGCTTGGCAGGAGGTTTGTCCCTGGGAGACGCCCCTGTCCAACCCTGCCTCTCCCAGAGTGTCCCCATTGTCCCGCAGGAGCTGGAGGAGCGCAGCCCGCGGGGTCCGCAGGTGCTCAAAGCCACCTATGAGAAATTCGAGCTCCACCTGCGCGGGGAGGATGCGCTGGTCAAGAACTACAGGCTGCTCTCGTGCTTCAAAAAGGACCTGCACAAGGTGGAGACCTACCTGAAGGTGATGAGGTGCCGGCGCTACGGAGAGGGGAACTGCGCCCTCTGAGCCCGCCCCGCTCCAGGGAGAAGAAACCAGAGAATAAAACCTGCTACTGCCGACACGAGTCTGGCTTTGGGGGACACGAGTCTGGATTTTTGGGGGGGCACAAATCTGGATTTTTGGGGGCACGAGGCTGGCTCTTGGGGGGGGGCACAAGTATGAGTTTTGGGGGACACGAGTCATGCTTTTGGGGAGCACAAATCTGGATTTTGTGGGGGTCGTGAGTCTGGCTTTTGGGGGGCACAAGTCTGAGTTTTGGGGGACGTGAACCTGGGTTTTGGGGGGCATGGAATGTTCGGGGGATGGGAGGGGCGAGATGCCGCAGGGGGAGGTGTGATTTGGAGCTGGGAAGTGTATTTTGGGTTGGAAGATGAGGATTTGGAGCTAAGGAAGGGGGATTTAGGTCTGAGAATTTGCTTGAATTTGGAGCTGGGGGAATTTGGGGTGGAGTTGGGAGTCGGGGATGAGGATTTGGGGCTGGGAGGTCAGATTTGGGGATAGACTTGGGACTACGGGGTGGATATGGGGTGGGGCACAATTGGGGCTGAGATGGGTGGATTTGTGGCTTTGGGGGAGATTTAGGGGTAGATTTGGGATTGGGTGGTGGATTTAGGGCTGTGAGGGGGATTGGGGAGAGCATTTGGGGCTGAAAAGCAGTTTGGGGCTGCAAGGATGAATTAGGGCTTGGATTTAGGGTTGGGGCGGAGTTGGGACTGAGGGGAGTGAATTTGTGGCTTGGAAGGGATTTGGGGGCAGATTTGGGGCTAGGAAGGGGGATTTGGGGTCTGAGGAGGGTGGGGGCAGGGGGTGAATTTGGAAGGTGCTGAGTCCAAGGTGGTTGGTTGGTGGTACTCATGAGGTGGGTGCTGGCACCAGCCTTGGCACAAGCCCTGAGCAGAGGATTTTCCTGTCACTGCATTTGGGACCACCACAGCTTCCCTGGGGAGGCTCAGTTTTGTGCCACAGCCCACTCACCTCCACAGGTGCAGGCACTTATCACCACAAACCTCATGGCAAAGGGGGAAAAGCTGACAGCAAGGGAAGCCCTGGCCCTGCAGGGTCATGCTTGTTATCGAAGCAGCTGAAATGAGGGCACACAGAGGTGTCCCCAAATCCCCTCAGTTGTTTTTACTTATTCCCAGTGCTCAGCTCCATCAGTGCTTGTCCTTGTGGTGCCATTTCCTGGGACCCTGATGTGCTTTCACTTGCCCCACTAAAAGAAGGTTTTGCATTTCCTTGTCTGCTTGGAAGGAGCCAACTCCATGGTGGCTTTGGCTTCTCTGGAGCTGCTCCTGCCATGAGCCAGCCCTGGGCACTGCCAGGGAATGGTTCCAGTCCCCAGGCTGCCAGAGCTCCCAGGGATGCCCAGGGTGGGATTGTTGGGGTGTCTGTGCAGGGCCAGGGGAAGGACTGGATGATCCTTGGGGGTCCCTCCCACTCAGGATATTCTGACTCTTCCTGCAGTTTGCCTGGAGCAGTGTCTGCCCACCCTTGTGACACCTACTTCCCTGTGGTGACATTGAGTCACCTGCTGTCCCTGGGCATGGATCCTTACTGAAGAGCAGCAGCAAAACTGGAGCTTTTTGGGGTTTGACACAACCAATACCTATCAGATTTTTTGTTGAGAAGATGGAATTTCTGCTGGCTTGCTGTCTCTCCACACTCCCCCTTGCAGGCCCTGCTCTCCAGCCCCTACCAAAGGCACAGCAAGCTGTGACCAGTACTGCCCCCAAGGGAAGGCAGCAGCAGAGTCAAACAGAAAGCTCTGTTCCTGCAGAACCATCCCTCAGCTCCCTGCCTGCTCCCTTCCCTTGGGACAGGGTGGGAGGGGATTCAGAACCCACCCTCCACAAGGCACTGTCCAGCCCGATGGAAAGAGGAACAGACGGGGATTTGGAAGGACTTGCTCAGGATGAGAGTGGCTGTGTGTCCTCCTGGCTCATTGCCTCGTGATGTCAGTCAGTCCTTCCAAAGCAGAAACATTCCCAAGTAGTAAATTCTGGGGAAGTTGCCCCTCATATATGACAAAAATATGTGCACAGGGAGGAAACTAAAACACGTAGAGAGGAATTTACACTTGATTTCTCTCCCAGGCCAATGAATTGTCTTTGGAACAGTTTGACCTCAAAGAAGAAGTTTTATTTGATCTCAGTTTTAATGATGCCACAGAATTAAAGCAGCTCTGTCTTCATCGTTTCCAAGAGTTTTGCAGTGTTTTATTAGGGATGAAAGTTTAATGTTCTGAGACACCATGTGCGTCACATCCAATGTCTGCTTCTCCTCCAAATATGTAACAGCAACAGAAATGGGCAATAAACCTAAATGCTACTAAAATTAAGCCCCCAAATAAATGCTGGTTTTAGAAAGGAGGTATTTTCCTGTCAACTTATTGAGGTCAGCTATATCTGGAACCAGCAGAGCTGCAGGATTATTTAGACAGAATATCAGACGTGTGCAGCACTTCCAGAACAACAAAAGGAACAAACCCTCCCTGCAGGAGCCCACGTAAAGCCCAGAGCTGCTCTGAGAAAACTGGAGGGGGAAGGTGTCTTACCAGCAGGAGTAGCTGTGGGACTTATTTGCACAGGCACAGAAAAAGTATTTCTCTAAGAAGAGAAAAAAAAAAAGCCTTGTAATAAATGTGTTGAGCCACAAGAGTCCTGTGAACCACAGGTGTTGAACCCCAAGTATTTGGGGCATTAACATTACGTAAAACAAAGGTTCCTTCTACTTTCAAACATGTTTTCCATTAAATGAAATGAGATTGTGTAACCTGGTAATGAATAACCATCTGAGGCAGCTCAAGCAATGGGAAGGGACACCAAGCTCACCAAATCATGAAGGGAGGGGGGTGTCTTAATTCATAACAAACTCCTGCCCAGGTATTTTGACCTCGCTTTGCATAAAGAAAAGCTCAGGGATGAGCCACAGGAATGATGTGAAATCCTTCTTGAAATTAGAGAAATGTAACCTGTTTAACAAATATAGAGAGCAAAGGGGTGATTTGCTACAGGAGAAATCACCTGGCCCTGGCTGAGCTTGAACTGCAAAGGCAAAGATAAAGCAAAATCCAGTGTGTGGACACAGAACTTGGGGAACTCCAAGTGGGAAGATGTGGTGATTCATAAGGGAGCCTGGTATCTGTGAAGGTATGTCCCTGCTGGGGCAATTTCTATAGTCTATTGGCTTATAAATGCATCAAAATATGAAATTATCACCATCCCCAGCAGTGTCACCAGAGGGTGAGGGGGGAATTCTGCCCTGCTCAGGTGAGACCCCACCTGCAGAGCTGCCTCCAGCCCTGGGGTCCCCAACACAGGAAAGACGTGGAGCTGCTGGAGTGAGTCCAGAGAAGGCCACGGAGCTGCTCTGAGGGCTGGAGCCCCTCTGGAGCCAGGCTGGGACAGCTGGGGGTGCTCACCTGGAGAAGAGAAGGAACCAGGGAGAGCTCAGAGCCCCTTCAGGGCCTAAAGGGGCTCCAGGAGAGGAGAGGGATTTGGGACAAGGGATGGAGGGACAGGACAAGGGGGAGTAGCTTCCCCGGGGTTAGATGGGACATTGGGAAGGAATATTCCCAAAATTCCATGTGAGGGTGGGGAGGCCCTGGCAGAGGACTGAGCAGTAGGGGCAGGGCTAGCTCCTGTCATGGTAACAGAATCACAGAGTCAGTGAGGTCAGAAAAGCCCTCCCAGATCGAGTCCAACCTGTGTCCATCCCTGTGGAAACCCAGGGCACCACAGGGAATATTTCTCTCTCTGCTCTGGGGTGCCCTGACCCCCATGGCAGCACTGACTTTGACACTCATTCAAGGAGAAAGTTTCCCAGACTTCAAGCTAGACTGGAATCCACAAAAGTGTGAAATGGATTATAGAGAATAGTGTAGTTGGATCACTGGGTGAGAAATTGAGGTTTTGGGATTTTTAGTATGTTGTGGATGGAAGCAAGATGGAGGGCACAGGGTGTCATCCTGGGTTTCTTCTTCTTCCTTCTTCTTCGTGGGTTTGGGTGGCATTTTGCAATTGGACAGAAAAGTCTGCATTGTCGGCTCTGTGGGATCAGTTCTTGGGTTAAAAGAGAAAATAATCTAGGTGTCAGTTCTTAATTGGATAGTTTAGCCTTAAAAGACCTTGTACCAAGAGATTGTTGGCCATTTTGTGCCTTCTAAAGAAAAGCTGCAGAACTCATAATAATGAGATGTTTTACTGATAAGAAATAATAAACACCTGAGTCCAAACATTAATTACTGCCTCAAGTGCCATCCATCCAGACCCACAGAAACTAACAAGTGGTACCCCCACAATCCCCACCTTGTCCCCCAGCCCAGAGCACTGAGTGCCACAGGCAGCCAGATCTCAAGCACCTCCACAGACAGTGATTCCACTGCTTGAGCAGTCTATTCCAATGTTTAATCCTCCTCTCTGTGAAGAAATTCTTCCTAAAGCCCAACCTAAACTTCTCTGGCACAACTCAAGCCATTTCCTCTCGTCCCTCCAGGCAGTCCCTCATGTCAGGGAGAGCCAGAAGGTGCCCCCTGAGCCTCCTTCTGTTCAGGCTAAACAGCTCAGCAAGAGGGAGAGGAGAGGAGAGGAGAGGAGAGGAGAGGAGAGGAGAGGAGAGGAGAGGAGAGGAGAGGAGAGGAGAGGAGAGGAGAGGAGAGGAGAGGAGAGGAGAGGAGAGGAGAGGAGAGGAGAGGAGAGGAGAGGAGAGGAGAGGAGAGGAGAGGAGAGGAGAGGAGAGGAGAGGAGAGGAGAGGAGAGGAGAGGAGAGGAGAGGAGAGGAGAGGAGAGGAGAGGAGAGGAGAGGAGAGGAGAGGAGAGGAGAGGAGAGGAGAGGAGAGGAGAGGAGAGGAGAGGAGAGGAGACTGCTTTCACAAACATACCAGCAAAATGGGGACTAACAGGGAAAATTTTAGTTCAATGGGGTTTTCATAATCAGTGGAGTTTGATCCACCAACTCCATCCCAGGGGTTTAATCCCTGCCAGGTCAAATGTGAGTCCTGCTTCTGGCACCAGACAAACGAGCACGCACACATTCACAAAAAACCACATCCACAGCCCTGAACATACACAGATATTTCTCACAGCTCACAGCACACTCTGGCTGCACAAAACCAACATTAACCAGCAAATAACCTCCAAGGAAAGAACTGTGAAAGAAGTAATACTAAACGGGGAAGTGGAAAGATAAGGAGTGTCAGGGTTTAGGAGAGGAAGAGGGACTGCTGGAGCCACTCTGAAGCACCCATTGGACAAATGTCCCAGACAGACACCTGCCAAGAAGCTGAGGATCACCAAGGGTGTGACAGCAGGCAGAAAGAGGGGACCCAAAAAGCAGGGGGAATGGAAACAGGTCCCTGCTGGGGGTACAGCAGGGGAATCCCCTCCTGGCCCATCTCACCTTCCCAGCTCCCTCTACACAACAGGTGGTGGCTCTGGGCCTCTGGGGCCGGGACAATCACGGTGTGGACTAGCTGCATCCAGGCTGCAGGGGCTGCCCAGGGGAGTCAGTCCAGCCACGCTGTTTGAGAGGCTCCCTGGGGACGCTGTGCTGAGGGGCAGAGGAGTCCAGGGAAGCTGCACATTGTGCAGGGAGAAATCCTTGAAGGCACAGGCAGGAACAGGCCATGCTCGTGTGCCCAAAGATGAGCTGGTGGGGAAGCAGAGCAGCTGAGCAGGAAGCTCTGCCTGGGACTCGGGGAAAACACGGAATTGACAGCTGTGGAAGAAGGGCAGCACCACAGGAAGATGGCGAGAATATTGTTGGGGCATGCAGGGAGAAAGTTAGAAAAGCAAAGGCCCAGCTGGAACTGAATTTGGCGAATTCCATATGGGAGAACAGAAACTGATTTTACAAAGACATCAGCAACACCAGGAAGAACAAGAACAAACTTTATTTATACTAATGCAAGGGGAACAATTACCACAAGGGATGAGGAAAACCCTGAGATGCCTCCTCAGGGTGTCCAAAGCTTGTGTGTGTCTGCAGCACCCTCTGGCCTTCCTTAAGCAAGGGCAGCAAGAAAATAACAGTCAAAGAAAAAGCATCCAAGGAAACAACCACAACCAAAGAAACAGCATCCATGGAAATAACAACAACCACGGAAAAAGCATCCATGGAAATAACAGCAACCAATGAAACGGCATCCAAGGAGAGCCTCAGCTAAAATGGGAAGAATCGCGGGCATCCTATTAACTTCTTAAAATTCTTCCACCATACTTCTTCAAACTATATCTCTTCCTGGGATGCCTGTCTCTCGGATTCATAGACAACCCTAATGCGTCGAATCCATGGCAATTCAGACTTCTTGAATAGGGAAAAGCACGGGAAAGCACCTTGAATGGGCAGGAAACAGGGAAAACAATCGAAGGAGCTATCTGCACTTTTCTGTTCTACATGCTGTGCCTTCTTGTTATGCTTCCTCCCAATCTGTGGCAGTATGACACAGAACCTGAAAAAGCCAGAGAAGGAAATTAGGGTTAAAGAGAGAAGGCAGCTGGTGATGGAGGCTGTGGGCAACCGGGCTGCCTGTGCTCTGCCCTGTGTGGGCAGCAGCCGCTGGAGGAGTTGGGAAGGGGCATTTCCAACGCTGCAAAGCAATGGAGTGAGCGAGGTGAATGGGGACAAAAAGGCTTCTGGCCATCCCATGCCCAGAGCTCCCAGCTCCCGCTCCGTGAGCAGGGAGGGAGGTCTGGCCAGGGAGGGCTGCAGCAGGTGCCAGCACCTCTCCCTGCTCGGGGCTGTGCCAGCCGGGCCCAAGGAAGATGGGGAGCCCCAGCAGGGATGGCAATGGCTGGCAATGCAGAGAATGAGCCCTGCATGCAAAAGGCAAGTGGAGAGGATGGGAGTGAGTTCTTCAGCAGCCACCGTGGGGAGGGAGCGGGGAGAAATAGGGCAGAGCCATCAGCAGAGGAGACTGTTCTGGGAACACAGAGGCATTGCTGGTGCTCACAGAAACTCGGGAGCACACCGGGACCCAGGACATCCATCCCAGCGCCGGCGTGGCAAGGGCTGGTTGGGCTGGGAGTCCCCAGTCGTGCCCAGCGCTGCCGCTCAGGAGCCACTCGCCTGGGGCTGCCCCAAACGCGACGTGTTGGAAACACAGCTGGGAGAGTCCTGGGCAGCGGCTCCTGCACGGCTGCGGGGCTCCAGGAGGAGCTGCTCTGCACGGCATAGACTCTTGGTGGCACAGCAGTGGCAGGGACAGGGAGCAGTTACCTTCTCAGACACAAATTCACGGTGTCGCAGGGCTGGGACTCAAGTTCACAATGTTGAGAGCGATTCTGGGGAAGGGAAATCGGAGATATGCAACATCAGTTTTCCTGTAATATTCAGCCAAACAGGAGAGGGCAAAAGCTCTCATGGCTGTGTGGCTGAAGGCAGGAGAGCAAAGCAAAGCTGGGGAGAGCTGGGACACAAGGCAGGACAAGCTTCCCTCAGGCAGGCTGGACCCTGCTGAGCTGGCTGCTGGGGATGCTGCCACAAGCTCCAGGCTTGGAACAACATCTCCTGTGGTAGCCAGCACATGCAGGGCCATCTGCAGTGGCACGTGGGGCTTGTCACCTGGGCACTCCAGCTAAAAGGCAGACAGCTCTGTGTCAAACAAGAAATTGGCTTACGTGGAAGATGCACTTCAGGATCAGGAAAACGAAGATGAAGAAAATCAGCAAAAGCACAAACGTGACAACGTACATCACAACTTCCAGTTTGCGCTGTGAGGAAAGGAAGATCACGGAGGTATGAGGACTGATCCTTCCATTCTCCTTTGCCCAGAAGGACTTGTGCAGCTGTGCCCAGCAGCTCTCCTACCTTCCATGTTTGTCCCTTGCCATTGTCCAAGGCCATATAAGTGATCATGTTCTCTTGCCGACGACACCGGGCCATGGGATCATAGGCTCCCTGGTTCTCTTGCCTCTCAGTGAGCAGCTTTAGAAGCAGCCTGGTCTTCATGACCATCCTGGCACAGGCGTGCTTGAGCTGGGGCAGGCTGCAGTCCCTGTTCAGGGCTCGCTCCATGTGGGCCATGAATGCTCGCAGGCCTTTGTGTGCCTCCTGCAGCGGCCGGTGATGATCAACGTTGGTTTCCCGTCCTTTTGGAACTGGCGCAAGGTGTGGATTTTGGGGGCTCAGAGGTTTGTTGAGGAACATGGAGTCTTCCTCCTGTGTGGTGTCAGGCATCATCAGGAGGTGCCTGCCTATAGAGGAATGCTTCTCTTCAGCTGTGGCTGTTCCTCTCCTGCTCGCAGCGGGGCGGCTCCCAATCAAGAGGTCAGAGAGGAAATCCAGATTCTTGTTTAGACCCTGGTCAGATCTGGACCTTTGCTCCACTTTCACAGGTTGTGAAACCTGGTAGAAAAGATGATTATATCCAACCCCATACTGCCTGTCCTGCTTCTTGTGCCATTTGTGTGTCTTGCTGTAGTACTTGCTGGCAACTGGATCTTCCTCCTCATCTCTGTGTGGGGCAGACATGAAAGTATCATCACCACCTTTTAAACCACCAGCTACCGCTGAAGGCTTTGATCCTTGCCAGTATAAACGTGGCTCCATTTTCTCCTGCTGCCAGCTTGAGGGTGTCTTTTTCACCACATTGCTTTTGGCAGTCTTGATGCTTTTAGCCTTGTGCAGCTTCTTCTTGACCTTGGCCCTCAGGTCATGAGTGCTTCTTTTGCCTTCATGACCCAAGAGATTCTGAGGGGGATGTGAACTTGTTCTGGAACTGTCCAGGCTGCTGACATCACCCTCAGTGCTCAGGGTCAGGGAAACCACAAGCGTTACACTTTCACCATCTCCCACTGAAGGCTCCTTGGGCTCGACGCTCAGCACTGGGATGCTGTTCAGCTCTCTGCCTTGTTCCATGTCCATTATTTCTCCTCGACTCTGTAGAAGAGTTGTGTGAGCTGGAGAAAAGCAAGAGAACAGATCAGCAGATGGGCACAAACACAGGCTCAGAGGTTACCCCAAGCAGCAGGAGTTCATCTCCAGGCCACGGAGTACAAGAACTCAGTGGTGGATGTGCTATTGTGAGGAGAAGAGCCCTTCAGTCCATGCCATTATCCCCTTGGGGCAGAGCAGAGAGCTGGCTCTTTCCTGGTGTCTCCTGGGACTCTCTTTGGATGGGACGGAAACATCCCAGGGGAATGGGATTGCTGTCAGAGACGTTCCCACAGCTCCAGATGAGCAGGCTTGGCTTGCTCTGCAGGAGCCAGTGAAGAGGCAGAGACCCCAGAGGAAAGATCAGCACTGCAAGGGGGGCACACACTGGCAGGGGAGGAATGCCCAGGGACTCCTTTGCTTCAGGGCCATTGCCAAGAGCAGCAGCGGAAGCTGTCAGAGCATGAAAAACTTCCTCAAGGGCACCAGAGCTGTGGGACTGTGCTGTGGGAAACCTGGGGCTGAGGCAGTGAGAGAATCGAGCTCCCTGGTGCCCTTGCAAACCTGGCTGTCTCTGTTTGCAGAAGGGCAGCCTGGCCCTGCTGTGCACAGCATGTGCTGTGCCCTGTGCCCAGCTAGAGCAGGACGGGGCTTTGCTGCCCCCGCACAGGCCAACCGGGGCATGACGGTGCTTGGTGTTCACCCTGCAGAGCACATCAGGGGCCCTGCCCTTTGCCCTGCAGTGGGCACTGGGGTGGCACAGAAACCAGGCTGTTAGGGCAATTTGGGGCCTTTATGGGCAGCCCTTGCCTTCCAGCACCAGGGAAGGGCACGGGGCATTCCTGTTTTCCTTGCCTGGGGCCATGGGGTGGGCAGGAAATGGGTAGGTTTGGTGGGCCCAGTGAGCTGTTCCTTCTCCAGACAGTATGTGACACACAAGATATGTACAATCACCAGGAACTTTCCTTCCCAAGGTGTTGTGTCCAAGGCCTGTACTGCAAGGGCAGGTCAGCACGCCCCAGCACGGGGCAGTGCTGCAGCATCTGCCCAGGCTCAGGAGAAGGGGCAGATTGGAGCTCCCCCAGCCGCTCCGCACACTCACCGCACTGCGGGGCGCTGGTGCTGCACAGCTTCTGGCACAGGAACTGGATGGTCCTGCAGGGGCTCTCGGGCAGGGGACGCTCCTGGCACAGGCAGCAGGCCGCCTCCTTGGGCACTTGGCTGCAGACAAGAGGGGATTCTTGGAGGAACACCTGGCCACCCAGTGCATGGCTCAGAGCCCAACTCAGGGAACACACCCATACCACGCCTGGGGCTTGTGCCTCATTGTGTGCCACAGCTCTGGGAAAGGGCCCTGACTCCCAAGGCAAAACATTAAAAAGGGGGTTTTATCCTGGAAAGTAGAATTGCTCCCCAAATACCACGTGACACAGAAATGCACCTGCCTGGAGTTCAAATTCCCCTTGCAGAAGCCTGCAGCAAGTCACCCCAAAGGTGACATTCTGCCTCTGAGCTGCTGAGCTTTGGCACTTGCCCAGGAGGAAACAGCAGCTCTTGAGCTTACTGGGCTTGTTCTGGTTTTGTGGCACACGGATTTATTTCCCAAGCAGAGCCACTGTCCCAGCACTCTGGCCCTGCTGGTGGCTGGGGCCCAGTCCCACACACTCACAGGGTTTCCAAGCTCACTGTGGTCTGCAGCAGCTGCAGCAGCGTCTGCGAGTTCACTTGGGTGGCACTCAGGTCTCTGCAAACATCGGAAAGAGCTGATGAAACTCTGTGGTGACATTGCCACCACTCTGCTCTCAGAGCAAGCTCTGGGCCCTGATCATGGTGGTGCTGTTGGCAGAGGCATCCACTTCTGCCTGCTCCAAGAGAAGGCAGCCAAGTTGTGTCTCCAGTAGACCCAGGCTGGCCAAGAGGGAGATTTGCTCCTGCACCACTTGTGCTGCTTTCCTGAGAACAGGCCACTCCAGAGAGACACAGCTCTCTGTGCATCTGCTCCAAATGAGCCAATACTTACAGAGAGCTCACTGAGGGCAGCTTGAAGAAGGCAGCATCATCAATGACAGCCAGCGGGTTGTGGCTGAGGATCCTGAGAAACAACAGAGCTCTGTCAGGGCTGATGGCAAGGATGTGAACTGGCTGTGCCAGGTACATGGGCAAGGCCTGGCCCCATTGAAGGAAGCCTTTCTGGGGAGGAGCAGGGCAGGGGAAAGGGCCTTTGCAGCTGCACACTCCTGGTGCTCCCTGGCTGACATCCACAGTTGGAATCAGGACTTTGCCAAGGGCAAATCTGCTCTTGCCCACTGACCCTGCAGAGACCCTGCAGAGACTCGCCCTGCCGTGCCTTTAGCCCCGGTGCCACTTACAGCTCCTGGAGGAACTGCATCCCATGCCAGGCCTGGAAAGTGTCGCTGCGGATCTGTGTGAGGCCATTCCAGGAGAGATTTCTGGGAAAAGAGGAGGTCACACAAAGCAATCAGGCCTGTACGACAGAGAGAGGGGGCAAAGAAGGAGCCCTTTGCAGGAAGGCTGACAATCCAAGGTGGAAGAGGGAGGAAACTGCTGCTTCCTATTGTTTGTAGCCTGCCCAGGAGGGCAAGAGAAGGGCACACGTGCTGACTCTATTTCTGTTCCAGGATGCAGCCAAGGCTGCAAGAAGTGGCTGCTCTGATGGCTGTGTGTGGACAACCCCGCTGGGCTCTGTCCCCTGGCGTGGCCGCCCAGCCATCGGCATTGACCTCTGCAGCTCAGCTGGGCTCTGGGCAGGGCAGATTTAGGGACTGTGGGGAAAACAACAGCAGCATTTGCCTACACAGGCAGGGTGCCCATGCAAAGACTGAGCTAAAACCACCAGAGAGAGACTTGAGCACTCACAGAGACTTCAGGAAAGGCAGTGGCTCAAATGCCCGTTCCTCAATGGACAGGATCTCATTGCAGGACAAATCCCTGTTCCAGGTACAACAACAAATGTCACTTCCATTTGCCCTGTTGCTTTTACCTGCCTCTGCAGCCTGGATCCCAGGAGGGACAAAGGCCACGTGCCCGTGCCTGGGCTGAGCAGCAGGGCCCCAGGCAGGGGCAGGCAGGAGCCCCCCTGCCGTGGGCAGGGCAAGGTGCTTACAGGTGCTTCAGCAGGAACAGCCCCTCCAGGGAATGCCTCTTCACTGCCCGAAGCTCATTGTCCCTGAGCACTCTGCAAGGGGACACAGGGACATTGTGACAGCGCCCACAGCCCAGCAGCAATTGGATTTCTCATGGGAAATATTCCTGCAGCAGCTTGACTGAAGCATCTCTTTGGGGCACCGCTGCAGGGACCGTCCCCACTCCTGGCCAGAGCAGGCCCTTGCTCCTGGCCGGCTGACGCTGACCACAGCTTGATCCCTGGGCAGACAGACATGGGGATGGTGCCCTGGCTGCGAGAGACTCATGGCAATTCTTGCCATGCTGGGAAGCTGTGGTGATTCACACCCCTCCTGGCAGAGCAGCCAAGCTTGGAATTCCAATGGAAGCAGGTGGTGTGGGGGCTGCTGCTCACACCACAAATCAAAGGATGGACACTCCCCACACTCCCGACATTTAAAATGTGCCAGGGCACTTACAAGGTCTCAGTCCATGGGTAGTGCTTCCAGGTTCGTTTTCGAATATCCGCAATGGAATTGCCAGTGAAATCTCTGCAAAGAAACAAAACACCCAGTCCCCGTCAGGAAAACCCGTTTCGCTGCATTTCAGCTGCTGAGCTGGAATTGGGCTTTGCCTGCAGAAGGTGCAGCGTGCCCAGCCTGGCTTCACCTGGCTCACACTGAGCTCAGGCCCCCAAACCCCCCCTGTCTCCGGCCAGGGAGTGCCCCGGGTGTCCCAGGTGGGGTTTGCAGAGCCAGGGAGCCGGGGAGGGGCAGCTGCAGGGCTCTGAGGGGCCGCGGCACTCACAGGAAGGTCAGGGCTCGGCGGCGGCTGCCCGGGGGCACGGTGGCCAGGCCGGCGTGGCCGCAGTTCAGCCGCCCACGGCCTGGGCAGTGGCAGGGCTCTGGGCAGAGCTCCTCGCCCACAGCTGGCGAGGGGGCCCCTGCCAGCAGCAGGGCCAACAGGAGCAGAGCACGCACCAGACGCATCACCATGTCCATGGCGAGGCAGGACTGGCTGCAGTCACCTGGGACGCAGACCTGAGCTGCAGCTGTGGCAGCTCCTGTGTCTCAGTGCTGCTGCCAATGTCACAATGGTCCTTGTGATGACACTCTAGCAATGCTCTTGTCACTGTGAGGGTGCTTGGCATCAGAGCTTGCAGCAAACCGCACTTCAGACCATGCTGTCACCAAATGACTCTGTCTCAGAGCCAGCAATCTGCAGAGTCATGGAATGGATGGGCTTGCAAGGGGCCTTAAAGCCCGTCCGGTTTCACCCCTGCCATGGCAGCAGGGACACCTTCCACTGTTCCAGGCTGCTCCATGCCGCATCCAATCCGGCCTTGGACAGTGCCAGGGATCCAGGGCCTGCCCCAGCTGCTCTGGGCACCCTGTGCCAGGGCCTGCCCACCCTCCCAGGGAAGGATTTCTCCTGAACAGGGGATCTAAGCCTGCCCTGTGTCACTGTGAAGCCATTCCCATCTGTATTGGGTTGGTGTGGCCTGGCTTTGCATGGCTTTGGGGCCACAGGTGCTGTTGAAATTTCCTTTCCCTATCATTATTCTGCTCTGATTTTATGGGTAATAAATGTAATGAATATCCCCAAGATCCGTCCATTGCCTGCCTGACCGTGACCGTGGAGTGATCTCTCCCTCCCTTACTGTAAACTCATGAGCCTTTCGCTGTCCTTTTTCTCCTCTCCACTTGTGCGGAGCGCTGAGAGCGCCTTTGGCGGGCAGGCGGCAGGCAGGCAGGGCCAAAGGCCGCCTGGCGCTGGGAGGGCGCGGGGAGCTTGCCGAAAGGCGGGCAGTGTCGGCACGGCCGCCGGCAGAGGCTGAGGGAGCCCCAGCAGCAACGGCGGGAAGCGCCGGGAGCCTGAGGGGCGGCAGCTCCGCCTGAGCGCGCCGGCCCCGGCAGCGAGCGCCGTGCAAAGGGAGCGGCGGGCAGCTCGGGCAAGGCCGGCACGGCGCCGCAAGCAGCGGCCAGAGAGGCGGCCCGGCCCGGCCGGGAAGCGCGGCCGCTCCGCCGCACGGGCAGCTCCGGCTCCGGGCAGCGGCACCGGCAGGGGCCGCCCCGGCCTGAGGGGAAACGCGCGGGACAACAGCTCGGGCCGGGGCGGCTGCGGCAGCGCTTGGGCCAGGGCGGCCTCCAGTCCTGGGCACGGAGTCAAGAAGATTCCTGAAATAAACAAGGGCCAGGAGACTTCTTCTCCTTTTTAATGCCTTTATTAAAAGTGATCAGCTCAGGATTGGGCGGTTCGACGGTCTGCAGCGTCCGTCGTCTCTCTCCCAGGGCGACTCAGAGGAGGATATGCACAGCTCTGTCCACCAGGGGCAGAGCTGGGGATGAGATCCTCTTGGGCGCCTTTAGGGCCTTCTCCTGAACCCTGTCAAATGATACTTCGGCCCGGGTCTCCCAGACCTCCCAGTCCTGGCCCGGGGGATCTCAAGGACAGGGTGAGGAACGACGAAGGTTTCCCGTATCTCTGCAGGCCCAGCGCCCTGCTCCTCACATCCCGTCATCACTCCAGTCTCTCAACTCTTATTTGGCTCGTTGTTTTTGGGGTCTTCTCAGTACAGTGGAAGACCATGCTGCATTGGTCTTGGAGTCAATTTGCATAACCCCCCCACCTTCTCAGATGTCTTCACTATGAGAAAGGTACAACTTAGCCTCGGGCAAGGCTCTGCTGATACAAAAGGAGCGATTAGCCTCAACGACCAGTGATTACAATAACAAAACAAACAGAACGTGGGCAGGGCCAGTGGTCTGGCTGCCTTTTTGAAACTTTTTCTCATAAAAAAAACATTAACCGAATTTTTGTTCATAACAATTCCTTCTTTTATAAGCTGCTGGAAGCTTCCAGCTTCCACAAAAATTCCACCAGAACCAATCCCTGATGGCTCCTGAAGGTGCTTGTCCACCCTGGAGCCCACTGGCATTGGCTCTGCCAGACATGATGGAAGGTTCTGGCACCTTCTCAAGGCTGGCCCAAGTAGAAATGGCCATTACACCTCTGTGGTAACAGATTTCAGAAGAAAGCAAAATCAAGTTGTGACACAATTTTAATTTGGACTAGAGAAAAGCAGGAGTGAGCACATGTGAAGAGAACCACCTGCAGGCTCCACGGGCAGTGCAGACTGAGGCTGAGGAGATGCTCCAGGCTCCAGAGCCGAGATTCCTCTGCAGGCAGTGGAGAGACCATGGTGGGGCAGCAGTGTGGCTGCAGCCTGCAGGGATGCACGGGGAAGCAGAGATTCGCCTGCATGCTGTGGAGGAGCCCTGCACCAGAGCAGTTGGATGCCTGCAGGAGGCTGTGATCCTGTGGGAGACCTGTGGAGAGAGGGGCCCTGCTCCCAGGCTGGAGCAGCCTGTCCTTGCAGGACTGCACCTGTGGGAGAGTGACCCATGCCGCAGCAGCTCTGGGAGGAACGTTGCCTGTGGGACGGACTGATGCTGCAGAAGTTTGCAGTGAGCTGCTGTTGGTGGGATGGAGCCACATCGGAGAAGTTCCTGGAGAACTGTCTCCCATGGGAGGAACCCCGTGGTGCAGCAGGGTGATAGATCTGCTCTCTGAGAGCAGGGGAATTACTCCCATTCCCTGTCTCCTTGTGCTGCTGGTGTAGGCAATAGTGCTGGGAAGGAGGGAGGGGTGAGGGAAAGGTGTTTTTAAGGGCTTCTTTTATTTCTCATTATCCTGCTCTGGTTGTGTTAGTAATAAATTCATTTAATATCATTAAGTCGAACCGGTTTTGTACTTGATGGTATTTGATGAGTGTTTTCTCCTGGTCCCTAACTCATGAACCTTTGTTAATATTCCTCCCCTCTGTCCAGCTGCAGAGAGGAGTGAATGAGCAGCTTTGGGAGTGACCGGCATCTGGCTGGGGTCAACCCACATCAATCTCAATCTGAATTTGGCCAAATCCATAAGGGGCATCAGAAACTGCTTTTACAAATACAACAGCAACACCAGGAGGAAGAAGAAGAAACTTTATTTCTACTGAATGCAGGGGGAAACATTGCCTCAAGGGAAGAGGAAAACCCTGAAATGCCTCCTCTGGGTGTCCAGAGCTTGTGCTTGCCTGCAGCACCCTCCGGCCTTCCCTCAGCAGGGGCAGCAAGAAAATAACAGCCAAGGAAAAAGCATCCAAGGAAACAACCACAACCAATGAAACAGCATCCATGGAAATAACAACAACCAAGGAAACAGCATCCATGGAAATAACAGCAACCAATGAAACGGCATCCAAGGAGAGCCTCAGCTAAAATGGGAAGTGAAAAATTGCTGGCATCCCAGTAAATTTTTCGGAGTCTTCCACCTTAGTTCTTCACACTATGTCTCTTGCTGGGATGCTTATCTATGGGATCGATAGGAATCCCTGAGGCTCTGAAGCCATGGCAATTACGACTTCCTGAACAGAGAATAGCACGGGGAACAGGTTGGAGAAGCATCTTGACCGGACTGGGAACAGGAGCAAGTCACAAGGGAGCTGTCTGCCCTTTTCTCTTCTACACTCAGTATCTCACTATCCTTCCTCCATCTCTGCCGCAGTATTACACAGAGCCTGAAAAAATCAGAAAGGGAAAATAGGGTTAAAGAGAGAAGGCAGCTGGTGATGGAGGCTGTGGGCAACCGGGCTGCCTGTGCTCTGCCCTGTGTGGGCAGCAGCCGCTGGAGGAGTTGGGAAGGGGCATTTCCAACGCTGCAAAGCAATGGAGTGAGCGAGGTGAATGGGGACAAAAAGGCTTCTGGCCATCCCATGCCCAGAGCTCCCAGCTCCCGCTCCGTGAGCAGGGAGGGAGGTCTGGCCAGGGAGGGCTGCAGCAGGTGCCAGCACCTCTCCCTGCTCGGGGCTGTGCCAGCCGGGCCCAAGGAAGATGGGGAGCCCCAGCAGGGATGGCAATGGCTGGCAATGCAGAGAATGAGCCCTGCATGCAAAAGGCAAGTGGAGAGGATGGGAGTGAGTTCTTCAGCAGCCACTGTGGGGAGGGAGCGGTGAGAAATAGGGCAGAGCCATCAGCAGAGGAGACTGCTCTGGGAACACAGAGGCATTGCTGGTGCTCACAGAAACTCGGGAGCACACCAGGGCCCAGGACATCCATCCCAGCGCCGGCGTGGCAAGGGCTGGTTGGGCTGGGAGCCCCCGGTCGTGCCCAGCGCTGCCGCTCAGGAGCCGCTCGCCCGGGGCTGCCCCAAACGCGACGTGTTGGAAACACAGCTGGGAGAGTCCTGGG
This sequence comes from Ammospiza caudacuta, assembly GCF_027887145.1. NCBI lineage: Eukaryota > Metazoa > Chordata > Aves > Passeriformes > Passerellidae > Ammospiza > Ammospiza caudacuta. The sequence goes on from NC_080619.1 coordinate 2,395,867, forward strand.
CAGCGGCTCCTGCACGGCTGCGGGGCTCCAGGAGGAGCTGCTCTGCCCGGGAAAGACTCTTGGTGTCACAGCAGTGGCAGGGACAGGGAGCAGTTACCTTCTCAGACACAAATTCCCGGTGTCGCGGAGTTTGGACTCAAGTTCACAACGTTGAGAGCACTTCTGGGGAAGGAAAATGGGAGATTTGTAACATCAGTTTTCCTGTCATATTCGCCAAACAGGAGAGGGCAAAAGCTCTCATGGCTGTGTGGCTGAAGGCAGGAGAGCAAAGCAAAGCTGGGGAGAGCTGGGACAGGAGGCAGGACAAGCTTCCCTCAGGCAGGCTGGACCCTGCTGAGCTGGCTGCTGGGGATGCTGCCACAAGCTCCAGGCTTGGAACAACATCTCCTGTGGTAGCCAGCACATGCAGGGCCATCTGCAGTGGCACGTGGGGCTTGTCACCTGGGCACTCCAGCCACAAGGCAGACAGCTCTGTGTCAAACAAGAAATTGGCTTACATGGAAGATGCACTTCAGGATCAGGAAAACGAAGATGAAGAAAAGCAGCAATAGCACAAACTTGACCATGAACACCACAACTCCTAATTTGCGCTGTGAGGAAACGAAGATCACGCAGGTAAAAAGATTGATCCTTCCATTCTCCTTTGCCCACAAGGACATGTGCAGCTGTGCCCAGCAGCTCTCCTACCTTCCGTGTGTGTCCCTTGCCATTCCCCACGGCCATATGAATGATCATCCTCTCTTGCAGACGACACTGGCCCATGGGATCATAGGCTCCCTGGTTCTCTTGCCTCTCAGTGAGCAGCTTTAGAAGCAGCCTGGTCTTCATGACCATCCTGGCACAGGCGTGCTTGAGCTGGGGCAGGCTGCAGTCCCTGTTCAGGGCTCGCTCCATGTGGGCCGTGAATGCTCGCAGGCCGTTGTGTGCCTCCTGCAGCGGCCGGTGATGATCAACGTTGGTTTCCCGTCCTTTTGGAACTGGCGCAAGGTGTGGATTTTGGGGGCTCAGAGGTTTGTTGAGGAACATGGAGTCTTCCTCCTGTGTGGTGTCAGGCATCATCAGGAGGTGCCTGCCTATAGAGGAGTGCTTCTCTTCAGCTGTGGCTCTTCCTCTCCTGCTCGCAGCGGGGCGGCTCCCAATCAAGAGGTCAGAGAGGAAATCCAGATTCTTGTTTAGACCCTGGTCAGATCTGGACCTTTGCTCCACTTTCACAGGTTGTGAAACCTGGTAGAAAAGATGATTATATCCAACCCCATACTGCCTGTCCTGCTTCTTGTGCCATTTGTGTCTCTTGCTGTAGTACTTGCTGGCAGCTGGATCTTCCTCCTCCTCATCTCTGTGCTGTGCAGACATGGAGGTATCGTCAGCATGTTTTAATCGACCAGCTACCGCTGAATGCTTTGATCCTTGTTGGTAGAAACGTGGCTCCATTTTCTCCTGCTGCCAGCTTGAGGGTGTCTTTTTCACCACATTGCTTTTGGCAGTCTTGATGCTTTTAGCCTTGTGCAGCTTCTTCTTGACCTTGGCCCTCAGGTCATGAGCGCTTCTTTTGCCTTCATGACCCAAGAGATGCTGAGGGGGATGTGAATTTGTTCTGGAACTGTCCAGGCTGCTGACATCACCCTCAGTGCTCAGGGTCAGGGAAACCACAAGCGTTACACTTTCACCATCTCCCACTGAAGGTTCATTGGCCTCGACGCTCAGCACTGGCATGCTGTTCAGCTCTCTGCCTTGTTCCATGTCCATTATTTCTCCCTGACTCTGTAGAAGAGTTGTGTAAGCTGGTGAACAGCAAGAGAACAGATCAGCAGCTGGGCACAAACACAGGCTCAGAGGTTACCCCAAGCAGCAGGAGCTCATCTCAAGGCCAGGGAGTACAAGAGAAGGGTGGAGGATGTGCTGCTGTGAGGAGAAGAGCCCTTCAGTCCATGCCATTATCCCCTTGGGGCAGAGCAGAGAGCTGGCTCTTTCCTGGTGTCTCCTGGGGCTCTCTTTGGATGGGACGGAAACATCGCAGGGGAATGGGATTGCTGTCAGAGACGTTCCCACAGCTCCAGATGAGCAGGCCTGGCTTGCTCTGCAGGAGCCAGTGAAGAGGCAGAGACCCCAGAGGAAAGATCAGCACTGCAAGGGGGGCACACACTGGCAGGGGAGGAATGCCCAGGGACTCCTTTGCTTCAGGGCCATTGCCAAGAGCAGCAGCTGAAGCTGTCAGAGCATGAAAAACTTCCTCAAGGGCACCAGAGCTGTGGGACTGTGCTGTGGGAAACCTGGGGCTGAGGCAGTGAGAGAAGCGAGCTCCCTGGGGCCCTTGCAAACCTGGCTGTCTCTGTTTGCAGAAGGGCAGCCTGGCCCTGCTGTGCACAGCATGTGCTGTGCCCTGTGCCCAGCTAGAGCAGGACGGGGCTTTGCTGCCCCCGCACAGGCCAACCGGGGCATGACGGTGCTTGGTATTCACCCTGCAGAGCACATCAGTGGCCCTGCCCTTTGCCCTGCAGTGGGCACTGGGGTGGCACAGAAACCAGGCTGTTAGGGCAATTTGGGGCCTTTATGGGCAGACCTTGCCTTCCAGCACCAGGGAAGGGCACGGGGCATTCCTGCTTTCCTTGCCTGGGGCCATGGTGTGGGCAGGAAATGGGTAGGTTTGGTGGGCCCAGTGAGCTGTTCCTTCTCCAGACAGTATGTGACACACAAGATATGTACAATCACCAGGAACTTTCCATCCCAAGGTGTTGTGTCCAAGGCCTGTACTGCAAGGGCAGGTCAGCACGCCCCAGCACGGGGCAGTGCTGCAGCATCTGCCCAGGCTCAGGAGAAGGGGCAGATTGGAGCTCCCCCAGCCGCTCCGCACACTCACCGCACTGCGGGGCGCTGGTGCTGCACAGCTTCTGGCACAGGAACTGGATGGTCCTGCAGGGGCTCTCGGGCAGGGGACGCTCCTGGCACAGGCAGCAGGCCGCCTCCTTGGGCACTTGGCTGCAGACAAGAGGGGATTCTTGGAGGAACACCTGGCCACCCAGTGCATGGCTCAGAGCCCAACTCAGGGAACACACCCATACCACGCCTGGGGCTTGTGCCTCATTGTGTGCCACAGCTCTGGGAAAGGGCCCTAACTCCCAAGGCAAAACATTAAAAAGGGGGTTTTATCCTGGAAAGTAGAACTGCTCCCAAAATTCCACATGACACAGAAATGCACCTGCCTGGAGTTCAAACTCCTCTTGGAGAAGCCTGCAGCAAGTCACCCCAAAGGTGACATTCTGCCTCTGAGCTGCTGAACTTTGGCACTTTGCCCAGGAGGAAACAGCAGCTCTTGAGCTTACTGGGCTTGTTCTGGTTTTGTGGCACACGGATTTGTTTCCCAAGCAGAGCCCCTGTCCCAGCACTCTGGCCCTGCTGGTGGTGGGGGCCCAGTCCCACACACTCACAGGGTTTCCAAGCTCACTGTGGTCTGCAGCAGCTGCAGCAGCGTCTGCGAGTTCACTTGGGTGGCACTCAGGTCTCTGCAAACATTGGAAAGAGCTCATGAAACTCTGTGGTGACATTGCCACCACTCTGCTCTCAGAGCAAGCTCAGGGCCCTGATGAAGGTGGTGCTATTGGCAGAGGCATCCACTTCTGCCTGCTCCAAGAGAAGTTGTGGCTCCAGCAGACTCAGGCTGGCCAAGAGGGAGATTTGCTCCTGCACCACTTGTGCTGCTTTCCTGAGAACAGGGCACTCCAGAGAGACACAGCTCTCTGTGCATCTGCTCCAAATGAGCCAATACTTACAGAGAGCTCACTGAGGGCAGCTTGAAGAAGGCAGCATCATCAATGACAGCCAGCGGGTTGTGGCTGAGGATCCTGAGAAACAACAGAGCTCTGTCAGGGCTGGTGGCAAGGATGTGAGCTGGCTGTGCCGGGTACATGGGCAAGGCCTGGCCCCATTGAAGGAAGCCTTTCTGGGGAGGAGCAGGGCAGGGGAAAGGGCCTTTGCAGCTGCACACTCCTGGTGCTCCCTGGCTGACATCCACAGTTGGAATCATGACTTTGCCAAGGGCAAATCTGCTCTTGCCCACTGACCCTGCAGAGACCCTGCAGAGACTCGCCCTGCCGTGCCTTTAGCCCCGGTGCCACTTACAGCTCCTGGAGGAACTGCATCCCATGCCAGGCCTGGAAAGTGTCACTGCCGATCTTTGTGAGGCCATTCCAGGAGAGATTTCTGGGGAAAGAGGAGGTCACACAAAGAAATCAGGCCTGCCCTACAGAGAGAGGGGGCAAAGAAGGAGCCCTTTGCAGGAAGGCTGACAATCCACGGTGGAAGAGGGAGGAAACTGCTGCTTCCTATTGTTTGTAGCCTGCCCAGGAGGGCAAGAGAAGGGCACACGTGCTGACTCTATTTCTGTTCCAGGATGCAGCCAAGGCTGCAAGAAGTGGCTGTTCTGATGGCTGTGTGTGGACAACCCCGCTGGGCTCTGTCCCCTGGCGTGGCCGCCCAGCCATCGGCATTGACCTCTGCAGCTCAGCTGGGCTCTGGGCAGGGCAGATTTAGGGACTGTGGGGAAAACAACAGCAACCTTTGCCTATACAGTAAGGGTGCCCAGGCACAGACTAAGCTAAAACCACCAGAGAGAAACTTGATCACTCACAGAAACTTCAGGAAAGGCAGTGGCTCAAATGCCCGTTCCTCAATGGACATGATCTCATTGCAGGACAAATCCCTGTTCCAGGCAGTACAACAAATGTCACTTCCATTTGCCCTATTCGGTTTACCTGCCTCTGCAGCCTGGATCCCAGGAGGGACAAAGGCCACGTGCCCGTGCCTGGGCTGAGCAGCAGGGCCCCAGGCAGGGGCAGGCAGGAGCCCCCCCGCCGTGGGCAGGGCACGGTGCTTACAGGTGCTTCAGCAGGAACAGCCCCTCCAGGGAATGCCTCTTCACTGCCCGCAGCTCATTGTCCCTGAGCGCTCTGCAAGGGGACACAGGGACATTGTGACAGCGCCCACAGCCCAGCAGCAATTGGGATTCTCATGGGAAAATCTCCTGCAGCAGCTTGACTGAAGCATCTCTTTGGGGCACCGCTGCAGGGACCTTCCCCACTCCTGGCCAGAGCAGGCCCTTGCTCCTGGCCGGCTGACGCTGACCACAGCTTGATCCCTGGGCAGACAGACACGGGGATGGTGCCCTGGCTGCGAGACACTCATGGCAATTCTTGCCATGCTGGGAAGCTGTGGTGATTCACACCCCTCCTGGCAGAGCAGCCAAGCTTGGAATTCCAGTGGAAGCAGGTGGTGTGGGAGCTGTTGCTCCAAGCCCAAACCAAAGGATGCAAACTCCCCACACTCCTGACATGTGAAATGCTGCAGGGCACTTACAAGGTCTCAGTCCATGGGTAGTGTTTCCAATTTCGTTTTCGAATATCCGCAATGGAGTTGCCAGTGAAATCTCTGCAAAGAAACAAAACACCCGGTCCCCTGTCAGGAAAGCCCATTTCCCTGCCTTTCGCCTGCAGAGCTGGAATTGGGCATTGCCTGGAGAAGGCGTGGCGTGCCCAGCCTGGCTTCATCTCGCTCATGCTGAGCTCAGGCCCCCAAACCCCCCCTGTCTCCGGCCAGGGAGTGCCCCGGGTGTCCCAGGTGGGGTTTGCAGAGCCAGGGAGCCGGGGAGGGGCAGCTGCAGGGCTCTGAGGGGCCGCGGCACTCACAGGAAGGTCAGGGCTCGGCGGCGGCTGCCCGGGGGCACGGTGGCCAGGCCGGTGTGGCCGCAGTTCAGCCGCCCACGGCCTGGGCAGTGGCAGGGCTCTGGGCAGAACTCCTTGCCCACTGCTGGCGAGGGGGCCACTGCCAGCAGCAGGGCCAGCAGGAGCAGAGCGCGCACCAGACGCATCACCATGTCCATGGCGAGGCAGGACTGGCTGCAGTCACCTGGGACGCTGACCTGAGCTGCAGCTGTGGCAGCTCCTGTGTCACAGTGCTGCTGCCAATGTCACAGTGGTCCTTCTGATGACACTCTAGCAATGCTCTTGTCACCGGGATGGTGATTGGCATCAGAGCTTGTAGCAAACCACAGTTCAGGCCATGCTGTCACTAAAATGGCTCTGTCTCAGAGCCATCAATCTGCAGAATCGTGGAATGGATGGGCTTGCAAGGGGCCTTAAAGCCCGTCCAGTTTTACCCCTGCCATGGCAGGGACAGCTTCCACTCTCCCAGGCTGCTCCAAGCCCCTTCCAACCCGGCTTTGGACACTCTCAGGGATCTAGGGGCTGCCCCAGCTGCTCTGGGCACCCTGTGCCAGGGCCTGCCCACCCTCCCAGGGAAGGAATTTCTCCTGAGCACAAGATCTAAGCCTGCCCTGTGTCACTGTGAAGCCATTCCCATCTGTATTGGGTTGGTGTGGCCTGGCTTTGCATGGCTTTGGGGCCACAGGTGCTGTTGAAATTTCCTTTCCCCATCATTATCCTGCTCTGATTTTATGGGTAATAAATGTAATGAATATCCCCAAGTTCCGTCCGTTGCATCCATGACCGTGGAGGGATCTCTCCCTCCCTTTCTGTAAACTCATGAGCCTTTCGCTGTCCTTTTTCTCCTCTCCACTTGTGCGGAGCGCTGAGAGCGCCTTTGGCGGGCAGGCGGCAGGCAGGCAGGGCCAAAGGCCGCCTGGCGCTGGGAGGGCGCGGGGAGCTTGCCGAAAGGCGGGCAGTGTCGGCACGGCCGCCGGCAGAGGCTGAGGGAGCCCCAGCGGCAACGGCGGGAAGCGCCGGGAGCCTGAGGGGCGGCAGCTCCGCCTGAGCGCGCCGGCCCCGGCAGCGAGCGCCGTGCAAAGGGAGCCGCGGGCAGCTCGGGCAAGGCCGGCACGGCGCCGCAAGCAGCGGCCAGAGAGGCGGCCCGGCCCGGCCGGGAAGCGCGGCCGCTCCGCCGCACGGGCAGCTCCGGCTCCGGGCAGCGGCACCGGCAGGGGCCGCCCCGGCCTGAGGGGAAACGCGCGGGACAACAGCTCGGGCCGGGGCGGCTGCGGCAGCGCTTGGGCCAAGGCGGCCTCCAGTCCTGGGCACGGAGTCACGGAGCCACAGAGTCACTGAGGATGGAAAACACCACCGGCTTCAGCCAGTCCCTCCTGGGCCCCATCCCCACCTTTGCAGCCAGGCCACAGCACTCAGTGCCATCTCCAGCCCTTCCTTGGACACCTCCAGGCATGGAGAGTCCACCACCTCCTTGGGCAGCCCCTCCCAAGGCCTGACCACACTTTCCATGGAGAAATTCCTCCCTGATCTCTGTGTTCCCTGTCTTATACACCCTTGACACTATTTTAACCCTATTCTGAGCCATATTAGACAAAGGTGCCTTTCATGCATGTGCATTAAACCTCCTGGAGAAGATGATTCTGCTCAATGACAGCAGCTCTTCAGCAGGAGCTGCAGCAATGCAACCATGACCCTGGGAGCCACGTGGGAGTGAGAGAGGGCAAAGGGAAGGAGGACAAGGCAAAAACCTCAGGAGTGCAGAGGGGACAATGCTGCTTGTGCAGCACCAAGCCAGCACTATGGGGACACCAGTGCCAAGGTCTCTGCAGGAGGACACAGGCCTTCCCTTACCCATCCACCACCCTGAAGCGCCACTACAAAGCCTCTTACTTTGATATCCAATGAGCTATCCCGGAAGGCCTCGTTGGAATGGGAAAACTCTACAGGGAGTGCTGGAGCCAGGCACTGGCACTGGGGCTGGCAGAAATAACACCTGGGTGAGGTAGGACCAGGTGCATGCTCTGCTCAGCCCAGTGGCAGAGCTGAAGGGGGAAGTGGAAAGATAAGGAGTGTCAGGGTTTAGGAGAGGAAGAGGGACTGCTGGAGCCACTCTGAAGCACCCATTGGACAAATGTCCCAGACAGACACCTGCCAAGAAGCCGAGGATCACCAAGGGTGTGACAGCAGGCAGAAGGAGGGGACCCAAAAAGCAGGGGGAATGGAAACAGGTCCCTGCTGGGGGTACAGCAGGGGAATCCCCTCCTGGCCCATCTCACCTTCCCAGCTCCCTCTACACAACAGGTGGTGGCTCTGGGCCTCTGGGGCCGGGACAATCACGGTGTGGACTAGCTGCATCCAGGCTGCAGGGGCTGCCCAGGGGAGTCAGTCCAGCCACGCTGTTTGAGAGGCTCCCTGGGGACGCTGTGCTGAGGGGCAGAGGAGTCCAGGGAGGCTGCACATTGTGCAGGGAGAAATCCTTGAAGGCACAGGCAGGAACAGGCCATGCTCGTGTGCCCAAAGATGAGCTGGTGGGGAAGCAGAGCGGCTGAGCAGGAAGCTCTGCCTGGGACTCCAGGAAAACACGGAATTGACAGCTTTGGAAGAAGGGCAGCACACAGGAGGATGGCGAGGATGTCGTTGGGGCATGCAGGGAGAAAGGTAGAAAAGCTAAGGCCCAGCTGGAACTGAATTTGGCCAATTTCATAAGGGAGAATAGAAACTGCTTTTACAAAGACATCAGCAACACCAGGAGGAACAAGGGCAAACTTTCTTTATACTGAAAGCAGGGGAAAACATTGCCGCAAGGCATGAGGACGATCCTGCAGTACTGACGGCTCCTCTGCGTGTGGCAAGCTTGTGGCCACCCCCAGCTCTCTCCTCTGAAGAGAAGGATAAATGTGCTGGCTCATGGGGTGCTCTGCAGTCACTGGGCACAGGCACCTCGTCCTGCGGTGACAGCATTCCCTCACTGTTGCTGCTTCCCTGAGGCATTTTCCTCTCAAGTAACAGCAAGGAAATAACAGGAAAAAAGCACCCAGGGCAAGCCTCAGCAGTTTCTTTGTTCACACAGGAGGTGGAAGACCAACAATGGTTGGTGTCCCAATCACTGTGTCACCTTCTTAAATACTTTTCCCCATCTCCTGAATTCTTTGCATTGCGTCACATCCTGGAATTCTTCTTCTTTATTAGGGGCATCCCTCAGTATTGAGGGGCAGGAGGACTCATCCTGAGAAGGACACGTGCAGCTGTGCTCAGCAGCTCTCCTACTTTCTCTGAGTTCCTTGCCCTCCCTCAAGGCCATGTGTCTGGACATGTTTGTGACGGTGTTCACAGGGGTTTTCAGGTGAGGGAAGAGACGAGAATGTTGACTCCATGTTCAGAAGGCTTCATTCATGATTTTATGATATACATTACATTAAAACTATACTAAAAAGAACAGAAGAAAAGGTTTCCTCTCAGAAGGCTAGCTAAGCTAAGAATAGAAAAGAATGATAACAAAGGCAGCTGCCTCAGACTCTCCATGGGGGTCAGCTCTGCTGTGATTGGTCATTAATTACAAGCAAGCAGATGAGACCAATCATAGCTGCACCTGTTGCATTCCACAGCAGCAGATAGCCATTGTTTACAGTTTGTTCCTGAACTCTCTCAGCTTCTCAGAAGGAAAAAATCTTAAGGAAAGATTTTCAATGAAAACATGTCTGCAACAGATGTTCTGTTGCAGAGGACACCGCACCGGCCCATGCGATCGTAGGCGCCCTTGTTCTCCTTCCTCTCGCTGAGCACCTTTAGAAGCAGCCCCGTCTTTGAGACCATCTTGGCACACACCACCTTGAGCTGGGGCAGGCTGCAGTCCATCCTCAGGGCTCGCTCCACGTGGGCCATGAACGTCTGCAGGCTTTCGTCCGGCACCAGCAAGCGCAGGTGACGATCAAGCACAGATTCCAAGAGCTCTCCTGGAACTGGATCAAGGTCTGGACCTTGGGGGCTCCAAGGTTCATTGAGGAACGTGGAGTCTTCTTCCTGCTGCTTCCAGTGTTTGCCTGTGGTGTCGGGCATGATGAGGAGGTGTCCACCTAGAGAGGATTGCTCCTCCTCAACTGTGGCTCTCCCTCTGCTTTCACAGGGCTGAACACCTGGTAGAAAAGCTGATTATGTCCAACCCAATACTGGCTGTCCTCCTTCTTTGGCTGTTTATCAGAATTGACATAGTTCTGCCTTGGAGCTTGAACTTTCTCATTAGGTATGTTGTCTGTGAACAGACTTGTCATGAGCGGAGTTTAATCCACAATCTACATCCCAGGGGTTCAATTATTGTCACTTCAAATGTCACTTCACTCCTGCTTCGGGCACCATGTACGCAACCACAACCCTGCACACATGTGTGCAGACCCACAGAAATGGGCACAACCCAACAAACGTAGACACTTCCAGGAGTCTCTAAATGTACACAATCAGAATTTATTGGGAAAGCATTCCCAGCCGGTAACAGACACAGCAGCTGCACACAGGGGGCTGTGCAAGGGGGCCCGGGCCCTGTCGCATGTGCAGGGTGTGCCCAGGACGCCATGGCCCTGGGAAGGCTGTGGCTCCAGAGGCTGAGCTGTGGTGACTGCCTGGGACACCTGGGGCTTCCTGGATCCCTCCTGTCCCAGTCTCCAGGGGACTTTGGCGTGTCCTAAGCATGGCAGCCACCAGCAGCATCCTCCTCTGCAGTGAGTGGTCATGGAGTCAGCAGCTGAGATCGTGGGGTGCTGGATGCAGTGCGCGAGGGCGTACACGGCCCTAAGTCTGGCTAGCAGAAGGGGTGAGAATGGCCGAGGCCCCTACGCATCGGAGGCCAGCCCCCCCTTGGCGTCTTGGCCTTGGGCTGGGCTGGATCGCGGAATCGGACTAGTTGCGCTCGAGAGGACGAATGAGGAGGCGACCACTTGCTAGGGTAATACGTCGGTTTATTGTAGAATCCCACAGCAGAAGGTAACCAACAGATGGGTAGAGACCCTGGCAAATGGCCACGAATGGCGGGGGGAGGGGGGGGGGGGGGCGACAAGGTTTTAAAGGGAAGGGGTGGAGAGGGGAGGGAAACCCGGCAAACCAATCCGAGAATAGGTAGGGAGGTACACAACATAACTGGCATGAGGATATAGCTAATAAACTTAAAGCAGAGGAGGGGCCCCGGGACACCAGCCAACCACAACCCCCAGAGAGAAGAAGTTTCTCGAAGCCTGGGAGGAGTGGGGGGTGATTGACTGGGCCCAGGGAGGAGGGAAGACTTACTTATAAGGCAAGCTTGGGAGGGGAAATTACATAACATAAAAGATTGGCAGTGGAGGGGAAGGGGTATCCATGGTAACTTAACTGTCAGGTCCACAGTGGCGGGACAACTGTATAGGGAGGAACCATTTAACACAGAACAAAGGGGGAGCATATATAAATAGGGGAGAAAACTGGGGAACTTAAAAACACATCACAACAGATGCAGAGCAGGGCCCAGGCAGGAGCATCTTGTCTCTGGGTAACACCGTTTTCTTAGGCTTCTTCCATCTGGAATGACAACAAGGAAACAACATCTGAGGAAATGAAGGCAAGCAAAAACTCAAGGAAACAGCAGTAAGGAAATAGCCAAGGAAATAGCCACCAAGTCAACAACAAGGATCCAGGGAAATAGGGAAGAAAATAGCATCCAAGGAAAGTTCTAGCAGTTCTTGTATCGGAATAGGAGCCTGAGAAGGAGTGCTGGCAACTTACTTTCTTGTTCTTGACATCTTGAAAATCTTGTCTCCCTCCTTTGAGCTCTTCACATTTTATCTCAACCTGGGAGACATCTGTGTTCCCTTTCTCCATTTGTTTCTGCCGTTCTTCTTCCTCCTTGTCAAGAACATCCATGATGTACTGAACCAAGAGCAAATCAGCCTCACTGAGCTCAGGCAAGCCCTGGAAATTGCCATGGAGCAGAAGGATTTGGAGAGGTGAGAAAGAGCAGGAGGTGCAGGCAGAGGAGCAAAGTGGCATCTGCTCCCTGCCCTTACCTGCTCTGCATCCTCTGCCTCCCTGTACTTGTTCTTCCTCCATGTCTGTTGCAGTTTTACAAACAACCTGAAAACCAAAGAAAATGAGCAGGGAGGTTTGGGCAGGGAGGGCTGCAGGAGGTGCAGATACCTGTCCCAGCTTGGGGGCATTTCAGCTGAGCCCAGGGAAGATGGGGGCTCCAGAAAGGACATCCCTGGCTGGCCAATGCACTCCATCCAGGGGAGCATCACTGGTGCATGAAGGGCTGGTTGGGCTGGGAGCCCCCGGCCGTGCCCAGCGCTGCCACTCAGGAGCCGCTCGCCCGCGGCTGCCCCAAACGCGACGTGTTGGAAACACAGCCGGGAGAGTCCTGGGCAGCGGCTCCTGCGCGGCTGCGGGGCCCCAGCAGGAGCTGCTCTGCACGGCAAAGACTCTTGGTGGCACAGCAGTGGCAGTGGCAGGCAGCAGTTACCTTCTCAGCCACACATTCCTTCTGAGTAGCTGGCAAACAGCTGCAGAACATTGGGAACACACCTGGGAAAGGAGGCAGACGTTGAATACCAAAGTTTTCTTGTCATGCTCTACAGAACATGGGAAACCAAAGATCCTTCATCCAACCCAGACCGTTCTACACACGTGCGAGTCTGTGCCAGCAACAACAACTTTAAAAAGAACCTATCCTCCCTTCCCAGTTTCCTGTCCCTGTCTGCAGGAACTCCAAGAGCTGTTCTGAATTCCCACAGATCCTAATCTCATGGCTCTGTGGCTGAAGGGAGGAGAGCAAAGCAAAGCTGGGGAGAGCTGGGACAGGAGGCAGGACAAGCTTCCCTCAGGCAGGCTGGACCCTGCTGAGCTGGCTGCTGTGGATGCAGCCACAAGCTCCAGGCTTGCAACAACATCTCCTGTGGTAGCCAGCACATGCAAGGCCATCTGCAGTGGCACATGGGGCTTGTCACCTGGGCACTCCAGCTACCAGACAGACAGCTCTGTGTCAAACAAGAAATTGGCTTACGTGGAAGACACCCCGCAGTATCACCAAAACAACAGCGATGACAGAGAGCAATACAACAAACGAGATTGTGTCGTCCATGGTCTCTGGCTTTGGCTAGGAGAATAGGAAAGCAGATCACGGGGGTAAGAGAATTACCCATTCCATTCTCCCTTGCCCAGAATGACACACGCAGCAGTGCCTGCAGCTCTCCTACCTCCTCTGTGGGCTCCTGATCCTTCTCCAAAGCTGTGCGCCTGGAGATGTTCTGTTGCAGAGGACACCAGCCCATGCGATCGTAGGCGCCCTTGTTCTCCTTCCTCTCACTGAGCACCTTTAGAAGCAGCCCCGTCTGTGAGACCATCTTGGCACACACCACCTTGAGCTGGGGCAGGCTGCAATCCATCCTCAGGGCTCGCTCCACGTGGGCCATGAACATCTGCAGGCTTTCGTCCGGCACCAGCAAGCGCAGGTGACGATCAACCACGGATTCCAAGAGCTCTCCTGAAACTGGATCAAGGTCTAGACCTTGGGGTCGCCAAGGTTTATTGAGAAACGTGGAGTCTTCTTCCTGCTGCTTCCAGTGTTTGCCTGTGGTGTCGGGCATGATCAGGAGGTGTCCACCTAGAGAGGATTGCTCCTCCTCAGCCGTGGCTCCTCTCCTGCTGCTCCCAGCGGGGCCTCTCTGAACCAAGGGGTCAGAGAGAAAATCCAGGTTCCTGTTTAGACGCAGCTCATCTTTGGTGACGGTGGCTCTGGGCTCTCCCTCTGCTTTCACAGGGCTCAAACCCTGGTAGAAGAGCTGATTATGTCCAACCCAGTAACGGGTGTCCTCCTTCTTTCGCTGTTTCTCAGAATCATCATAGTTCTGCCTTTCTGCTGGATCTTCCAAGTCATCTATGAGGTATCTGCCAACCAACATGTCATGAATGGGGTTTAACCCGCCAGCTACATCCCAGGGGTTCAGTGCTTGCCAATTCAAAAATGGTTCCATCTGCTTGTGATCCCAGCTTGAGCGTGTCTTTTTCACCACATCCCTGAGCCTGACAGGCTGCGGGTGGTGTGGGACAATGCTTTTGGCAGTCTTGATCCTCTTAGCCTTGTGCAGCTTCTTCTTGACCTTGGCCCTCAGGTCATGAGCGCTTGTTTTGCCTTCACGCTCCAAGAGATGCTGAGGGGGATGTGAGTTTGTTCTGGAACTGTCCAGGCTGCTGACATCACCCTCAGTGCTCGGGGTCAGCGCAACCACAAGCGTTACACTTTCACCATCTCCCACTGAAGGCTCCTTGGGCTTGAGGCTCAACACGGGGATGGTGTTCAGCTCTCTGCCTTGTTCCATGTCCATTATTTGTCCTCGACTCTGTAGAAGAGTTCTGTGAGCTTGAGAACAGCAAGAGAACAGATCAGCAGCTGGGCACAAACACAGGCTCAGAGGTTACCCCAAGAAGCAGAAGCTCATCTCAAGGCCAGGGAGCACAAGAACAGAGTGGAGGATGTGTTGTGGTGAGGAGAAGAGCCCTTCAACCCATGCCATTATCCCCTTGGGGCACAGCAGACGGCTGGTTCTTTCCTGGTGTCTCCTGGGGCTCTCTTTGGATGGAACGGAAACATCGAGGGGAGTCTGCAGGAGCCAGTGAAGAGGCAGAGACCCCAGAGGAAAGATCAGCACTGCAAGGGGGGCACACACTGGCAGGGGAGGAATGCCCAGGGACTCCTTTGCTTCAGGGCCATTGCCAAGAGCAGCAGCTGAAGCTGTCAGAGCATGAAAAACTTCCTCAAGGGCACCAGAGCTGTGGGACTGTGCTGTGGGAAACCTGGGGCTGAGGCAGTGAGAGAAGCGAGCTCCCTGGTGCCCTTGCAAACCTGGCTGTCTCTGTTTGCAGAAGGGCAGCCTGGCCCTGCTGTGCACAGCATGTGCTGTGCCCTGTGCCCAGCTAGAGCAGGACGGGGCTTTGCTGCCCCCGCACAGGCCAACCGGGGCATGACGGTGCTTGGTGTTCACCCTGCAGAGCACATCAGGGGCCCTGCCCTTTGCCCTGCAGTGGGCACTGGGGTGGCACAGAAACCAGGCTGTTAGGGCAATTTGGGGCCTTTATGGGCAGCCCTTGCCTTCCAGCACCAGGGAAGGGCACGGGGCATTCCTGCTTTCCTTGCCTGGGGCCATGGTGTGGGCAGGAAATGGGTAGGTTTGGTGGGCCCAGTGAGCTGTTCCTTCTCCAGACAGTATGTGACACACAAGATATGTACAATCACCAGGAACTTTCCATCCCAAGGTGTTGTGTCCAAGGCCTGTACTGCAAGGGCAGGTCAGCACGCCCCAGCACGGGGCAGTGCTGCAGCATCTGCCCAGGCTCAGGGGAAGGGGCAGATTGGAGCTCCCCCAGCCGCTCCGCACACTCACCGCACTGCGGGGCGCTGGTGCTGCACAGCTTCTGGCACAGGAACTGGATGGTCCTGCAGGGGCTCTCGGGCAGGGGACGCTCCTGGCACAGGCAGCAGGCCGCCTCCTTGGGCACTTGGCTGCAGACAAGAGGGGATTCTTGGAGGAACACCTGGCCACCCAGTGCATGGCTCAGAGCCCAACTCAGGGAACACACCCATACCACGCCTGGGGCTTGTGCCTCACTGTGTGCCACAGCTCGGGGAAAGGGCCCTGACTCCCAAGGCAAAACATTAAAAAGGAGATTTTATCCTGGAAAGTAGAACTGCTCCCAAAACACCACGGGACACAGCAATGCACCCGCCTGGAGTTCAAACTCCCTTTGAGCAGCCTGCAGCAAGTCACCCCAAAGGTGACATTCTGCCTCTGAGCTGCTGAGCTTTGGCACTTTGCCCAGGAGGAAACAGCAGCTCTTGAGCTTACTGGGCTTGTTCTGGTTTTGTGGCACACGGATTTGTTTCCCAAGCAGAGCCCCTGTCCCACCACTCTGGCCCTGCTGGTGGCGGGGGCCCAGTCCCACACACTCACAGGGTTTCCAAGCTCACTGTGGTCTGCAGCAGCTGCAGCAGCGTCTGCGAGTTCACTTGGGTGGCACTCAGGTCTCTGCAAACATCGGAGAGAGCTGATGAAACTCTCTGGTGACATTCCCACAACTCTGTTCTCAGGGCAAGCCCAGGGCCCTGATCATGGTGGTGCTGTTGGCAGAGGCATCCATTTCTGCCTGCTCCAAGAGAAGGCAGCCAAGTTGTGGCTCCAGCAGACTCAGGCTGGCCAAGAGGGAGATTTGCTCCTGCACCACTTGTGCTGCTTTCCTGAGAACAGAGCACTCCAGAGAGACACAGCTCTCTGTGCATCTGCTCCAAATGAGCCAATACTTACAGAGAGCTCACTGAGGGCAGCTTGAAGAAGGCAGCATCATCAATGACAGCCAGCGGGTTGTGGCTGAGGATCCTGAGAAACAACAGAGCTCTGTCAGGGCTGATGGCAAGGATGTGAGCTGGCTGTGCCGGGTACATGGGCAAGGCCTGGCCCCATTGAAGGAAGCCTTTCTGGGGAGGAGCAGGGCAGGGGAAAGGGCCTTTGCAGCTGCACACTCCTGGTGCTCCCTGGCTGACATCCACAGTTGGAATCAGGACTTTGCCAAGGGCAAATCTGCTCTTGCCCACTGACCCTGCAGAGACCCTGCAGAGACTCGCCCTGCCGTGCCTTTAGCCCTGGTGCCACTTACAGCTCCTGGAGGAACTGCATCCCATGCCAGGCCTGGAAAGTGTCGCTGCGGATCTGTGTGAGGCCATTCCAGGAGAGATTTCTGGGAAAAGAGGAGGTCACACAAAGCAATCAGGCCTGCCCTACAGAGAGAGGGGGCAAAGAAGGAGCCCTTTGCAGGAAGGCTGACAATCCAAGGTGGAAGAGGGAGGAAACTGCTGCTTTCTCAGCATTTGTAGCCTGCCCAGGGGAGCAAGAGAAGAGCACACGTGCTGACTCTATTTCTGTTCTAGGATGCAGCCAAGGCTGCAAGAAGTGGCTGTTCTGATGGCTGTGTGTGGACAACCCCGCTGGGCTCTGTCCCCTGGCGTGGCCGCCCAGCCATCGGCATTGACCTCTGCAGCTCAGCTGGGCTCTGGGCAGGGCAGATTTAGGGACTGTGGGGAAAACAACAGCAGCATTTGCCTACACAGGCAGGGTGCCCATGCAAAGACTGAGCTAAAACCACCAGAGAGAGACTTGAGCACTCACAGAGACTTCAGGAAAGGCAGTGGCTCAAATGCCCGTTCCTCAATGGACAGGATCTCATTGCAGGACAAATCCCTGTTCCAGGTACAACAACAAATGTCACTTCCATTTGCCCTGTTGCTTTTACCTGCCTCTGCAGCCTGGATCCCAGGAGGGACAAAGGCCACGTGCCCGTGCCTGGGCTGAGCAGCAGGGCCCCAGGCAGGGGCAGGCAGGAGCCCCCCCGCCGTGGGCAGGGCAAGGTGCTTACAGGTGCTTCAGCAGGAACAGCCCCTCCAGGGAATGCCTCTTCACTGCCCGCAGCTCATTGTCCCTGAGCACTCTGCAAGGGGACACAGGGACATTGTGACAGCGCCCATAGCCCAGCAGCAAATGGCATTGTCATGGGAAAATCTCCTGCAGCAGCTTGACTGAAGCATCTCTTTGGGGCACCACTGCAGGGATCGTCCCCACTCCGGGCCAGAGCAGGCCCTTGCTCCTGGCCGGCTGAAGCTGACCACAGCTTGATCCCTGGGCAGACAGACACGGGGATGGTGCCCTGGCTGCGAGAGACTCATGGCAATTCTTGCCATGCTGGGAAGCTGTGATAATTCACACCCCTCCTGGCAGAGCAGCCAAGCTTGGAATTCCAATGGAAGCAGGTGGTGTGGGGGCTGCTGCTCACACCCCAGACCAAAGGATGCAAACTCCCCACACTCTGACATGTGAAATGCTGCAGGGCACTTACAAGGTCTCAGTCCATGGGTAGTGCTTCCAGGTTCGTTTTCCAACATCCACAAGGGAGTTGCCAGTGAAATCTCTGTAAAGAAAAAAAATCCCCGGTCCCCCGTCAGGAAAGCCCATTTCCCTGCCTTTCGCCTGCAGAGCTGGAATTGGGCTTTGCCTGGAGAAGGCGTGGCGTGCCCAGCCTGGCTTCATCTGGCTCATGCTGAGCTCAGGCCCCCAAACCCCCCTGTCTCTGGCCAGGGAGTGCCCCGGGTGTCGCAGGTGGGGTTTGCAGAGCCAGGGAGCCGGGGAGGGGCAGCTGCAGGGCTCTGAGGGGCCGCGGCACTCACAGGAAGGTCAGGGCTCGGCGGCGGCTGCCCGGGGGCACGGTGGCCAGGCCGGCGTGGCCGCAGTTCAGCCGCCCACGGCCTGGGCAGTGGCAGGGCTCTGGGCAGAACTCCTTGCCCACTGCTGGTGAGGGGACCACTGCCAGCAGCAGGGCCAGCAGGAGCAGAGCGCGCACCAGACGCATCACCATGTCCATGGCGAGGCAGGACTTACTGCAGTCACCTGGGACGCAGACCTGAGCTGCAGCTGTGGCAGCTCCTGTGTCACAGTGCTGCTGCCAATGTCACAACGGTCCTTCTGATGACACTCTAGCAATGCTCTTGTCACCGGGATGGTGCTTGGCATCAGAGCTTGCAGCAAACCGCAGTTCAGACCGTGCTGTCACCAAATGACTCTGTCTCAGAGCCATCAATCTGCAGAGTCATGGAATGGATGGGCCTGCAAGGGGCCTTAAAGCCCGTCCAGTTTCACCCCTGCCATGGCAGGGACAGCTTCCACTCTCCCAGGCTGCTCCAAGCCCCGTCCAACCCGGCTTTGGACACTCTCAGGGATCTAGGGGCTGCCCCAGCTGCTCTGGGCACCCTGTGCCAGGGCCTGCCCACCCTCCCAGGGAAGGAATTTCTCCTGAGCACAAGATCTAAGCCTGCCCTGTGTCACTGTGAAGCCATTCCCATCTGTATTGGGTTGGTGTGGCCTGGCTTTGCATGGCTTTGGGGCCACAGGTGCTGTTGAAATTTATTTTGCTTCTCATTATCCTGCTCTTATTTTATGGGTAATAAATGTAATGAATATCCCCAAGTTCCGTCCGTTGCATCCATGACCGTGGAGGGATCTCTCCCTCCCTTTCTGTAAACTCATGAGCCTTTCGCTGTCCTTTTTCTCCTCTCCACTTGTGCGGAGCGCTGAGAGCGCCTTTGGCGGGCAGGCGGCAGGCAGGCAGGGCCAAAGGCCGCCTGGCGCTGGGAGGGCGCGGGGAGCTTGCCGAAAGGCGGGCAGTGTCGGCACGGCCGCCGGCAGAGGCTGAGGGAGCCCCAGCGGCAACGGCGGGAAGCGCCGGGAGCCTGAGGGGCGGCAGCTCCGCCTGAGCGCGCCGGCCCCGGCAGCGAGCGCCGTGCAAAGGGAGCCGCGGGCAGCTCGGGCAAGGCCGGCACGGCGCCGCAAGCAGCGGCCAGAGAGGCGGCCCGGCCCGGCCGGGAAGCGCGGCCGCTCCGCCGCACGGGCAGCTCCGGCTCCGGGCAGCGGCACCGGCAGGGGCCGCCCCGGCCTGAGGGGAAACGCGCGGGACAACAGCTCGGGCCGGGGCGGCTGCGGCAGCGCTTGGGCCAAGGCGGCCTCCAGTCCTGGGCACGGAGTCACGGAGCCACAGAGTCACTGAGGATGGAAAACACCACCGGCTTCAGCCAGTCCCTCCTGGGCCCCATCCCCACCTTTGCAGCCAGGCCACAGCACTCAGTGCCATCTCCAGCCCTTCCTTGGACACCTCCAGGCATGGAGAGTCCACCACCTCCTTGGGCAGCCCCTCCCAAGGCCTGACCACACTTTCCATGGAGAAATTCCTCCCTGATCTCTGTGTTCCCTGTCTTATACACCCTTGACACTATTTTAACCCTATTCTGAGCCATATTAGACAAAGGTGCCTTTCATGCATGTGCATTAAACCTCCTGGAGAAGATGATTCTGCTCAATGACAGCAGCTCTTCAGCAGGAGCTGCAGCAATGCAACCATGACCCTGGGAGCCACGTGGGAGTGAGAGAGGGCAAAGGGAAGGAGGACAAGGCAAAAACCTCAGGAGTGCAGAGGGGACAATGCTGCTTGTGCAGCACCAAGCCAGCACTATGGGGACACCAGTGCCAAGGCCTCTGCAGGAGGACACAGGCCTTCCCTTACCCATCCACCACCCTGAAGCGCCACTACAAAGCCTCTTACTTTGATATCCAATGAGCTATCCCGGAAGGCCTCTTGGAATGGGAAAACTCTACAGGGAGTGCTGGAGCCAGGCACTGGCACTGGGGCTGGCAGAAATAACACCTGGGTGAGGTAGGACCAGGTGCATGCTCTGCTCAGCCCAGTGGCAGAGCTGAAGGGGGAAGTGGAAAGATAAGGAGTGTCAGGGTTTAGGAGAGGAAGAGGGACTGCTGGAGCCACTCTGAAGCACCCATTGGACAAATGTCCCAGACAGACACCTGCCAAGAAGCTGAGGATCACCAAGGGTGTGACAGCAGGCAGAAGGAGGGGACCCAAAATGCAGGGGGAATGGAAACAGGTCCCTGCTGGGGGTACAGCAGGGGAATCCCCTCCTGGCCCATCTCACCTTCCCAGCTCCCTCTACACAACAGGTGGTGGCTCTGGGCCTCTGGGGCCGGGACAATCACGGTGTGGACTAGCTGTATCCAGGCTGGAGGGGCTGCCCAGGGGAGTCAGTCCAGCCACGCTGTTTGAGAGGCTCCCTGGGGACGCTGTGCTGAGGGGCAGAGGAGTCCAGGGAGGCTGCACATTGTGCAGGGAGAAATCCTTGAAGGCACAGGCAGGAACAGGCCATGCTCGTGTGCCCAAAGATGAGCTGGTGGGGAAGCAGAGCGGCTGAGCAGGAAGCTCTGCCTGGGACTCCAGGAAAACACGGAATTGACAGCTTTGGAAGAAGGGCAGCACACAGGAGGATGGCGAGGATGTCGTTGGGGCATGCAGGGAGAAAGGTAGAAAAGCTAAGGCCCAGCTGGAACTGAATTTGGCCAATTTCATAAGGGAGAATAGAAACTGCTTTTACAAAGACATCAGCAACACCAGGAGGAACAAGGGCAAACTTTCTTTATACTGAAAGCAGGGGAAAACATTGCCGCAAGGCATGAGGACGATCCTGCAGTACTGACGGCTCCTCTGCGTGTGGCAAGCTTGTGGCCACCCCCAGCTCTCTCCTCTGAAGAGAAGGATAAATGTGCTGGCTCATGGGGTGCTCTGCAGTCACTGGGCACAGGCACCTCGTCCTGCGGTGACAGCATTCCCTCACTGTTGCTGCTTCCCTGAGGCATTTTCCTCTCAAGTAACAGCAAGGAAATAACAGGAAAAAAGCACCCAGGGCAAGCCTCAGCAGTTTCTTTGTTCACACAGGAGGTGGAAGACCAACAATGGTTGGTGTCCCAATCACTGTGTCACCTTCTTAAATACTTTTCCCCATCTCCTGAATTCTTTGCATTGCGTCACATCCTGGAATTCTTCTTCTTTATTAGGGGCATCCCTCAGTATTGAGGGGCAGGAGGACTCATCCTGAGAAGGACACGTGCAGCTGTGCTCAGCAGCTCTCCTACTTTCTCTGAGTTCCTTGCCCTCCCTCAAGGCCATGTGTCTGGACATGTTTGTGACGGTGTTCACAGGGGTTTTCAGGTGAGGGAAGAGACGAGAATGTTGACTCCATGTTCAGAAGGCCTCATTCATGATTTTATGATATACATTACATTAAAACTATACTAAAAAGAACAGAAGAAAAGGTTTCCTCTCAGAAGGCTAGCTAAGCTAAGAATAGAAAAGAATGATAACAAAGGCAGCTGCCTCAGACTCTCCATGGGGGCCAGCTCTGCTGTGATTGGTCATTAATTACAAGCAAGCAGATGAGACCAATCATAGCTGCACCTGTTGCATTCCACAGCAGCAGATAGCCATTGTTTACAGTTTGTTCCTGAACTCTCTCAGCTTCTCAGAAGGAAAAAATCTTAAGGAAAGATTTTCAATGAAAACATGTCTGCAACAGATGTTCTGTTGCAGAGGACACCGCACCGGCCCATGCGATCGTAGGCGCCCTTGTTCTCCTTCCTCTCGCTGAGCACCTTTAGAAGCAGCCCCATCTTTGAGACCATCTTGGCACACACCACCTTGAGCTGGGGCAGGCTGCAGTCCATCCTCAGGGCTCGCTCCACGTGGGCCATGAACATCTGCAGGCTTTTGTCCGGCACCAGCAAGCGCAGGTGACGATCGAGCACAGATTCCAAGAGCTCTCCTGGAACTGGATCAAGGTCTGGACCTTGGGGGCTCCAAGGTTCATTGAGGAACGTGGAGTCTTCTTCCTGCTGCTTCCAGTGTGTGACTGTGGTGTCGGGCATGATCAGGAGGTGTCCACCTAGAGAGGATTGCTCCTCCTCAACTGTGGCTCTCCCTCTGCTTTCACAGGGCTGAACACCTGGTAGAAAAGCTGATTATGTCCAACCCAATACTGGCTGTCCTCCTTCTTTGGCTGCTTGTCAGAATTGACATAGTTCTGCCTTGGAGCTTGAACTTTCTCATTAGGTATGTGTTGTCTGTGAACAGACTTGTCATGAGCGGAGTTTAATCCACAATCTACATCCCAGGGGTTCAATTATTGTCACTTCAAATGTCACGTCACTCCTGCTTCGGGCACCATGTACGCAACCACAACCCTGCACACATGTGTGCAGACCCACAGAAATGGGCACAACCCAACAAACGTAGACACTTCCAGGAGTCTCTAAATGTACACAATCAGAATTTATTGGGAAAGCATTCCCAGCCGGTAACAGACACAGCAGCTGCACACAGGGGGCTGTGCAAGGGGGCCCGGGCCCTGTCGCATGTGCAGGGTGTGCCCAGGACGCCATGGCCCTGGGAAGGCTGTGGCTCCAGAGGCTGAGCTGTGGTGACTGCCTGGGACACCTGGGGCTTCCTGGATCCCTCCTGTCCCAGTCTCCAGGGGACTTTGGCGTGTCCTAAGCATGGCAGCCACCAGCAGCATCCTCCTCTGCAGTGAGTGGTCATGGAGTCAGCAGCTGAGATCGTGGGGTGCTGGATGCAGTGCGCGAGGGCGTACACGGCCCTAAGTCTGGCTAGCAGAAGGGGTGAGAATGGCCGAGGCCCCTACGCATCGGAGGCCAGCCCCCCTTGGCGTCTTGGCCTTGGGCTGGGCTGGATCGCGGAATCGGACTAGTTGCGCTCGAGAGGACGAATGAGGAGGCGACCACTTGCTAGGGTAATACGTCGGTTTATTGTAGAATCCCACAGCAGAAGGTAACCAACAGATGGGTAGAGACCCTGGCAAATGGCCACGAATGGCGGGGGGAGGGGGGGGGGGGGGGGCGACAAGGTTTTAAAGGGAAGGGGTGGAGAGGGGAGGGAAACCCGGCAAACCAATCCGAGAATAGGTAGGGAGGTACACAACATAACTGGCATGAGGATATAGCTAATAAACTTAAAGCAGAGGAGGGGCCCCGGGACACCAGCCAACCACAACCCCCAGAGAGAAGAAGTTTCTCGAAGCCTGGGAGGAGTGGGGGGTGATTGACTGGGCCCAGGGAGGAGGGAAGACTTACTTATAAGGCAAGCTTGGGAGGGGAAATTACATAACATAAAAGATTGGCAGTGGAGGGGAAGGGGTATCCATGGTAACTTAACTGTCAGGTCCACAGTGGCGGGACAACTGTATAGGGAGGAACCATTTAACACAGAACAAAGGGGGAGCATATATAAATAGGGGAGAAAACTGGGGAACTTAAAAACACATCACAACAGATGCAGAGCAGGGCCCAGCAGGAGCATCTTGTCTCTGGGTAACACCGTTTTCTTAGGCTTCTTCCATCTGGAATGACAACAAGGAAACAACATCTGAGGAAATAAAGGCAAGTAAAAACTCAAGGAAACAGCAGTAAGGAAATAGCCAAGGAAATAGCCACCAAGTCAACAACAAGGATCCAGGGAAATAGGGAAGAAAATAGCATCCAAGGAAAGTTCTAGCAGTTCTTGTATCGGAATAGGAGCCTGAGAAGAAGTGCTGGCAACTTACTTTCTTGTTCTTGACATCTTGAAAATCTTGTCTCCCTCCTTTGAGCTCTTCACATTTTATCTCAACCTGGGAGACATCTGTGTTCCCTTTCTCCATTTGTTTCTGCCGTTCTTCTTCCTCCTTGTCAAGAACATCCATGATGTACTGAACCAAGAGCAAATCAGCCTCACTGAGCTCAGGCAAGCCCTGGAAATTGCCATGGAGCAGAAGGATTTGGAGAGGTGAGGAAGAGCAGGAGGTGCAGGCAGAGGAGCAAAGTGGCATCTGCTCCCTGCCCTTACCTGCTCTGCATCCTCTGCCTCCCTGTATTTGTTCTTCCTCCATGTCTGTTGCAGTTTTACAAACAACCTGAAAACCAAAGAAAATGAGCAGGGAGGTTTGGGCAGGGAGGGCTGCAGGAGGTGCAGATACCTGTCCCAGCTTGGGGGCATTTCAGCTGAGCCCAGGGAAGATGGGGGCTCCAGAAAGGACATCCCTGGCTGGCCAATGCACTCCATCCAGGGGAGCATCACTGGTGCATGAAGGGCTGGTTGGGCTGGGAGCCCCCGGCCGTGCCCAGCGCTGCCGCTCAGGAGCCGCTCGCCCGCGGCTGCCCCAAACGCGACGTGTTGGAAACACAGCCGGGAGAGTCCTGGGCAGCGGCTCCTGCGCGGCTGCGGGGCCCCAGCAGGAGCTGCTCTGCACGGCAAAGACTCTTGGTGGCACAGCAGTGGCAGGGGCAGGCAGCAGTTACCTTCTCAGCCACACATTCCTTCTGAGTAGCTGGCAAACAGCTGCAGAACATTGGGAACACACCTGGGAAAGGAGGCAGACGTTGAATACCAAAGTTTTCTTGTCATGCTCTACAGAACATGGGAAACCAAAGATCCTTTATCCAACCCAGACCGTTCTACACACGTGCGAGTCTGTGCCAGCAACAACAACTTTAAAAAGAACCTATCCTCCCTTCCCAGTTTCCTGTCCCTGTCTGCAGGAACTCCAAGAGCTGTTCTGAATTCCCACAGATCCCAATCTCATGGCTCTGTGGCTGAAGGGAGGAGAGCAAAGCAAAGCTGGGGAGAGCTGGGACACAAGGCAGGACAAGCTTCCCTCAGGCAGGCTGGACCCTGCTGAGCTGGCTGCTGTGGATGCAGCCACAAGCTCCAGGCTTGCAACAACATCTCCTGTGGTAGCCAGCACATGCAAGGCCATCTGCAGTGGCACATGGGGCTTGTCACCTGGGCACTCCAGCTACCAGACAGACAGCTCTGTGTCAAACAAGAAATTGGCTTACGTGGAAGACACCCCGCAGTATCACCAAAACAACAGCGATGACAGAGAGCAATACAACAAACGAGATTGTGTCGTCCATGGTCTCTGGCTTTGGCTAGGAGAATAGGAAAGCAGATAACGGGGGTAAGAGAATTACTCGTTCCATTCTCCCTTGCCCAGAAGGACACACGCAGCAGTGCCTGCAGCTCTCCTACCTCCTCTGTGGGCTCCTGATCCTCCTCCAAAGCTGTGCGCCTGGAGATGTTCTGTTGCAGAGGACACCTGCCATTGCGATCGTAGGCGCCCTTGTTCTCCTTCCTCTCACTGAGCACCTTTAGAAGCAGCCCCGTCTGTGAGACCATCTTGGCACACACCACCTTGAGCTGGGGCAGGCTGCAGTCCATCCT
This sequence comes from Ammospiza caudacuta, assembly GCF_027887145.1. Lineage (NCBI taxonomy): Eukaryota > Metazoa > Chordata > Aves > Passeriformes > Passerellidae > Ammospiza > Ammospiza caudacuta. The sequence goes on from NC_080619.1 coordinate 2,421,243, forward strand.
CAGGGCTCGCTCCACGTGGGCCATGAACATCTGCAGGCTTTCGTCCGGCACCAGCAAGCGCAGGTGACGATCAACCACGGATTCCAAGAGCTCTCCTGAAACTGAATCAAGGTCTGGACCTTGGGGGCTCCAAGGTTTATTGAGGAACGTGGAGTCTTCTTCCTGCTGCTTCCAGTGTTTGCCTGTGGTGTCGGGCATGATCAGGAGGTGTCCACCTAGAGAGGATTGCTCCTCCTCAGCAGTGGCTCCTCTCCTGCTGCTCCCAGCGGGGCCTCTCTGAACCAAGGGGTCAGAGAGAAAATCCAGGTTCCTGTTTAGACGCAGCTCATCTTTGGTGACGGTGGCTCTGGGCTCTCCCTCTGCTTTCACAGGGCTCAGACCCTGGTAGAAGAGCTGATTATGTCCAACCCAGTAACGGGTGTCCTCCTTCTTTCGCTGTTTCTCAGAATCGTCATAGTTCTGCCTTTCTGCTGGATCTTCCAAGTCATCTATGAGGTATCTGCCAACCAACCTGTCATGAATGGGGTTTAACCCGCCAGCTACATCCCAGGGGTTCAGTGCTTGCCAATTCAAAAATGGTTCCATCTGCTTGTGATCCCAGCTTGAGTGTGTCTTTTTCACCACATCCCTGAGCCTGACAGGCTGCGGGTGGTGTGGGACAATGCTTTTGGCAGTCTTGATCCTCTTAGCCTTGTGCAGCTTCTTCTTGACCTTGGCTCTCAGGTCATGAGCGCTTGTTTTGCCTTCACGCTCCAAGAGATGCTGAGGGGGATGTGAGTTTGTTCTGGAACTGTCCAGGCTGCTGACATCACCCTCAGTGCTCGGGGTCAGCGCAACCACAAGCGTTACACTTTCACCATCTCCCACTGAAGGCTCCTTGGGCTTGAGGCTCAACACGGGGATGGTGTTCAGCTCTCTGCCTTGTTCCAAGTCCATTATTTGTCCTCGACTCTGTAGAAGAGTTCTGTGAGCTGGAGAACAGCAAGAGAACAGATCAGCAGCTGGGCACAAACACAGGCTCAGAGGTTACCCCAAGAAGCAGAAGCTCATCTCAAGGCCAGGGAGCACAAGAACAGAGTGGAGGATGTGTTGTGGTGAGGAGAAGAGCCCTTCAACCCATGCCATTATCCCCTTGGGGCACAGCAGACGGCTGGTTCTTTCCTGGTGTCTCCTGGGGCTCTCTTTGGATGGGACGGAAACATCGCAGGGGAATGGGATTGCTGTCAGAGACGTTCCCACAGCTCCAGATGAGCGGGCTTGGCTTGCTCTGCAGGAGCCAGTGAAGAGGCAGAGACCCCAGAGGAAAGATCAGCACTGCAAGGGGGGCACACACTGGCAGGGGAGGAATGCCCAGGGACTCCTTTGCTTCAGGGCCATTGCCAAGAGCAGCAGCTGAAGCTGTCAGAGCATGAAAAACTTCCTCAAGGGCACCAGAGCTGTGGGACTGTGCTGTGGGAAACCTGGGGCTGAGGCAGTGAGAGAAGCGAGCTCCCTGGGGCCCTTGCAAACCTGGCTGTCTCTGTTTGCAGAAGGGCAGCCTGGCCCTGCTGTGCACAGCATGTGCTGTGCCCTGTGCCCAGCTAGAGCAGGACGGGGCTTTGCTGCCCCCGCACAGGCCAACCGGGGCATGACGGTGCTTGGTGTTCACCCTGCAGAGCACATCAGGGGCCCTGCCCTTTGCCCTGCAGTGGGCACTGGGGTGGCACAGAAACCAGGCTGTTAGGGCAATTTGGGGCCTTTATGGGCAGACCTTGCCTTCCAGCACCAGGAGCATTCCTGCTTTCCTTGCCTGGGGCCATGGGGTGGGCAGGAAATGGGTAGGTTTGGTGGGCCCAGTGAGCTGTTCCTTCTCCAGACAGTATGTGACACACAAGATATGTACAATCACCAGGAACTTTCCATCCCAAGGTGTTGTGTCCAAGGCCTGTACTGCAAGGGCAGGTCAGCACGCCCCAGCACGGGGCAGTGCTGCAGCATCTGCCCAGGCTCAGGAGAAGGGGCAGATTGGAGCTCCCCCAGCCGCTCCGCACACTCACCGCACTGCGGGGCGCTGGTGCTGCACAGCTTCTGGCACAGGAACTGGATGGTCCTGCAGGGGCTCTCGGGCAGGGGACGCTCCTGGCACAGGCAGCAGGCCGCCTCCTTGGGCACTTGGCTGCAGACAAGAGGGGATTCTTGGAGGAACACCTGGCCACCCAGTGCATGGCTCAGAGCCTAACTCAGGGAACACACCCATACCACGCCTGGGGCTTGTGCCTCACTGTGTGCCACAGCTCGGGGAAAGGGCCCTGACTCCCAAGGCAAAACATTAAAATGGGGATTTTATCCTGGAAAGTAGAACTGCTCCCAAAACACCACGGGACACAGCAATGCACCCGCCTGGAGTTCAAACTCCCTTTGAGCAGCCTGCAGCAAGTCACCCCAAAGGTGACATTCTGCCTCTGAGCTGCTGAGCTTTGGCACTTTGCCCAGGAGGAAACAGCAGCTCTTGAGCTTACTGGGCTTGTTCTGGTTTTGTGGCACACGGATTTGTTTCCCAAGCAGAGCCACTGTCCCAGCACTCTGGCCCTGCTGGTGGCTGGGGCTCAGTCCCACACACTCACAGGGTTTCCAAGCTCACTGTGGTCTGCAGCAGCTGCAGCAGCGTCTGCGAGTTCACTTGGGTGGCACTCAGGGCTCTGCAAACATTGGAAAGAGCTCATGAAACTCTGTGGTGACATTGCCACAACTCTGTTCTCAGGGCAAGCCCAGGGCCCTGATGAAGGTGGTGCTGTTGGCAGAGGCATCCACTTCTGCCTGCTCCAAGAGAAGCCAGGCAAGTTGTGTCTCCAGCAGACTCAGGCTGGCCAAGAGGGAGATTTGCTCCTGCACCACTTGTGCTGCTTTCCTGAGAACAGGCCACTCCAGAGAGACACAGCACTCTGTGCATCTGCTCCTGCTGTTTGGGGTAACCTCTGAGCCTGTGTTTGTGCCCAGCTGCTGATATGCTCTCTTGCTGTTCTCCAGCTCACACAACTCTTCTACAGAGTCGAGGAGAAATAATGGAAATGGAACAAGGCAGAGAGCTGAACAGCATCCCAGTGCTGAGCGTCGAGCCCAAGGAGCCTTCAGTGGGAGATGGTGAAAGTGTAACGCTTGTGGTTTCCCTGACCCTGAGCACTGAGGGTGATGTCAGCAGCCTGGACAGTTCCAGAATAAATTCACATCTCCCTCATCATGTCTTGGGGCATGAAGGCAAAAGAAGCACTCATGACCTGAGGGCCAAGGTCACGAAGAAGCTGCACAAGTCTGAAAGCATCAAGACTGCAAAAACCATTTTCCCACACCACCCGCAGCCGATCAGGCTCAGGAATCTGGTGAAAAAGACACACTCAAGCTGGGATCACAAGCAGATGGAACCACTTTTGAATTGGCAAGCACTGAACCCCTGGGATGTAGCTGGTGCGTTAAACCCTATTCATGACAAGTTGGTTGGCAGATACCTCATAGATGACTTGGAAGATCCAGCTGAAAGGCAGAACTATGTCGATTCTGACCAACAGCCAAAAAAGGAGGACACCCGTTACTGGGTTGGATATAATCATCTTTTCTACCAGGGTTTGAGCCCTGTGAAAGCAGAGGGAGAGCCCAGAGCCACCATCACCAAAGATGAGCTGCGTCTAAACAGGAACCTGGATTTTCTCTCTGACCCCTTGGTTCAGAGAGGCCCCGCTGGGAGCAGCAGGAGAGGAGCCACAGTTGAGGAGGAGCAATCCTCTCTAGGTGGACACCTCCTGATCATGCCGGACACCACAGGCACACACTGGAAGCAGCAGGAAGAAGACTCCACGTTCCTCAATAAACCTTGGAGCCCCCAAGGTCCAGACCTTGATCCAGTTCCAGGAGAGCTCTTGGAATCCGTGGTTGATCGTCACCTGCACTTGCTGGTGCCGGACGAAAGCCTGCAGATGTTCATGGCCCACGTGGAGCGAGCCCTGAGGATGGACTGCAGCCTGCCCCAGCTCAAGGTGGTGTGTGCCAAGATGGTCTCACAGACGGGGCAGCTTCTAAAGGTGCTCAGTGAGAGGAAGGAGAACAAGGGCGCCTACGATCGCATGGGCTGGTGTCCTCTGCAACAGAACATCTCCAGGCGCACAGCTTTGGAGAAGGATCAGGAGACCACAGAGGAGGTAGGAGAGCTGCAGGCACTGCTGCGTGTCCTTCTGGGCAAGGGAGAATGGAACGAGTAATTCTCTTACTCCCGTGATCTTCTTTCCTATTCTCTGAACAGAAATCACATCCCCCTCAGGAAATGGTCATGTTAGTGACTTTGTTATCTCTCTTCATTATCATTGGTGTGATGCTGAAGTTCTCCTTCCACGTAAGCCAATTTCTTGTTTGACACAGAGCTGTCTGCCTTGTGGCTGGAGTGCCCAGGTGACAAGCCCCATGTGCCACTGCAGATGGCCCTGCATGTGCTGGCTACCACAGGAGATGTTGTTCCAAGCCTGGAGCTTGTGGCAGCATCCCCAGCAGCCAGCTCAGCAGGGTCCAGCCTGCCTGAGGGAAGCTTGTCCTGCCTCCTGTCCCAGCTCTCCCCAGCTTTGCTTTGCTCTCCTGCCTTCAGCCACACAGCAATGAGAGCTTTTGCCCTCTCCTGTTTGGCAGAATATTACAGGAAAACTGGTGTTTCAAATCTCCCATTTTCCTTCCCCAGAAGCGCTCTCGACGTTGTGAACTTGACTCCCAACCCCGCGACACCAGGAATTTGTGTCTGACAAGGTAACTGCTCCCTGCCCCTGCCACTGCTGTGCCACCAAGAGTCTATGCCGTGCAGAGCAGCTCCTCCTGGAGCCCCGCAGCCGCGCAGGAGCCGCTGCCCAGGACTCTCCCGGCTGCGTTTCCAACACGTCGCGTTTGGGGCAGCCGCGGGCGAGCGGCTCCTGAGCGGCAGCGCTGGGCACGACCGGGGGCTCCCAGCCCAACCAGCCCTTGCCACGCCGGCGCTGGGATGGATGTCCTGGGCCCCGGTGTGCTCCCGAGTTTCTGTGAGCACCAGCAATGCCTCTGTGTTCCCAGAACAGTCTCCTCTGCTGATGGCTCTGCCCTATTTCTCCCCGCTCCCTCCCCACGGTGGCTGCTGAAGAACTCACTCCCATCCTCTCCACTTGCCTTTTGCATGCAGGGCTCATTCTCTGCATTGCCAGCCATTGCCATCCCTGCTGGGGCTCCCCATCTTCCTTGGGCGCGGCTGGCACAGCCCCGAGCAGGGAGAGGTGCTGGCACCTGCTGCAGCCCTCCCTGGCCAGACCTCCCTCCCTGCTCACGGAGCGGGAGCTGGGAGCTCTGGGCATGGGATGGCCAGAAGCCTTTTTGTCCCCATTCACCTCGCTCACTCCATTGCTTTGCAGCGTTGGAAATGCCCCTTCCCAACTCCTCCAGCGGCTGCTGCCCACACAGGGCAGAGCAAAGGCAGCCCTGTTGCCCACAGCCTCCATCACCAGCTTCCTTCTCTCTTTAAACCTATTTTCCCTTCCTGATTTTTTCAGGCTCTGTGTAATGCTGCGGTGGAGCAGCGGGAAGGATGATGAGGCACAGAATGTAGAGCAGAATAGAGCAGGGTGCTCCTCCCAGCGCCGCCCATTCTTCCTGGCTGCCTGGGCATCCTTCCTTTTAAAAGGTCTTTCCTTTCTCAGCACTTTCCTGAGCTTTTCGCTGTTCAGCAAATCTGAAAAGCCATTGCTTCGGTGCATCATGGATTCATACTAAAGTGACAGAAAAACATTTCAGGAAGAGACATAGTGTGAAGAACTGGAGGGACTGGAAGATTTTCAAGAGGCTGAAGAAGTTAATGGGAAGCAAACAACTCTTCACCTCCTTTTCCACAATAGGAACTACTGAAGCTCTCCTTGGATGCTTTTTCCTTGGCTGTTATTTTCTTGCTGGCCCTGCTGAGGGAAGGCCAGAGGGTGCTGCAGGCAAGCACAAGCTCTGGACACCCAGAGGAGGCATCTCTGGGCTTTCCTCATCCGTTGTAGCAATGTTTCCCCCTGAATTCAGTAAATAAAAGGTTTGTTCTTGTTCCTCCAGGTGTTGCTGATGTCTTTGTAAAATCAGTTTCTGTTCTCCCACACACAATTGGCCAAATACAGTTCCAGCTGGGTCTTTGCTTTTCTACCTTTCTCCCTGCATGCCCCAACAATATTCTCGCCATCTTCCTGTGGTGCTGCCCTTCTTCCACAGCTGTCAATTCCGTGTTTTCCCTGAGTCCCAGGCAGAGCTCCCTGCTCAGCCGCTCTGCTTCCCCACCAGCTCATCTTTGGGCACACGAGCATGGCCTGTTCCTGCCTGTGCCTTCAAGGATTTCTCCCTGCACAATGTGCAGCCTCCCTGGACTCCTCTGCCCCTCAGCACAGCGTCCCCAGGGAGCCTCTCAAACAGCGTGGCTGGACTGACTCCCCTGGGCAGCCCCTCCAGCCTGGATGCAGCTAGTCCACACCGTGATTGTCCCGGCCCCAGAGGCCCAGAGCCACCACCTGTTGTGTAGAGGGAGCTGGGAAGGTGAGATGGGCCAGGAGGGGATTCCCCTGCTGTACCCCTAGCAGGGACCTGTTTCCATTCCCCCTGCTTTTTGGGTCCCCTCCTTCTGCCTGCTGGTCACACCCTTGGTGATCCTCAGCTTCTTGGCAGGTGTCTGTCTGGGACATTTGTCCAATGGGTGCTTCAGAGTGGCTCCAGCAGTCCCTCTTCCTCTCCTAAACCCTGACACTCCTTATCTTTCCACTTCCCCCTTCAGCTCTGCCACTGGGCTGAGCAGAGCATGCACCTGGTCCTACCTCACCCAGGTGTTATTTCTGCCAGCCCCAGTGCCAGTGCCTGGCTCCAGCACTCCCTGTAGAGTTTTCCCATTCCAATGAGGCCTTCCAGGATAGCTCATTGGATATCAAAGTAAGAGGCTTTGCAGTGGTGCTTCTGAAACATCCCAAGGCCCCTGAAGCTTTCCAGGGTCAACACTTTTGTGTTCCTGTTATGTTTGCCCAATGATCCCATCATCAAAAACCAAACAGTATTTAAGGTAGCAGCAATTTTAATTGAATATTTTAGAAAATATATAAATAAGGGATAATTTGGTTCCAATAGCGCATAAGGAAGAGGTACCGCGGGGTACGGTGGGCAGAATTCAATGACCCTTACCACTTCCCGTACAAGCTTGCCAAGTAAACATCACCCCATTATATTCCATATGTCAATTCCATCTCCTGCTATTTTCAGTTCGTCACTTTTCTGCCTCCGCCTTCATTACCACCTTTACCACGCATGCGCCGCCACTCGGTTTGGTGGTCGCACAAGTCTTTGGGGGTCGTCACTGATGAAGGCTCTGTAGTCTTCTTCGTTGTCCTTTAATTCACCTTTAGGTTACACATGCGCACCAAGCCAGTACAATGTAAGCCAAGACTAACGTATCACTGCATCTACATATCTAGGCAATAAATCCCTTATAATTAGCGTTTTCTAGGACCGAAGCAGGCTCTTGGTCATTTTTAGCAACTGTATCTTCAGCTTCTTTCCTGTGGTCCTTGAAAAAAACATCTGCTGGGGGGGGGGGGTCGGAACCCCTCCTTTCCCTCACTTCTTTGGCATTACAACTTTTTATCTATTTATTATTCTCAAATATTAATTACTGTATCAATATCAATTACTATTTCAATTTTTATCAGCACGAATCGTACCTATTTATCTCAAATCCCCCATTTCTCTTTTTGATCATTATGATTCGTGCTGTATTTAAAAAGCTGTGCCCTGATATCTTTTATATTTTTCAAAATTTTGGTTTTCTCGTTGTCTCTTTTCAGCTTCAAACTTTTCCAGCATTTCTATTACTGCTTCTAGTCTTTCACACTCTCTTTCAAGTTTAGTTAACATTTCCTGGTCTATTTCAATCTTATTAGGTTCTTGTTCTTTAACAGGCATCGATTTAGCTTTTAATACCATTATAGATCTTGGTTTTCCTTTTTCTGCTGATTCTGAACTTAGAGACATTGTTGTGATCTGCATCCCCTGAATCACTGGCTGAATTAACCTAATAAAACACAAAATCATACAAGGCAGAAACAGAAGTCCCAGAATTGAGCATAACAACATGAACTCCGACTTTTTCCTCCAAACACTTCCAAAGAGGTTACCCCACCAATCTGCTTTCAAGATTGAATTTCACTTTTGTCGTGGCGCATGAGCCACTCTTTTAATTTCCTCTGCAAGTTCTGTGATAGCTTCCCCATAATCATCAATTTCTACACAGCACTCAGATTCATTAAATCTCCCACAAACTCCTCCTTCTTCTGCTAACAGATGGTCTAGGGCGATCCTGTTTTGGTACACAAATGCCTGCATTTGTGTATATTGCCTGGCCAACATTTTTAAGGCACCGGAGGTGTGATTTGACACCACCTCCACTACTGCTTGGGGCCTTATTAATCTATTCAACAGGTAAATTGGGGTCTTATATCCCCATGACCCATCCTGAGCCCATGTTGCTGGGTCATAATATGCTATAATTTGTTCTGTAGGTCATTCATCCTCTTCCAATTTTTGATTCCCTCCTGCTGTTGGAAAATTTAAATTTAAATCTCCTTTATTCCACTGTAGGGTTTCATAAAGTGGAGTTCCTAGCACATTGCTCCTAGACCTCAGTAAAACAAAGAAGAAGGGTTGTATTACTTACAAAGTACAGGTTCCTCCCCATTTTTGAGGTAACTCACTGTATGCTCGTTGCCCACAAATCCAATATGTCCCATCTGGGGCTTTCCATTTCTTACCAGTTTTCTCCGGTTGTTCCCAATAAGACCTCAGGCTGTTGATGGATTGGTAGGGGTTAGCTCCAGGACTTCTGTACCAGCATAAATTAATCTGTTCATCCCATTCACAATTTATTTCTTTTATTGGTCCCCAATATCCAATGGGATTTTCAGGTCACCAAATTTTTGAACAATTATCCATATTAACCACCAATGTGGATTTACAAGAAGTATGCCCTACTACTTTATTAAATTTCCTTCCTTCTCGAGTTATACAAATGATTCCAATTACTTGATGGCTTAAAATCCATCCTTCAGGTCTCTTCAATGTTCCAGAAATTTGGGTGTGGTTCCACTTTAAAAACTGCTCTGGAGCTAAGCTCTCACCTTTCCATGGCCATCATTCAGCCATTTTTAGACCTCCACAAATCCAACATTTGGATAATTCCAATTCTGTAACAATCCTTTGCATCAATCCCACAAACAGATTCTTATTCGAGGCTGGCAAATCCCAATCTTTGTAGTAACGTTTTAGCTGTTTATACACTTCAGCCAATTCTGTTGACTCTTTTCTCCTGTTCTTTTTTCTATTCTCCTTTGTTTCTTTTTTCTTCTTTTATTTTCTCTTTCAATTTTTCTTAGTGCCCGATTTCCCATGCCTATACTTGGATCCTTTCCATTACCATCTCTTTCAAAACAAACGAATCTTTTATATTGAGGGCAAATTTGATCACCATGGGGATAAGGAGCTTGTCCATTATATCCCAGACTTTTCCCTACCCAATACATCTTTCCTTCCTTAATACAAACATCCATAACACTGCCGCGATTGTAGCACGCAGAGCTAACATACAGCTGTGTTACAAACACAGATTTCATCTTGTCCTTAATCCACACAGAGTGATTGCAATAGTCACAAATGTTGAAATTGCTGGGACTTGGTTTTTGCCTTGTTTGCTTTTTCGTTGCTGAAACTCTGTCCAGTGTGGCTCTCTGGCTTTGGCCAACTGCCCAGGGTACCAGAATGATCACAGTGAAAATAATCCTTAGGAAATCTACCTTTCTACCTTTCTCAAGGCCCCTTGGGTTGCAACCAAGGGCCGAGATGCCAGTCTTCTCGGTAGCAAAGGTAATATCCTGGGATCTAGTCACCGGTGCTTTTGGTTTCCTTGGTACCCATAGCTCCACAGAGTTTGTTTGTCCCTTTTTAAATGCCATTTCTCCGTTCTGGCTAGTTAAGAAGCAATAATTAAAACAAAAAGAACAGGGAAAAGATTAGGCTGGAATACCATAAACCTGTATTTTCCAAAATTTCAGGGATGTGCCAACCACAATAAGATTTTTCTAATTCATTTTCTGCTTCAAGGGCGGGGAGTTTATTAAATTGCCGCCTCCACTATGCAAACTCGCAGCACCAATGTGCCCCTGGAAAGTGCTTACGATGTGGTATGTAGACTTCTTCTCCACAACAACTATCAGTTATGAAACACTGGTCTATAATATTATGAGTTGCTTATTCTCTTATTTGTGCTATAGCCAATATAGCAAGAACCAACTGATCTAAGTTTTCTATTAATCCAATTGCTGCTGGAAGGGTCCGGGCTCCCAGTCTCAAAGGTATCCAAAAAAATCACTAGCAATGCGTTCTATAATTAGCTGACTAAATACATAACCATAGCAAAACAAGCAAATCGTCTCTCATTCTCTTCCCTCTTAGTTACTCTCCACCATGAGTTAAAGCAAAGTGTGCAAACAATACATATCGATGGATGACACCCTAAACCATGTCTACCTCACTCCCAACATCTACTTGTCTCTGAGCTCTTTTAACAACAGGCGTTATCAATCTCAGTTTCTGGAATTGCAGTTCTGTAATCAATTCTAATAATGTTGCTGGTGGGTGATCCTGGAGGAGATCTTCGATCCTTTTAGGCCATTCCCACCAGTTCAGAAAGTCTTTTATTCTTTTCCACTGGCGTTCTTCTGCCTCCGAGCTCAAGGGAATTGCGGTCCGTAGCCACTCCAGGATGCTTAGTTCCTTCTTAATAAATGAGGGTTAACATAAATAAACTTAAATTCCACCATATTATCACATTCTTGGAATTTCATGTTTCAACAATATTTTAGCCACTGTTTGAGCTGCAGCCCAAGCTGCTGGAAATGCTTCAACTCACTGAGTTAATTGATCTATTATAACTAACAAATATTTCCACCGACCCACTTTAAGCAATTTTATTAAATCAACCTGGATCTTTTCAAATAGCCTGTAGGCTGTTTTGCATCCTCCAGAGGGAGGGCTCTTCAACACCTTCTTATTTACCTTTTAACAGGTGAGACCCCCCTGGGTAATTTGCTTTCCAATTTAAAATATCCTCCTACACCTATAAAATTTAAAAAAGTAATCACAAAAGGCTCTTTTTCCCCAGTGTGTCCATCTATACAAGTTATCTAAAATCTGATGTGCCACTGGTTTTGGCATCATAATCCTGCCATCAGGAAAAACTCACTTTCCCTCCTTAAATGTTGCTCCTAATATCTTTATAGCTGCCAGTTCTGCTAGCGGAAGGTAATGTGTCTCCTGCTGAATTTCTATTTTTATTTTTTTTTTTGTAAAGTCATGATTTCAGTATCTCTTTTTCTTAAGGTCGCTCTTTTTGCTTCTTCATCAGCCAAATTATTTTTCTGACTCTAATATCCCTCCCTCTCTGGTGTTCCTTTACATGAACTATTATTATTTTCTTTAAGCCTTTTAAAGCTTCAATTATCTAAATTATCAATTCCCTGTGTATTAACCCTTTCTCTTGAGTGTTTATAAGTCCCCTTTCTTTCCAAATTTTTCTAAAAGTATGTACTACACTAAAAGCATATTTGGAGTCTGTATAAATAGTCCCTTCTTGCCTTTTTAGTATTAATAATGCACAGAGTAATGCATAAAATTCACAGGCTTGTGCTGACCAGGAGGAACGAAGGGGACCAGACTCCTTTGCCTTAAACTTTTTCTCACTTCACCTGAATGCCAACCCGTGTCATTAATTTCTAAATTATCTTCTTCAGTTGAAGAATAAATTTTAAGTTTTCCTTCACAGGGTTTTATCTGTAAATTTAAGGCTATTATTAGATCTCTGCCTAACAAATTATTCTCGGCCTCTAGTATTAACAATAAATCCTTTACTCCAAATTTGTCATCTGTTTCAATTTGCACTCCTTTTATTACAGGAACAGGGAAAGCCTCTCCCATAATTCCGATTACTGAAACTCGCTCACGACTTATCTCACATCCCTGGGGTAATTTTGTCCCTGTCGACCGAGAAACTCCTGTATTGACTAAAAATATAAGTTTTTCGCTCTGAGGACCTACTTTTAGTTTTATTATCAAGGGCTCTTCTGGTTGTATTTCGGTCCTCTTCATTAAACAAAACTCTTGCCCTCTCTGATTCTCCTGAGAAGTTTTCTCATCTTGCTGTTTCTTTCTGCAATTTTTTTTCAGGTGCACCTTTTTATGGCAATAAAAACAGGTGGGTCCTGCACCCTTCAAAGTGGGGCAAGAATTTTTTAAGTGTCTATTTTTTGTGGCAGGAAAAATGCACAGGTTTTGTGTTCCCAAAAATAGATCCTGACATCGGCTGTTTGTTTTTCCCTGCAAATTTTTCTGTATTCAAAGCTGCCTGCATTTCTTGAACTGCTGCCACCAAAATTCTGGCATCTGCTTTCTGCTTTTTCTCATTTCTCTTTACAAACACCCTTTGTGCTTCTCTCAGTAACTCCTGAAGTCCCCTGTCCTGCCAATCTTCTAATTTTTCCAGCTTTTTCCTGATGTCACTGCAAGATCCGGTCACAAACTGAATTTTTAACAGAACCTGTCCTACTGCAGTATCAGTATCTATACCTGAATATAATTGCAAGTCTCTTTTTAATCTTTTTAACCATTCTGCTGGCGACTCATATTTTTTCTGATGCTCACTCAAATTTTTTCCTATATTATGTCCTTTAGGCACTGCCCTCTGAATTTCTTGATTTTCTTCTCTTCAGGATTCCCATTCATCCCAAAACTGTATTATCATCCCCAGTGGGCTGTCCTGAGGAATGCTCCCCCCCTGAGAACCCCCCTCACGGTTCCCAGATACCTCAAACCACTGCGAATTTTTCCTACAATCCGCAGCCCCTGGGTCAAGGAACTTACTTTTTCCCTGACCCATTTCTGGCAGCAACAAACTAAGAAATCCCTGGTACCAGGAGAGTCTTTGTTTCCCACCCTCATCTCGTGGTTCAACTTCCTCCCTTACTACTCTGTCACACTACCTTTTCAATCTACCTGTTCCACTCCTATCTCTCCCTCTGCAATCTACTTGTTCCACTCCTAACTCTCCCTCTTTCTCAATCTATTAGCCCCGTCCTCTCACCATCTAATCACATACTAAATTGCCTCCTACCAACCCCTCCAAGGAAATTGAACCTATTCATTCACTCTCTCAGTCTCCCTACTGAGTCAATCCCTCCTGCCCAAAGACCTTCCCACAGGTGCCTGGACCAGGGATTCCCTCCTTCCCCCTGGGTCAAACCCTCCCGGGGTCCCCACTCATTCACTTGTTTTTCACTTCCCTCTTTTCCCGGCCGGTGTCCTCGCGGAGAACGCGAAAACGCGCTACTGAGAGGTCCTACTTGCTTCGGGGGTCCGGGACTGCCCAGCCCCCGTCTCAGACACTCCACACACACTCACACACGCATACAGCCGCTCCCCGACCCAAAACCTCGTGATACTCACAGCCTCCTTTTCTCACGAGGGTCTTCGTGCACAAAGCCGTTTTCTATGAGTTTATTACAGGTGAATTTACTGCAGTCTACTCTGGGAGCTCAAAATTCTTTGCTCATAATTTACCTTATGGATTTCCTCTTCCCTGAGAGATTCCCCCGTCACTCAGGGCCACCGGAGGCAGGAGCCTCCAACGTGGGGCGCCTCCCTGAGATCAGGAGTCTCCCTCAAAGGATTTGGAAATTCCTGGCCAATGCACCAAATTTGTTATGAATAAGAAGCTTGACTAGGCCAATATTCAAGCAGCAATCAATTTATTATTTAATATGGTAAAGTATGAGCAATACAGCGCTGGGTACAGTGGGGGAAGTTTTCCCTCCAACTGCACACCAATAATTGATGGTTACAGGTATATATAGGGGTACTCATCAGGTTTTTTTTTCAACAGTTTCTATTTCCAATTTTTACTCATCAGCAATTTTTATTCCAAATCATTACATGTGTGGTAGCTAGGGAAGAGGCGCTGCGGAAGATGTTGCAATGTTACGGAAAGGCAGGACCCTCTGTTCCCCATAGATAAGACCCTCAGTTATTCATAGATAAGAAACTAACAATAGGAATGTAACTCCACTAACAAGGAGAGTGCTGTCACAGCAACTTTCTATCCCTTACCCAGCAACTTTCCACTCCTTACCCAGTACTTTTCCATTCCCTACTAACTATAGATAAGAAAGACAAACCCCTTTTTGACGTAGAGACCCCCAAGACTATAAGACCCCAGAAGAAGAAGTAATAAACGCCATTTGACCGTCCACCACATTGGTGTCTGCGTGTGTCATTGGCCCGAACGGCCCTAGAGAGAGAGGGCTGTCGAGCTGTACCTCAGAACCAGGTCGCCTGCCTTGGAATAGAAGGCAACATTCTGGTGCCGAAACCCGGGACAGCGGCTTGCGCCCGGCGAACGGGGACACTCCTGGAACGAGGACGGCGGCTGCGGCAGCAGGTCTGACTGCAGCGGGGAGGACGCTCCCGGACCAGCTTGGACGATGGAAGCCATAGCGAAGGTCGTAACAGAGATGCATGCGCAATGGGGTATAGAATGTAAACTTAGGGACTTAACTCTCGCATTGTCGAGATTGATTAAGCTTGGGGCTATTGAAAGCCCCGTGGACGTCCTACATTCGGACGTGTGGGATAGTTGTACAAAAGCCCTGGCGGAGGACACTATGTCCTTGGGCTCAGGGAAAGCCTTAAAATCGTGGGGCAGAGTTGTTCAGGCTCTGCAAAAAGCTCGACAAGAGCAAGAGACCTGGAAAGACGCTCGAACTTGTTTATTAGCCGTGCCACAGTTGGGGGTGGGCGCAGCGACACAAACCGCGGAGGTGCCTGATCCAGACAGGCACGCGGAGGCGCGAACGCCGGATCCCCCTCAGACAGCAGACTCACCATCGGAGAGGGGGGAGCACACGCGGGCGTTCTGGCAGGGGCTTGCGGAGGAGGCGCGGAACGCGGCCAGAATGTCGGACCCCATAGGGACCGATAGAAACGCCCCCCCACCATATGCGTTTGAAAATGGCGCCGGACCGCATGGTCAGGGCGGAAGGGAGGAGGCGGGGGGCGGAAACGCAGTCAACTTGCTGAACAACGCATGCGCGGGCGAGCGGGGAGACGGGGCGGCCCCCGCGGAGGCGCGTAAGACCAATCAGAGCGCTTTATTCAAATTAAGTCCTTGTAGGGCAAGGACCTCCCCCAGCAGGAGGCGGGGGGACCCCAGGGGGAGGGAACGGCCCGACCCCCGCAAGAAGGGGCGGGGTCGGAGCCCGAGGAAAAGGCAGAGCAGCCCGGAAGCGTCTAGATACTCGACTTCCAGCTCGGACTCGGATTCGAGCTCGGAGCCCGAGACAGGGTCGGAGGATTCCGGCTCAGATTCTAGCTTTAACAGAGAGAGAGCAGCGGCATGTAAGGTCACTAGCCACAGCGCTCCTGCATGGGTGAAGGAGTTACCAGAGAAAAACCGAATCCCGCTTACAAACTGGCGGAAAATAAAAATGGCTTGGGCGGAATGGGCTCCGTCCGCCACTCTGGTGTTCCCGGTTCGTGTGGGGGGGGCAGGCGGAAACCAAAGGATTTATTCACCGGTCAATCCGAAAGATGTGCAGGCAATTGTTAAAGCGATTGCGGATAAGGGAATTAATTCTGCCATGGTTTGCACACTCATTGACGGCCTTTTTGGTGGGGACGATATGCTTCCCTTTGATATTAAGCAGACGTGTAGAATGATATTTGATGGTGCGGGGATGATCGTTTTTAAACAAGAATGGGAGGATAATTGCCTCAAACAGCTAGCCTCGATAACAGGGGCAGACCACCCACTGCACGGCTCCAGCATACAGAGGCTAATGGGCACAGACCCCACTATGATCACCCCCCAGCTACAGGCTGAGGGCTTGCGGGCCCATGAGGTCATGACAACAACCCGTGCTGCCCGAGAAGCTATCCGTGATGCTTCTAAAGTGGTAGCTAAACCATCCCCGTGGTCTCTCATAAAACAGGGTGAGAGTGAGAGCTTCACTCAGTTTGTGGACAAACTTCAGGCTGCATTAGATTCCTCTCCGTTACCCTCAGAGGCGAAGGGTCCCGTGCTGGCAGAGTGCTTACGCCAGCAATGCAATTCAGCCACCAAAGACATTTTAAGGTCGCTACCACAGGGGTCCAATATAGCTGCCATGATCAGACACGTTGCAAAGGAGGAACATCTAGTTCCCATTCAAGCAGCAGTTCACACTGCAATAACCAGTGTGATGGCGTGCCTTAAGTGCGGCCAGGCAGGCCACTTGGCAGTAAACTGCCCCCAGCCAAGGCGCCTATCAGCAGATGCTCCGCATCACTGACCGGTTTCCAGGACAGCCAAGGGTAAACCCCTATTCCACACACGTCACACACTCGTACTTGTCCTACTGGTGCCCAGCTTCAAACCCTGGGAAAAAGCTACTGCAATCACCCAGGGTGGGGATATTGTGGGCACTGGGGCTGCGAAACCATAGTTACAGATGCCAGACCGTCGGGGCCTGGGTGGGACCCACAGGAGCCAGACAAATTCTTACAGTTCACCTGGGCACCCATCGGCTGCAAAACACCCTTCTTCTTTCGCAAAAACCCCCATCGAAACCAACTTAAAATCCCTAACTTTCGGGCGTGCACTGATTACAACATGACGGTCTTGCAGCCAGATCACCCTAGTTGGGCCACGGGCAGAACGTGGACAGTGGTCCTTCAAGGGTCAAAAGAGAAGGTGAACGTGCAAATTATCAGGCTCCAACCGTCGGCACCCCGAGCAGTCGGACCCAACAAAGTTATTAAAAGTGTGCCGAAAGGGAGAAACATAACCTACCCCAAAACCTTACCCACAGGGGTCAGCAATGTCCCGACCGGTCAAGCAGAAACCTTTCAGATGAGTCGCTTAACCGGGTCAGACGCAGACCCAATCCTTCGTATGTTAGAAGCTACCTTTGTATCCCTGAACGAATCCAACCCTAACCTAACCGAGTCCTGCTGGCTTTGTTACGACGTCAAACCCCCCTTTTACGAAGGAGTCGCTTTAGACACTCCCTTCAGTTATTCCTCAGCCGACGCCCCTCACCAGTGCAGATGGGACACCCCTCGCAAAGGAATCACCCTGAGTCAAGTCACAGGCCGAGGCAGATGCTTTGGCAATGCAACCCTAGCTAAGCGGAAAGGCAACGTCTGCACCAAAATTGTCAAGCCTAACAGGAAAAACAATAAGTGGGCAGTCCCATCCGCATCTGGGATGTGGGTTTGCCAGCGATCCGGAGTGAGCCCCTGTGTGTTCCTTCCCAAATTCAATGACTCTAATGACTTCTGTGTTCAAGTTCTGATTGTTCCTAGGGTCTTGTACCACTCAGACGAAGAAATGTACCATCTTCTTGAGGGACCCAGCCGGATCCACAAAAGAGAAATAATAACAGGTATAACTATCGCAATGCTGCTCGGCCTGGGAGCAGCCGGAACGGCCACAGGAGTCTCAGCCCTAGCGACACAGCACCAAGGACTGTCACAGCTGCAGGCAACGATTGATGAGGACCTGCAGAGGATCAAGAAGTCCATCTCCTATCTAGAGAAGTCAGTCTCCTCACTCTCAGAAGTGGTCTTGCAGAACAGGCGAGGCCTGGACCTCCTGTTCATGCAGCAAGGGGGCCTGTGTGCCGCCTTGAAAGAGGAGTGCTGTTTCTATGCAGACCACACGGGAGTCGTGAGAGACTCCATGGCAGAACTCCGGAACAGACTGGCTCAGAGGCAGAAAGAGAGGGAGGCCCAACAGAGCTGGTACGAGTCCTGGTTCAATCAATCACCTTGGCTAACCACTCTGATTTCTGCCCTGATAGGTCCATTGGCGATGCTGTTTCTAACAGTCACCTTCGGACCATGCCTGCTGAACAAGTTGGTCTCGTTCGTTCAGAGCCGCCTGGAACGGGCCAACATCCTGTTCATAGGGCGACGACAATTGCTGTGAATTCAACCAGGGAATTCAACCCAAGGAACACTGCCAGTCACGAGATTTTCTAAACTTGTCTGGCAAAAGCTTACTCAGGTTTCCCAAAATCCCTTTCCCTTGACAAGCTACAACCTTATACCTCATTTCAGTACCTATGTACATGACTACCTCATTCATTTGTGAAAAGGGGGGGGGAGATGTGGTAGCTAGGGAAGAGGCGCTGCGGAAGATGTCGCAATGTTACGGAAAGGCAGGACCCTCTGTTCCCCATAGATAAGACCCTCAGTTATTCATAGATAAGAAACTAACAATAGGAATGTAACTCCACTAACAAGGAGAGTGCTGTCACAGCAACTTTCTATCCCTTACCCAGCAACTTTCCACTCCTTACCCAGTACTTTTCCATTCCCTACTAACTATAGATAAGAAAGACAAACCCCTTTTTGACGTAGAGACCCCCAAGACTATAAGACCCTGTGGAGAGATTTATTAATAATTGGTTAGCTGAGAAAGGCCACGCTGAAATAATGCCGCTGGTTAAGCTGAAAGAGAAAAGCCAGCAGTCAGCAAGCTAAAAGGAAAGGTCACAGTGACCTTGCTGCAACATGAGGAAAGGGAGTAGAGATATTCCTGAATATATCCTGAGAATATGTAGAAAGTATCAAAAGTAGAACCATAGGAATGTAGAAGTAGGCGTAGATGCTGATATGTAAGCTGACCAATCCTGAGCTCAACTTTTGCAATATGTATGAAGCTTATTATTAACTGTATTTAACCCGCCGTACTGATCAATAAAATTGGGCCTATGATGATCAACGGATGTCTGGGTCTCCTTCCTTCGACAAGACCCCAGAAGAAGAAGTAATAAACGCCATTTGACCGTCCACCACATTGGTGTCTGCGTGTGTCATTGGCCCGAACGGCCCTAGAGAGAGAGGGCTGTCGAGCTGTACCTCAGAACCAGGTCGCCTGCCTTGGAATAGAAGGCAACATACATGATAATTCTATACACTATTGTGATTTTAGTTTCTCAGGATGTATTTTCAAAGGAGTATCCCCAGATGTTGATGGTCCAGTTTCCAAAAGAACAAAGCCTAATCCCATCTGGTGGAGTACAGCTCCCCAGATGTGGGTCCACCTTTTAATTGCAGAGACCATAAATCTCATTACAGTGATGTCCAGCTTCCCTTGGTCGAACCCATAAACCCTTGAGGTGATGTTCATCTTCCTTTCTCAAATTGTTTTTCGCTGCATCACTAAGGCATGAGATAAGCATATTTCCTTTACATATATTCCAAAGCTATAGTTTAAAGGATACAAGTAATATTCTAAAATTATACTTCAAAAGTTTATTATTGCGGAGCTTTTTTTTTTTTTTATGGATTAAATGCAAGCAAAAAGCAACATCCTTAACACCATAATTCCAATGCTCCTAAATAAACTAGGGTTAATTGCAAAGAAAAGATAGGTTCATAGGCCTTTTTCCATGCTTTATTTTCCTCACTTATTATTAGAATTCGCAACTATCCCATTGTCGATGTCCACACATTTCGCATTCACAAGTACATACTTCGCCCGTTTGTACATGACACGAAACACAGCTTTGCATCTCACAGAGCCTCCACCCGTTGTGTAGAGGGAGCGGGGAAGGTGAGATGGGCCAGGAGGGGATTCCCCTGCTGTACCCCCAGCAGGGACCTGTTTCCATTCCCCCTGCATTTTGGGTCCCCTCCTTCTGCCTGCTGGTCACACCCTTGGTGATCCTCGGCTTCTTGGCAGGTGTCTGTCTGGGACATTTGTCCAATGGGTGCTTCAGAGTGGCTCCAGCACTCCCTCGTCCTCTCCTAAACCCTGACACTCCTTATCTTTCCACTTCCCCTTCAGCTCTGCCACTGGGCTGAGCAGAGCATGCACCTGATCCTACCTCACCCAGGTGTTATTTCTGCCAGCCCGAGTGCCAGTGCCTGGCTCCAGCACTCCCTGTAGAGTTTTCCCATTCCAACGAGGCCTTCCGGGATAGCTCAATGTATATCAAAGTAAGAGGCTTTGCTGTGGTGCTTCTAAAACATCCCAAGGCCCCTGAAGCTTTCCAGGGTCAGCAATTTTGTGTTCCAAACGTCTCCTGTGAACACAAGAGCTCTGGGTAGTGGGTGGGAGGGGGAATGGCCGTGTCCTCCTGCAGAGGCCATGGCACTGGTGTCCCCATGGTGCTGGATTGGTGCTGCACAAGCAGCATTGTCCCCTCTGCACTCCTGAGGTTTTTGCCTTGTCCTCCTTCCCTTTGCCCTCCCTCACACACTCCTGGCTCCCAAGCTCATGGTTGAATTGTTGCACCTCCACCTGAAGAGCTGCTGTCATTGAGCAGAATCATCTTCTCCAGGAGGTTTAATGCACATGCATGAAAGGCACCTTTGTCTAATATGGCTCAGAATAGGGTTAAAATAGTGAAAGGGTGTGTAAGACAGGGAACACAGAGATCAGGGAGGAATTTCTCCATGGAAAGTGTGGTCAGGCCTTGGGAGGGGCTGCCCAAGGAGGTGATGGACTCCCCATGTGTGGAGAGGTCCAGAGAACGGCTGGAGGTGGCACTGAGTGCTGTGGCCTGGCTGCCCAGGTGGGGATGGAGCCCAGGATGGACTGGCTGAAGCCGGAGGTGTTTTCCATCGTCAGTGACTCTGCGGCTTCGTGACTCCGTGCCCAGGACTGGAGGCTGCCCTGGCCCAAGCGCTGCCGCAGCCGCCCCGGCCCGAGCTGTTGTCCCGCGCGTTTCCCCTCAGGCCGGGGCGGCCCCTGCCGGTGCCGCTGCCCGGAGCCGGAGCTGCCCGTGCGGCGGAGCGGCCGCGCTTCCCGGCCGGGCCGGGCCGCCTCTCTGGCCGCTGCTTGCGGCGCCGTGCCGGCCTTGCCCGAGCTGCCCGCGGCTCCCTTTGCACGGCGCTCGCTGCCGGGGCCGGCGCGCTCAGGCGGAGCTGCCGCCCCTCAGGCTCCCGGCGCTTCCCGCCGTTGCCGCTGGGGCTCCCTCAGCCTCTGCCGGCGGCCGTGCCGACACTGCCCGCCTTTCGGCAAGCTCCCCGCGCCCTCCCAGCGCCAGGCGGCCTTTGGCCCTGCCTGCCTGCCGCCTGCCCGCCAAAGGCGCTCTCAGCGCTCCGCACAAGTGGAGAGGAGAAAAAGGACAGCGAAAGGCTCATGAGTTTACAGAAAGGGAGGGAGAGATCCCTCCCCGGTCACGGACACCATAGACGGAACTTGGGGATATGCATTACATTTATTACCCATAAAATCAGAGCAGGATAATGAGAAGCAAAATAAATTTCAACAGCACCTGTGGCCCCAAAGCCATGCAAAGCCAGGCCACACCAACCCAATACAGATGGGAATGGCTTCACAGTGACACAGAGCAGGCTTAGATCTCGTGTTCAGGAGAAATCTATTCCCTGGGAGGGTGGGCAGGCCCTGGCACAGGGTGCCCAGAGCAGCTGGGGCAGCCCCTGGATCCCTGGCAGTGTACAAGGCCGGGTTGGACGGGGCTTGGAGCAGCCGGGCATAGTGGAAGGTATCCAAGCTGCCAAGGCAGGGTGAAACCGGACGGGCTTTAAGGCCCCTTCCTAGCCCATCCATTCCATGACTCTGCAGATTGATGGCTCTGAGACAGAGTCATTTAGTGACAGCAAGGCGTGAACTGCGCTTTGCTGCAAGCTCTGATGCCAAGCACCATCCCGGTGACAAGAGCATTGCTAGAGTGTCATCAGAAGGACCACTGTGACATTGGCAGCAGCACTGTGACACAGGAGCTGCCACAGCTGCAGCTCAGGTCTGCGTCCCAGGTGACTGCAGCCAGTCCTGCCTCGCCATGGACATGGTGATGCGTCTGGTGCGCGCTCTGCTCCTGCTGGCCCTGCTGCTGGCAGTGGCCCCCTCGCCAGCAGTGGGCAAGGAGTTCTGCCCAGAGCCCTGCCACTGCCCAGGCCGTGGGCGGCTGAACTGCGGCCACGCCGGCCTGGCCACCGTGCCCCCGGGCAGCCGCCGCCGAGCCCTGACCTTCCTGTGAGTGCCGCGGCCCCTCAGAGCCCTGCAGCTGCCCCTCCCCGGCTCCCTGGCTCTGCAAACCCCACCTGGGACACCCGGGGCACTCCCTGGCCGGAGACAGGGGGGGTTTGGGGGCCTGAGCTCAGCATGAGCCAGGTGAAGCCAGGCTGGGCACACTGTGCCTTCTCCATGCAAAGCCCAATTCCAGCTTTCCTGAGGGGGGACCGGGGCTTTTGTTTCTTTGCAGAGATTTCACTGGCAACTCCATTGCGGATGTTGGAAAACGAACCTGGCAGGACTACCCGTGGACTGAGACCTTGTAAGTGCCCTGCCGCATTTCAAATGTCAGCAGTGTGGGGAGTTTGCATCCTTTGGTTTGGGCTTGGAGCAGCAGCTCCCACACCACCCGCTTTCATTGGAATTCCAAGCTTGGCTGCTCTGCCAGGAGGGGTGTGAATCACCACAGCTTCCCAGCATGGCAAGAATTGCCTTGAGTCTCTCGCAGCCAGGGCACCATCCCCATGTCTGTCTGCCCAGGGATCAAGCTGTGGTCAGCGTCAGCCGGCCAGGAGCAAGGGCCTGCTCTGGCCAGGAGTGGGGACGGTCCCTGCAGCGGTGCCCCAAAGAGATGCTTCAGTCAAACTGCTGCAGGAGATTTTCCCATGAGAATCCCAATTGCTGCTGGGCTGTGGGCGCTGTCACAATGTCCCTGTGTCCCCTTGCAGAGCGCTCAGGGACAATGAGCTTCGGGCAGTGAAGAGGCATTCCCTGGAGGGGCTGTTCCTGCTGAAGCACCTGTAAGCACCGTGCCCTGCCCATGGCGGGGGGGCTCCTGCCTGCCCCTGCCTGGGGCCCTGCTGCTCAGCCCAGGCATGGGCACGTGGCCCTTGTCCCTTCTGGGATCCAGGCTGCAGAGGCAGGTAAAAGCAACAGGGCAAATGGAAGTGACATTTGTTGTTGTACCTGGAACAGGGATATGTCCTGCAATGAGATCATGTCCATTGAGGAATGGGCATTTGAGCCACTGCCTTTCCTGAAGTTTCTGTGAGTGATCAAGTTTCTTACTGGTGGTTTCCGCTTAGTCTTTGCATGGGCACCCTGCCTGTGTAGGCAAATGCTGCTGTGGTTTTCTCCACAGTCCCTAAATCTGCCCTGCCCAGAGCCCAGCTGAGCTGCAGAGGTCAATGCCGATGGCTGGGCGGCCACGCCAGGGGACAGAGCCCAGCGGGGTTGTCCACACACAGCCATCAGAGCAGCCACTTCTTGCAGCCTTGGCTGCATCCTAGAACAGAAATAGAGTCAGCACGTGTGCTCTTCTCTTGCTCCCCTGGGCAGGCTACAAATGCTGAGAAAGCAGCAGTTTCCTCCCTCTTCCACCTTGGATTGTCAGCCTTCCTGCAAAGGGCTCCTTCTTTGCCCCCTCTCTCTGTAGGGCAGGCCTGATTGCTTTGTGTGACCTCCTCTTTCCCCAGAAATCTCTCCTGGAATGGCCTCACACAGATCCGCAGCGACACTTTCCAGGCCTGGCATGGGATGCAGTTCCTCCAGGAGCTGTAAGTGGCACCGGGGCTAAAGGCACGGCAGGGCGAGTCTCTGCAGGGTCTCTGCAGGGTCAGTGGGCAAGAGCAGATTTGCCCTTGGCAAAGTCCTGATTCCAACTGTGGATGTCAGCCAGGGAGCACCAGGAGTGTGCAGCTGCAAAGGCCCTTTCCCCTGCCCTGCTCCTCCCCAGAAAGGCTTCCTTCAATGGGGCCAGGCCTTGCCCATGTACCCGGCACAGCCAGCTCACATCCTTGCCACCAGCCCTGACAGAGCTCTGTTGTTTCTCAGGATCCTCAGCCACAACCCGCTGGCTGTCATTGATGATGCTGCCTTCTTCAAGCTGCCCTCAGTGAGCTCTCTGTAAGTATTGGCTCATTTGGAGCAGATGCACAGAGAGCTGTGTCTCTCTGGAGTGCCCTGTTCTCAGGAAAGCAGCACAAGTGGTGCAGGAGCAAATCTCCCTCTTGGCCAGCCTGAGTCTGCTGGAGACACAACTTGCCTGGCTTCTACGGAGCAGGCAGAAGTGGATGCCTCTGCCAACAGCACCACCTTCATCAGGGCCCTCTGCTCTGAGAGCAGAGTTGTGGCAATGTCACCACAGAGTTTCATGAGCTCTTTCCAATGTTTGCAGAGACCTGAGTGCCACCCAAGTGAACTCGCAGACGCTGCTGCAGCTGCTGCAGACCACAGTGAGCTTGGAAACCCTGTGAGTGTGTGGGACTGGGCCCCCGCCACCAGCAGGGCCAGAGTGGTGGGACAGGGGCTCTGCTTGGGAAACAAATCCGTGTGCCACAAAACCAGAACAAGCCCAGTAAGCTCAAGAGCTGCTGTTTCCTCCTGGGAAAAGTACCAAAGCTCACCAGCTCAGAGGCAGAATCTCATCTTTGGGGTGACTTGCTGCAGGCTTCTCAAAGGGGAATTTAAACTCCAGGCAGGTGCATTTCTGTGTCACATGGTGTTTTGGGGGCAGTTCTACTTTCCAGGATAAAACCCCCTTTTTAATGTTTTGCCTTGGGAGTCAGGGCTCTTTCCCAGAGCTGTGGCACACAATGAGGCACAAGCCCCAGGCGTGGAATGGGTGTGTTCCCTGAGTTGGGCTCTGAGCCATGCACTGGGTGGCCAGGTGTTCCTCCAAGAATCCCCTCTTGTCTGCAGCCAAGTGCCCAAGGAGGCGGCCTGCTGCCTGTGCCAGGAGCGTCCCCTGCCCGAGAGCCCCTGCAGGACCATCCAGTTCCTGTGCCAGAAGCTGTGCAGCACCAGCGCCCCGCAGTGCGGTGAGTGTGCGGAGCGGCTGGGGGAGCTCCAATCTGCCCCTTCTCCTGAGCCTGGGCAGATGCTGCAGCACTGCCCCGTGCTGGGGCGTGCTGACCTGCCCTTGCAGTACAGGCCTTGGACACAACACATTGGGATGGAAAGTTCCTGGTGATTGTACATATCTTGTGTGTCACATACTGTCTGGGGAAGGAACAGCTCACTGGGCCCACCAAACCTACCCATTTCCTGCCCACCCCATGGCCCCAGGCAAGGAAAGCAGGAATGCCCCGTGCCCTTCCCTGGTGCTGGAAGGCAAGGTCTGCCCATAAAGGCCCCAAATTGCCCTAACAGCCTGGTTTCTGTGCCACCCCAGTGCCCACTGCAGGGCAAAGGGCAGGGCCCCTGATGTGCTCTGCAGGGTGAACACCAAGCACCGTCATGCCCCGGTTGGCCTGTGCGGGGGCAGCAAAGCCCCATCCTGCTCTAGCTGGGCACAGGGCACAGCACATGCTGTGCACAGCAGGGCCAGGCTGCCCTTCTGCAAACAGAGACAGCCAGGTTTGCAAGGGCCCCAGGGAGCTCGCTTCTCTCACTGCCTCAGCCCCAGGTTTCCCACAGCACAGTCCCACAGCTCTGGTGCCCTTGAGGAAGTTTTTCATGCTCTGACAGCTTCAGCTGCTGCTCTTGGCAATAGCCCTGAAGCAAAGGACATTCCACCCCTGCCAGTGTGTGCCCCCCTTGCAGTGCTGATCTTTCCTCTGGGGTCTCTGCCTCTTCACTGGCTCCTGCAGAGCAAGCCAAGCCTGCTCATCTGGAGCTGTGGGAACGTCTCTGACAGCAATCCCATTCCCCTGCGATGTTTCCGTCCCATCCAAAGAGAGCCCCAGGAGACACCAGGAAAGAGCCAGCTCTCTGCTCTGCCCCAAGGGGATAATGGCATGGACTGAAGGGCTCTTCTCCTCACAGCAGCACATCCTCCACCCTTCTCTTGTACTCCCTGGCCTTGAGATGAGCTCCTGCTGCTTGGGGTAACCACTGAGCCTGTGTTTGTGCCCAGCTGCTGATCTGTTCTCTTGCTGTTCTCCAGCTCACACAACTCTTCTACAGAGTCGAGGAGAAATAATGGACATGGAACAAGGCAGAGAGCTGAACAGCATCCCAGTGCTGAGCGTCGAGCCCAAGGAGCCTTCAGTGGGAGATGGTGAAAGTGTAACGCTTGTGGTTGCCCTGACCCTGAGCACTGAGGGTGATGTCAGCAGCCTGGACAGTTCCAGAACAAACTCACATCCCCCTCAGCATCTCTTGGGGCGTGAAGGCAAAACAAGTGCTCATGACCTGAGGGCCAAGGTCAAGAAGAAGCTGCACAAGGCTAAAAGGATCAAGACTGCAAAAAGCATTTTCCCACACCACACGCAGCCGGTCAGGCTCAGGAATCTGGTGAAAAAGACACACTCAAGCTGGGATCACAGGCAGATGGAACCATTTTTGAATTGGCAAGCACTTAACCGCTGGGATGTAGCTGGCGGGTTAAACTCCATTCATGACAAGTTGGTTGGCAGAAACCTCATAGATGACTTGGAAGATCCAACTGAAAGGCAGAACTATGTCGATTCTGAGAAACAGCGAAAGAAGGAGGACACCCGTTACTGGGTTGGACGTAATCAGCTCTTCTACCAGGTTTTGAGCCCTGTGAAAGCAGAGGGAGAGCCCAGAGTCACCGTCACCAAAGATGAGCAGCGTCTAAACAGGAACCTGGATTTTCTCTCTGACCCCTTGGTTCAGAGAGGCCCCGCTGGGAGCAGCAGGAGAGGAGCCACGGCTTAGGAGGAGCAATCCTCTCAAAGTGGGCACTTCCTGATCATGCCTGACACCGCAGGCAAACACTGGAAGCAGCTGGAAGAAGACTCCACGTTTCTCAATAAACCTTGGAGCCCCCAAGGTCCAGACCTTGATCCAGTTCCAGGAGAGCTCTTGGAATCCGTGGTTGATCGTCACCTGCGCTTGCTGATGCCGGACGAAAGCCTGCAGATGTTCATGGCCCACGTGGAGCGAGCCCTGAGGATGGACTGCAGCCTGCCCCAGCTCAAGGTGGTGTGTGCCATGATGGTCTCACAGACGGGGCAGCTTCTAAAGGTGCTCAGTGAGAGGCAAGAGAACAAGGGCGCCTACGATCGCATGGGCTGGTGTCCTCTGCAACAGAACATCTCAAGGCGCACAGCTTTGGAGGAGGATCAGGAGCCCACAGAGGAGGTAGGAGAGCTGCAGGCACTGCTGCGTGTGTCCTTCTGGACAAGGGAGAATGGAACGAGTAATTTTCTTACCCCCGTGATCTTCTTTCCTATTCTCCCAGCCAAAGCCAGAGACCATGGATGATACAATCTCGTTTGCTGTATTGCTCTCTGTCATCGCAGTTGTTTTGGTGATACTGCGGGGTGCCTTCCACGTAAGCCAATTTCTTGTTTGACACAGAGCTGTCTGTCTGGTAGCTGGAGTGCTCAGGTGACAAGCCCCATGTGCCACTGCAGATGGCCTTGCATGTGCTGGCTACCACAGGAGATGTTGTTGCAAGCCTGGAGCTTGTGGCTGCATCCACAGCAGCCAGCTCAGCAGGGTCCAGCCTGCCTGAGGGAAGCTTGTCCTGCCTTGTGTCCCAGCTCTCCCCAGCTTTGCTTTGCTCTCCTCCCTTCAGCCACACAGCCATGAGATTGGGAGCTGCGGGAATTCAGAACAGCTCTTGGAGTTCCTGCAGACAGGGACAGGAAACTGGGAAGGGAGGATAGGTTCTTTTTAAAGTTGTTGTTGCTGGCACAGACTCGCACGTGTGTAGAACGGTCTGGGTTGGATGAAGGATCTTTGGTTTCCCATGTTCTGTAGAGCATGACAAGAAAACTTTGGTATTCAACGTCTGCCTCCTTTCCCAGGTGTGTTCCCAATGTTCTGCAGCTGTTTGCCAGCTACTCAGAAGGAATGTGTGGCTGAGAAGGTAACTGCTGCCTGCCCCTGCCACTGCTGTGCCACCAAGAGTCTTTGCCGTGCAGAGCAGCTCCTGCTGGGGCCCCGCAGCCGCGCAGGAGCCGCTGCCCAGGACTCTCCCGGCTGTGTTTCCAACACGTCGCGTTTGGGGCAGCCGCGGGCGAGCGGCTCCTGAGCGGCAGCGCTGGGCACGGCCGGGGGCTCCCAGCCCAACCAGCCCTTCATGCACCAGTGATGCTCCCCTGGATGGAGTGCATTGGCCAGCCAGGGATGTCCTTTCTGGAGCCCCCATCTTCCCTGGGCTCAGCTGAAATGCCCCCAAGCAGGGACAGGTATCTGCACCTCCTGCAGCCCTCCCTGCCCAAACCTCCCTGCTCATTTTCTTTGGTTTTCAGGTTGTTTGTAAAACTGCAACAGACATGGAGGAAGAACAAGTACAGGGAGGCAGAGGATGCAGAGCAGGTAAGGGCAGGGAGCAGATGCCACTTTGCTCCTCTGCCTGCACCTCCTACTCTTCCTCACCTCTCCAAATCCTTCTGCTCCATGGCAATTTCCAGGGCTTGCCTGAGCTCAGTGAGGCTGATTTGCTCTTGGTTCAGTACATCATGGATGTTCTTGACAAGGAGGAAGAAGAACGGCAGAAACAAATGGAGAAAGGGAACACAGATGTCTCCCAGGTTGAGATACAATGTGAAGAACTCAAAGGAGGGAGACAAGATTTTCAAGATGTCAAGAACAAGAAACTAAGTTGCCAGCACTTCTTCTCAGGCTCCTATTCCAATACAAGAACTGCTAGAACTTTCCTTGGATGCTATTTTCTTCTCTGTTTCCCTGGATCCTTGTTGTTGACTTGGTGGCTATTTCCTTGGCTATTTCCTTACTGCTGTTTCCTTGAGTTTTTACTTGCCTTTATTTCCTCAGATGTTGTT